>NC_060116.1:10112083-10737083 GCF_021155765.1 Diprion similis | reverse complement strand
GGGGAAATTATTTCTCCACCAGGTACCGCCGCGGCACATTCACCCTCGAAGCAGAAATCGGTGTCGAGAAGCAATATGCAAGCCAGCTGTACAGGTGCCCCCAAGAATATTTCCGGCGTTCGATTTTCGAAAAATTTTACCCACCGAAACTCTTTCGAACCGAGGTCCAGGGCTCCCGTCACGGCTTGGTATACCTACCAAAGCGGTGCCGCATTGCGGGTTCCTCCTGTATCTGTGTTCGTGCCACGGCTAGCAGACAGGCAGGCAGGCAGGCAGGCAGGCAGGCAGGCAAGATAGGTGGAGAACCTCGCAGTTTGCTCCGTCGTCGTTCGACTTCGTTTTCCTCCGGTATCCGTGCCCCGAGGTTGTATCTCGAAATTTCGTCGTTACCTTGACGACGGCCGAGGACCCTTAACATGGTCCAAGGTTTGTTGTTGCGCCATGATTTTATCCCGTAGGATTTATCCGGATGAATATTTGTATAACCCCTTTTTTCAAGCGTGACTGAACGGTTTCAATTTTACTTCAATATATAATCAAACAGCCGTGCAGTTGATTAGTTGAACAAGTATTATTATTTGGATTTTGTATCAACTTTCCACGCGTTCCATTTGATTGAACATTCGACACTCCGAGAATTTTGGGATACTGTAATTAATTAATTATCTCTGTCTTCGATAAAGTATATTTCTGTAGGGAATTCGTCGGATAATCGCGGATTAGGAAACGTATTTTTATCTTCCTAATACACAAGAGTAATTTCAAGGGAAAGTGTGAGATTGAATTGGTATAATCCTGAACCTTTAATCAATGAAAGCTCCCGGAAGTGGCTCACCTTTGCAGCAATCTCCGTGAGCCAAATGCTGAGCCATGTAGGTGTCTAGAGAAATTCGGTCGCGAACCACTAGGCGAAAAGAGCTTATATCACATTTTCTCCGAATCCTAGTTTCAGTCTTGGGAATTCCAAAGCCGTGTGGGAATCGTCGGTGTTTTCCAGAGGACCCAAAGTCACGGGATATTTTCGGACGTGTTAAATTGTCGAGCGATTCACCGAGGTGGCCATTAGAAAGAAGGGGAACAGCGATCAGATCGCTTTATCTTCCTTTCCGGATAAATGTGGCTAGGTTACGTACACACCGACCAACAAACTGAACACAAAGAGGGATAAACCTGAATAGAAAAGTGTCAAGCTTACCCGCGGCGCTGTACCTACGTCATTGTGCATCGGGCAGGGACAATAAGATGAAAAGAAAACTTCACAGGCCGATATGAATGGCGAAGGAATAGAACGGATTCGTTCAACGAAACAAACCGTTTTCCCCTTGCATTGTTGCAAGAACGACTCGTTTCTACTCCTCCAGTCGACTTGCTTTCTTTCAAAGTCGTCAAACGCAGGAAGGTGGAACCCGAAGCTAATTAGCACCTACTTTCTCCAATCATCGATTCGACTCTATTTTTTCACCCTTTTGCTGTTCACCTGTTTGAGAATTGTACACCTATACACGCGCACACGAGATCGTCGGGAAAATCGATAATGGTATAATTAACCAAGGCTTTCAAACCCCTCTGTTCCCCACACGATGCTCGCCTGCAGCAGCAGGTTAAAGCTCAATTTATGTAATCTCATTGGGCGCAACATCGATAGGCAAACAAACGTCCCCGTGCGTATTCGGCGAGCAAAGTTGCTCAGAGTCCTCTACTAAATAGCCCTTTGTCTTGGTGTTAAGTCCGTAATCGAAAACGGGGGTGAAATTATTAGATCAACACAAGCTGCGTTATTACGCTCTTTCCGTTTTTCTCTTGTTTGTGAAAATGTTACGTAAGGTAAAAAAAATATAAGAGAAAGCGTTGTGAAAAAGGCTAAAAGAGAAATACACTCGGTTCCGAATGCTGGTCTCATTTGAACCTGTCAAAATCATTGTTGAGGGAAGATTCCTGTCGAATCGCTGTTGAATCGAAAACAGTGAGAAAACAGTCGTTTCACGATTTTCTTTAGTTTGTAAGACGTTGGCCATTTTAAAAAAGCTTTCCACCCCGCTTTGATAGTGAAAAAAAAGCTGGGCACAACCCCGGTATAGAAGCATGTCTCACTTGACAAGCGCCTGATGAGTTTCGGAGTACGTACCCTGGACTTCCCTATTCAGTCGAGAAAATAAAGAACTTTGTTGACTTTGAAGAGATTTACAGCTCCTAGCGTATCCGCCCGGTATTCTGCCAAACGCAATAACAGCTGAAGCGCAGATCATAAAGTCGGACCAACGATATATGACTCATCTAGTTAATAAAAACTTGTAGTATACAAAACAGACTGACCAACCGTCGAATTTTAGTCCACAGGGAAAAGCTGTCTGATTGTAGATTATTTTTCAAGCATGTATAAGACCAAAATACATAGTCAATCGATCCCTGGATATTTAGATTGAAATCATCGTAATTGGTGCTTGAATATTTGACGATAGGTCAAATGATACACGTCACGTATAGTTTGACAGTATTTACGAGATGCCAAAACTCGACATCCTTCAGAATACACCATCGTCCCCACTTGACCTGCAGGGTTTCTTGACCTTTCGGCGGGGGTAAGAATGAATTCTTTGCAACATATTTGCGACACAAGCCCGGGTCACGCGGAATGAGGACAAGCCGTATAATCAGTGAAGAGACGGCGACTGGCTCCAAGGGCAAAAGGGAAGACGAGGGGCTGCAAGAGGCGATCGAACGAAGCTGCAGCGAGAATAACGGATAAAAATCAGCTTAGTTTCGACCTTTGCCTGCACGTCCGACCCACTTGACCCAACCCTACAGCCGACCCAACTTGGGGTGAACGTATGATATTGATTGGGGTTACAGGATCGTCCGCCGCGGTGACCTACATTAATTCCTACTTTTCCACTAGCCGACACAACGCCTGTACAACGCTGACTGAGGCGACGATGCATTAGACCAGTGTTCGAAACTTGGCCGAAGTATCGGGAAACAAGACGCCTTTCTAGTCGTGACGATTCATATCGCAAATGCTCAAACGGCCAGTAAATACAAGCGTCGATTGTTGACTTGATGCCTTCTGTATGTACATATTGTACGCGATTTAAGACCGTTAAGCCTGAGCAGATTTATTGATTTGGGATAAAAGTGAAGGAAAGAAAAGTCGATCATTTTAACCAAGTAGGGTCGCACCGTGATTCCATGTCTCTGCGCGGCTCATCGGGCACTGTCGTTTTACACCCTCGTGCGCAATAAGCGTCAAGTGAATCAGATTCTTTATTTGTCAGCCAACCTTTCTAGTCTTGCAGGAATTTAATTTATACTCCTGTGAACAGTTGGCGATAAATTCGAGATGAGTTTACTTTTCTAAACTATTATTATTATTATTATTATTATTATTCTTGTCGTTGTTGTTATGGTTATCGTTGTTATTTTTATAGAAGGTTGCGCGCCACTTCGGAACAGTTGTTCCAGATATAGGATATACACGAAAACGTATCTCCAAAACATGAAAAACGTATATTCATAGAGAAAAACTTGTTTTTGACTGAGAATATCAGCTACGATCACGTAACAAAGTTGAATATTTCACAAAAGAAATATGTCGAGAGAAGCAGACAGTTAAGAGCGAGGTCAAAGATTCTTCTCCGCCGTTATCCATCTTTCTACCTCACTTTGACTATCGATCGACTTTCAACCTGTTCTACGTCGCGGTGCGGTTTATAGAAGTATCGTTCTTCTTTGGAGCGATGATGATGCGGTTGTTCCTTACTTTGTGCGGTGAATCGTGTTAAAACTGTCGAGGGATGCTGCAGCGCAATGATTAAATTATCCTCCGAACTCCGGGGAATCAATGGAAACGTGTGAATTACAATTCATTTTTCCGGGCGACGCAAGACACTCGATCACATGTTTCAAACGCTCTTCTAACAAGTATCAAAAGCACCACTGCCACAGGTGGACAAAACTCGAGCAATCTGTTGACTGACAATGAGCACTTCAAAATCGTGGCACATATAGGAGGGTATAATCAGTTTGCAGCTTTCATCCCGCTCGCTCCGAAGGAGCAGAAATTCAGAATTGCCAAGCACGAGCTTAACGAGGCCCCGTTCGCTAATGGAAGTTGAATAGACTCTGAGCCTGTTTTATTGATTGCGTTGCACTTACACACAATGCACAAATATAAATATACGTATACATACGAGTATGCAACTATCGTGCAAAAGACGAAATACATCGACCATGCGGTCGACATACAGAGGCTGCAGATCGAGTAAGTGAAAACAATTCCAAAAAGGTGAAACAGGAAACAGATACGCGACTGGCGAAATTAATTGACTGCTGCCAGATATCGCTTGACAAAATTATAAAATATCGCTCGCATCAGTATCGGTTGGTATATCAAATATTTACCGAACAGTTTTATAATTGACGTGACACGCTATACCGGGTAAATATTTGAACTAGCATTATTCGAAGCGAAAAAAAAACTTCTACTTATTATTTATCGCAGTTTCGCTATTTTTTTTTTCTTTGGCTTATGTATTATTAACATTACGGATAATATGTGGGTATAACGCTTCGCGCTATGCAGATACCGCTTTATTCGAACGCAGCCATGCCGGCATCAAAGAATATGTACTACGTACAAAGCAAAATTACTTTATTTATAACGTGAATCGATTAATCTAGCCGGTTGTCGATGTGCCCTGCACATATATCGCCTTACACGATACGAGATCTAGAGGGTTGGCATAGTAAAAAAGAAAAATAGTAGACACAATTGCTCAACACAACTCACTGCGATATTATTTTTCTGAGATTAGAATGTAACCATTGCAAAAAAGTAAGGAATAAATTATAACGTGGAGTGCACTGCTATCACTAGACGATAAACTGATACTTACCACCATGCTTAAAGTATTAATATTATCAATTAGGCTTTGTAAGTTATACCGATAAATAGATTAAATGATTACAGTGTCATATGCATATTAATTTGTTCTTTCATTATTATAAATAAATTGAAATCATCGAAAAATTCAGTAAAGTGTTAATTTTCACTTTTTCCCTGGTATGTTTGTGACCGAATTTTCTTAATATATCGCTGATTCTTTACATTCTTGATAAAAAATGGAGCGTAAAAGTTTAAAAATACGGTAACACAGGGGGAAATTGTTTGTTTCCAGACACACATGGATTCGGAGAAAAATTATTCGGTAACCCGCATCGTGTTTTCTAATACTGTAGATATTTTTCGCCGATTGAATAGAGTGGGTGAATGGTTGATGGAAATAAAAAATGTCGAGAATAAAGATAAGCATTTTTTGCGCCTGCGTCAATGTTGCCAGGGAATCCCGTCGGATATTTTATTGAAGATAAGGAACAGGATCGAATGATAGATCGGTTATGCTGCCCTGTCGCAGGATTCGATCGAACTTCGTTATCTCACAAGCGCTCGCCGATATACCACGTCCCTATCTAAGCTTAAAGTCTTTCGCAGTTCCACCCTTCAGGAATGTTTTTCCCGAATTCTACACCAGCATGTCACCCTACGCCAATGGCTGCTTAACCAATATACGTCTCGCGGATTGATTGATCTGATTAAAGATCCGAATTTAACCCCGCGAGATCCCGTTTCTTCGCGAATTCCACGATATTATAATGCGGTAAGAATAGCGCTGCGCAGGGGTGTGAATGGGGTAAAATTTAAGTGACCGATTGATCAGAGGTGCGAATTTATTCTTCCCTGAATATTTGAGCGTAGGCATCACTGATTTAGAATATTTGATTGTTTAATTCCTTCAAGTTCCTACATTAATATTCACAGTCAATTTACAGTCGAATCTCTTATACTTATAGAGTGAATACTCATACGTTTTGCGTTATCTTGCGATGTGTCATACTACATCAGAAAAGATTTTACAAGAATTATTCGGACGTCCCGATTCAGCCGTTACAGGATGAAAAGCATCCCTATATTTTACCCTGAAAAAGAGATGCAATCCCAGAGGATGAAAATACTGCGCACGTTATAGTCTGTTGATAGTGAATAATGTTCATTTGATTTTTATCAAAAAACTTTACCTCGTTATCGAGTACTCCTAAAAACTCGTTTTCTGGGGTAACGTATAAGAAAATACATTTGATGTACTACAAAGTATCACAGAATGAGGCATATCGATGAAAAACACCTCGGGTGATTTTTGTATGAAAGAAGCGACAACGAATGAATTTTTGTTCCACAAAACGTTTTTACGATTAAACCATAGTTACGATGAATTAAATCTATCGTCAAAAGTGCTCTATTTTTCTAGAATCAAAGTTGAATGTAATTTTAGTACAGCAAATATCGTGCGGTGAAATTGTATGGATTTGAGCTGATCAATGGAATCCAAGAGCTTGAAGAGATTCGAAAAGCACACAAAGTGCAGTGATGAGTCTGATAACAGAGGGAGTTCCGCGAGTTGAATACGTCATGACGTGCGTTGTGGGATAAAAAATTGGTGGAGATCATGGGTCGATGACACTTCGAAAGGACCGGATCAAGTTTAACGGATCTCAACTGCCGTACTAAATCCGCTTGCGATTATATAAGTGATCGTGGGCATAAAGATGCGCTCTGCAGCAGCCAAATTGTGGTGCCAATTCCGCAGAAAGAGGAAAAAAATATATCGAGAGAGATCGAGGGTTGGGTTGGGGTGGGAAGGAAGAAAAAAATCTGACCCAGTTGAATGGAAAGCCGAATTTTTCATCTCCCGAAAATCTGAACAGCTAGCGAAATGAAAGGCTAATCTTCGTTTAATATCCTTGAAATCTTCGGCCCGCGGTGGGCCACCCTTACCGCATAATATCACGATTTAAGAGGATGTAGAAAATGATTGCGAATCTGCTTTCTTCCGCCTCTGAGGCGTCCAGTCCTTCGCCGTTTTCGTAGCTCTAGAAGGATTCATTGAACTTACTGAAGAAAATTAAAACAACTCGACGCGGAAAACTACATATGCGGATTTGCGAGGGTCTAAAAACGGGACGAGATTATAAATGAGAAACACAATTCGTTTGGGTACAAAGTGTATGCTTCATTTAGGTTGTATTTACTCCCGGATTTCGATAGCTGGATAATTTGATACAATCGAACCAAAGCCGCTGCGAAACCATGCAATTTGAAATCTATTCAGCTGCGCGAACATTTGAAAGGTGATTAATTACGGCATAACTATATATTATCATATACGAATCAAAGGACCGAATTCGATATTTTCAGAAAGAATTAACAGGTACGTATCAATTTTCTCTGACAATGACAGGACGGCGTAAATTGATGGGGGCAATAATTTCACCCTGGAAACTGTAACCTGGATGAAACCGATCGCTGATAACCAGATATTCTCACGAAATTAGATTTTGCGAATCAGAAAGAGGATTATCCGAGACGAGTAAGACACGAATTGGTGTCGGCATCTCTAGTTTCGGGGAGGTTTTGCAGAAACTTGAATCTGACGTATTGACAAGTGGGAATTAGAGTTGGCGTAGGTATACAGAAGTCCTTCTGGTATGTGTATACCTGAATCGTGACCGGCCTGCAGGTTAACAAAGAATCTATACGCTGATCGAGCCGAGCGTGTAATATGCGATCGGCTTATCGGACACGATAGATTTTAGTCATCGGGCAATAAGCGCAAGAGGTTGACGGGACGTTTAAGCAACGAATGAGGGAGCTTCAGGAAGACTTACAACGCCTTGCGATAAGTAGTCCGGTTAAAAAAAAAAACACCCGGGATATTATTGACCAACGAGAACTCTCCCACCTACGTCAGTTTCTATTCGTGACGGAAACGCGTGTACAGCGAATAAATGCGACGATATAGGATATTGTGTACGTACTAAACCTGCAACGGCGGTCAATACTTTAGACACGTTATACAAAGAGCTACACTTTCCAGGCATATATATGTATGTATGTATATTCCTGACACTTATAGGTCACTCTGGTGATAATTACAACGTTGTTTTCCACAGGCTGTCCACGATCAAGGGCTCGATCGTTGTTTTCTTATTAATATAAAGAGAAGAAAGAAAAAAATCGCCCACGGACTTCCGACAGGAAACCGATCATCGTATTTAAATTTCTGTACGAAAATTTCTGCTATGCAATATTGTAAGAGGTCATCATGGAGCAGAAAATGACTGTACAAACGATTTTTTACCCTCAAAGGTTGTATAAAAAACGTGACGAATGGCGTCGGGGGGTAGAAAACGCGCACTATGAAAAAAAAAGATGGATCATACGATTACCGATTATATCGTCAGGCCCGCCGGCTAATAACTGCCGAGGCAAAAACAAGAGATCAGATGCTTGAACGATTTATGTACTACGATCGAGTTGGCGCCAAGTAGATTGGAAGAACAGACAGTGTGAAACGATAAAGTGTTCTCTTTATAGACTCGTGATACGTATACTGTAGCCAAGGGCCTTAAACGTAGTTGAATCACGGTCGAGATGGAACTACGCGTTGATAAATTAAATTTTGAAAGTCATCGATCGAGATGATCGAGATGATTTCCTTCAAGCAGAAATTTTCCTTCTGATTTTATTTCAGTAAAGGGTTGGGCCAGGAAGCCGGGACCCCGGGGCATACCGAACGCTTCAGGCGGTGCTCGAAAAGGCGAGCTTAAAGGTCAGAAATACAAGGTCGGTGCTGAGTGCAGTTTCTGTTATATTTCTCGCTCTCCTGGCGCGTGCGAACCAAGCTACGTTATCGGCGAATCGCGACAGGCCGTCTACGATGGTGAAAAAATCCACAAATACACACGTTTCCTACGTATACTGTACACGAGTTATATAATAAAGTATCTACTCACCACTAAAATTATTTACATCCCACTGATAAGCCCTTCGGTAGTCGTCGATGCTCAGTTTAGAAAAGCCACTGACATACTTTTGAAAGACGAAATGAAAAAATGGTGTATTATGGGTATTGGTACCCGGTTTAATTCACTACGAATTTACATATCGAATGTAGTATGATTAATTTCCACTGAAACATGCTCAGCGTCGATTTTAGTGCTATTAGTTCCACTCTCCAACCGCATGTCTATCATAAATCGTCCTAATATCACGGACTCGTCATCTCAAGTCAGTTTTTGTCACTGTGTTTCATTGTGAAGTGGGTTGGTTGTTTTTAGATCCTGCAGGATTTAGGCACAGCTAAGGGGTTGAAAGATTAGATTTAGATATACACCGAATAATCGGCGATAGCTTATGTCTATCGTCAGAGGGAATATTTATGCTCGAATAAGTAACTAATACTTTATTTTTGACTAGATCTTATCCAACATCTTCCTTCTTTTCTAATTTCTTCCGCAGTTTATCCATCTGACAACGTACGGGCACAGCCGTGTGTGTAATTGCTATAACATGGATTGATTCGAGCGTGAAAAAACACGCATCGGATTGCGTGTAACCTGCAGTGAAAAAGGTTTCGACTCCGGGTCAACTTTTATCAGATGCAATCGATATCTCTGCCGCATAAAACAGTATAACAGCAGCGTAAAGTTAAAACTGTATTATATACAAATGTATATGCAATATGTATATATATATATATATATATATATATATATTATATATATACATGTGTCGTTCAACTGAGCCGAAACCGATAATGCTGCTCTATAATATTATTGTGCTTATAGTTTGTGTTTATAACATGTAATCAGTGTACCGCGCGTAATAACGCGGCGTTTTCTCTATCGACTCGAGTGGCGGGTAAAGGAAGGATCGAAATGGGGGTGAAGAGGTGGAAGGGTGCTGAGTATTTGGAACCTCTCGATTAGATGCCGAACGATTGCGGTAGCAGGACAACGACAGATATGAATATGAATAATAGAGGAGACAGAAGTAACCGGAAAGGGAACTCGAAGCCCTTTTGCAGCACTCACTTCACCGTAGAGATAAGATTTTTATTCTTTCTATTCTTCAAACAATCGTTCCTCGACGTTGCTTTGCATGTTTCACAATTCCTTAGTGCAGCTTCCTGCTTATGGCTGTCGAGAACGTCGAGGTCGAGTTCGGAGATTACGAAACGTATGAATTTGAACTGTGCAGACTGCGGGGGTAGGTAAACGATCACTGGATAGAGCTCACCCCGATTTTCTAGCCTCGGGGTATCCGCACGTCAGGAAGAAGATGTACAAGAAAATGATTGCGATTGCTTGAAGCCAGCCAGCGATGAACGCGAAGACGCGATAACGCGAAAACGCGGAAACGTCACCACGTCAGGAGGCGACGCGGTGGCTCATGGCCTCGGTACTTCGCTGGCCCAACTATTGTCTGCCATCTTGGAAAAGCTCGGATAGCGAGCTTTGTGGCGCCGCTGACGGGGGCGCGAGGCGATCAACGCGGGGGCGCCGAAGGGTAGGGTGGAGGATGGCGCCGTCGACGCCGACGCGACGCCGACGTCGTGTGACGTCACGATTCAGGCCGGGGTACAACGTTGCGGAAAAGCGTCGTCATGGTGACGGGCGGCTCGACGCCGCGCCGCGCCGCGCCGCGGATCGTGTCGGGGGTGGGAAAAGCGCCGAAGGGATGAACACGAACGGGGGGCAGCGCCCCTACCTCTTACCCTCGTCCTGCCTGCACGCGTCTGTGAGTGTGCGTCTTCGACGCGGGGGTCCCACGCACACCATTCAAACAAATATCGAGCCTCCCTCATCTCGGTGTGTGAGTGAGTGTGTTCTACACATGCATGCTATCAGCCTACAATCATTCATGCGACCTTGTCTTCGACGACTGCGTAATATGGTGTGCGAGGGAAACGGACAAACCATTATACAGGCTCGCTGCCAGCAAATGTATTCGTGTATCATGAGGCGATACGTATGGACATAGGCATGTACCATATATAACTTACACGTATGGCGTCGAAATCTGATTCCTCGTTATTGACATGCAACCCTGTCACTCCTGTCCGCGTAGCAGGCCACTAACCCACCTGACCGTTTCATCGCTCATCGACTACCTCCCCCTCGATATCCATGAAGATTTTATTCCCTCGCCGGGGATTCTTATGCAACGAACTTGCAGCGGACTGAGACCTGTCGATATCGTTTAAGGACTGAACTGCCACATGCATCAATTGACTCCTTTACGTTCGGAATTTGCTTGTACATTGTGTCAATAAACAAAATTTAGATACGTTTAATTGTAAAACTGGCTTAGCTATTCATTTTATTAAATTTCTCTCCACCGCAAACGTAACGCATCGTTTTTCATTCGATAAAGAAACTGAAGTCAACTATTTCCAAGAGTGTTTCACCTTCTTAGCGGAAGCAGCGACATGTTCACGAGAGCGAGAACAAGAAAACGAATTATGAAAATGAGGTGAAGGGGCGAGTGAAAATCAGGTCGCGGAATAACTAACCGTGAACATGCATAATATCGTTTCTCACGACACCTGGAGAAGAGAACGTGTTGGGGTGAGGCTGAATGGAAGGAAAACGTCGCATATACGTCGACGGCGTGGCTGCAGCAAGTAAGTCCTCGTGCGGGATTTGGATATATACTCTTCGAGAACGGCTCTGCAGGGCTTTTGAGGCCTCAAGACCAGTCGCGGCGGACAAAAAGAAATTCAAAATTTGAAACGCAAGCGTTAATCTGGAGTGTCTCGAGTGTATATTCCAGGTAACTCGAGGGCGTGGTTGCGGTGTCACGTTACTCCGTATCGGGATCTCTGGACTCCTGTACCCAAGTTTCAGCTTTGACCTAACCTTCGGTTACCGCGGAATTTCCCGTTGCCATTTTGACACGGTGAATCTCTGCGTCGGAAATATAAGTGACATTTGTTATCCAGCCTAGTTATTAAATTTGCTCAGGGTAATTAATAGTTCGTTTACAGATGCGCGTGTTGGCTGGAAACTGGAGCTGCATCTAATTTGAAACGATACCTACTCGCGTACTGCAAACTTGCATTCCACCCGTTTCCGCAGTGACTGATGTCCAATATTCGCTATTTGTGTCCGTGTTCGACCTTCGATAAAGCTGAAGAGTTTGAGCGAATTCATTCCAGCATTTGACAGGCTGCAAGTTCGCAATCAACGGAAAGAGAATGCAGCTGTCACGTGTCACGATCTAGTTGGGTCTGTTCGAATGGTATAAGGTGTTGGTTGTACGTGAATATCTCGGACAATTCATACATACGTAGAAACGCAATCGAGTAGAGAATGAATTAGCCGCCTTTCAAGGAATATGTAAACTTCATGAAAGGAAATCATAAGGCTATATCTATTTTCGAAGAGTTAAATTGTTATTCCCTCTTTTTCTTTAATCGACAAAAAGACACAGAGATTCGTTCGAATACTGTATCCAAACTACAAGTTTTTCATTATTATTACCGAAATAAAGATTCAACGGTGTTCCAACAGGAAAAACTCCGTAAGTGAAAAATTTTCACGAAAATATTACGTACTTACGTTGTACATAGTTTCTGAAGATCCGAAGAACCTCAATTTCTTCAAGTGTATAAGCATATCTCGAATTTAGGGGTTACATGGGTTTGGAAATTACAAGAAATACATTTTTCGTAATTTTCTTTATCTAATAGTACAACATTTCAAGATTATTTTCCCAAAGATTTAAGTCAATTGGAATAAAAGTCTCGGAGAGAGAGCCCTTGGAAATTCCTCTTATTAGGTTGAACCGGTCAGAAGCGTCGCTGGTACACATTTCTTTTCGCAAAACAAAATTTTTGAATTCGATGGTCACGATTTCGCAGAATCTAATGCACCGATCTTATTGAAATTTTGCACAATTCTTCTAAATAAAATCAACTAGAACTTGGACGAAGGTTTTTTTTTCTCTTCGATCAGCCAAAAACTCTGGCAAAAATTCAAATTTCAATTTTCTTTTTGTTTTTTTAATCCTTCATTCAAGTACAAGCTATAGTCACCTACTACCACAAAATATTTGGTTTTTTGATTGCAAATAAAGCTAGCAGGCGTCAATATGTCCACCACGAAAATACTGACTTTCCGAAAACCAGTTCTGAACATTTGAATTTTCAAAATTTTTGTACGAAGATTTTATGAAATATCGTTAAAATACTGTTCTTTCACGTAGCTTAAGTTCGAATGAAATAATTCATTTATTATATTTGAAAAATAGAAAAAGAAATGAGAGAAAATATCTTTTTTTTTACTTTTTTTCTAAATCCATGTAACACCTTAACACAACCATCGGTATTTCTAGTTTGTACAACAACTGGCTGATACGTTTGCAATTTATAAAGAGCTGGCATTGTCGCAATTCACTCTATTCGATAAATCGATGTATTATTGAGCTTCACTCGAGTAACCAGGCACTGATTCTCCGTAAAGGTTCCTCACCAGCAGGCTACAAATCCAATAGTAATAAAAAAATAACAATAAAAACCTCCGTAGAATCACAATGCAGCAATCTTCTTTAAGAATCTTTACACGCTCGCTCTCTTGGGAGCCAACTATAAAGGTTAGCGATTACCAATTAGGCGTTATCAAAAAAGCCACGAGCTACATGTGTATTATATATTTCCTCAAAATAAACACGCATTCGAAAGCAAAATATAAAGTGAAGATAACGCTACGTGCACTGTGAAAATTTAAATCCCTGCAATAATTTATTTTACAGGTAAACGAGACGAACGCGTTCCTCATCAATTGCAAATCGTAAATTCTGTCACCTAGTTCTACATCTAATTGTCTACACAAATAATCCTAAAATACTTACGCGAAAATCAATGGACGTTTCTACGCTTTGCTATAGGTGCAATCTAAATCGGATTTGTGAAGAGAATCGTTACTTGAGACGTGACGACACTGCAGGCGACGACACTTGGACGTCTATACGTCATCAATCTTTTATCTACTCCCGTTATGCAACAGTAAATCCTGATCCATGTACTCTCTGTAAATTAATCAGCAGCCACTGAAGCTTAATAAAATTTGAATTTACGTCAAGCCCCAAGCTTCTACATAGCTAATGTGAAAAAATTATACCACCTATAGAAATTAAATGTTATGAATATAATAATATCTAAAGTTGTAAAGAGCGAAGAAAGATGATTAATGTAACCTCTCGATAACGAGTAGAATTTCAACGCCACCTAGTTCCGTAAAAATAACACCGAATAATAGTTGATGTATTTTTAATTTGAATACATATCTAACAATAAGTACAAGTCATTCTCGTGAATCGTTCATGTTACCCTTCCCTTCGTCTTTATTATCCACTTGTTACACGGAAGTCCGATCGACGGAACTTTACTTGACCACTTCGTCTGAGACAATCAGAGCTCAAGTCTCCACATACGACGATATTAAGAAACCCCGAGGCGTAACCAGCCGGTCTAAAGCACGGACGATTGAGTTGCAAGAGTATAATGGACATGTAATGGACGCGGGATAATTCCGGTTAAGTTTACGGCACGAGGGCTTCCCTTGCGCTGTTGTAGGCATCCAACTTGCCCGTAAGTATAAAGGCAGTCGCCCGACTCCCTAAGCAACGTGACGATCTTTCACTTCAACAAGTATGTGCGATCCCTGCGCTTCTCTAAGCCTCAGCGCAAAACGTCGACCACCCTGTGCTTCGAGGGTTAAATATGTACACACCCTAGGACCCCGGGTAGTTATAGTATCAAAGAAAAGCAGCGAAGGCAGCTGTTGCATAAGGTGCGGGAAGATATTGATGCCATTTTGTTCGAAGAGGTTTTTTGGGTATATCAAGTATATATGTATATAAGCGTATGGGCATGTGCGTGGAATGCCTGAAAGCGTTATCGAGTCATTTTTCTGCTTTATTGAAACTTCTTACGAAATTGATATTGTCGAGCAAGACGGTTCACCGTGGAAAGCGTATAAAAAACCGTCAGTTTCATTCTCCATTGCGGATGGTATATTATACAGTCGGTTAGTTCCACCTCAGTCTTTCGCCAAATCGAAAATTTTTTTGATTCTTAAACCCACAGATGTGGTATAATCGGAGTTTCGAACATTGTCATAATCAATGATGTTATTACGTTGAGCTTAGGTAGTAAAAGTGACTAAATCCGAAAAAGAACAGTATACCACATATTGAAATACTAAATAATCTGCAAGTTATCAGTTACCACGTTCATGTTCTCTTTGTACTCCGTGGAATCATATCTTTCAGTTATGGTAAAAAAATGAGGATAGTTAAGGACTGTGTAGTCATTACAATTATAAATATTTTGCTCAGCGCAGTGACATTAGCTGATTTACTTACGATTGGCGACAATTAGATTCTCAAACAGAAAACCTTAAATTTTGCAACTTTGATCAACGAATTTAATTATCAAATATTATATACGAGAGTTACGTATCCGACATATTATATATGCAAGAATATGGTATAAAGGGAAAACATGTTAGGGAAGACTTATCTAACTGATCTCTTCTGCGTGTGAGGTATTCATTTTCATACTATTTAATTCGCGTGATGGGGGCAGTTAGAAGTAATGAGATGGGCTCTGAGGGTTGTGATGGATCCACTTTGTTCCGATGACTAGGAATTGACAAAGAAGGTAGAGAAGAATTAAAGGGGGGGGGGGGGGGGGGGGGGATGATGATAATTTTATCGCGAGATCTTTTTCTATGGAGTTTCTCAATGTCGCACGTTTTACTTTGATTGTGATCTTATTTGCATGCTTGTTTACTGTCGCAAGAATGTTGAAAATATTATACCTGAGAGTTACGTATAGGTATAACAATAAAATTGATTAGGACGCAGATGCTGAGCCAAAATTAATTAAAAGATAACTCGTGACAATTGATTTTCCAGAATTACCTCGCGGAGATAAACCTTACACCATTCAATGACGACGTCTATCTTTCTCCCGGAGTAAAGCGTTTTGCAAGGGCCGTCGAACGTTTCCCTCTGAGAATATTATCTAAGACGACAAAGAGAGGCTCGAGTAATTGAATTCAGAAACAGTACGAAGTTGAGGCCCTAATTTCGAGCCAATAATAATTCATTTTGTCTCTTACATACTCTGCGTATGTCATACTAACAGAATTTAACGTTCATTGTCACGAAGACACAGCTCGATGATACCTTGATGCCATTGACGCTCATACTTCCAGATTATTACTATTTCATCACAGCAAATCCCTATATCTAGGTATTATCATGGAGCTTATATACGATCCCCGCTCTGCAATTCCCAGCAAATAAATTCCCTTTGAGTATTTGGAGAGCTTTAGTAGCATAATATGGACATAATACATGCATTGATTCTCGATAAAATAAATTGCACGTGGCCATACATAGATCACTGATCAATAGATTTTTTTGCTCATTTTGAAGTGTTAATTTCATTGAATTACAACGTCTCGATGTAACGAAACTTCCCAAAGTCTCGCCAGATTCCCAAAGCTCAAGTATGAATCTTATTTCGTGTATTTATCACAGATCCGACAATCAAATTCGATGCATCAACGTGGCTAAAGGTATGAACTGGAAATTTCATTCGCACGACTAGCTGAGCTTTCATTGCGATAAAATATCGAAACGGTTCGAAGTATCGTCGAGGTGGAGAAAGAATTGCGAACCCGAATATGAGGCGTCGACCGTTCCTAGGTTTTAACCTCGTCGCCCGGAAGCCTAGACACAATGATAGCGGGATGAGGGTGGAAAAACGCCAGTGGAAGTGGTGAAAATTTTGACGACACTGGAGACAACATCGAGAGAATTTTCCTCTCGGACAGATAAATATTCGTTTTTGGGCAAGAGTGTCTCGTATAACCATTTTATACAGTAGATAGATCAGATTTCTCGTTACTGTTATTACACGCGCTCCAGTACTTTATGTTATGTATGACACCCTTGTCGACCGACTTCCGGCAAGCATTTTCACTGGGTATTTGTTGAATTTTTTAATTTCATGAGCCATACAAGGATAAGTATCGTCACCGTGCATAGCGAGGCATAGTTATTTATGGTAATGTGAAGGTTTAATGTTTGCATAGTAAAGTAGGTTGAATATGGGACCTTCTGTGTATACCCCACCCCGACCCTTTCGAGTTTTATCTTGATTATCGCATTTCGCTGTACGTTATGCCACTCGAAGAAAAAAAGAGACAAAACCTGTTTTCACATGTTTTAATCACGATGATTTTGTAGAGTGCAGGTAATGAAACGCAAAAACTCAAAATCAACATTGAAACCCATAGAAAAGTTACAGGGATCTGATAAAAGGTAGGACGTAGATTTTACCAATTTTCGTGTCTTATATCGTATCGTATTTCGTCAAGACTTGGAATTGCTGCGTCTTGTCTGTCTGGGCAAGTTCGTCCACTAAATTGATTTGAATATATCCTCAGTTCTCACCCTCTCCGTATTTCATAACTCAAAAATTCGTCTCGCAAATTCTTGGGCTCAACGCCTGCTATCGAACAGTGAAATTATATCGTAAATATATATATATATATGTACAAAGGAAAGATATCAGAAATCCATTAAAAGAATATACGAAAAAAAAATTTCAACTTTTCAGCAATATCATCTACGTGAAATTCCGTGTTCACTTGAACCTGAGTATTATATATACCCATCTGAAAACACTGTCCACTCCAAGAGTTAGTCTTCAAGTTAAGAAATAAAGTGAGGAATATTTACGTTCAACCTAAGTTCTACTAGAATTTTGTAAGTTGAAGTTTATATTTCCTTTAGTTACTGTGCCCAGCATTGCCAGTAGTTAACCAAGCTGACCTGAATATTTCCATTATAATTATGCTGGCGTGTTCGTCACGATACAAACCGGCAGCGCAGTACACGGCTGATTGCCGACTTTTACAATACAAAAAGAAAGAGGAAAAAAAATTAAAAAAATAGGGGGAGAGAAAAGGAAGTAAAAAGTAAAAATAAAAGAAAAATCACTGATCGGGTCGATAACACGTAGTCCCTTCCGGCTAGTTTCATAATCTCAGGCATAATCGCTGAGCAACTTTATAGACTATGATTTTCGCTCAACAGCCACGTACCACGGCCAAGTTTCTGTGCCCAAAATTTTCCATTTCACACTTTCGGTTCGAGTAGAACAAAAATATTTTGTTTCAACAGAGACTCCAGCGTGACCAATTTGTGGCAGCGGTGAACATGCCACACGTCAAAAGGCTGCACGAAGTTGAATGGCGCAGACGCGAGCAAATAAATACGTTTCGTATCGTGCCTTGCAAAACTGGCAAAAACTCAGCAGCTATAACCAAACTTCGCATGGCTAATACCTTGACTTATTTACAGCGTTGAAAAACGTGACGGAAATAATTCAACGCGTTCTCTCTCACTTCCAGTAATTCTAGCCTTTTTTCTATCCGTCCTTTTATTGATCGATCCCATTTTCCTTTTTTTTTTTCACATACTTTTAGCCGTTCTGTAGGAATGATTTGACAGTAACTTGGAGTGCAGAATTCTTGGGTCTTAGTCATGTTTTTAATGTTTGGATTGTTCGTTGAACCATGAATGTAGACGGAATGTAGATTCGTCGTAGAGGGGGAATAAATTTTTTTACTCAAAAATACCGCTGCACAATTATGAAAAGTATTAGTAATGCACAAACGATTAAATTGCTTCGAAAGGAATTACCAGTTTTGAGTTTCTGGTCATAATTCGTGATGCGGAAATTTGAATAAGATTTTCAAAGTTATGGGAGTAGTCGGTTAATAATCGATAATAGATAAAAAATTATTGTTAATCGAACGCTACTGTCATTTTAAAAACCTAATACTAATTCCCACATCGCGTATTACGACCAGAAACGCAAAACCGATAATCGAATCTTGGAAACTTTATCTCTTGACTCGTGATTCTATCGCTTTTGGGTGAATTTTTTATCGACGAATAATCCAAACATCAACCACATGTTCTATAACAATAAGTCTGCCGATAGTCCTACGTCGTCGTTGAGGCGCAGCCCAACGACCAACTATAGTTCAACCGTTGAAAGTATTCGCGTGCGTGAGGTTTACCCAGGCAGCAAGCAGCCCGGAATATCATCCGAACTAGAGTAGTATTGATCATTTCTACAGTAAGGTTAGAATATTTATTATTTATGACCCCAGTGCGAAACGTGCAAGAGGCTCCGAAAGTTTCGACGTTGAAAATAAATGTCAACTTACGTAAAAAGAATTTTTACACCGTACTTTCATCCTGCGGGGCGAGTGCCTACCTTGTGCCCACGCATTTCTTCTTCGTATACATATACGTATGTATTTTCACTCTACTCCGCGAATACGATTCTTTATTACCACGAGGAGGCGTATTCAATGTACTTTTTCGAATACTTAAATCGATACGATTTAGAAAAAGTGTTAATTAACCGTGTGCTCGGTATTTGAGAAGAAATCACAAACGTATCCAATAATCTTAAAATTAAATTAAATTTGAGATATTCGGTAAAACAATAGACACGACAGAGTTTCAAACTTTTACCAATACTCGGTAAGCGACTAGCCAGATACAATTGTTGAAAGAATTTTATTTCTAAGATTATTTAGAATCGAAGCAATCCGACCATCTGACTTGAAGTATTTTCATACGATTGATAACTTTAGTCTTGGGTGAAAACGTCTCCCCGATGATTTGTCGAGATAAAAAGAATAATGGATTCCCGTATCACATCTCGCGGATCTTTCTTCGAAGAAAATAAAATCTGCTCCCCTGTACGTGAAATTCCCGAAAAACAATTTCAGAATTTACCAATCAATAGCCGTACCTCGCGTCTCCGTCATCCCTGATGCTGGCGAATCATTTTTTAAAGAGACTGGATAATGGAGGCCATCACAGGACCCCGCGTCGACCTGAAGTGCCGATGAAGAGAGGCGTGTGAGGGGGAATACCGAAAGGTAAAGAAGTTGAGAGAGAGGTAGAGATGAAAGTGTCGCAGTGGCGTATTTCGGAGCTTGAGCTCAGAAAGTGGAGCTTCGCCGTGTCCTCAGAGCTGTTTCGTTTACACACCGACAGAGTACGGTTCTTCTTCTTCTTCTTCTTCTCTATCTATCTCTCTCTCTCTCTCTCCAATAGTTTTCCTCTATAAATTCTATTACATAATTCTGTCGGCGCGCACGACGTTAATTGAAACATCGTTGCCATTCTGCACTTTACCAAACCTCACCCTTATGTCGTCCCACGTCATAGGCTTGCTGAGACTGATGCACCGAGTTGATAACCCAAATTGAATTCACCTACAGCAGATAGCTGACTAACTTCGAATAATTCATTTATCATTCACTTCTCGATCTTACTTCTAATTTAAATTTCACACTTCTCTAGGCATTGTTTACTCCGTTTTACTTGTTTCAACATCGCGAAGAAAAAATCGGTAACTATATTGAGTGTTGGGATTCTGTGGTAAACGTATATGTTATATAACATATATGATTTAGACAAACGAAACCTCGATTAATTCCCTGATTGTGATTCCATTTTCCGCAATGTAGATTGGTGCAGGAAATTAATTGATCATCTCTCGATACTTCCGAAAATCGATTGAAAACTGCTGTGAGCATGAACGGAATTTAGTCCAATAGCAAAACAGAGTGTCAGCGTTATTTTCTCGTCTACTTTTGTCGATATTCATACGAATCTTGGAGATACATTATCGCATTCTTTTCCTTTGGCAACAAGCTACGTACCGTGAATAGACGAAGCTTGAGACCGAACGATTGGAAAACGATCAAACGCGATAAGAATCGCTTAGATATATTCGAGGAGCCGGAATGAATCCATGTACTATGTCTATACAACTATCAAATAAGTTACAAGATCAGAGAAGGCAATACTGAATATTGCCAAGTTGATATTTTGAGCTATTTTGCACCATGTGTAATTGTTTCACCATATAAAATTTTATCCGAAAGGTCAGATAATACATCGAAACTCAATTGTCGACAGTTTTCCATGGCATACTTCGCTTCTCGAATATTATTACTTGACCTTTTCCTGTTCACATTTGTTCTTGTATTACACAATATAGTGTAGTACATATTCTTTGTTCTTTATCTTCTCCTCGTTATCGAAATAACATTTAAAAAGTTATCAAGCGGGCTTCTATTCTATTTCAACGTGCATTGCAAAGATAAGATTGAAAAGAAATTTAATTCAAGTGAAAAAAGCAACAAAGCACAAATAAAGAACAGATTATTATGAATATTACGAATATTATCTCTCAGCGTATGAACTGATCTATGCGTGCAGTAAAATTTTACACGAACAATTGTTCGAAACATCTTTAATTGCCAACATCGTAGAAGGTTCATCTTCGTAGCCTTATTGTAACTAGAGCCACTGTACTCACGATGATTTACATATCCTATCATAAAGTTGTGCTTGTAGCTAAAAAGACGCATATCAGGCGTGTGTAATAAAGTTAAAAAATCTTTGCTCCTACATGCTTGCGTAAAATTATAAAATTAAAAAAAAAAAAACAAGAAGAAGAAAATGAATTTCAAAGGAATGTTAGCATATTTTTGACGTAAGGATTAGACTCACCAACAGCAAGTACCAACTATATATGTACGGTCAAAGCGATTGTACAGACGAGGAAGAGGCACTGCGACAGGATCGGAGGGCGAGGAGGGGGCGGGTGTCGAGGCACCTCCACGGACCTGGCTTTCGTTTCAGTATCTTGAATTTTGTTCTTATTTTCCGCCTCCTTGGTACACGAGTACACTGGCACAGGGCACACTGATACTTGGAGAAACCAAAAAGCACTCTTACAATCCCGACCGATTATACGTGACTTTTGTTTCCTATTTTTTTCGCCTCGCCTTTTCCTGCCTTCAATTTGTACCCTTTTCCTTTTATCTTTGTCTCCTGTCGCCTCCGTCGATTAGTCACTATATTCCTCTAAGGAATCCACCTTTTTATTATACCGGCCCCGTGTCACACTACACGAAAGTATAGTGGATAAAAAGTGCGTAGAACTTGCTTTGCGACAACATATTATCAACTGTACACTAATCGAGTCCAACCCGTATTTACGATTTTTCGTCACCCTTTATCCCGTACCGTCAAAAAATCACGCGAGTCGTCAATCGAATCGACGTACGTCAGAACAGTGCGTTGTTTGTTTCCTTCTTGTCTCCTTACCTTTCGACTCTAATTTTAATATCAACTACACGTGATTTATTTTTTTTTTCTTGTTACTTTTTTACATTCGTATATTATTATAGTTACATCTATATATTAAATTCTGGCTTGTATACGTGTGATCGTCCCTTAGGCGCTACCGCTAGCCTAAGGTATCCTCGCGTCGTCTTATTTAAACGTACTCGAATAACCGCATTCGATATTATACGCTTTCCGAAGGCAGTCTTGAAGATTCGGTTGAAAGCTCGGTGTCCGAGTCGTCCGAGTCGCGGGGGGCGGTCGGACCAGCGCGCTTGTTACTGCATCGGCACGACGCCAGCCACCCCCTGCGGAACTTTCGAGAACTACGCCGCGGAACCCTTCGACGCCAACGTGCGCCCGATTCCAAACCCTCACCTGCCCCCGAGCCACCGGGCATCGGGTGTAGTTTAAGAGAAATTAAATGGGGATGTATTCGCCTCGGCAGCGAAGCTTGTTCAGCAGTTATCTTGTTTTCCAAGCAGCAGCAGGTATAACGTCAGATTTCGGTTTTAAGGGTTGATTCGACGCGGTCACTGGGGCCGAAATAAGCGGTTTGGATTATTGATCAAGTGGGCACCAACTCAAAGAACTCGCGTTGCCGATGACGTGGCCAAGGAAAAACATTATTCTTCCAAGTTTTCGTTGGGCTTCCTTTACGATCGAGTATTAAAAATATCCTGCAGGGTTTTTACCCTGGCATTCCATCTCTGGTATTATACAGAGAGAAAAAGCCTGAAGGCGTTGGTTAACCGATGCTTTTCTGTTATACAGCGGTTCACCCCGAAATTTTGGCGTCTACAGATCATTTAGCGTTTAAAAAAAATCTCGCTATTTTTTCAACGATTCTTTAATTTCTTTTCTTGACTCTAACCGCGCCACGTGACCCAATTTCTTTGACGCAAAATGACCAGTCCGCTCAAACGCGACACAGATTGCCCCTTTCTTCGCAGTAGCTTGCAAGCCTCGAGCCTCTTGCGACGACAATGCCTAGTTATCATCGGGTCAAAAGTTCTTCTTCAAGTTCTTTGAAAGGAAGGAATTAAAACCAATCCTTACAGCTCTTGCCTTTCATTCTTTCTCTTTCCCCTGTTATATCCTCGTTTAAACAAAAATTCAAACACCATTAAGTATATTCACTATATGCTCAATTACCCTGTCTAATCAAGTGACATCAGCAGCGCAAAAACTTCGCGTGAGTTGAGCATGAAACTCGATCTAACGTAGCGATTCGAGCGAGGAATACAAGTCCTATGACCGAATACATTATACATATTACAGACAATAATCTGATTGGGGAAAATGTTGAAAAGTTTATTCGATACATAAGCTTAGGCTTTTAATTTATGATCTTTGAATCCCACAATTTTTCATCATAGCATCGAAAATGACCGTCACGCTTAGTCAGTAAACCGAATTATTTAGGCTATGTGATTTTCGATGAATCCTTAGGGAGTTTCAATTTTTAAGACACTCAGGATACGGAAACGACCCACCCAAGTACGCCTCCGCACCGCGGACGGATCAATGAAAATATCCTCGCCCCTGATTCCGCGCCCGACAACCCAACGCGGTTCCACACCGCGCCACCCTCAGTAACTCGTACCTGAAAACGTTGTCCCAGTTGCCCCGATTTCACCGAACGGTAGTAGCTGGTAGCTGGTAGCTGTGTAGCCGCAGCGATGGAAAGTTGTTACTTTATGTATAGGCGGTTTAAATAGCCGCTGTTTCAGCCGTCGTGACTACGGCATAGAGTACGCAACTTATACTTGGTAACAGTTGACAGCCGCAAGTCGTAACCCAACAGAACGCGGAAGGATTTGTTCTACTTGCAGGCAGCCCGTCCGGTGTCTGACCATTGCTTGACCGTTACTACTACCGCAAAAATTGCAGTCGCTTTTCGCTGATCCGCACTACTTGCGCAGTAATTCGCAGTAATCGTCTTGCAAACGTTTATGGGAAATAATTGACTATAATATATCGGAATTGAGAGATTTCCTGACATAAATTTCGCGGAATAATACTTTTATGTTATCAAAATAATGAAGCTGCACCAGCTCTGATAGATTTGAATACGTTGATTCGTACAACTTCACTTCACTTGCAGTTAATTAGGCTTTTAGTAGAATGGGCTAGTTTAGTCCAATCAGCACAACTGAAATACAACTAATCAAAACTTGATTTCAGCATCTTTTCAAAATTTTAGAAAAGAATCAAACGGGTTGGTCTTAGTGTTTTGAATAGATATGAACCAAGCTTGTCCGCCTGATTTGAAAATCATCTTGACAACTCGAAAAAATGATCTTACTGTGCAGATTTGAGTTCGACATCGCAAGAGAATATCTCACAGGTTGCGGTATAAAAGTTTTTCGTAGAAAAGACTAAAATATTTTTCTTCCGTGTACAAAAAGGTTTATTTTTTGTTTTGCGGTTGCGTGAAAATTATTCTCATGATAGTACAAAGTTGACTGGCAAAACTAAATATATTTCTTAGTGTAATTTTTGTTGTGCTTCGGGCTCAGCTTTATTCATGTAAACCAGCTGTTAGCGCTTCCTTGTAATGCCAAATTCTATTCAGACCATATTAAATAGACTGCAGAAGCAATTAATACACACTAAATTCAGTACTATAGATTTATAAAACCTTAGCTATTAACACATACGTAAACAGTTGAATAATGTTAAGTTCCTAGAAATATTTTTATTGAAATATCTGTTAATAGTAGTATTAGCAGCTATTTTATGATTTTAGATTCTTCATTAATTACCTAACACAATAATGAAACATGTTTTCGAAATACAATTAAGTGTTCCGATTGAAACCATTTATTTCAAAGTAAGATTTTATCGACTCTGAATTAACCAAAAGTATATCATCGGCTTTAACATATTGTTTTGCAGGGTGGAAATGTATTCTAAGATAATAGAGCAGAACAACGCGATGATGAATTACGATCGGTGGGTCACGATTAGTGTAGCTGAACGTACAAAACTTGTTGCGTTACGTTCTTAATGTGTGATGAGTTCATATTTTTTATGGCGTTATCACGGGTTTCATGATAAGTAATGTGATTGTTGATGATCACGTAATGATAAATATTATACACCTAATTTAGAGTTTTTATATTTTCTATACAAAATATAAAAAAGTTTCATTATTTGGTGTAGCAACTCTGTCACCGATTATTGGAAATTATCGGCAGTTTACAAACGGTGCGAAAATAATTTTCTAAGTTAAGTTTAGTACATTTTTCAAAATGAAAAATCCAATCGATGTACCCGGTGGCGCCATCGAGGATATCTTATATGAACTGCGCTATAATTGCAGCCAATCTGAGGTAAGTTTTTGTGGCAGTTTTAGAGGTCGATTGTGAGAAAATAGTGGGCCAATTGGTTTCGATTCGAGTGGAAAAATCATACGTCGGTAACCTGCAACGCGGGCTAAGCGATTGCCGGTAACAGTGAGAGCAGGTTAGGTGTTGGTTGGTAATTGACGAAAATGATGGTAAAAATGAATAGTCATTGACGTGATACGATTTCTTAACTAAAATCATATTTTAGCTTCAAAATTTTGCGACCAAATGTCAACCGAAGCAATCGTACAAAAATAATTCAAAGCACGTGGAGTCGAATGACGAAAAGTGGAAACTCTGGCTCTAATCGGGAATTTTAGAAGAATATATTCTAATTCAGAAAATGCAGTCACGACCATGATAGTGAGACATCGAATTTGCACATACCCACGTGTTAGCTTCTCATGAGAACAATGTTGCGATTGATCACTCGTACTTTTATTAGTGCTTCTTGATTGGTTTCAACGCGATTTCACCGCAGGTAAAATAGGAACAAGAATATCCAACGTATTGTTTTATCGTCTACAGGTTTGAAATTTAAAAATTTAGTCTACTAAATGAACTCCGTTTTGTATACCTAATACACAATGCTTCATTCGACGATAAAGATTTTTCCGAGGTTTATTTTCAAGGGAAGACAGATAGTCTTGCAACAATATCATCAATTCGAAAAATATAATTTCAATACGAAACAAATGACCTTTATGTATAATCAAAAGAGTGGCTTTTGGGGATAATTTGGGAGGAATAAATAATCAACGTTCGAAAATGTGCAGTACCACGCAATACAGTAAAATTCTCATCGTAACTTTGTCGCGTTTTTATGGGGTGCAGAAGTCACGTTGTATTTGAATAATAGAGCCCCAATCCGCAAGAAGAAATTGAAATGATTACAGTATTGAAAGTGTAATACACAAAAAAATATTAGCGATGAGGAACGCACGAATTTGTTTTGAATCGGTATTCTAAAAATAGCGAGAACAGACAATACAAATAAACATGGACCTTCAATGCTTCGTCGACAACTTGCAGCTAGTCGTTGAGCGTGAATGGTCAATTAGGAAAAGACAAGAAATTCAACACAACAGTCATAATACAAAAACGTCAACACTTATAATTATAAAAAATTTCAGTCTAGTCAGTCAAAGTCTTTTCAGTCAAAAATTCATGTACTTACGTGATACTTCCGAGAAGTTGTCGAAGTAGTCTGGTACTGTCATTGTAGTTCCATAGGATCACACAAATATACCGAATTTCCTTTCGATAAAAATGCACTCACAATATTACACAAAGCACTTTTTTTTTGTTTTTTTGTTTTTCAAACCATCAGGTTTATCACAAAGCACTCCGAGTAGCGTAATTTAAACGGTGTTATGCCGCACTCGTTGTTCCCCGCGCGCTCATCTTAGCCAAATGACGCAAAACGCTCCTCGCGCAGCTGGACTTTGCCCCAACCCACCACGCACGCGCGCGCCATCTGCAATCTGAAAATTGTAACTCCATACGAGTTTTGGTAAAGCAAAAAAATAAATATAAAAATACAGTATTAAATTTTGTAATAAATCCGTCACATAGGATGTTACAGATCTCAAAATCGAGCAAATAAAAAATTCAATCCGACCAACGATTTATGGAGATATTTATTTCTATATAGCTTGGGTGGTTTGGGCCGAATCTGTATTCAACTCTGAGGTTCTAGTCAACAGTCTATGTCCTTTCATCGTAAACGGCGTTGGCTGACGGTAGCGTTGCCTTAGCATAGTTATATTTCAGTGGCATAGACTTATCTCTATTAAGCCTATGGATGGTAGTTAATAACACAAGTTTGGAGCAGTTTGGAGGGCATTCGATGCCTAGCTAAGAACATTTTATCTCAATTATATTTAAAGAATAAACTCTAGTTTCATAAATTGTAACTTCTCGACAAACGCGCTTGCGTTCGTCAGAAGATTTCATTTAGTCGGCGTAAGCATTGGGCTTAATAATTATGATGGCGATTTGACGAGCCAAGTCGATATTCTTGCCAAATGTCTGAAATTCGGTGAATTTTTACTATCTAATTTGAAGCATGGCTACTCCGACAAACGGCAATGGAAATCTGGTCGACGAATTCGAAGAAGCATTTCAGGTTATTGCAATAACATTTAATTGTCATTATTCCAACCTACAAAAGTCTATCCACTCTAAAAACTGCTATTCATTCTCTTAGGATATATTCACAAATAATGCACTATCTGTTCACGCATTACTAAGTCATGATGAAAAGTGGCAAAAAATGCAAACAAAATTTGAACCAAAATTTATCGAACAACCTCAATGCTCACTAAAAATGTATGTCTTGGCATTTGTGCATAATTTCGAATTCGCTTTCAGCAATGTCTGAATATCTTGACAAAGGATGAAAGCCTCGGGAATAACAGCGTAGGCGCAGGTCTAGCTGTTGACAAAGACGAGGCACGAGGAGAAGTTGAACAAGTTACTTTGAGATTCATAGACCTCGCTCGGCAAATGGAAGCATTTTTCTTACAAAAACGTTTCTTGCTGTCCGCTTTGAAGCCTGAGTTGGTTGTCAAGGAAGACATAAATGACCTGAAAGTAGAACTTGTTAGGAAAGATGAACTGATCAAGAGGCATTATGATAAAATTGCCATATGGCAAAATTTGCTAGCGGATTTACAAGGCTGGGCCAAATCGCCGGTACAAGGACCTGCGCCCAATGGTGAGTTTACAAAACTTCGTGTAGTTCTACTGAAATGAGATATGAAATTGATGAGTAATAATTTTTTTCTGACACTGAAATATATTATGCATACCCTCGAGCTCTGAAAGAATAGAAAAAAAAAAAAAAAAAAAAATAGAAATTTCTTCATTATTATCTCTTGATAAATCTGAATAGCAAAATAAATTCAAACCTCAGTGTTACCTTTCATTATTTCATATCCACATTGACATTTAAAAGAGCTGATTTCTTATTAATATCGTAGGACTGGCAAATGGCAGTGGAGTTCAGCCCCAACCACCTGGTAATGGAAGTGGAGGGCCCGTATTGCAACAGCAGCAGCAACAACAACAGCAACAGCAGCAGCAACAGCAGCAGCAACAGTTGTTACAGCATCAACAACAACTCCAGCAACAACAGCAACTGCAACAGATACAGCAGCATCAACTGCAGCAGCAACAACTCCATCAACAACAGGTATTTAAGTAACGTTAATATATTGTTAATGCGACTCAAGTTTACACACTTCTGATGGAAAATATATATATTAAGCACCAAATAACTGACTGATATTGTTTGTTTTTAACGGTACAATATTGAGTATTGTGTATATTATTACAAACAGTAATAATGAGCGTATCACATTGATGCCGAGTCAACACTGGATGCAAGTCAGAAAATTTTGACAGTGAGACTTTCCAACATCTTGATTTGATGTCGACACGACACATTACTATCAATTATTTGTGGCTGAACGTTACCTGTACATTTGATCACAAACGAGTATTTTAGATAACATTTATTTAAAAAGAAACATTTTAGTATTTTAATACTGCCGAAGTTTTTAAACATGGGCATTCCGTAGAATGTGAGTGCTATTATGTATATTGTATGAAATTTGCGCAAAGATCAACTGTTTCAAGTACAGGCTGCACGACTGTTAATATCTCTTGTCACTTGATGAGGCCTTCATTTATTACCTAATCTAGTTTTTGTAAATAGGAATTTATTTCACAAATATTTGGAGAGTATTATTTGCTTAGGTTTGTATTACTCAGTATCATCTCCAAGCTTTGGCTTTGGCATTATATTTATAAAGGCAACTATGTTTTTTTTTTTTTTACTCGATTTTGTAACAAAGAATAGTTTTACCACCTAGAAATACTTTTATTTATATTATAGCTATTGTCAGCAACTGAGTCGTATGATATCTTGACTCTATTTCAATGTCAGACTAAAGATTGATTACATGAAAAATATTTTGTGGCTACATGTTCACAATAAGTAATTCATTAAGGCTAACCACGATGGCGAAACAGTGTGGTTTGTGCAAAAATTTAGTGAACAAAACAAGCGATTTTCTTAACTGCGACCAAAAATGTAAACGTGTGTTTCATGTTACATGTGCCAAAAAGAACATGAATATACAGGATCCGGCCAAAAAACTCTTGAAATTCACATGTGAGAAATGTGAAGAACATTATGTCAGTGCTGGCGATCAACCGTCGAGTGGTGAAGAAGGAGCTGTCAACATTGCTCCAAGAAGCAGACAAACTGTCACCGATCAACACGACATTCGAACGTATGTAGCTGGCATCAATAAAAAGATTGATGAATTACAACCAATTAAAGAAGCACTGGACACCAACAACAAGGCTTTAGATAACAACAGCCAGGAAGTTAAGAAGCTCAAAAATAGTATAGCAACTATCGAGGAAGCTATGAATTTTTGCTCTAACAAAATTGACGAATTCTTCAAAACAACTGCCAATCTAAGCAAGGAGAACGCACTATTACAGAAAGAAGTTCACAAGCTGCAGAAAAAATCAAAAGAGGCCGACGATAAGCTGGACTTCATGGAAGCTAAACTAGAAGAACTGGAACAGAAACTCAAGCTGTCAGAGATCGAAATTTGCGGAGTGCCTGTAACCAGGAATGAAAATCTACAAGCGATAGTCTGCAACGTCGCAAAGCTAATAGATATCGAGCTGGATACCAAGACAATACAGGACATCTATCGACCACCAAAAACAACTGGAGCTCGGCCGATAATAATTAAACTCAACACCGTCAATGCTCGAAATACCTGGCTAGAGCGCGCCAAAGTGAAAAGGGGGATTAAAGCCAAGGACGTATATACGGGCTTTCCGGAGACAGCAGTGTATATAAACGAAGCGCTTACACCTGCAAAAAAACGACTACTGTACTTGGCCAAGATGTTTGCGAGGGAAAAACGTTATAAATATGTATGGATCAAAGATGGAAATGTACTTATGCGCAAAGATGAGGGCGAAAAAACTCTTCAGATAAAACACCACATAGACTTGGCGAACTTAGCGCAGCCGATAGAAAACACCGCAGAATAGGATCTATGAACACCAAAGTACACAGCAAACAATACAAAACACTAGAAATGATAAATATGGCTACGTGGAACGAATATATACAGGAAATTAAACAGATAAAAAATTACACATGTGAAGACACTGAATCTCTTCGAAAAATAATAACAGAAGAACAAGGTATAAATGTACTCCAAATGAACACAAGAAGCCTGCGGAGACACATGGACGAAATTCATTTGATGTTACAAGATATAAGAATACAAATGGACCTAATAATTTTTACAGAAACATGGATCAACTCTAAACAAGATTTGTGGAAATACAAAGATTACACAGCTTTTTGGGCCAACAGTAGGATATCTGATAATGACGGAATTGTTGTACTGGTTCACAAAAATTTAGAAGCTTATGACGCACAACTGAACATCGAAGAAGCCAATGGAATCAGATTAATTTTGAAAACCACTCAAGAGACCATTGAAATCTACGCGATCTACAGATCCCCATCCGGAAATCTGAAGAAATTCATCGAAAGCTTGGACCAGGAATTGGGAGAAGGCACAACAAAAACGGCAATCATGGCAGGGGATATAAACATAGATATCAAGTCCGGCAGTAATGCCATCGATGGAGAAGAATACCTCAATGTTCTCAGCATGCATGGATACGTAGCAGCTATGTGTAATAAAAACGACAATTACTGACCACTATACAACTATACTACAAATAGGAAAAACAAGTATGGATAGGACAAGGACAATACATGTGAACAAAGTCGACTACAACAAAGTAACAGAAATAATTGAAAAAGAAAAATGGGAAAATGTGCTGAACGAACAAGACCTAGAAAAAGCTACCAAAAACCTAATTACCACTCTGCAGAAAGCGGTCGAGGAGGCTACCAAAAAAATAACAATAACGACCAATAATAGAACGACAAAGTTGAAGCCGTGGGTAACAAATGGTCTCGTCAGAGCAATACGACAAAGAAACAAGCTCGCCAAAAAAGCAAGAAGAGAGCCTTTCAATTCGGATCTACAAATGGAATACAAAATGTACCGCAAAACGCTAGTAAAGTTAATAGACAAAACAAAAACTGAATATTACAGGAAGCAAATAAAGGCAGCCGGAAACCATCAAAAACGAATATGGAAAGTAATTAGAGAAAACAAAATTCAAGAACAAAAAAAGGAGGAAGCAAGCAAAATAAGGTTAAAACTCGAAGGCCAACAAGAAATTGAAACAAATGAGGAACGAATAGCAAACACCTTCAATCACTACTTCCTCTCTATTGGAAAGCATTTAACAAATGAAATACCAACCCATCCGATTGGAAATGACGAGAAAGTAAAGGGGAAAGCACAGAAATCGATATATCTATCACCTATAACGGAATCGGAAATAAGAAGACATATAACGCAGATGAAGTCACACGCAGCACCGGGAGAAGATGGAATAAAGGCGGAGTTATTAAAATCAACCATCGAATACGTTGTGAAACCACTAGAATGCATCTTCAATCGAAGCATATCAATTGGAACCTTCCCAGAGCAATTAAAAACAAGCATAGTAATACCAGTATATAAAGCCGGTGAAAAAACAGATGTAACAAACTACAGACCTATATCGCTCATAAGCAGCATAAGTAAGATCCTAGAAAAATGCATAAAAAACAGGCTAATAGAGTTCTTTGAAAAAAACAACATCCTCTTAAATACCCAGTACGGATTCAGAGTGAATAAGAGTACACAGGATGCGATATACACACTCACGAATCGTATTACGAGCAACCTCGACCAAGGAACCAAAACCATTGCCACATACCTGGATCTATCGAAAGCCTTCGATACAGTACAACATAACATCTTGCTCCGAAAACTAGAGAAAATGGGCATCAGAGGAATAGCGAATAAATGGTTTGGAAGCTACCTCGGGAACAGACAACAAAAAACAAGGATCGGGGACAGAAATAGCAAAGCAGGCGTAATAACAACGGGCGTCCCACAAGGGTCTGTACTTGGAGCAATATTGTATATTGTGTACACCAACGATCTCTGCAAAATGAAGATAGAATCAGAAATGATAGCCTACGCAGATGACACGGTAATAATTACGACAGGAAATGACTGGAAGGAGGTTTATAGAAAAGCGAACACGGATATGGCAAAAATGAAGAAGTGGCTAGACAATCACAAACTAACCCTGAATGGGAACAAAACAAAGTATACGCGGTATAAAATTAATAAAATCAAAGATCCTGAGGACAGTGAATTCCTGAATCTGAAAATACACACCTGCGGAAAAGATGAACCAGGATGCGGCTGCCAAGAAATAGAAATAAAGGAACACATCAAATACCTGGGTGTCACGATCGATGAAAGAATGAAGTGGACTGAACACATAAAACAAACAGCAGCCAGACTACGACAAACAATTCACACGCTGCTCAATATCAGATCCATTGTAACCCAGGACACGATGAGGAAAATCTATTATGCTCTAGTACACTTCATTATCGAATACGGAATAATAGCATGGGGAAATGCATACCAAAAGAATTTAAAACCACTAGAAATAATACAAAAAATGATACTACGAATAGCCTTTTGGAAACCTAGGTATTACCCAAGTGATATGCTGTTTGCCACCACAAAGATACCAGACATACGCCAGGCATACATGAAGAACGCACTAGTGCGTCTTAAACGGAATCCAGAAGAAATAAAACAAAGAAAGCACACCCACGAACATGACACCAGAGCCAGGACACGAGGAAACCTCACACTGCCAAAAACTAAAACAGCAATTGGGCACAGACAGGAAAAAGTAATTATAAACAAGCTGTATAATGAAATTCCATTAAAAATAAAGCAAAAATGTATACAGGGTTTCAAAAAAAGTATTGGTACTTGGATCTTACAGCAGGGAAGAATGTACTATAATGAACTGACTAACACCTAGAAAAACAGTGAATGAAAAGACTCGATAGGAATATAGAAGTACTCTCGAGGTTCTAAATGTTTTTTGTTACACGTGTAAACAAATAAATAAGTATCAATAACTAATTAGGTATAAATTTGGAAATAAGTATAATGTGATGATTGAATAACAAGTAGAAATAATTAATCTGCGTAATACAGTAAATTATCAGGTGCGGATGAGAATGACTCAAATGCAAGCACACAATCACGCAAATAAATTGTAATTTAGGAAATTGAGTGACAAGTTGTCACTAGGTAAAAAAAAGCAACTCCAGCCACACAAGCGTAATAAGATGCTCAGGCTTGGAGAACTGAGAATTATATGTAAATACAAAAAAAAAAATATGATGTCAATAAATCTAAATCTAAAATCTAAAAATCTAAGGTTCACAAAAATTATTGCAATTTAGATGCTTCGTGGTCTGCGAATTTGGGAAACTACTAAGATTGTGGGACGTTTTACAAATATGCTTTATTTCTTCCACTAGTTATTGTTATAGGTAGTACTTTGAATAGGTGCCTACCAAATATATCATAATCACGTTTCGGGTGATAGGTACTAAAATAGATATCCTAAAAATATTGTGGCGTACTATATTGCAAGTAGATACTACCTTTTCAAGCAATTCGTCATTATTTATGGAACCATTTTACCTATCCAAAAATGCTGTGACATTCGGCACGGTGCATTTTTTATTGTAGTTTACAGGTGATAACTAATTCGCGTCAATCGGCCTTGTGATCCATTTATTTGACTTCTTTGAAATAATTTTGACACTAGCAACCCTGATACATTGAATCATCTACTTAGAAGTGATCCTCCCTACCTGCTCTCGAGTATCTAATTCCGTCCCCCTAATCACAAAGCGTAGTATATTGCGTGATGTATAGGCGCGATAATAGAACTGTTGACAAACACGATCGATTCAAATATCATCAGTACCTAATATATAATATGGGGAAACATCTGACCTTATTTCTCACCTGTCAGATGCACCACGCCATTCATGTGAGCCTAAGAATTCAGAATATTACCTACCAGTGTTATGACATATAAATTTGGCTAAATGCAAGTGAGAGATCAGGGATGGCTATTAAAAATGTTTTTTTTATCACGTCATGGTGAATTAGTGCCTTACCTGAATCTTACTATATGCCAACACAAAGTGCTCTTATTATTTTACCAAATGAAAAACGTATGCCATCTATATATAACTGGTAAATCTGCGGTGGTTTTCTAATAACAAAGTTAAAATTTACAAATTTACGAAATGAAAACATGAGGATATAGAGTGAGCGCTATCAATGTAGGTACAACTAAGAAATTTAGAAATTGTTATTTACGGAATCGTAATGTACAGCGATAACATTAGATAATTAGAGAAATGTGAAAATATGTGCCAAATTAAGTTGTAAAACAGGTACAAATATCTAGCCAAATAAAACAATAACGTGAAGAAATATTTAAAACAGTACAGATTGAACAATAGTATTATTCAGTATATAAAGTGTTTTAAAAAAGTAAGGTTTATTTCTTGAAATATTTTATCTGATATTGTTGATTGTACCAGAAAAACAATACCTATTGTTACTAAAGAGATTATACCCTATTTTAATAATTATTAATATATTGTGACTCCATATCTATACTAGCTAAGTAAATGTTGAATAAGTAAAAATTATGATGCTTCCATGATATTATTTATAATAGTATGTACTAGACGGTAAACAATTCACGTAAAAAGTAGTTAACTTTCTTTTTACTTTTTAGTTCTGGTTGTGTCTTGGTATATGGGTTTCTCATAGTTTACTTTTTACAGTCATTGTTTGTTTTTGTTCATTGTTGTTTTTCTTTTTTTTTATGTTCTCTTTCGTGTCACATGTCTCATCATTTACACATCGCCATAATAATTGCTCTTTAATGTCAGTAATTTCATATGTTGATATTCAATATTATCTAAGTTTCGTACATCTGTATTTGTAGGTATCTTTGTTTTGATAGTGGTGGTACGTACGATTTGCATGTACATACGCACATTACTTGCATTTGCACAAGGAATAAAAAGAAACTTCAGGATTTCCGAAATATTAGATTGAATCTTTGTGCAATTGCTATATTGATATTGTTTCGATTTTCAAAAGTTGACAATTTCTAATTGTGCTCATTGTAGACTCTAAATCATTTGTTTTATATAAAAACAGAAAATAGATTACCTACTTATGTTATGTCATCATCACACGCAAGTAGATATCTTTTAGAATAAAAGCTCTGTTACTGGTGAAATGTTGTGCTTTCTTTCATTCACCTTGCCACCTATCGCCTGCTCCCAAGTTCCCTCTGCTTCATAGTCTGTCTGTCTGTCTGTCTACATGCATGCAATGTATTTTTACTCATCTTCATTATCGCTTAAATCAAGAGGTGCAGTTATCAAAGATCACACATCCGTCAAACAATCTTAAATGCGCAGAATTAACGAAATGAAATCGCAACAATTTCTATTTTATGTGCCGTTTTACCATATGCTCATCTTCCATTATACTTGGGCATGTGTAGTCAAATGTAACACGCTCTCAACTTGAAAGTTTTAAAATTCTTGTTTTAATCTTACGCCACAAAAAATGTGTAGTCAAATGTAACACGCTCTCAACTTGAAAGTTTAAAAATTCTTGTTTTAATTTTACGTCACGAAAAATGTGTGCGGTGTACTACCTGTCCACCTCACTTACCCGTGCCGCACACGTTCACATTCTTTTGTTTAATTTTAAGATGATGTTGAAGTTCGTAACATTAATGAAACGTTACATTTTTGTTAGAAAAATCGCTGTTCTGAACTTGAGGATTTTTAGTTTTATCTAAATTTCATTAAATCATAATGAAGCAAAATATACTCATATTTTAAAATATGGGTTTATCTAACATTATGCTACGATTACAAAACACTCATTTTTGTTTCCATGCTTCATTATGTTAATGTTATTAACTTCAACTCCATATGTGAGGACAATTTCGTCCGAAACTTTGAGAACAGGACTCAAAAACAGTCTTGTTGATTTTAATCTTACAGGTGCAACAAGGTGCAGGTGCTCCGCCACCTCAGGGTCTACAAGGCGTCGGTGTATCGGTGGCACAACAAGGGATGTTCATGTCACAAGGGGGTGGGGGAAGAGCAGGCTTTGGGGTAGGAGGTGGTGCTTTACAGGGTCCACTCGCATTCCTTGAGAAGACTACAAGCAATATAGGAATGCCGGAAGGACGAAGGTGACGCGGACGAGGGAGGGGGCGAGGCAGAGGTCGAGGAAGAGGCAGAGGTAGGGGACGTGGTTTGGCACAACCGTCCCTCCTCGATCCTTCCGACCCTTCTTCGTATGCTGCTGCTGCCGCAGCGCCCCTTCCCTCTCAACAACAGCAGCCTCCTCCTCCATGTACTTAAAATTCCTTTCCTTTCTGCCTTTGTTGTCTACAGTTGATTTTACTTGGAGGATTTAGTAATTGTAACAATTACCAACAATATTTTCCTGTTATTACATTTAGTTTCTTTTTCATAACTATAAAACTTTTTTGTCTCAATATCCAAATTTTGTTACCTTGATACTAAATAATAAGTACAAAACCTGTTTAGAATCGTATGTAATTCTTTTTAATAGACTTTTTTTTTTTTGTTTTGTAATACGAATCGTGAATGTCAAAGTTTTCCATGTCACATTGGCATAGAAAACTTTGACATGCAAATAATAATAGTAAGCAATAATATGTAGATTATATTTCTTAAATACCAATTCGTTCTCATTGGAAATAATAGTAAATCACCTACTACATGCTATAGCACTTATGGTCAGTTATTAAATATCAAAAGTGCAAGTACCTAAGATATAACATTAATATTGTAATTCTCTTTAATCCTCGACTCCACATAGTTTCAACCCACAAATCAATCAAACACAATCTGCAGCTACACGAGCATCTGTTCTGATAAAAAAAAAAAAAAGAAGAAAGATGCCATTGAGGCATTGCAAAGATTACACGCTGTTGAGCAATACAAGCATGGATTGGTAATGCTGTTGACGAGTTTTTGGGTTTTTTCGAACCAAATTGATCAACTTCATACGGGTACCATTGTTACTTTATATCTCTTAAATCTGTTGTTAGGTACAGAGATTTACTTTGTATTGCTTCTCTATTTCGTAGACACTTATACATCATTTGGTAAACGGCTTTGTTATTTGCTCTACAGTTTCTATTGCTGTCACATTCACTTAAAAATTGTTTTAAATTTAGTGAATTGAAACAAATATGCTTGAAATATATGATAGCTGCAATAAATGCAACTATAATAGTACATGCTTAATGGTTCTTTGAAAGCGATCGAAGAATCGGCAATGTGTATTGTGTAAAAGAATTTGTACATACCTATGATAATCAAATAATCCTTAGTTATCGAGATGTAAATAGAATTAGATAAATACATCATATTCCTACCGATCTTATTCCATGGTATATCAAATCACATGTAATATTGACTCATGTAGAAAATAATCCATTCTATAACGAATAAAATCGAGACTTCATAGTTAATCCAAATATAGATACATATTATACGTTGTTATGAACCAAGTAGGTACTTTTTATTTCAATTCCGTCGGATAATTACATTGATTACTTCTACATATTGATACAAACATGGCATCTGACGTTACATTACGATTACTATATATATGTTTATACATCGCCGTATAATACATTGCTCTTGTGAAAGAGATCAAATCTACCTCTTGTTTTGTTACTGCATGAAAAGACGTTCATTAGGTCATAATATTCAATTTTACAGAATGTAGAAAATCTACGGTGCATCAGTTGATTCACGGATGATGATGATAAGTAGAAAGTATTCATCGTGAATGGTACATATTATGAATACTTATATTTTTAGTTATTTGCTAAACCGTTGTCTTTTTGGTCATGACTCTTTGACCTAAGTAAAAAAACATTGATACGAATAATAAACTAAAGGTTTACGCTAAGTGCCTTTGGTCGCAGAAAACAGAAAAATAAGGCAATACATAGTTGATATTTAAAAATTGAAATTCCTGACATTGCATTTTTTTAAATGATTATAACATCATCATTGTAATACGCAATTTTCAGTAAGCAAACGTTTTCTTATTCACGACAAAATTTTTACCGAATACGTCAAACGCGAATTCACTTTGCATATTACAGTCAAAATAATGACATGCTCCAGAAGTTTTAGATGTACAAGCGACTATCTAGTGATTGATCATATGAAATATTTTAAAACAAGTATGAATATTTAATTAACAACAGAATTATATCTGTTATATCAATTATGTTAAAAAGTATACGGTAATGTAAAAGTATCAAATGTGCAGTTTTGTACGTACGGTTTGATACTTATGACAGTTGCTCGAGAAATTGGACAAGGGTACGCGTTGGACGACCCGTCATCCCAGCCTGAAGATAGGGTAGTTCATCGTTGCCAGGACCCATAACACCTGCAATGTCCAAGTGAAGCCAGGGAGTGTCATTTTCGACAAATTCTCGCAAGAAGCCTGCAGCAGTACATGAACCACCGCCCTTAAGCCTACTAAGGTTGTTAACATCCGCGGCTTTCGTCTTTTCTGTAATTGTTAAAAAGTGCAACAGGTTTCAGTTCATGCTTAAATCATCTTTCACCTTGAGAAATAATTTTTAATTAGTATGAGAATAAATTTTCCATACTTGTCATTGCATCATTGAAATGTTTCCAAAGTGGAAACCGCCACACTCGATCACCAGTAAATGTTCCGGCAGTTCTTAGATTTTCGTATAATGTAGAGCTGTTTGTAAATACGCCTGTAGCAACTCCCCCTAATGCAATTCTCATTGCACCGGTCAATGTAGCAATGTCCAAAGTCAATCTAATAGGGATAACATAGAGAAATAATCAATCTGTAAAGTGAAAATATTTCAAAATAATACAATTTTCTCACAATATTACCTTGGTTTGAATTCCTGGGCATAGCATAATGCATCGGCTAAGATCAGTCGACCTTCGGCATCTGTATTATCAACGCAAATAGTTTTTCCATTCATCGCAACGACAACATCACCGGGTTTTGTAGCAGTACCGGAAGGTAAATTTTCCGTCAGTGGGATTAACCCAACAATATTAACTTTTAACTGCAGTTGAGCAGCTGCCTTGATCGAAGCAACAACACAAGCAGCACCACCCATATCTGCACGCATCTCGTCCATATTAGCCGAGGGCTGAAAGATTGTTTGATTATATGTGAAATTCGATGTTATTAGTTAACATGAAATGATTACATCAAGATATTGGTATGGACAAATTTGCATTAGTACATCAATGAAAAGGAAATAATCACCTTGATGCTGATGCCACCAGAATCAAAGGTAACACCTTTGCCAACAAAGACGATAGGTGGCTGAGTGTCTTGACCCGCTCCTTCATAGCTGATTTCAAGAAATTTAGGAGGTTCGGCACTGCCACGAGCGACGCTCAGAAATGAGCCCATGCCCTTTTGTTCTGCCCATGCCTTGTCGTGTACTTGAACCTTGATCCCGAGTTGTGAAAGCTCGTTAGATACCTGGTTAGCAAAGATTGTTGGGGTCATCAAGTTTGCCGGTGTATCAGCCAGCTTCCGGGCCCAGTTTTGGGCTTCTGCTTTAATAAGTCCTTTGCGCCACTCTTCCCTGTGTTGAATAATATGCATATATTATGAATAATTATTGGCATTACCATTATATTTTTGTAAGTCTCATGTTCCGTTACACATGAAAAACTCGTGTGTTCGAAATCCTATTCAACTTACTTTCCTTCCGAACCATAGAAAGACACCTCTGGTAAAACTTTTTGCTTTTCTTTGCTTTTGAATTCTTGGAAAAACCATGATGCAAGACCAGCTCCTTCAGCTGCTGCTTCAGCATCTCCCAGTGATTCGATGCTTATGTTTTTTATTTCAACGGCGTCCAATGCTCGACATCCAGCTACCAGTAATTTGAAATTTTATGTTATCGAGTATTTAGCAAATGGTTGACACATTGTTTCATAAACAATGTGTTGATTTTAAAGACAAAGCAGGATAAGCCTAATTAAATATTTTTATAAAATCTTAGTCAATATCATTCGCGCTGACATGTGAAAAGTGACCTACCAGCAGCTGCTACTCGTACATTTTCCTTGCCTTCGTGTATTTCTTCCAATTGGTTGAAACCAAGATTCGGCTTTCCCAAACCAACAACTGCCACTCCGACGTGTTGCCTACTCTCAGCAGGTTCTAGACCCCAGAATACCCGAGTCTCTGCCTTTTTCAAGTTCGGCCCAGCTCTGTAATTATCCACAATTGTATACCATAATAATTATAAGTGGAACATAAGTGGAAAAAATTTGAGAACTCAGGACTGGTCGATTGTAATCAAGGGTATGCTAAGTGATTTTGCTTGGCAATAATTCCAATTAATGTCTCATTTCTCTAATCTGTATTCTAATTATTAGATGGAACGAAAATAATTGATATTGTAAAACATGTGACAATAGGTTTTATAGTAAATGACTGAACAATATCAAAGTAGCAGACTATATTTCACTGAAGGTAATTACCATATCATCGAGTTAGATTAGGTTTGATTAGTTTCATTCACAGTTTACCAATCTCTTTTTATATCAGCAAATAATCACAATTTTCACTACACATCATTCATAAGTAATTCAATTTGAAATATTTTGATGTTACAAATGAATGAGACTTCAGAAATATGATTGAATGAATATTAAGAGAAATCATGAGTTGAAAATAATGCTAACAAATTTTGTTCCAATATAATGTGTCTACATACAAATTGTGACATGGTAAACTTACATGTGAAAGCTATTTAAAAAAATGTACCAAATTTTTCAATTCTACAGGAATAAAGAGAGTATGTACTTGAGAAAATATAAGTAAGGACGCTATTATGATCGATATTATAGTTTCCTAATAAATTGTTGAAAGAAAGCCTATAAAATACATAGTTGTGATTGCTGGTGGTGTTAAAATTATGTTTATGTATATTCGTAATATTTTGTACGCACATTGAAAATATACAATCTGACAAAAAATACAGTACATGAAAATCAAGTAATAGAACAATAATGAACTTTATACTCTTGATGGATTTTTTATTCTTACAACAATATTACCACGGTAGCACAGAAATATAAATACACTTTTAATGTCGACATACAACTATGAACACATGAATTTAAATTTCGCAGAAAAACTGAATACAGTAAAAGGAAAAACAGCATCTACGTTTCAGCGTTTAATATCTAATTCTATCCAACAATTCACAGTTTCGAGAATTCTAATTTTACAACATTTTCAAGTATATGTATATTATAAAATATGTATGTATAGACATGAATTGGAAATTTATATATTTCTTGGATACCAATTGATCAATCAAATATGATACAATTTTTATTTGTTTAAAATACAGTCTAAAAATATACTATGTTTTTCAATTATCTGTTTCATATTTAGAATATCGGTAGATATAAGTACAGTGTTTATTTAATTTTTTTTATACAGAACAATTTACTTCCTGATAATTGTCCAATTATAGATGTATGATATTTCTGTATATTGCAACTAGCAGCTTGAATAAAGAACGACAATGAACTATTATCACATTACGGAACATTGATATTTTATACAAAGCCTGAAATTTTATTCAAGTATATATATATATCGCTCACGTTGGCACAAAATTTGCAATGACCTGTTTTATTGCTATTATCAATTAGTCATTTATTCATCAGGCTCAAATTTGCCCGAATTTAATTGTTGGCAACATTTGTTTGACACAATTATATTTACTAATATAGCAATAGTACAACTATACCTAATAAATGTATATCAATTCCTAATAGTCATATCGTGTTATCTAACACTCAAATCTGACCCATTTATAAATTCCCTTAAATTGAGCATGCGAAGGTGAAGTTTATATTTACATTACTTTAAGCCATACATTTTGACATTATTATTGAACTGATTTTGAAAGATTATGCAATTATTTTACAAAAAATATCCTGTTATTAGTAATACGAATATTGACAATGGTACAGGTCAATTTTTTCCTTGAATTTGAAACTTAACAAAGAACGTGGAATATGTAGTTCCATTTACAAAAGACTTGTGGTGACATTCGAAAATTAGAATATGATTTTTACTCATTTAAATCAGTCTGAATGATTTTTTCACAGACATACCTGTGACTTTCCATAAACATCAGTATTGAATACTTTTTTCTTTCATTATGATCATTTACGATAACTTTTAAAACAACAACTAGTGGCATTCTAGTATTGAATAATATGCAAAATATGTAGAGTTATTAGGTACCCGGTGAAGTAAATTCATTAATGCTATAACAATATTCTAATTCTATAATGCTCCTTTGTCCATGGTGTTCCAAGACCAGTAATACAATTATTGTGCGTGCTAATAAGACTTGAAGTCTTTTCACTAACGATGTAAAATCGTCAGCACACTGTAACTGTGTCAGCACATTGTGTGCGTGATAATTCATGCCAGGATAAAAAGTGCACAAAATTCATCACGAATACGAAATAAAATGTGAAATACATTCTGAAATCCTATACATATATACAGTAGGTACATGCGGTATAATTACAGTAAATTAAATTTGTGCAATATTTTTTTGTTGGATCAAATCATTCAGCATCCAGATAACAAATATCACTGGTATGCAGTTTAATGATCTTTTAGTATATTTCCGTTTTATTCAAATTACTTTATTAGCAATGTTTCACTGACTTGATCCATAAAAATGCGTTAAGTAATTACTTTCAATCTTTTGTTTCTTTCAATTATGTTCAAACAAGTTCCAAAACTTTAATAATACCCTGAGAATTAGCTGCTACTACAACATTAGACATTTGTCTCCAACAGACAGCTGATACAAATTCATTAAGTTCTTCCTCCTTTTTTTCTTGCAACTCTAAAACACTTCTCGCAGCATCAAACTTACTGGAGAACAATTGCTTCGTTAATCCCTTGTAATAAATATAGAGTGCATTATTTTCTGACCCACACGCGACATAATCACCGTCAGTTGCTAGGCCAACAAAGTTCTTCTCGTTTATGTGACCCACAAAAGACCGAAGGCAGTGGGGGTTATCGATGTTCCACATTTTCAACTGAGAATCTGTACTTGCAGAAACAATTTCTTCTTTGTTTACGAATTTAACATAGGAAACAGCTTTGCGATGGCCTTTAAATACACATAATGCTTCTTTCATGTTGCGCAAATCATAATAATGCACGCAATGATCCGCTGATCCAAACGCTAAATGGCAAGAGCTTTTTGGATTAAATTTAACACAGCAAACATTTGCCTTAGCCTCAAGTGAAGCTACAGAGTGGTCAGTGTTGAGAGACCATAATTTAACCCTTGCATCATCTGATCCTGAAGCTATCAGCCTTGTGTCAACATCGTTGAAGTCAACGGACCAACAACGTTTCTCATGTTCTTGAAATAATTTCGTACGTTGACCAGTTATAGCATCCCATACAGTAACTGTTCCCTCGTAATCTGAAGAAGCCAACATTCCTTTATGATAGGAATTCCACGAGATGCACGATATCTTTGAACTACATATCATTTCAGTGCACGGATAATGAATATCAACAGTATCTCGTATCACTGCTCCGTAATCAAACACTTTGATGCGTTTTGTGACACCAGCGATAGCAAAGAATTCATTATCTTTGTCAAACTCTATACTTGATACGATGGTAGAGTTATTAAACATATCCGATGAATAATTCAATGTAGCTAATGTTTGCAGAGAGTTATACCTTAAAAATTTGACTAAATTTTCCCTGAATACATCTAATCCAGAACTGGTGCCTGGTTCCGTTTCTGTTTGGTGGGGGACCTTTGGTGACTGTCCAAAAAGTAGATCTTTGGCACGAGAGTCAATGTAACATTGAACAAAATCGTCAAAATGTGCATGCATTCTCTTCCGGCGAATTGCCAGAGTTGAAGCGGCATAGTTATTTTGTTTCTGTGTCATTGTTGAAGCAAAAAGATCGTTACTGCTTAAACCTGGTGGATTTGGGTCTCCGGTCTTGACCATGTTTGAGTCTATGATATCGATTAGCTCTATCATTTCTTGCTTGATAGCCGAAACTTGTGCAGTATCAGTTTCGCTAGATCTTTTCAAATCCTCAACACGAGGGCATTTGCTTTGAACTTCTTTTAAAATATTTTCAACTTCCTCCATGTCACGCTTGATCAAAGCGACTTCCTTCACCAACTGAATTCTTTGCTCCTCTTTGTGCCTGAGCAAGTGTCTCAGAAATTCATGAAGCAATTTATTTTGAGTCGCACAGGATTCAGCTTCGAGTAAATTTTTCCTTTGCGTAAGAACCTCCAGCATTACATTTACATCTGGTAAAGTTAAATTAGCACTTTCTGCTGCTACAAAGTCTCTCAGTCCATCACATACTGGAACAAGCATATCGATTTCTGTTCCAGATATACCTCCAACTCTATTACTTCCTGTCCCACCTCCCAAATCGGCAAGGCCTTTCATTCGCGTTTTATACTTTGAGATCAACTCGTTCAATACGAAATTCGGAAATATGTCCTGCTGGGTCAGTGTGAAACTACATTTCGGGCAGCGCCCATTGGCTTCGAGCGAGTTGGTAATACATTGGTAGCAAAATGTGTGACCGCATCGAGTGATGTGTGCTTCATTTATCACTTCGAAACATATGGGACATAGATAATCGTTATTTTTGTCTTCAAGGGTACCGCTGATACCGTGGAGTATACTCGCAGAGTGCAATAAACGTTTAACACTCCGTGCACCTCGATTAGTGGTTAATGGCGAACCCTCATTACCTGAGCTAACACCCACACCGCTGTTTTCAAGTTCGCCACTGCCACCAACAGACATTGTTGTATTCTGCTCTTAAACAATACAATAGAGCCTAATATCTATCGCTTACAGTGAATTTGGAGTGAGTGTGCTTTGTATCTTCTTATTTGATCTCTAACAGTTGTGCAGAGATGTCGAATCGAACGATTCGTGAAAAATTTGATATAACGAAGTGAAATGTCGAGCAATTATGAAAATTTTACTATTTGTTTTAATTCTTGATCCGATAAGGAATCGACGTAGCTCATTTTTTTTTTGGGTAAACGCCAACACAGCCTATCCTTTCCTGAAACAATCAAAATAATGCCTGTGAGCTCGTGGGAGTGAAAAATGTAAAAAATCAATCCAAGTTAGCAAATTGTTTTCAATAGATAAGGTAACGAAAAATTGAAAAAGGAATTTAAGACAAACAAAAACTTGAATAACATCGATAAAAGATGGCTATAAGATAATGAAAATTATCGTTGGGGTGGGGCTCAGGCAGCATTATAGTAATTGTTTCAGGCTGTAATGTAATGTAAAAAATGGCAAAACACATGGAATAAAATTAAACGAACAAGAATTGTTGGATATAAATAATAATGTTAAAATATTTTCTTACAAACTCACGTATAGGAACCCAAGTTTATTGTCCCAATAAATAAAATAAGATACACGCAAATATACTTAGCTATGATCTAGGATTTTCTTACCTGATACGGTCATTCGTTCTAAAAACTAACCATAAACTGTCAGAAATTTTGGGGTTCAGAAACTTAAGTTCAACTACATGGAAAATATAAGAATTCACATCGAAAGCATAAATTGCAGCTTAGTATTGAATCTAAATTTACATATGTTGTTAGTCATCTTGTAATACTTACAGAGAAATGTTTTCCAGTAACTTTCCATTCACAAGTTTGTTATATTGTACAGCTGCAGGTGTTAGCTGAACACCATCTTGGCCTTCTGTCTCGTATACTCCAAGCACTAATCCTTTCTGTAATGAATAATTGAACAAATTTGTATTATTGTCACCAGTCTGTTTTTCGAAATAGGTAAGATTTCAGACAAGCACTGTTTTGTTTTTCAACAGGACAAAGTTCCAAATCTGTACGGATTTGTCCTCTATGATTCGTCATTACTATGTTTACTGATTTGTAATACCAATAATGCTCAGTAGAAATTTGAAAATCGAAACAAAAGAGTCTCATAGGCAAACAATTACTTAAAATTAATACATTCCTACCATTGTATGCACTCGTCGGTTTTACTGGGTTAACTGATCAATGTACGAATGACATTAAAAAGGCGTATAAATAGTTGCGAGTCATACCAGTTTATCATTTCATCCATATTAGACGGGTATTGATAAAAGGATTTATCAGCAACATGCATTATATACTCTCGGTTAGTCTCGGTTCATAATTTCCGCAACATCATTGAAATAAAAGTGTTGCAAATACGCAGCTAAACGATTACTAGCTAATGAATAACATTAATATCGTATATTCATTTGCGGAAAAATATTAGAACCTGTATCGAAGGACATTGCACGAATATAGAATGATATAAAAAGTAACGGACATAACTGTGTGACTTACTTTACAATTAGGCCAAAATGTAGGCGAAAAAAAAGAAAAAAAAATCGAATGACACGATTTACGATAGAGAAAACGACAGAGAAATGAGAAAGACGGAGGATTATTTTCAACCTAAATTATTTCAACGGTAATAATTACCTTCATGGTCGATTGGTGTGCGAAGAAACGCAACTGATTTATTCCTTGTCGTACTCCTTTCGGCCTGACAAGAAGCAATGCCATCATTTGCTCGCGAGAGCAGAAACAAATACTTATCGCTCGACCCACTGCCACCCGAGCAACGTTTAATGGTCGGCCATAGCGGAATTCAATTTCAGACGAACAGCGCCGATTCGAGGCAGAAAATGCGAGATTTCAAAATACACGACGTGTTACGAATCTTGGAAAATATTCCCGCTAATGCACTTTTACAATTAATTTCAATGCCGCTATGGCTGTTAATAGAGAAAAAAAAGTCAACATTCGAAAATATATTATACTGTTGACACGAAGAGATTAAGAATTGGCAGGTAAATACCGCTTGTCGGATACCAACTGAAATTTTAAGGTTATAAATCAGTCCACATGCTGCTTGTTGTCGGTGTTGTAATCCGCTAGACTAATCTAGCCTAGGTTAATCAGGACGCACGATCGACCGGTTATTTACGATAAAATTTATTGCAAGACTATTTAGGCCTAAGACTTTTGTTAATGATGAAAAATGGGATTAAACTACATTTTTGGATCGTAGCGTTTTCCTTGTGAAACATAATATTGCCAGTCAAGTAAACGATACAATGCGAAAAAAATAGTTTTCAATCTTTTCTATCGTGCTTACGATGTTGTATAAATTATGAGCAACTAAATATTTGTAGCGAATTTTGCATTGTTGATAGATATTATTTTTTAATAAATATAACAACGCGATCAGTTTACGTTAACGAACGATTTACATTAATAATGGAGGTTCTTTGTACAGATTTCGAAGTTTCTGATCAACAATCGATAAATAAAGTTCGATTTGTCAGTATCAAAAATCAAGATTATTTATTCAGAAAATGTGCCATAGGATCCTCGTCACGTTTTCGTTTCATCTGGAAAGCTTCAATTTCCTCTGCAGTTGGTTCTTTAACTTCGAACATGCTGTTGTAAGGCCGTTTTCGTTCATCCATTTTTAGCAGTCTGTCTGCTTCCTTCTGATGTTCCACTTCTTTTCTTAAAGCTTCCTGCAATTTATCCTCATCTTTACCTGCCTTCTTTTTATTCCTGCGTTTTTCCCTTTGCTTTCGTTTTTTACTCTTCTTTTTGGATTTTGATTTACGTTCTGTTTTTGACTTCCAATTCTCTTCCTCATTCGAAGAATCGCTTGAGTCCTTGTCATTGACTGAGGTATCGCTGTTTTGTTCAGCATCTCTTATATCGTGATTGGCAACTACCGTTTGTTCTTCTTTGGTCTCTAGTGTATCGTTCTCTCTTACTTTGTGAGTCTGTTCCTCTATTAAGCTAGGTCCCGGAGTTGGTATATCTGTCACTTGTTTTCCAGCATCACCAGTGCAATAGGAATTCTTGACAAATGAATGACAGCACTTGTATCCCCAATGGCCCCCCTCCCAGTAGGAACCCCATACCGATGTATGATTATTTGGAAAAACATCTTCTTCATACTTTGAACGTATCACTTGCTTTTCTTGACCTTTAATTACCTGTAAAAAAATTTTTAAAAGCGAACTATTAAGTTAAATAAATCTTTGGAGCAATAGTGACTATGATATTGAATACCACTATGAGTCGAATGCACTATCGACTATAATTGTCAGCGTTGAACAGGTATAGTCATATTATAAAACTGAATTCATCACCTTTCCATATCTTGAGTATTCGACATAGTCTTCAGTCTGAGCAAGTAGCAAAGCGGCAGGTGGTGCCTGGAGATGTTCGGCACCTCCGTATCTCTTGATCACACCACCACGTGCCTCGTCTTTAAGTTCGTCTCGTTTTTTATCGTATTCCTGTTTAAGTAATTCAAGCTTGGTGGGCTCGGCCAAAAGATGAACATCTACACCGCGTTCATGAGCATCCCATGCAAACAGCTGTGCAACAGCATGTTGCTGAGTGTCACCAGAGAAGCGTGCATAATTTTCCCCTCGGTAAGCAACCCTGCCAAAAAAGAAACAGAAAATTTATATAATATCATATTTTCGTAAAGCATACAATAGACGAAAAATACTTTAAATAAATCAGTGTATGAGAAAAAATTACACTAGGATAAGAACTCACTCTTGATCCGTCCCTGCGTAAGGATTGTCCCTCATAGACCTCGTCTTGGGATCATAATACGCTGAATTTGGATCCAAATTTCGCAAGTACTTAGCAGTATCTTCTCTGATCCTCAAATTTCGTACAGTAATTCGTTGTTTCGAGTCAACTTTTGTACCAGGCATGTCCACTTCGTCCACATATTTGTCTTCATCTTTGTCCGAATCTTGCTCGTCATTTTCTTCTGCGTTTAATTTGTCAGCACGCATTTGTCTCTTGGCATCTTCTATCTTTTGATATTCCTCAACAATAGCTCGGTGTTCTGCTGGGTCATATCCTGCCCATCTAATTTGAGAATTAAAAAAAAAAATGGTTATTTTTATGCTGAAAAAAGCTTTTCTTTGCAAATGTAATGGAAAATTGTCATTTCTGTTTTCGTCACTCTCACCTGTCTCTTTTACCATCGTAATCCACAGACAATTCAGGTTGTACAAATTCATCCGGCGCAATATTAGCGTTAGTAAATTTAGCCCCAATTTTTCGGGGTCTTTCCATACAATCCTTTTTCTTATGAGTAACAGCTCCGCAATTTTCGCAAGCTCCTTTTCTATACTTTACTGCTACTTTGCTCGTATCTACACCACGTTTGTACCATTCATCCAAGTGGCTGAACTGCCTTTGTTTCTCAGGTTGAGGTCTTTGATGTTTGAGCGTTGGGCCCTGTTAATGTGAGATTGATAGGTTACTTACTTTTTATTAAAGATTACAGGAATGATTAATTTATTTGGAGAAAAAAAACACAGCGAAAAATACCTCTGCACCAAAATACCAAGGTGTAGCGCTGATGTACTGAGGAATGTGTGGATTGATATCTTTCCCTTCCTCGTCAACAGCCGCAGGCGCAGTACCTGCTTTTCGAGCCTCTTCTAGCTCTTTTGCTTTGCGCCAATCTTCCCTACTTTTTTTTCTTGGCTCATCCTCAAACTCGCTCTTATTTTTAAGTATCACGGATACAGGAACGTTAGCCGATGGAGTTGTCATTTTGCTAAAAAAAAAAAAATATATATTTCGCTTGTCACCGAGGATAATGAACAGCACTTGAATATCAACTTGTTAATTTACAGTGCTTGTTAAAAACTTTTTCAAACATTGCTTTTACCCTTACTTGGTAACAAATGGGTAAAAATCGCATTGATATAGTTGACTTGCAGTTTTACGAACAGATTTTGATCGTGTTCCATAGAAAAGATAGAGATCAATATATGAGTAAATAATACATTACATTTGCGTCGAGTTCGGCCCAGGGTTTTACAATGCAGCAATATCCGATCTTGTGGGTGGAAAGCACTCAAAAATGCAATATTTACATCTCTCAGGTTTTTAGGTTACAGGTTAAAAACTCAATCTCAATGAGTTTCAAGCACATCAAGTGAAAATTTAGTTTGCCATTGAGGACTCGTTATACCTAACTTTATCAATTTACTTCACACGCGTTGATAACTTAATATCAATCGCCAATTGTTCAATAAACGATTAATAACACGTCGAAACGTCAGGTAACAGGAGCTAGAGCTGTTTGGTACTCGTACTTTGTAATACCTCCCACCCACGGAGGCTGGGGTTTTACTTGGGTTTACTGTCTAACTTTTGGAGTTGTGAGATTCGTGAGACGGGCCTTGTGTGCCGTTGTGACGTCACAGATGGATCACAGTCGTTTCTACATGGATGACATTGTGCAGTTTGTCAATGTAGTACAGCGACTGAATTATAATTTTCTTTCAGTTCTACAACATGAAAGAAACCGTCGGTACGTTCCAAAATTGTTATCGTGTGGAGAGAAAATTTTACGAACATGTCAGATGGTTACTGTTCTTTTACTGTTTGATCTAAATTTCTATTCTAGGGTTTGATCAACCCAACAAGGTAGAGTGTAACTTTCATGACTTTCATGAAAGCGTACCTTTAAGCGCTGCATTTAAAAATGGCCAATGCCGCAGGCGGTCAACCACTTGTAATTTTACCTTTCAAGTTCCAGTTCCTACGGTAGACCGTTTGATCAACGTTTAATTTTTCGACAGGTAGTCGTCACGATTTAAGACAATTACTCTTGCCCGCTTGTACTCTTCAGTGTTATTAACACGTGTTTTCAATCAGGCGTTAAAAGTACGGTGGATGGCCGCCCGTACCAAAGTGAAAGGAAGGACAAAGGATCACCGCGGAAAAGGATCCGCGAACTCGAACTGTGTACTTATGAATTGGAACGTAAAATGGAGGGTCGCGTAGCTGGTCGACAATATTCGTTGCTATTCTCCACAGCCTTTTCTTGTTCGTGAAGATCCAACGACTCGATATTGTTACTGTGGCGTAAACAAGGTAATTATTGAGCACGCTGTAAACTTATCGTTAACTAACCCACGCTTAGGATCAAAACGCGACTAGTGAACCACCTGTCAGCGTTGTTTAACCCGTTGTTGAAAGTTACGAATTGCTCAAATTCTTTGGCACATTATTTCAGAAGTGCTTGAAAAATGTCTTTGCGCTTCTCCGCACCTCAAACTTGAATGTTTGAGTCGCAATCATCACCAGTTATGTTTCGACAGCAAGCGACTGCCATAATGTTGTCACAATGTGACAAACATTACCGATCAAAGAAGCATTGCTGAGCAAAAATTGTCAATCTTGTTCCTCGAGAGCCAGTTATTTTACCATACTACAAAAGATTGTATGCAATACAGTATTGCTATTTTATCAATCAAGACTATGGATGGAAAAGCAAGTTCGGTTCCTTCTTTCACACGGATGTTACTGATTTCAGGGTGGAGAATGGAATGGATGGATCGTGCCCCCTACTTCTCTCAAATTTTGGAGAACAGGATGGTTCGGAGCGTGGAGTTGGATACCTGGTGCAGAAGCTGCCGCTGTACAGGCCAAGCCCAGACACGAGCGACTTGGGCTACCACACCTTGGACAATAGTGCTTGCAGGTCCTCGTCGTCTACGTCAAACGCCACGGCCCCCATCAAGCATCAACACCAGCATCAACAGCAAAAGACTCTGTGCCACTTGGACGACGACTTGTTATTGAAGATTTTTGACTGGCTGACAACCAGGGAACGATGTACAGTAGCTCAAACATGTCGTAGACTGCGAGACGTTGCGTGGCATCCCTCCCTGTGGCACGACGTAGAGATCAACCATACACAGTGTGTGACTACAGCTCTGAACGCAATAGCACGTCACGGTCACCATTCCAGAATCCATCGTCTTATATTGGAAGGAGCCAGTGGACATCCTGGAGTTCTGGCGTCTCTTCCTTTGCCAAGACTGACGACTCTGGCCTTGCGTCACCTGAGACGTGTTAACGATGACACTGTGGCAGCAATACTGGACAATTGTATGCATTTGAGAGAACTAGATTTAACCGGATGTGCCTCTGTCACAAGAGCCTATACTCACGGCGGTGCTCTGCAGCTTCAATCATTGGATATGAGCGATTGCCATGGCGTAGATGATGCTGGCCTTGCTCTCACCCTCTCTCGCATGCCTCATCTCTCTTGTCTTTATTTACGACGTTGTGCACGAATCACCGATGCCAGTCTTGTCGCTGTGACTTCGTACTGTGGAACTTTGCGTCAACTTTCCGTATCAGATTGTGCAAGAGTAACCGATTTTGGTGTGCGAGAGTTGGCTGCGCGCTTGGGTCCGTCTTTGAGGTACCTTTCCGTTGGGAAATGTGATCGTGTTTCGGACGCTGGACTTCTAGTTGTCGCGCGGCATTGCTACAAATTAAGATACCTAAATGCCAGAGGATGCGAGGCACTCAGCGATACTGCAGTCCTTGCATTGGCTAGGGGCTGCCCCCGCATGCGTGCCTTTGACCTCGGGAAGTGTGACATTGGTGATGCAACCCTGGAGGCTCTGTCGACAGGTTGTCCAAACTTGAAAAAGCTCTCTTTACGGGGCTGTGAACGTATATCTGACGTCGGCCTTGAGGCCCTTGCCTACTATGTCCGTGGCTTGCGGCAATTGAATATCGGAGATTGTCCAAGAGTCACTTGTGTTGGATATCGTGCTGTTAAACGCTATTGTCGACGCTGTGTCATCGAGCACACCAATCCTGGCTTCTCCAGTTGATCTTTAGCATCACTTGCGTTTTATCGCTCAATCCAGTGTTATTTTTATATTTAAGTATATTTTTTTCGCTCCTTTTGTGTTCTCTTCAACTGCCACATTCCACCAAATTAAGCAGTCCCAATTTGTGGGATGATTTTAATCCGTCCAGTGCCACTTAGTGTTGCCATTTAAAAATATTAAATTGTATGATGATCGTGTAAAGATTATTATTGAGAAATGAACATACATATACAATTACAGCATCAAACGAAAAGAGTAGATATAAATATATATATTTGTGAAATTTTATCGAATTTAATATGTGGTGAAAAAAAACGTATACTCACCTTATTCAACCTTATTTACCTGAAAATAAGACACATCGGACTATAAAACTTCATAAACCAGTGCTCAAAGTCGACTGTTTCTTACTTTTGTGTAAATATTGTTACTTACACGAATGTATACGCTACGTTAATATTATGATAGACAACATGAAATTTATGATGAGTGAGTTCGAAGCGTACGTGACCCTAAAAAAATTTAACCGACAAGAATCTATTAAAACAACAACAATTGTTAATGAAACCTTCAACTTATTTGGTCAGCATTATATAGTGTAATCCTTCAGTTCGATTAAACCGTGATTCACTCAGTATTTTTAGTGAATTCGGAGAAATTTATATATCTTAGAACTGTGCTGGCCGCTTATTACCGACGCTTTTCTGATCAATGGAAATTTGTTCATAAGACCGTACGTATGTATAATGATAAGTGTGACGAGGTAGATAAAGATAGAGGGTATATCTAAAAACGGATAATGAATTTTTATATCTGTGCGTTTTCTACACAAAATGCATAAAAAAGATAATACGCGTTATAGCGCAAGGTTCCCGTACCATTTTTATCGTACCGCGTTCGTTAATGTTCAAAGTCCTTTTATCTCAGCCCAACTAACACGTTCTTGCATGTTTATTCAAACGATGGAGGTGTTACTATTTCTCTCTTCGAGTAGATTTTGCGAGGAAAAAATAGAAGCTTCATCGTAAAATCGAGGGTTATGGGTAGGCGATATACATATATTTCGTTTTAACACGTGTCAAAAGTTTTATATTTATACTCTATAGTACTTAAGGTAATAAATTAAAGAAGTAACAAATATAGAAATGAATATAGCATGATGATAATGACTTCATGACTTGTTATATTTTTAATTTATTTCTCGCAATATATAACGATGTATAAAAAAAGACAAAAATATTAGATAGAAAAAATAAAATATCAATCACATACGACTTGATTTATAATTATTTCCCACTCAATTTTAATTTTCCGTAAAAAATAGCAGTAAGAATAAATATAATGCCAAAATTTGAAACGTTTCAATTTTCAACGTATTCGGCCTGCTTGATCATTCGTCGATACGCAAAGTCAGATGAATTCTATCTCCGGATTTTAGGTGATAATCCGAAAGTGTACGGCCGTTCTCCAAATAACATCCGTACGCCCATAATTTCTGTTTTTCAGGTGGCCACGCCTCGCCCGTTTCGAAACCCAAATTTTTGCAAGGACTTTGCAATGTCGTGAAAATTCTACGCTTCAGCGCGTCGACGGTATCGGAGAAAGAGACATCCGCGAGTCGAATTCTTCTCCCATCCATCATTCGTATCGTCACTCCATCGTACTGTCCGCAAGCTAATGTATGAGCTTAAAATCAATATTTAAAACGATCCTGACCGTTACTGACTGCAGATTTTAATCAAGCATAAATCTTAGATTTGGTTCCAACATGGAACCCGTGAAGATCATAGAGCTTAGATACATGGAAATTGGAGAGAGTCTAATCTGGGACCTGAAAGGTCGAAGGAAAACGTCAGCATATCCAATCCATGTTTGTAAACTCTATGGTGAAGATAACAGAGGCCCAGTCGGTTAAACTTTATCATGTTGATTATGAGCGGAAGCAGAGTGATAAATTTGCAACGCAATACGCGTGGCGCTGTTATACCTTGTTGTTTGCTGCAGCTAGCACAGGACATCTTCGCAATAATTTTCAGACCCAGCAATCAGAAACTCAGCGAACATGAAGTGTGATGGATCAAACGAAGTGAACTGAAGCTATCTTCATGGTTCAAAACTTAACGGTGCACGGTATCGTTTAGAGCTTATAATTGAAACGGCATGTGACATCGAATTTACTGTTTCGAGTCGCAAAAACTATCCCATTTAGGTGATGATCCTTAAAATGAACAGGAGACATCTCGGAAGGACGATTGGGACGCGATTAGGCAAGGTCTATAGACGGGCAGTGAATGAATAGCGTTTGCCGTAAAAAAAAACGGCTTTGTCGATTCATTTCAAATATACGCACTGAACCACGTTTAGAGACCCGGAAGTCCCCGACGCCCACATCCTTCTCCTGTGGAGACGATTACAATCTGCTTCCGGCTACAAATCGGTGGACGACTGATAGCCCCTAGTCTCACATTTTTGAATCACGTACACAACACCGTCTAATTAATAAAGAACAACGAAATTTGTATGTTTGTTCGTCTTCCTTTGTAGGTACTATTTCAGAATCGAATCAAATCGATAGTTGGATTAAATGTTGGATCTCGTTTATTTTTCACACCGGTGCGCGGGTTGATAGCTAGAAATTTATTTGTAATTAAAGTGGAATACGAAATGTTTATTAATAAGAAAAAAACACTGCGAAGTGTTTACCTAGTAGATGTACAAAAACTTGTTATACGGTTATAAAATATAAGTTTATACATAAAAATGATGGATTGCAAAAACTTTGGATAAGAAAAGAATCAGAATGAATAAAACACGTATAAGTAATTCGCATTTCTCCTATTGGAAATTCCTAGAATATTATCGTACCAAAGAGGGCAGGCCAGTTATGTGTACTCAATCTCCGAAGACTGCAATATCGTCCCTCGTAGATTCTGGAACTACACCTTTGCGATAACTTAGCTCTGCGTCTGCAAACAGCATTGTATTAACAGCGCCAATAAATGCTTGGAAAACTTTTCGCACTGCAACTTTTGGTGTCATTGACACGTTTCTCTTTTCGTCGTGAGTCTTTTCGCAGAAGTAAAGATTTCGCGCTTCTTGGCTGCAGTATTTTTGACTGCTGTTAAAAACGTTTGACGTTTCTGTCAGCAGATAAGCTGACGCGCAATCCAGTATCGTATCGTCGTCATTTTTCGCTTGCTGTTTTTCTATACAACTCCATATAATGTGGTTTAACCATTTGAAATCTTCCGAGTCGTTTGAATAGGAGATACGCTGGTCGTCCAGCTGTCGCATGATTAGTGTGCGGTACCTTGAATTTAAAAACAAGAACATGTTAAAGATTTTCGCTAAATGCGTGAACCTGTACATTTCTGAAATTGAGGTTCCAAGGTAGAACGTTTAATCTCACCACCAGTCCCACGGATTCTTTCCGAGCCGTATTGTCTTCAGATTTCCCAAATACGTAAAGACGGCCGGGTTCATTGTATTCAAGCGATTATGATCAATATAGAGATTTTCTAATTTAGGCATTTTCGTAAATGCTGTTTCCTGGATGTAAATAATTTGATTGAAGGATAGATCCAAATTTCTTAATTCACCCAGATCCTTAAACCAGGCTTCGAAAACATCGTTCAATTTGTTTCCCCAAAGAGTCAAGTTCCTTAAGTGACTGAGCTTGTAAAATGCATCTGAACTTATAGTCTGGACCTTTGACTCGTGAATGTCTAAATTCTTCAGAGTCTTTTGGAAGCGATAAAATACGTTTCTGCAAATAATGGTAATTCCAATTGATTGTCACAGTATGAAAAAGTTTTCATCAGTTATGGTCAAGCTGTTATTAGGCTTGGTAGAAAAAATTGTCGAGACTTTAAAAGCTCTTGTTTTCGTAATTATATAAATTTCTCCAAATCTTACAAATGAGAATTCATTTCATGCCTGATGCCCTTGTTCTAAAAGTTTCTACCACCTCTGAAAATATATACCGATTACCTCTGATACTTAATTTTTCCCAGTAATTTATTAAACATACATTATTAATAAGCATGAGTCAGGGGTTCTTCGCGTTCTGTTTAATCGACTCGATGAAACGTGATGCGAGGTAGTTGGAATGAAATCAGTCAATTGCCTGTGTGTGCTGCGTACACATGATGTACTTGATGTACTCACCCTTCGATATTCGGTAAGTTACTCTTGTAATACGTGATCGAACTTGCCGAAGAAGAAAGTCCGTCGAGTTTCGTAAAATCTGAAACACCATAGCTCACGAAAATTGGATGTCCTCTGTTTGGAATGTTCCAGCTGGTCTCCCACGTTTCACCGGAAACGTGTTCAACGTAGCACGCAAAGGCTACGATCGCCACGAAATTAGCACAGAATCGTGACATCGTCGCCAAACGACAAATAGTCTACTCACGATGCACTAAATCCAGAGACTAGATACTGTTTCAACGGGACTCGGTCCAGTACTGAACCCGGTATTCTGACTCCGGATTTGTGGACGCTCGAAGACCACACAGACCAGACCCAGTGAGTAGTTTCCTGCTGATGTCGATAACAGACGAATGCCGGAATGTTTTTCCCGTTGTTATCAGCACCGACCATATTGCTAATGGAGGATCTAAATAAGATTTACGTGATTGACAAGTTGCGTCGTTGCGGAAGTCTGTTTCCGATATTTGAAGACCCTCGTTAAACGACTTTGATGAAATTCGCATGCATTTACCGACGCGATTTTCATTAGATCGAAATTTTATTGTTTTCCTTCGACTAATCTGGGTAGACTGCATGGGAAGTTATTTTTCATTTGAAAAGAGATACGAGTTCTTAATACGACAGTATCATTTTTCTTATGATCGCGATATACCGGGGATTCAATTTATGGAGACATTATCATTCCCCTTGAGCTTCAAGAAAATTTATTTCTATCTATTTTTTATGCTTGCCACATTAAACGTTAAATCGCTTGTAAGAGATTTCGGTTTGTTTGACGGTTATGCAGCTGCGTAGTAGGTATCACGCAACTAAACCATTGTCGATTCGGATTTTTTAAATCAACATTTTGCATGGATTCCGTATCATTTTATCCATGAATTGTATTTATGACAATATACGGTAAATTTATATTACGACCATCGTGAAAACTACGTACAGTAAGAAATGTTTTATTGTCACATGTTTTTACATTATATTAGATTATGATATAAGGGGATAGGGCATTCTGATTCAGCTGGTTTACTCAATAATTGATTCTTGAATTTACAACCGAGAGTTTTGAGTAACAATTAATTTTAGGCGTCGAAATGTTTTTGAAATTTCACTTCTCTCTATTATTATTATTATTCGGATATAACTATATTCAATAAAGATTTAATCATTTGTTGGCCTTTCACGTAACAGCATTGGCATTGCGTGATTCATAATTGTGTATATATGCACATTATATTTTACAACAATACATATCATAGAAATATATGTATAATATTCAGTCTATACAACACTTTGTTCACAAGCTAATTAAATTTTGTTTCCATATTTTCAGATTTCCCCATTATAAAATTGCCGTCGCTTTTACCGATAATTATTAAACTACTGATTGAAATTCAAACGTGAAAAATTTCAACGTTGCCGATCAGTAAATTTCACCGAAGCCGCAGATCACCTCAACAAAATGCAATAATTCGACTGGCTAAAAGTATTGAACCGTTCCCTCATCATTCATTTCTTAGTTTAAACATTCGCTTGTCTGGTTTATTTTAGCAATAATGCCTGAGTGGTAAAAAAACCGTTTCAACGAAATCAGTTTCGTAAAATTTAATCAAAAATGTATTTTTGCTACTTGTACTAGAATTTTATAGAATGTATGAATTCCATGCAACATAAACAGATTCAAAAAATCATAATCACGGTAATTAATTAATAGGTAGGAGGTAGGATAGCCTAAATTTAAACTTGGCATTTATAATCGTCCGAATAACTTTACAAATCGTTTTTAATATCGCTGCCCGCACAACGAAACGTCTATATATCTAAATTTACATGGCTGTAGGTGATTACGTATCACACAGCGATCGATAAAAAATATTGATTCCTTGGTATTGGTTATAGAAAATCAAAATTTTTATGTTTCCCCATCGCTTGAACGGCACCAACTATACCACTCTTTGAAATTTGTACATAAGATTTCATATACTACATATTGTATTATTATATGATACAGATAATATATATATACGTTAGACTGTATCAAAAAAATTGACTATTTTTTTTTTTAATGGTATACTGAAAATATTGTTCAAAATGACGAAAAAGAAATACCATAAAAATTTCAGATTTTAATATTGATATTTATTAGAGGTGCCTCATTGCGATTTTCTACTTTCCATAAGAATAACATGGCAAAAATGGTTCTTGCTCCTTGCGATTTTTATAACTAGATAACGACGCGTCGTACAGAAAATTCATAAACATGGTTTTGTAGGAAATTGAACGTTCTACAAAAAAGGTCTCTTGTCATTTTACGATAAGTCTACTCCTTCAAAAGTTATTTGAGGTCCTTTGCTGATGTTTGCTAAATATCAATATTAAAATCTGAAATTTTTATGGTATTTCTTTTTCGTCATCTTGAACAATATTTTCAGTATATCATTAAAAAAAAAAATAGTTAATTTTTTTGATACAGTCTAATATACGTGCTATTCATTCAGATGGTTCTTTTCATTATGATCATAATTATAATTATTATTTATTCGATTAGATCAATATTCCATAAAATGGCACATTTACTTCAGTTAAAATATGAAACTCTATGTCAGATTCGAATACTTTATGTTAAAAGATACGAATAATATTCACTACATATTATTGTCATTCGAATAATGCGTCATGTAAGGTAATCTTTTTTCTTTGACACCTACAATCGTTTGTCTGCTACGTGTATGTGTGTGTAATCCTAATCCTACCCAGGAAAGCTGAGGAGGCTCCACACAGCTTTCGGATAAAAAAATGCGTCTACGCAAAAACTGAGTTCACGATACGTACTATACATGAATTTTAGATGATAAAAGAAAGCGTTCTTTACATATTGAAGATTATATCCAGAATCAATATTAATCTCTATTATGTCCAGGATTACATATTTCCAGATTAAAATGATCTGTTATTGAAATGAAATGTCTTTCTAAAAAATATTAGCTTGTTACGCGGTCATAATGTTTTCCGACATGGAATGTAAACTCAGTTTTTTCAAACAAGTAAAGTTCCCGCCGTTGAGCGTATTGTTTATTAAAATGTGATATTTCTGATGTTCCGCTATAATACAGGCTGCCAGAAACCCCGATATTAAATAGTCGCTGGATCGAACAAACTTTGTACAGTATATCCAAGGTTCGGCAATTTTACAGTGTTCAAGTTACCGCGAGCCGTTTGAACCGCGTGAATAGTCACGACGTGACGTCTCATGTAATTACCGACGATAGGACGCGCGATATTCGCTGAATTTCACGATCCTACACGCGAGCAATAATTCGACGGTGGTATCGATCCCCCTGGATCTAGTGAATCAGGCGGATTATCAGGGCGATGGCGATTACCGTTATGGTCAGGGTTTCGAACCGACAAGTGCGTGGCGACGCGGAAGCCTCGTTAAACAACGCCACCTCCGTCGGCGGCGAGTGCGCAGGCGCAGGTGCCGGGGCCTGAGGGGGACCAATGGGGGGCCTTGGGACCCCTCGGGCATCGTCGCCGCGGCCGGACTTCGACGAGACAACCGTCGGTTGCGTTTCCCCGTCTCTTCCGAAGTCCATCGAGGACTCGTCCAGGTCCTCTTCGGCCGACAATCTGGGTCGCATCTTCTTGTTCAATTTCGACGTTGCCGATTTTTTCCGGGACTTGTTACTCTGCTCGGAATCTCGGATCGACGGGAGCGTCGTCTTCGTCAGAATGTGCAGCTCTGAAAGGGTTTATGGTTACTGGGAAGCTGGAATAACAACTTTGAATAGATATTGGAATTTCGAATTTATACTGGTTTGGAATAGGGCTTCCGGGATGTGGGTTACAGGCTGTGATTATCCCCAAACAACAACCGGAAATGCCTTTTACTCCCAAAGTCATTCAGACTATTTTCTGCATCGTCATGTACCTAATTCTTATCACGACAAACTTAAATCTGATCGCCGTGTGCTTCTTGTTTGATGAATCGAGGATTGTGAAATTTCAGTTTCCAATGAACCTAACCGACTTGATAGATCTTCCGAAAATTTTCTACGGACTGATAATTTTAACAGACGTAACACCCTACGAGGGTTGAGTTTTCTCTTCAATATCCTCGAGGGCAACGTCCGTATACCATCTCGACGTCGAATTATTTCTGGGTAATAAATATAGTTGAATATAACAGGAAGTGACATATTTCTCTGATTGTAAGCAAGTGGCAGCGAGAAATTCTCAGAGGGAGTGCCACGTGCGGTAACGTAAATTGTAATAAATGATCGAGTCGAAAACCTTGTAGCCGCACAGCGCCGTCAGCCTTGCCAAAGGCGTTTTCCGAGGAACACACGTAGCTTCCAAAATCCGATTTCTCGAGCCTTCGAATGGTCATGTTGAGCTGGTAGGAGAAATCGCTGATCGCCACCTCCGACAGGAGGTACTTGCCACTCTGGAGGATTTTTTCACCTAAAAAGATAAATCCATGCGATTTATTATTGGAGTGACGTTGGAGGGAAGTTTGATCAATTAATATAGGTATGTAGCAGCTTCTATAAGGGATGTAAATTGACGGAGACTTCCGGTGCTAGCTCCGGAACGCTCTCGGCTAACAATGAGTAAACACTGTTTCAGTTTCCGGTTTACATGCTACATAGGTAGGTGAAATAACGTCTGTTGATCGGAAATTGCATTTGATGGTTCGAAGAAAAATAGTTTCCTAGTTCCTTGCAGTTCGGTTATTGGTTATTGGAGGAACGATCGTTTGCGAACGAGTTATGCCTCCCGGGACCCACGAAAGCGTTTCAGCTAGTAATGCAGAAACAACTTTTCTCAGCGGGTGGTGGAAAATACAATGAAAGTTGTTTGTTTTTTTTTCTTTCTTTCTATTTTCTTACAATGCAGCAATGAAATTCCACTCGATCTAGCGCTTGCCTAGCGGAAATAGAGATTAATATTACACTCCTCGAAGTTTAATCCTGTATCGTAGGTACACACCTGAAGCATTTCGTTATAAAAAGCAGAGAAAAATGATCATACCCGTATCCTTGTACCAGAAATTCATGGCTTTCGGAGAAGCTTCGACGTAGCATTGAATGACGACGTCGCTGTTTGCCGGAGCGGCTACAAGCTGACTAGCGACTTTGATCAGCGGTCGGACTAGAAAAATAGGCAAAAAAGAGTTGAGGTCTCGCTTTGAGGGTCGAATTAATCGAAATGACGTACTTACAGTGCACGCGTACCGAATATCGTTTGCTGATCGTAGGCGGAACACCGTTCGAAGCGATGCAGAGGTACGAGCCCATCTCCTGGCGCAATATACCGACTAGATGCAGTTCTTCACCCTCGTAGATTTTCACCGCTGGAACAGAAGCCCCTATTCGTTAAGTTCTGCTCACAATCAGAGGAAATGTCCTTCCTTCAGGACAGGTATATTTTAGGAAGGATAACGAGAAAGAGCTGATTTTTACCTGCGACTCTTACTTTCATATACGCTGTTGACTGACGACGAGTTTACTGCCCACAAAGGGAAACGGGGGCTATAAATACGCAAGTACGATAAAGAGATCTTCTCCGGTGATACCGTCGAATCGTTTATAGGACGGTTTTGCGTGCCGATCGGTGAAGGAGGGTATTTATGATGCAGGAGGTCGACGTGTGAATCGATTTTTTATGTACGCGTGACACAGCTGAGTTAGGAAATGTTCAATCTTACCGAGATGATAACGGTATTCCGATGCACGTTTCACCGACTTCGCGGTTCAATTTATTAAATAGGTTTCTCCGGGCGTCGACACCCTTCAAAAATCAGATGATGCATCTCCGGGGTGTACATAATAACGTGTGCAGCACTTCTATCCCTTCGTAAAATATTAGAACATACATATATGTACCATATATATATATTGTATGTGTATATAGTATATTATATTAATATATATATATTCACCCCCGTGATTCGAAGAGTACACAATGAATATTGCATACCGTATATGAAAACACGGAAGAGCGAAGGTGAAGGAAAAGAGAAAGAAGGATAGATATAGCTGGATCTGGAGAGGCGTGAGCCGTATGTAAAGTAAACATCGATCACTCATAGTCAAAAAGGCTGGCTGCTCTCTCCGAAAGATTGCTCCAGCTTATAGTATAACCCGCATTAAGGAGAGTGTCAAAGTTCGTTGTCCCTCTTCGAAAAATCCTAAACAGCGCGTTACCAGATGGAAACTAAAGGGTGGTAAGGGTTCAGTTATTCCGCGGGTTAGAACCATTGCTTTAGACGTGTGCAAAAACTTACCTACAATAAATTTCCATGAAAGAATATAAATTTTAAACAAACGGATAACAGCAAGAAAAAGAACTCCTGCGTTCACTCTACTCATTTTTTTTAAATCTCTACACCTCCAATTTACTCTTTTCAAGAACCAGTGGATGAAAGCTGCGCGCTAATTGTAGGACGCCCTCGTCGAAAAAGGGCCTCTCGTCCCTCGGAATCGGACGGTCTTCCGGCTCTAGACCCTCGCTAATTAGTAATCAGGACTCGAGTCGATTAAAACAAAATGTCGCTCTTACCCCGCTTGATGCCGTGCTCGTTTCGCAATACGATGTTGCGACCGTCCTCTCGACGCCAGGTGACATTCGGTGTCGGAGTTCCGGTAGCTTCGCACCTGAGTCGCACGCTGCCTCCCTCCTCGGTGGTTAGGCTGTCCATCGAATCGTCGAGGTCCATTATATCCGGTGGAATCACGACCTCCATGTACCCCATCTATTTTCAAATTCCTTCTCAGTATATGTGGACACATTATGCTGCACAGCCAGTTCCACCTTCGCTTTTATTTCGTCCTCGCATCACGCGTGCGTGCAGGGTGTTATTTGAACATAGAAGGGTGCAAAATCTGCGGTATGCAACCCAGCTGCTTCTCTATCCTTCGAATGTTGTACGAGGGACGTTAAGTCACGTTAATATCGAGATTTTGCTCGGCTCGATGCGGTGGTTTTGAAACTGCAGAATGGACCCTGGATGACCATTGCTCAGTTGACGAAAAAATAAGAACCAAATTTCGCGTGGTTGGATATTTTGAAAAGAGCTTTACTCTGCTGTTTCGGCCGAAATTTAAACGAAGCTACTAATATTTCGAATAATAATTGTCAAGTTTTTCTTTAGGTACTCTTGAAAAGTTTGTAGCATTGAAAAAGTGGATTTCCCACGTTTTTTGCTACCAGGATATTTTATCCCAGCATCTCTCATAACGTTCAACGCAAAGGCTTGAAATTAATGAATTAAAAAACCGTTTACCGAGTTAAAGGAAGCCTGAAAAATAACACGTGTCGTAGGTTTTTTGGACACGTTTGTTTTACTGTTTACTGGAAGACCGAAACACGTATTAAAAAAAAAAACTAAGTATGACGAGGATATAGCGCAATAAGAAACTATCACGAACGTCGCGAAATTCGATGAAACTAATTTTACGACACCGATTTTCGTCTTAATCACGATGAACGTCACTCGCGTTATACGCTCGACTGAACACCGATGTGTTTCTCGATAATTCGCGGTTACAGCACAGATGTAGGTTGGATTTAATCAAACACGTACGTCTCGTTCCCCGCAATGTATTACCCCAACTTACCTGGCTGCGCATCGGGTCGGTATTGACCTGACACATGTAAGTTCCAGAGTCGTTTCGTTGGACATTATCCACGTGGAGTTTCCACGTGTTGTGGCCATTGTGGGTGACCGAGATCCGTGGATTATGGGCCACCATGTGCGTGTGAATTGCCAGAATCGCCCTCGAGTCTGACTTTATCCAGGCAACCTGGAAGTATTTAATCAGCCCTTAATAAGGAATGTTTACCTTGGTATTTAACTATATACACCCTGAACGACGGACTCTTTCCGAAGGTTTGACGTATCAATAAAGTTTTCGAGAACCTATCTCGTCAGAGCTGTTTGCGAATCCTTTGAAGCGCAATTAGTACTTTCGCGTCTTGTATTTGCGTGAAATTCATGTGAAATCGGAAGTTATAAATTCTTTCCGCAATACTGCGTATTGTGAAAAATCCGCAAATTTCTCCCTTCGAGGGGCCGATGCTTCCGTAGTAGAGTCGTAAAATGTGAGGTGTAGTTTTTCTGGGATTTCTAGTTCAACGTCTACGTCTAGTCTGCACGTTTCTACTTTATAAAAGACCCGAGTGAGACTCGATTTCACAAATCGTATCACCAAACCGTTTACTGCTCTTTCCTTCATTGGACCGCCATCAATGTTGTAAGGTTGTGACGGTGTACCATCTTCAAGATAAATGCTGAGACGGATAGCAGAAGAAGAAAGAGAGAAAGAGAGTGACTCAAAATATAATGAATAAAATAAAATCGTGAAAAAAATGAAAATTTTCTTAACAAATAAATCACGCACATAAACTATTTATAGTCACTCTCCTTTCCATATACCTATAATATCGTCGAACTGCTCTAATCTCGTATAAGTACATAATTTCACTATCATCGTTTAAATATTATATTCTTATTTCTTCGTTAAACTATATTTTATGATTTGTTTTGAATTGAATTATACTTTTATTTTACATATCCGAATCTTAATTTCCTGCATACGGAACTCGGAATTACTCACAAGATGATTTGTGTGAATTTGTTGAATATAAATTGTATTCCCGCGTGTTATTATACAACGTTTTTAACGTTGGAATATGTTTTAAAAAAATTCCAAAGAGTCTTTCCCCAACTTTGTTAATTGTGCGTAAAATAATAATGATAATGGAAGACTGCAGCCAGCTATTAAAGCCACTATTACTTCCTGGTGTTTATGTGCAGGTTGAAAAATTGAATGTTTAGGGCAGGTGGCAGGCCGTAGAGGCGTTTATCGGAAATCAAGCAGCAGACAATGGAAGCGACGAGAGAGTGCTTGAACGAGCGAGTGAATCGGCGAACTACGTTGGTACCTGCCGCGTTGGATACGAACAGGCGTGCAGGATCAAGCGGTCGAACTTCCATCCCTTGATCCGCGAAAAATCCACCCTTGCCTCCGTGCCGTGCCGCACTGCACAACGAAGTTGGCGAGGCTGACGCCGCGATCTGTCATATTTCAGGCAGAGCTCTATTCAGAGCGCGAAAAGCTTTTAAATTTCGAACAAAAGCGCGCACGTTATCCGAGGCAATACAATTTAAGGTGTACTGCATAAATAACGTTGATGGAGCAGCGTCGCGAGGTGTCGTAAGGACCGAGGGAAAACGTCACTCATAGCTCAGCTGAGTAAAAAAATATTGCGATTGTTTAAGGCCATCGTCAATTACCTATTTCGCAGTTACTTACTTACTTACACAGGTGAAGTTTCTGTTCGTTGTATGTGTTGGCGAATTGAACGATTTACCAAATTATTCTGGAAATATGTAACAGCTTAACATGCACTTGGCCTGTTTCTTTTTTATTGTTACACATAATTTTTCAAATCGAAGTCCTGGTAAGTTCTTTGGACTTTATTTCCAAAGGCAAACGATACGTGGAGAGTGTTTCAAACGGTGTGAAATTGGCACGGAACTATATGATCTAGATTCGCGGGTGAAATTGTAAAAACCTCGTGATATATTTTGACTGAAAATACATTACATCTCAACGATAAATAAAAATACAACAAAGTGTTCGCGTTTCCATATATTCGAGCTATGCGTATACGCTTTTCGGTGCGCTTCACTCAACAGAAAAGAGGGCCAAGGGGGTATATGGACGGGGATGAGTGCGAGGAAAAGGGAGGAAACAAGCTACTGCGGAAGTACGGTGGTATTCAGAGTTCTCATTTAGTTACCGGTTGGAAAAAAGGCGAAAAGGATGCGAGGAAAAATTCGGAGAGTATTTTTTTTTCACCGGAAAAGAACCCAACAATAAAACAAAAATAATATTGCATGCGAAAGAAAAACATTTCACCGAACTGTTTTCTCATTCCTTTTACTTGCAGCAGGTACCTACACGCCAAAGCCTGCGAATTACTCATACATGTCGCTATGATTCTACGAGTATCGATGGTCATACAGAGAAAAACACTTGACATTATTTCGTACGAGAGACGAACCGCAGCCAAAAAGCATCGCTGCTATCGAGAAAGGAACGTTATCGACACATCCTGTTCCCTCCTTGAGCGCAGCACGAACTGCCGTAAAGTACCGTGATCCATAAATTCAGTTAGGTAGAGTAAATTCTTTCGTCCTTTAATATTGGTTGGTAACGTAAACTGGCATGTGGTTCTGAATTTTTAGTACCTCTTTATATCCGCTAGTTAGAAAAACTTTGGGGAATTATAGGACCTTTAATTGTTAATTGAATCTACGATTATCACTTAGGTATAAACTACAGGCATCGCCTAGATTTGACAAGTCGGAAGAATACAGATCCGGTTACGCGACATCAAATATTTTTCAGTAATATTATATTTCTCAGCAGGCAAAGACGACAACTGCAGTCACCCCTTCTAATAAATGATCCATATATGTAAAGCTAGAAGTTGATTTCGGAAGGAAGAAAAGTTTAATAAAATAGTTTATGACACGGTTAATTTTGGGACGATTTCTGACAGGTAACTAAATTTGTCTATAATCAAAACTAAAATATACTTTTGTTAAAAGAATATGTGAACCACATATAAAGTCTTTTACTACTATACGACTGCATTTTCTTGTCTTTAGCGTTGAAAGAACGTGGTAAATTGTTAATTTGTTTTCAACTTTTATTAATTTCCGGTACAAGCGGTAATTCCCGGCAAACTATATCGTTTGTGCAAAAGCCATACAATCGGCCAGATTTAGAGTGGAACTTTGAAATTTGAGAGCGCCGTTTTCGTTCGTTCGGCTCCACCAACACCAGGAATGAAAGAGGCCGAGCGTATCCGCGTATCCCCCGCGGCTTATCGAAGTGTCTTCGAATTTTCGGTGGAGGGTACGAGCCACTGAACAGAGAAAGGATAGAACTGGAGGCACGACTGACTACGGGTTGGCGAATTCGGGCCCGGATGGTCGGGCTGGCTGAAGATTGTAAGCCGCTGTAACAAGGGATTCCAAATCAGAACCCTGCGCCCCTCACTCTGCGTCGCAACCCCCCGCAGCATCGGATTCGGAGTCTCCACACACCCCGCAAGCTCTCGGAATGTGTATATACGTATATACATATACCTGTCGTACATAAGTACATATATAACAGTTGTAATATACAGGATTTCTCAAGGAATTGCCTCCTTCGAGAGACTGTACAAGTGCCGAATTTGGATTCGCTCGTAAAACCACGCCTGCTTAGGCAAACCGATTTCCAGGAGCGCGCGCGTTATAGTTTCTGTATTTTAGGGTCGCAGCGCGCTAGGCGTCTAAGCTTTCAAAGTTATGAGAGACGTAAGACGTAAGACGTCGTAAAGAGGTCCTTCTAATTATTATACGCATAGAGTGTGGAAAAGTGTGTACGAGATCGTTGATTTTTCAATTATTTTTGGAAGCAGTCTCAGCGCAGAAACTCGATTACGAGTTTTATGTTTTGTTTTTTCACAAATACATGATAATTCAAAAAGAAAATACCATCAACTAAGTATTGTAGAATAACTCGTATAGATCATATATCTACTTAAGAATGAGTTTTTTGTTTTTTTGTAATAATAACTCAAGCTTCGTCGTAGTTTGACGTATGGAAATAATTTCCAATTTCACAATTTATGATTAACAATAATTCAGTTAAATCTAAAGGCTGGTTTAAACTGATTTTAACCTTGGATCAGAACACCTGCAAAGAATCTTAAAAAATTCGTGATCGTCAAAAATTGATTTTGTGTCACATCGAACGGCTAAGTGATTAACTTCACACAAAGAGAAAGAAACAAAACCAATCAATCAATCAACGAAATGTACTAACCCGCAAATTTCCTCGCACCAATCGCACAAAAAAAGTAAAAACATTAGGATTATCAGAGATCTGGTTCCGGCTCTTCGGCGTGTTTCAATACATATTTTTATCAATATGGCGGGTCGCGGAGGCAACGGGTGACGTGCATCCTGGATCTCGGAAAGATCTGAGTCGGGAAAAATCCGAATCCTGGGGTCTGGGAGGTACGTAGGTATACATCAGGATACAGATATACGTAGGAGGTCGTTCCAAGTCGTCCATGCCCTGCGGGGGCCGAAGGGTATATCAGCTGGAGACTTTCACGGTCCTCGCTATTTTCCCGGGTTTTCGCCTCCGCGCTCTAAGAGGTCTGCCCACTTCGTTTCAGCTCTCACCACTTTTCTACCACTTCGTATCCACTTCAGCCGATCCGCGGCACAGGAAGACGGGGGGTCATAGGGGGGGAATCCATCCCGACCCGCTTGATCCCTCCCGTTTGGGACTTGCCTGGCCTAATCCCGTTTCGCATTATCGCACCTGTTCGCGTATAATCATTGTTTTGTTGTGGTTATTATTTTTTTTTTTTTGTTATTATTATTATTATTATCCCATAATTTTTTTCCTTTCACAACACCTCTGAATCCTGTTTCCTGCTTCGGCCCTCGTACCTCATCTTCCTCCTCCCATTTTCCTCGTGTGCCTTTTGACTGCTGATGCGGTTCGAAACGTCGAAAATCGTAGAAATTTATTATTTTCCGAACTCCGGTTTGCTCTTACGAGCCGGAAAGTCCGCGTGCGTGGCATGTGGAATTTCTTCGAGACCACGTCCCGCGGTTGAAAGTGACGCGAGGCCATTGTTGATTTCCTGGTGAATTATACATATACGAGGTCCAAATTACGCCGAGCGATCGGTTCCTTCTGCGGAGGGGGCAAAAGTTCTTCAGAAAACCACTTCTCAAAGACTTTATCCGATTTTTAAAGATCCGGCACATTTCGACGCGACGTTCGCAGATTTATCTAAAATATTATACGAATACCTATGCGGAAAAGAAAGATACAGTCAAGGTGTCTCTCGGGCTCCTCACTTACACCTTATTCTTCCCTCGCGAATAAGCAAGGAACCGGAGGATCCCGCGAGCCGTCTTAGCATCAGATCATCCCGGAACCACTCTCCCAGCTATTCTCCGCAGAACACGCGGCAACGAGGGATGAAAACCTCGGGGAACCGTTTCGAGCCAATATTTGTCTTCTGTCTGTTCTCGCCGAATCCTTTCCCATACGAACATATCTCGGCGGTTCTCTCTTGCCGCAGGTGCACCGCACCTTAGGTAGTCAAGTATACCCATCTCCTCGTCATATTTGGGGACCCTCCGAGCTAGGAACTGGATGAGGAGAATCCCGCGCTTAAATTCGGCGAGAATCCAATACCACCGTTTTCTACCGTCGGGATATCGGGATGGGATTTGTTCCCGAAAAAATGTACTCACAAGACGTCTCGGAGGCGAGATTTCGTTTGCCAACTGTCCGCCAATGAGTCCCAATCACCTAGCGAATCCGAAGGCGTGAAGCGTAGGTGTAGGTACATATAACGTCGCGTTGTAACGAGTCCTATTCAAGGGCTGTATTCAGGCCAATTTAGGGGTTGATTCTCCTTGGCGAAACCAGCGGTATCATCCATTACCAGTTCTGAAATTCGATTTATATCCGTTCCTTCTTACTCTCACGTATACATATATTCCTTCCTACACTATGGACCGATTCTAGACCACGTACGTACTTTTCCTTCACTTCCCTCTTCATCCCTCTACCATCTTATACCGAGTATTTTTCCTCCCTCAATGGAAGTGTTCGCCGAGTCAAACACGCAATCAAACCTGCAGGACTTTTCCTGCGAAAGTAAGTTACCCGTCTATTCGACGATTCCTTCTCCCATCATTCCATCCCCTAAGAGCTACCCTTGATATTGGTCATACCACCCATAAACTATGAGAAATTCTTCAAAAATTTTCACTTCGTACTGCACTTTGCACAATTTCTATCAGGCGAAATCGTAGCTATTCGCACGTGTCGAATTGATTTAATACAGCTAAACGATTCGTATTCGTAGCACGATTTCTCGGTGCGTACATACATCATTTGCAAAATTTTATACTAATATTCTATTGCGAAATAAAATTGTTGTATACACATATCACATCGTACGTAGAGTACAATCGCCATGAATGCGGTACGTATGAGCTAGGCGAGGCGATTATACTACGCGGAAATTGTGCGAAGGCGGGTATCAAATTCACCGTGTCCTTCCGGTTGAGAAGTTCCTCCAGGGGGTTGCGGGAACTGCTCATAAAATTGACTACTTATCCTGAAGAGAGAATGGGTCGTCCTTGAGAAGGGATAATATACGGCAGTGTACGTACACGTACATACAGAGACTCTCAGAAATACAATCGCAGAAGTTTCATCGTCTGCTCTAAGGAGCCAGAATCACGTAACGCTTGTATTGTTTGCAATTGTGCCTCGCGATATAGATGGTTCCAACACAGGTTCAGAATTAGCGGAAATATACACACGTATATGTATATGTATATACGTCCTTCGGGGTGGTTGGGCGTCGCGAGTTATACCTTGCGTATAGGGTGCCGGGCTGCCTATTTCGTGCAGTAAACTTAAACAGTCGATTAAATTTGATTGCGGCAGTTAAGAAATTACTACTGAGCCATACTCCTTATTTCAACTGCGAGTTCATTAGTTGCCGCCACAGCTGACGCCTCAGTGCCCTCCAGGACCTCGGCAAAGTCCTCCTCCTCCTCCTCCTCCTCCTCCTCGTCGTCGTCGTTTCAACTACTCTCGGCGTTCTTAGGGTGAGTCTGGAAACTGTGGAAACCAAGAACGACGAATTGGGGATTTGGAACTGGAAACTTGAAAAGCTACGTCGCGATACAATGTATTTCAGCCCCTGCTACAAGGTGTACCAAATGTTTAAACGCTCCTGGCTAACCCGGGCTATAATCTGGCCCTAATGTAGAACCTGAGGCCGTACTTAGGAGCGCCGAATTGCACCTTGAGATCTACCCTGGCCAATAGGTGGTGGAAGTTCCATAACGTTTCCCCTGCAATTATTTATTTCGTAAACAAAAGTCCCTCGGCCCTGATTACTTTCATGGCGATTTCGTGATTCCAGGATTTATAGCGCCAGTGAAAAATAGATTTATTTGTATCAATGTGGATGGAGGAGGTCGGTAAAAACAAGGACGATACCGGTAAAAAAAGTTTTCCAATTGTCAATTCACATTTATATCCCGTAGTTTCTTGCAGACTGTTTTTCAATGCTTGTACTATAGACATCTACGCGTATTTTTACAGTCTCGTTTCGTATTATCATATAGTCTCGTAGAACAGAACTGCGACGAAAGATATAGTTGGAAATTATTTTCCAACAGTTTGAAAAGTATTTGAAGAATGTGAACTTTTATCGGCGTTTGGGTACAGTGGCTGGTACAGTATAGCTTAACGAGACTCGCAGAACGGTAAGGCGAACTTTTTCATCCCACGGTGTACCAGGGATGGCGAATTTCTCGTTATTTAAAACGCGAAACCGAGGCCTTGTTAGGGTAAATTGTTAATGACCGTGTCACGTGATATTAATGGGTGAATAATTACACCTGCAGCGGTTCAATTATACGCTTTACGTGACATCGTATACCTGCTTTATGCTTTCCTAGAATGTCACCGAGTTCCCGGCAGGAAATTACGAACGTCGCGACGACGGGGCAAGGTGCGCTGAAGAAAGTTTTGAAAACATCTGGCCAGTCGCCACCTGGTGGATCTTACTCCGCGAACATGACGCTCGTCGTCAGGCGAAGGAACGTTCCGTATTTCCATAAAACGGCTCTTTTTTTCGGCCTTGTTTCTTTTTTGTTTTGCGAATCTATTTCAAATCGACGCCTGGCGTCGTCTATAGTCGATAAAAATGCATGACTTTGAGACCCGTCGATGCGATAATCTATAAACATGGACCAGGCGGTACTACATGCATAGAAGTCGGTTAGAGATATGGAAAATCGACGGTGACACGGGGCCGGAATATTATACATATGTTTGTATACATGTATGTATATTTATGTAAGCGGAATACACATTTATTGTTTTCCTTCGATCCCGTCGCGGCTTGACGGCGGTGCAAACTGACGCGAAGAATCCCCGTCGCAGCATTCGAAAGGAGAAACTCACCCGACGGAATTTCATCGGATTCAAAATGCTCCGGGAATTTAGAATCGTGCCCGACGCATCACGTATACTCACTATATATACTATATCTATATGGTGGAGACGGGGTGACTGCCAGTAGCTATCGACGACGATAGTGTGAGAAGGAGGAAAATGGGCTAGCGGATATCCACACGAGGCGATGGAAATCCAAGGGTGGAAAATCCAAGAAATTCCTCGATCTACGGTTGAAAGTGTTTCGAATATACGCCGGAAACCCGCTGGATCGATTATTGCACAGCTTTCGCATACGCTTGCAGAATTATATAACGACATCTGTAAGCGATTGGCGAAGCGTCGCTGGCATCTTCCGTTTTTATTCTATACTCGTCAGGCTAGACTTCCGGGATACGCAAATGCAAGAAGACCAAAGTTTGTTATTTACTGGTTACATAATTCAAAAGACATTGATATTCAATAATCATGATATCTGGCACGAGTTATATGTTAAATTCGACACTTAAGACTTACCTTGTAAGACTGTAGATGATTAACAACGCAGGTGAACGACACGTCCCGGCCTTGCGTCACGGTGTGATTTTCAAGGGGTGCCAAGAATTCCGGCTGGATCTCCGCCATCGGTATCAGTTGACCTGAATGAAATGAGGAGGTTGAAATTGATGCTGAAATTGTACGCTGTGTTATAATTGTAAACTACATTACTGGTCGCAACGTTCAAATATTCGAACACTGTAGTGATCGCTGAATTTCCAATGCATCGTGAAAGCACCCATGTAACGTGCATTCTCTCTTTGACTCTATACATTGACCGTTACGGTGAAATCTTGTCCGCCAAATTGAGTTAGATGAAATAGCTGACCGGATTGCGCCTCGTGCGCTCCCATTAATTCGGTTCATCTGTTGCTCGGTTTCGGTCCCTTTCAAAATACAATCACAATAGATATACCCTATAATTTCGACGCGAGTGAAATCATTTTGGAATAGTTCAATGAGCTTATGATTTCATACGCCAACGAAACGATGAGGATTTCGTCGTGATTTTGAAACCGCGTTTCGCGAACGATGTAGCGTTATGGCGAATCTATGCAACGTTGCTAACTCAGCCGTGTAAACGTGCCCAAAAACTACCGTAGGTTTATAAAAATACAAATACTATACATCCACAGATCGTTTACGGGGTTACAAAAGCATTGTTTCGCCCTTTTATAAGCTTGCCTATAAGCTTGCAGAAAGTCAGCTGACTGATGTTTCAGGAAATGCGAGAATTATGCCGTATCGCGTAGCAGGTACATCCATCTTTTCCTGGTTAGGTATTATATCCATATAATATATAATAGAAGCGAAAATATTTTCTGCTCTGTATTTCTGCAGCGAGGCTATTTATCCGTGAGAAAAATAAGTCGAGGCAGCGGTGAATCGGTGTAGAATGAATCTGAGTCTGGCGGGCCTTTCTTTTTCTCCCTTTCTTCCACAGGCTATCATTTCACTTTTTGCTCATACTCGTTCATACCCGAAATGACATCCGATACGAATCTCGATCGAAGAATGTTTCAGTCTCGCGTTTGACAAGTGTGTTTTTATTCATAAGCAGATTTCTTGCCGCGTAAAGGGGGTGGAGGGGCGGCCGAAATGGCAGACGTATTAACCACCTTGGCTGCGTTCGAGCCTCGTCCGCCCCCAAGAAAATCGACTGAATTCTAAGCAGCCCTTTCACTCGCTGCGCAGCCGATGCTTTCTCGCCTTCACCTGCGACATTTTTTTTTCCTTTTCTTTTCGTTTCTTATCGCGCCAATAACGTTTTTCCGCCTTACGGTTTGACAAATCGAGGAATTGATTCAGCTCGGCGATAGGCGAGCGCGTTATAATACATATACATAATGCCGATAATTCCGGCATCACGCAGTCCCGCATCATCCAGTTGGGGTGGATCTTCCCCCGAGGATATCGGGGGTGCGGAATGAGGAGGAAAGCTCAGTGATACGGAGCCAAGTCAGCTGTGAATGATACATAGGATGGCTGTTTCGCGAATTGCGTGCCATCCGAGCTGCGCACAGAATTTCTACCAGCTTACGTACAACGGCCTACCGATCATTTCCCCCCCCCCCCGAAACCAGCTAACGTCAACGGAAAAGTGTACAGCATTATTAGCCGAAGTACGAAAGCGGGCTTCGTCGGGCTTCGCGAAATTTCAAAGAAAATCACCTTGTGCGCAGGATACTTAGATGTATCAGCAAGGGAAGAGATCCATACGAGGGTGTGCAAATCGTATATATATTCGATGCCGAAAAGTAGTAGGTACGTATCGAAACCTGACGAGAGTTGGATTTTTCCTGAAACGCCATTATTAAGCTGGTACGCTCTTGTGAATGGAACGGCATCTGCGGACGGTGAAGAAAAGTGAGGGTGGAACCGTAGATACGGAAGTCTGACGTAATTTCCGCCCGGGGCGGTGAGTGGGTGACGTCGAGGCTTGTGTCCGAAAGCTAATGAATTTTGGAAACGATTTAACGACGGACCGCATATTTTTCTTACTTGTATTATATCTATAACGAAACACGAAAAATCGCTACAAAAAAGTTTTAGATTTTTGCTTCAGCTCTATTTACCTTTTCTTTCTTACGTCACGACGGGCTTAAAACTTTGCGCTATAAAATCAAATTTTATTTCAAGCGTGAAAATTTTAGAGCTTAGCTTCAAGGGTGAGACCGCCATAGCGTTATCTTTGAGAAACTCGGAGCAGCGTTTGCAACTCAACCCCTTAAGCCTACTCGAGGTTGAGCTTGAATATGCGTATAAAATGTACATTTCTCTTTCTCTCCTCTCCTCTCTATCTCTCTTTGTGGGTATCAGAAGCGTCGGAAGAAAGGGGTTGCCGCGATATCGCTGTTTCCGAGTGGCTGTCGGTGCCCCGTTTATTCCAAAAAGCAAGTCCCCGCCGGCATCCATTTGCTTAGAAATTGATACGGTCCAGCCGAATCACTTTCCGAAGGATCAGCGCGTAAGCGTGTAAGCTCTCGTACAATTTCGAGCCTGTGTGCGTAGGCTCTGATCCATAGACGCCGACGAGCACTTGTAGTACTCGCTTAGGTACCCCAACGATATCTCGGGAATAAGGAAGGCGGCCTCTGGAGAAGAGGGAGAGTTTCGGGCACTCTCTGAATTGGCATTCAATACTCTCTCCCGCTGGCAGCCAACCGTCAACTCTCGGCCGTCACGGTTCGTTTTCCAGCAGTAACCGAGTGCTGGCACACTCAACGTCCCGTAGTACCAAAATCTCCACTTATACACTCGAGACTGCTCCTCGATGGGGGTCGAGCAACCCTAGCCGACTGCTTTAGGAGTCTCTTAGCGACGACGACGACGGGAGCTGCGTCGTTGCCCAGCATAACCATGGTCTAATCGATCTTGACTCCTGAAAAGATTCGGATTTCCGGACACGTTTTCAGCTCTAGGTACTCGTTCCTTGTACGACTCGCCTCTCACCTGCCACCCTTCCGGCTATTCGACGCTTCAAACGGCGACTTCTCGCCTGCAGTTACGCATTCCATTTCGCTTATATTAAAACGGGTGTGACGACCAACCGTCGAGGACAAACGGGGTGAGCACCCCCAGGAGGAATTGAAATATTTTTCGTCTCCATCGTGAGGCAGGACAGAATGTACTGCATATATATACACATACATGTATGTATATATTTATGTTCAGGACGAGAGAAAACCCTTACTTCCTTCCTTCCTCTCTCTAGCCGGGTGAACTGAACTTTTATCTTTTGATGACAACCAGCAGCACTGCAGAGCAGCAGCAGCGGTATGGTAAATAAATGGTCCTTGGTAGAGATAAAGTGACTATCTCTCGCGCATTTAGGGAACCTCTCGAGTACTTACGGGGTAAGCGGTTGTTGCCCTCGAGGTAGTGGCGGGTCCGGTAGCTAGTGAATATAATTCGGTAGCTAGAACCACGTTCCTGCCGTTCATTTCACGATGCACAAGGGCAAAGTTTGCAGCCGGAGTACGACCTTCGATTTCCGAAGAGATTTCAGTCCCGAACAAGCCTCACGTTCGGCATACTTGCACATTGGGAGTAAGTCGGAACCTTTGGTATACATATATATAATATACATAGGCATATATAAACTGAGCTCAAAGTGTCAACCAAGTTCAGCAATATTCGAGGACCTTCCGGCAGACCTTCGAACATTCCCCATGCGTAGGTAATTAAGGTTAAAGTCAGCACCTTCCTACAATACCTATAAAATTCATCGCCCCAGGATTTATCAGAGTGATCTACGGTGTTGTCGGCAGCTATTTGATCACGCCTATGAATGCAGTCGCCGGTTTTCACTTCGTGCATTTCGACGTTAATAAGCGTGATACGATTAAGGATAACGAAACACACGCGTTTGTAGATCAAGTTTAAAAAATATGTACCTACTGGAAGATTGAACTCACCGAATGTGGAGTGAAGGAACGCAGCAAGTACAAACGCGAGGCTGACGTCACTCGGGGCCATGCCATAGGCTGTGGATTCTCCTTGTCTTCGCTCCTTCTGAAACGTTAATGTCGAATAATTGGATGGTTGAAAAGTGATTTTCAAGAGTAGATAGGTAGGTACTCTGTATATATTATACAGTATACGCATAAAGAAGATAAAAAGAATAAAGTGAAACCGATAACCGAGAATTATATAAGCAGAGTAAATCATACCCCCGATTGAGTAGAACGGTGCTCGGAAATGCTAACAGGCGTATTAGGAAGCTAATAAAAACATCGATTCGGATAAGTGAACCTGCACCGATTAAATCAGGGAGTTTAACTTTGAGCGAGGCGAAGCGAATTCATAGCCATTAAGGCGTTCAGGGTAAGCTATGGAAGCTCCTTTAATTTGTTGAGCGAAAGTTGGAGGCCTGGAGATCAGGGATTCGGGCAGTGAATTTTGATCCCATCGACGTTTCATATTATATTCGTCGGGGGTAAAAAGGACGGGTTGTTCCACTCGGGGTGGCGGCAGCGCCCGGGTTTGAGGACCGCGTGAATATTAACTCGACAGTTGGTCGCCACATAAACGCCAACCGTTGATATATCCACCCTCGAACCACCCACCCCCGCCATTCCCGACCCCGATAACACCCTCGGCTGCCCCATGGCACCGACGCCATTTCGCATATCCTCGCGGCCAGACGGCACACAAGCCCGTCAAGAGTTCCACACGCACGTGGCATCGCCGTGGAACCGACGAATTGGCTGGAAACACGTCCGCCACACAGCGAGTCCCTTTATCGCCGAACTAAATGAAAATTTCGCTTACGATGCATCCACCTTTATTCTTTATTGTCTTCTCCGCCCGCTTTCAATCCGACGTCAAAATTCCTACAAATCATCAATTCTATGTCTATATGTATACCTGTATAGTATATACTCGGATGTACATACATGTATGTACATATTTTCATCCCAATAGAATTGATTCCGCTGTTTGAAGCCCGGGGGAAAGAAACGCCCGTCGGTGCTCAGCGCCCCGATCACCCTCGTACCTCGAAATCAGGAACCTGTTATTTCCGGTCTATTAAAGCTAAGCAACTTATTTTTATGGGAGCCCGGAAAGACGCCCGGGAAATCTGTATCTTATAGGTATTATATGTATAGAGCACTCGAATAGCCGACCGATTATTCGGAGCTGATCAGATAGTATAAGACGGTGGGATTGAATGTTATAATCACTATATACATACCTATATATTTATCCAAAGGATTTTATTCTTTGACCAGCAATTGTGCGGCAGAGAAATATGCGAGTAAAAATTTATCAGATACTGAATTAGTTATTCAGTGGCACTTTGTGTTCTACAACAAACGATCGTGATTGAAACTGACTTTACTATTGAGCAAGCTAGCTGTCTATGGATCAATTTTCTGTCGTAGAAAATTTCGCCGGATTTGGATCTCCTCCGTTTTCTCCCAGGATAAATTGATTTTTTATTTTTCTCATGCGAGGGCAGATCAAGCACGAGGCGTCCGAGCATGAGGAACGATGGAAATCGAAGATCCGCGAAAATTTCGCTTTTACATATCTGAGCAAATCAAAGACGTTTCTTCGAAGAGAAGGATCTAGGTATTCCGAATGTTGCATTCAGAATATATATACCTACATCTGTTGTAACGGCCGCCTTCACCCTTTAGAGAATCAAGGCTCACAAGGACACGCGGCTAGCAAACAGTAAAGAATGAAAAAAAAAAAAATAATAAGAAAAAGTAAATTACACTAACAGAATCAACACAAAGAAAGGAAAAAAAAAAAAAAACAAATATGCTACGTTGTTTGCATCGCAGAAGGCAGCGGAAGGAGTAGGGGTGCGCAAAGATAAGCTAACTTCTAATCATTCAACCGGATTTTGTCAGCAGTTTGTCTCAGAGCCAATCAAAAGCCAGTCAAAAGATGACAATAGATCACAAGAACTAAAATCTGGTAAACAAGTTATAAATTTAACTTGTGATAATGAATTGATTGTATTTATCGCTGACAAACTCAATGCGCTGACATAACAGATAATCGAATAAAAATATGAATTCGATGTTTTGTACCTCAACCTCAACACTAAATTAGATAAACGATATTTTAGTTATTAATCGTGGAAAATTACGCAGGCCGAGGTAACGCACTAACAGCCACTTCTTGACAAAGATAACTCATACAATAATTAAATTAAACCGATAAATCTTACAGGCTATAGTCTAAATCGAAATTGACAGAAAGGTGAAACGCGAAACGATAAATTTGGAACGAAAGACAAAATAAACGATAAAGAGACAAAATAAAATAACACGCTGTTCTCACATACACTCTGAAACGTACCCGCAGGGAGTCGAGTGTACGACAACTGGTAGAAATAATAATCGACGATTAACTATTTATTTCTCTCGGTACACTGTTCAGCAACACCGTCCGACAGAGACTGCCTTGTTTCTTGCGCGGAGACGAGCTTCAACGGCTTATCGCTCGCTGTCGGTACACGACCATAACGCATGAACCAGAGGAAAAACAGAACGATTATTAAAGTTTGATAGCAAAACAAAAGACTCACGATATTGAATAGAAAATAAGACAATTGTAACGAGATAATATTGACGCGAAAAGTCAAGAGAGGAGCAAAAGGTCGATCTGTTGCGCAGTGATCGTGAAGAGCTGTTTTGCTCTGAAAAAATTATGAGTTATTCTCAGGGAGTAGTGTGATAGCAAAAAAAAATCGGATAAACGATGGCAACAGAACACAGGTACTTCCGTCGAGGTGTTGCAGCACCTGCCAGAGATGTGAGAGCATCTCCGCAACTATTATAGACTTTTTTGACTTTTTGACTTTGTACAGACCAATCCTGGGAAGTTTAAGTTGGAAGGGGAATTAATGTAGAAAAAAATAAATTCAAATCAGAGGAATAAGAAATATTCTTTCAAAGTCTAGTTTCGACCGAATTATCACGAGCCTTGAAATCATGAGTTGGTGATCCATGATATTGCGTTAAACCTATACTGTCTAGGAAAGGACGAGTACAGCGATAAAAATGAAGGCCGATTTCAAAACCGTGCTCGATTTTTCCCGGCCATTAAGAGGATGGGATGAAGATGAAAAACCAGATTTCGAGCGCAGTGAGGAGAGAAAGGATTAGAGGAAATTCCAGGGCGTACGAAGAATATTCGCGAAACAAGTAAAAGCGAAAATACAGCTGTTCCGCTCCGTTCAGTTCAGTTCCGTTTCGTTTCGTTTCGTTTCGTCCTGGCGTGGCTCTGGTTATACATCCCGCTTCCTTCTAGCCGCAGGATTCCCGGCTCGCCCTCCTCCTTGATCGTGCCCTCCGTTCTGCGCTTGAGATATGGTCTAATGTAATTGTTCTCTCAAGCGAGTAAATTGTTTTTTCCGCCTTTCCTTCAAACACATGTTACTCGATGTCTGCTGGCGACACAAGCCTCGAGGGTACGGAAGAGTGAATGAGTGACCGTGTGTCTAACTAACAATAAGTTGCTCGATCCGTCAGGCGAATTCCCGCGACTGCGGAATGGTCATCGGGGAAGAAATGCCGACCGGTTCTTTGGAGAACGAAGGTCGTCTTCTGGTTGAGCGAATATTCAATTTCAAGCCAGCGTTTCATTGAAACTAGGCGACCCTCGTTATCAGAGGTCGTTATCAATTGAGCCACCACGGGAATTAAAGCGGTACGTCCGGGTCGATTGGGGCTAGATTTTGAGGCTTGAGGGCGGGAAAACGCGCAGTTACCTTTCCTCTTTAAATGACGAAGGACCGACGTTTAATTCGGTAATTTTCGCCGGCTCGATTGTTGCGTTCTTGTCAGGTTTTGGGTTAATTAGGTCCTTCGAGGAGACCGGAAAAAAGCTCGAGACCGCGCAGCGGACTTTACAGAGAATTCCGGCAGACGGTGAGAACGCTTTGAGGGCAAATTTGGTAAAGTGATTGTGCCCCGAAAAGAATTCCCCTTTCGAGAAATCTCTCGACGGAATATCCCAAAACCTCTCACCACAAAAGAGACTCGAGATTTTCTACCCCCGGTTCTTTTATCGAGTTTATTTCAAGAGGCCCCAAGCCACCCCGATCGCTTGGTTCGATTTATCTGTATTTACATTCTCGGATATTGTTATATCGTTTTAAAACTTTACGATCCGTACGGGCATCCGCACAGCAGCCACCGCTCACGCCTCCGCTGAAGACAGTGAATCTATATTATACAAGCCAAGAGAATTATGTCGAGGGTAGTAGGCAAGACTTTCCGTTTATTATTCGCACCCACGCGTCCCCCAATGAACGGCATCTATCATAAACGTCAATAACATTGTCCAAGTCGGCTATCATCGGACGATCTGGTCCAAATACTTATTCCAACGGAATAAAAGAAGGAATAGAAAGGATCCGAGACGTCGATATGGCGTCAGATTAATGCGTATCAGATACACAATCGAAGGTGCAGGTATGTGTAGGTAAGCTGTTGCCAGACCGAGCGTTGTCAGAAGCCATTCCAACTCCAAGGCGTTCCATCCCTGCTCCACCCTACCACCAACATCCATAATCCTTCACGTACCAGCATTAAGCGAGCATAGCCATGCTGTATCAGCTTTCCCAGAGTCTCTCTCCGGCTGGGAAGACGCGGCTGCGTTGTTTAGAATTAGCACTAATTCCTCCGGCAGCATTCGTCGGCAAGTCGCGGTCGCCTAGTTATTTCCCCTCGATTAGTATAGTCGTCGTTCAATTCCAACACCCCGAGATTTCATCCCCGCATCCTTGAGCTCGAAATGCAAACTTCGCACTCGACGCGAGAATAAAGTTTGATGCAATGCGAGTCCTGCGGCCGCGTTGATCCTATCAGAAGCGGTTATGGCAGGCATGGTTGAATATGTCTTCGCAGGTTAGCTTCGCGACGCCTCGCGGCCCGCGTGAGTTACGAGGCTAATGCGGATGTAATGTACTTCTCCTTCTGCCTCCACCCGCCACCCCCAACCCCCTTAGCCAACGTTGATCCATATTCCGTCGACTTCAAGACCCGGTCCGAATCACGCAAGGCATTTATATGAGCCCAGGCGAATGGACCTGCCACTCAGTGAGCACTTGTAGTCCATGTGGCCTATAATCAAGTCTCCATCATTGACCGAAATTATTGTGGATCGTTAATCGTAACTTGATGTAATCATGAGACTTATCTCAGCCGTGAATGTTTAATAATAATGGAAGGTTACTCTCGAGTCGTGTAAACAGTTCGCTGGTTTTTTTCTCCCGACGATTGATCGCCGCTTAAACGTTTAATTAAAACGTCGTTTTGTACAGAGAGAGGGAAAAGAGCTTCGTCGCTCCTGGTGCTTGGCTCGAATTACGCCCGAGGGAAAAAGAGAGCGAGAGAGATTCGCTGGGTTGCAGAGAGAATCCCGAGCGGCAAAGCTTGGGCGGAAGAAATCACAAAATAGGCAAAAGAAATAAGCTACGAACCGAAACTGAATGGTAATTTATGCTCAATACTGGTCTCTTTTCTCACATTTTCTCTCTCCCCCTTTCTCTTTCTTCTTCTTTATCCCTCTCTTCCGCTTAAGCTGCTCAAGAGAACGGCATAGAAAGGAGATGGTGGCTTTCAGGGGGAATAAAGGGGGAGGTTTAATTCCTTCCTTCCCCCGGATTTCACGTCTGAGAATAACGTAATTTACAAAAAAAAACAGAATCAGTCAAAATAATGACGTTACATACGGTGACTCGATTTCTGTTTTTCCTCTCTCCCTGATCTCTTTCCTGAGCTCTCATTTCCTCGAGTCGAGAAATCAATTGTATAACAATTCTCTTCAAGCTAAACAGGTACAACAAAAGAAACCCTGATTTTGTCGTTAAAATCTTGACGGAGCGGATGTGGAAATCTTGTAAGCAATTAATACGATATCATTTATGAAATATCGCAGTCCATTTGGGGTAGCGTTATGGAATTATCAGCCTCCATTAAATCCACCGATAAAATACGACAAAGTAAAAATTCAACGAAGATCGCGGTCTCGTTTTCTCAGCATTATATAGTAGATTCGATTTTCAAGACAATAATACGGACGAGTTTCATCTCAAACAGCTCGACCATTCCTAATGGCATTAAAACGAAGCCATACATGTATAATTAAGGCACAGGCGCAAGGATAAGTTGTAAGAACGTCTACCCCACGGTGTAAGCATGTACATACCTATAACTTTTGACACGTGCTGTGGAAAGTTAAAGCTACGAAGGATTTCCAAGTTCTCCAAAGTCATGTATAAAATTGAGTCGATCCCGGCTTGGAAGTGGAGTACGAGTAGGTATAACGTGACCCGCTGCCTCGGTGCGTGAAAGGCGTAACACGAGGACAATTATTAAAGTAACGAAGGCGGGTTTTGCGTCCCGATTCCCGCACTCCTGCGCGTAGGGAAACGGATCTTGCCGGAAAGGACGGCGGCCGAAATAACGCCAATAACTCGAGCGAAGGTCTGCGATTACCACTCGACAGGACGACTAGGACTCGGTTACATGGAGCATGGAGGACGAGTACACAGTGGCTGTCACTAATCGGTGTGCCCTCTTCCTGGCTACGGTGGGTCGTGTTTCTGCAGGGAATAGTTATCCTCGTGAAATGAGTTCGAGCCCGGCTTGTTCTTCGGGGCTAAACGCGAGCTGAGGAAAATCGAGGGTGTTGCTGGAGGTTTGGGAACGGGGAAAACTAGAAGGGATTCCGGCGAAGGTCAGAGGTGGTGGCTGCTGCGGGGCTGGAGATTCTTAGCCCGAGAGCTTAAGTTAAGCCCGCGACGCTGGCTCATTGCTAACAACGGAAGGAAGAGGAGGCCGCAGCCCCGTGGCCCTGTCTCACACCCCCGTCCACCCCCGGCTTCCCAGCATCCGCTCCACCCCCCGTTCCTCGGAAACACGAAACGAAATCTCTTTCTTCACTTCGCGTGCTATTCGTGTCTTGTTATAGAAAATACTCGGGGCTGCTTTCGCCGCAAACACCGAGCCGCACAGGCCCGAGGCAACTCCATCCCCTCTTTTTTGCTCGTAAGGGATTCCTAGCAGCGTAAAAAATCAGTTGCCTTATTTTAGATTTCGCTAATCTCTGCAGTTCCGGCATTTTTGATCCAAGGCTTGAGATACCGAGGTGGAGGATGGTCGACGTGATTGAAGGTTAGTAATTTTCTATTCAACATCCCGCATTGGAATTGGAGCCTGGAAGGTACACGACGCGTGGTAGGTTGCTACGGTGTCGGGAGAACATGGCACCGAAATTCATGTCGAAGATTAACGATTGAAAGTCGCCACTGCAGGTTCCAGCTCGGACCGTTCACCAATCTCGGGAAACCGAGAAAAATGGCTCAGACCGGAGTTTAATCCTATTTCAAACTTTCCCGTGCAACTGACCGGAAATTTAGAGATGTAACCCAGAGATGGTCTTACTCAGAGCCGCGATGCGGCCCCCTGTATAGTAAAAGCCGTTGTTTTCAGCGCCGTAATATGCGATTTGCTCGTCATCTCCGTTCTTCCAAGTAGACTCCATAGATTATTAACTAGGCTCATTTGTCAGCCAACGTGTATAGGTGTAAGTTTGAGGAAGAACCGGATTACGTAGAACCACCATTTCTCCGTGCGTCACCCTGTCCGCCCACGACATATTCACCGAGAGTTATTAACGCGATGCAAGTTCTATATCTTCTGTCACTAATTTTGAGACTCGGTAAAACCGACATGCTCGATCATGCCTTACATAAAAGTCGTCCAAAGTCAGGTTGTTAAGAATCTTGATATTTTCAGCATGTGTATAAGTGAAAAAAAAACGTCTTCTTTCAACCCATGAAACCATGATCCAAGTTTATATAATAAACTTTAATTCATCTTTGGTTCTAAATTCAAAGGAAGACGTCATAGAAGTGAAACCCGAGGTTAAACTCAGTCGAAGCAACCATCGCCGCGGTCATAACATACAAACAACTGTTCGCGTGGAATGGCATCAATTGGCACTTACAGTGGTCCCTTCTTCCGGTTACACCGACCTTATCCGTGTCGCATGTCCCTCAAGCAGCTCCTTCCCGACCTTTGCCGCGGTCCCACATTCATCGCACACCTCGCTCTGTTCCTTAACCCGAGGACCTCGAAACCTCTGATCCTATTCCCGACCCTGGGTCTCAACTCTGAAATCCGCCTTGGAATTAATCACGCCAAATTTCGCATCTCCTCGGTACGCCAGTTTGGTCTGCACAAGGAGACGCTTGCGAAAATCCAGCATTTTATTCCGCGTCACTGAAATTTGAGACTGATATATATATATATACATATATATGTACATAGAAGAAGAACGAGGATGAAGAGCGAGTAAACGGTCGAACGAGTCTTCGATTTCAACGGAGTTCCGAGGAGTCGACAGTCCTGGCTTCATTCGAGCAGAAATTCATTCGGTCATTTTTCTTCCATCGATTTATACTCAAGCTACCGACTTAAATCTTGCATCCCGGCACACTTACAGTAGCAAAACGACGATTCCCTTTAGGGAACGAATCTCTTTAGGTTCTTCCTTGGGATACCTAACAGATAATGAATCACACTATCGCTCTGACGAATTTATCAGCTCACGTACAAAAAAGCTAGCTTTCAAACTTGTGGCTCCTGCAGACCACGAGCGACTGAAATCAAATATTCCGCATTGCTCAATGATCGAGAGATCGATGAGCTATCAGTCGTCAATTATCGAAGAGTTGCCTTTTGGCAGGTGTTCATGAAACTGGAAAAGTCGGCAAAGTCGAGTTTCCGTCGCACCGGCTGTCGGTGCATCGAAAACTTGGTTCATCGTACGAAGTTAAGGATTGCGGTTTAAACTGTCTGTAAAGTTTGCTTCCATGTTCATGAGCCGGCAGGCTGCACTTCACCTAGACACCTCCGCAGCTTATGCTTCTTCAGTTCGGGTTATAGGTCACGTGAGACGCGACGTATCCCGCAGTTTCTACAATTTTGACTCACATCAGTTAGAACTTCGAACGGAATTAATGCCACTCGGAGAACGGTGACTTCTCTACCATATACGGAAATGTTTTCGGAAAAATAGATAATATTTTTCCACAAAACTCGCAACTGAACTGGATACTTCGAAAGTTTGTTTCCTAGATAGATAACTGTTTGATTTATTATTGATAAGAGTTAACGTGCCATTTCTGATTTATTTATAAATCAAAATTGAAGGCAACGGATTCTCGACGAATCCAATTTCGTCGATATACAAAAAATCTCTTATTCAAGGTACGAGAAAATTTTTTACCTCTCCTGACAACAATGGCGTTAAATAAAATCGTGCAGTTGTTGAATGTCGCGTTAACCTCGGTTGGCAACGTATCTTTGGCGCCAGGGTAGATTCCTGAGGAAACTGTGCGGATCAGTTTTCCGAAAGTTACAAGGGCGATACACCCGGTTAAGTGGATATATTGTCATCATCCGGCAGCATTCGAATTCCCCACCGGTGAACTCATTCCTGGCAGCTTAACGACAAGTTGGCAGATGGCGGACGAGGACTTGCACGATACGTGAGCCGTGGAAATCCTCTTGATACTTGCGAGCAGAGGTGGGATTAATGCATTCAGGTTCTAGTACGTGCATTGTGCGAGTCACTGATCCCCTACTAACGCGTCGACGATACCCGAGCAATGGCTCTCGACGCTTAAATAGAAGGTGCCGGGAGCACAATACACCTGTATGCACGTGATATACGTACCCTGAAATGTGAATGGGCACTCCGACCGTTAGTGGAAAAGGTTCTTAATTCCTGCAAGGATGAAGGATCGGACCCGTTCGTCGCTGCTTCACGCCAGCAATTCCTCCCTAGATCTTATATTTTAATTCGTTCAATCTCCGGCTTCTCGGACGGTAATCGACCCTCCGGATCTCGCGGAGCGTTAGAAAGACGTTGAAAAGATACAGGGCTCGGGAAACTCTGTTGACACTTGAAGTTTCTGCAAGACAGCAAAACCAGGCTCTTCGTTTCACTCGGTAATTTACAATTTCACAATATTTTCTCCTTGAAAAGTCAAGTGTCGCAACAACTTTTTACAGTAAAAATCTATAAACAATATATTCCGATTACATATACACATGACATTTGCTACTTGCGATACTTTGATGCTGAAGTGGACGAACGTGATAATTACAATGCCACGTAAGAACAAGGGACGAATCCTGTCAGTTAGTCCTCCATATCCTTTTAAGGGCGGTTTTACGACGTGACGCCGGAAGCGTCAAGCCTGACAAGCGTATATAGTTTCCGTCGATGTAGATTTATCGCAGTAACTTCTGACGGATGAAAGATGATCGGAATGAGAAGGGACGCGAGAAGTTCGAACGTATATCCCGCTGTGTCTTTTGGCGAATCGACTCAGAGTCAGCGGGGTTTCGTCCCTGAAAAATAATCCTTCCCCGTCCTGCTGTATAACGTCGGAGGCCGTGCACCGCGCAATTTCGAAATGTGCATCGCAGGTCCGGAATCAAGGCAAACAGGAAGCTCATTAAGTTGTGCCTGCGGGCAGCGGCGCGCCTTTCTCTATAAGCGGCAACCGTGTCCCATCGCGATATACCTCGTGCCTTCCGCTTCGTCTCATCCGTTATATCATCCCCCTGCACCCGGCTCGAATACGTCTGCTTACAAGTTGCAGGCATTTCGCATGTCGCACCAACGGATGCAGCAGCCGCCAGCTCACGTCTGACTAGCGCGGGACTCTTACTACTGACGACGGGATCCGAAGCCTCGCAACGTGAAACGCGTAATTAGATGTTACGTGCTATCGTGTCTGGTGATAATTGGAACACACGGTTAAATGAAACAGTATATATGGATTTCGGATTTGGTTGTAGGTGTTTTTTTTTTGATGCAGAGTTCAGCGAGTCGGATTATTCTTGGTTAAAAAATTTCGCCCGCTCCGCAGGATTTTTACCCGGAAATATAGAGTGACGGGCGGACAAACTCGTGTTCATACAAAGTTGTTATTACGCTCAGGGTGAAGTTTGGATGACCGGAGAATAATTATTGGACTCCGTATGGTGATATAACGAAAATCCATCGCGGGGCAACGTCAACAACGAAAATAATGAAAGTTTGTTGCAGCGTGCAACGTGTCGATACGTCATCACCTTCAGAAGTTTGCTTTTGATTACTTCCTTTCGCAACGATATACATACCTATATGTATAATATATATATATATGTATTTAGTGCTATTATTTCTCGGATGCTTTCAACGAAAATATTGTCATTTTTCTTCGCGATTGTCAACGCTTTTATTTTTTCCAGAAATTCGGAAATATAAAAGTGATCTAGAATACGGTTTGGCCTAATTTTGCATGTATAGCAAAGCGGTGATTAACGATGTGAAAAAAAATAATGCGAATAAATTGTGTGATCGATTTGTCATGCGTTAATATTTGTTCTTTCCATTGGAGTAGTCTGAGTATATAATAATAACACACGTAAATTCTCTTCGAAAAACAAGTTACCCAATTAGTATGACGTACAGCATACTGGATGAAAATTTTAAGTCTGTCTTACTGATAAAATGTACAAATTTTTCTCATACGCTTAAACAAAAATGATAAATTCATAACTAGAAATTGTCTTCGCAGATTTCCGTTGTTCAATTTGTAACAGTTTTGTTCTAGTCAAAGTCCAACCCTGTCTTCACCTTCGTTCGAGCCACACCTTCAACCCGGAGCCCAGTCACACCCTACGGAAGCAGTCAGGTATGTTTATTACTTGTACGTTACTGTCAGCCAAACAAATGCTCGAACCCAACCCCGAACTGAAAACCGAACGGAGTTGAACGGGCCTAACGCAGCCAGTCTTCGCATCTCCCAACCCCCCTTGCATCCCCCTCGCCGTGGCGTCGTTTCAGCCCTCGCGAAGCCCGTCGAATACCCACATCATTCAACTTCATTCGAGACCCATGGGGGCGGGTAGCCGAGGAGGATGTGTTGCGTCAAATTTAACCTGACGCACTCGTGGCTGACGCGGAAAATTTTAACCAATGTCAGAATTTATTCCCTCGGGCCCGATGAATCGATGAAAAAGTATACACGAGATTCTAAAATGTTAAAGAAACACACGCAGAACTTACACTTTATAAATGTTGTTGTCTAGGCTTGTAGGCCTGATCTTGAAGTATCTAAAGTACCTTTTCTTCACACTTGCAGATCGGTGCAGTTGTGAAAGACCGGCAACAGGTGAAGTGTCGGGATTTCTTAATTTCGAACGCGTGTGATATCGTTGTCACGACGAAAGGGTAGAGTCGATTGCCAAGTTGAATGAGAAACGGCAAAGTTTCTTCATCGAGACTTTGTTGAAATCCAATTAAGATGTAGACGTTTTAATCAGCGTGATGAAATTCGTGCAGGTTTCCATGACGTTCAACGCATCTCCCTTGGCACCAGGAAACGACGCAAGACTTCACAATTATGGAATTACACATGCAAGTTGTGCATCCAAGCATCCGTGATGCGTGAGTATGACGCACAGCGCTGAACCAATTTCCGTCTAACTTTGTCTCCCTGGAGATCTGTTATCCAAGAAAATATCTACCTCTTGTGAATCCCCTCGAAGACATTCTCAACCGAACGTCAAATCATGGTTAACGTTTCGTATGATTTTACGAGCAGTTGAACCGAATCTTCTTCAAACATATACCCGCGACCAACTTTAAGGTACCGTTTGGCGAAAATATACTTGAGAATGGTTTTCAATACACAAATCGAAATACCTTTCTCACATATTCACTTGTTGAAGTTTATATCGCCATGTAAACGTCACCTTTAACTCTAAACGGTTGTTCAAAACCAGCGGTGTCTTTAATCATAGATCTTCCCATTCTCATCCGACGAAAACGGTGCAGCAATAAGTCTGTGATGTGAATCGCAGGTCGTATTTCAGAAACTAGACATTGCAGTGCAATTTTATCGACATCAAGTAGCTTTCCTTCTTCAATTAACTACTTCTCAACAGTTGCTGATACAACCAATACGTGGTTGGCATTCAAAGAAGCGAATTAAGTCCCAGAGGGGCAGACTTCTCGCCTCCCTTGTCGACATATCGTTTTTGAACTCAGGCGAGCAGCGCTAATTTCATTAAACGTGATAGCGATTGATCGGGATGAACCGTCTTCCAGAAAAGCGTAAGGCGTCGGCTGGATAACACAGTTGCCGTTTCCTTGACTCTGGAAGGAAAAGTTTTAGAGTGGAGGACGACGATCAGCAGATTCGAAAAGATGAAAAGATACGTCACGCTGCTGCTCTTTTTCACGATCATCAGCTGGTCAAGGAGCGAGGTGGTAGCTGTGTGTTCGCACCGGTATAAGCAATCATAATGTACACACAAACGTTATGGGGTTTTTATTTATTTAGGATTTTGCAGCGTGGAAGATGAGTTGAAAATTCCTCGTGCTTTATTGCCCAGGCAGAACTCAGAGACCCACATCGTTCGCTCCGCCTCTTTTGCAGTTTGTCAAACGTTTCCGCAGAGTTGGACGTTAGTTTTTACACATTGCGGCAGCGTAATGACCATCCTTCAGTTTTGTGCCAAGGGTTGAATCCTATTATATGCGACTGCAAGCTAGTGCCGAAACTATGAGGTATTTGGCACGAGTTTAATCTCCTAGACTCCTGCATTGGACTTCGTATAATAATATCTTCAAGCGAACGTAATACCGTGTAATATTCACATCACGATTTTCTTGAGACGTCACACTTTGAAAAAAGGGGAGGAAGAAAGAAGAAAATGTCATGCGAGCAGTGGAAGAAGCGGGGGCAATATGGCAGCTTATCACCACTCGGAACGAATATTTCTTGCGTACGTGATTTACAATCCAAGTTCTGAGGTGAAAAAAAAAGAGAAAAAAAAACAGACACGAGGTTCTTCATATCCTCTCTATAGTCCAATAAAACCCGGCGTTAAAATATCCGATCACATCCCAGCGAGCTAGAAGCGAAACTATATTCATCTTCTCGTCCAACGAAATAGTGTTAGAAAAAAAGAAACAAAATTTGTCAAATTTTTAGACACATGGCTTTCTCACAAGCATGCAGGATCGTTGCAAGTTTTACCCTCGCAAATCCTCGGTTTTTACGTCACGACGACGTTGCCCGTGCGTAAAAATATCACCAGTTTGAAATTTCCGGTCTAAGAAAGCTTTTATTTTCTTTCCCTCGCGGAAAATTTTATCGACCAAATCGCAATGCCTTGAAAGTGATTTTATTTCAACAGTGCCTGACTTGTGCATTTAGTTTTGCGACGTTGAATAGGCGAAATTTTTTTTTCAATTACAGCATTCTTCTGTCTTGATTTGTATGTATTAAAAATAGTTTTATATTCCCATTTATTTCGTCCCCTCAAAGATCTCAAGACTAGATAGTACAATAAAGGCTAAACGTCGTTTCATGTACTTTCAAAGGAAAATTTCTCTGAAACTTAATCTGAGGCTAGACGTAAAAAATTCGCGTTTGTTATTAACCAAGCAAACGAGAATGAGATAAAAAACGGAAAAAAATTTCTCTTCAAACGATCCACTCGTCACGAAAGACGCAACCCTCGTCCGACGTGTCCAATTCTGTTGTCCGAGTAGTGAAATTATACATTCAACCTAGCCCTCGAGATCGCGGGGTGGCAGCTTCCCCCCTCGTACAGGGGGTGTGTAACAATTCTCGCCACACGCTGCCGCGCTACTTCCTGTTGATATACATGGCCAGTTGTTGTGCTAGGCCTCGTTATCCTGGACTGTCCTCCGGCCTGCTGCTCTCGACTCGATGGCCGTGTTGGGATATTTGAAATAACGATAAGAGCCAACAACTGCAGAGGGTAGGTATTATGTACAGTAGCGGTGAATCAAACCTCGCGAGCACTGCAGTCACCCTGCTTTACAACCTTCGTATATATTCGGGCAGATACGTGCTGAACAAACGTTCGCATAAGGTATCTCCGTTACACATACGAATCGTGACAAAACGGGAATCGCTCCGGGATATGGGAACGACGTTATTTCTGATCGTACCGTAATCGTGAAATTTATTTCCGATTGCTCGACTACCGAGGTTCTAAACCACACGATGAAGTCCGCATATAAAAAGTGTGTCACAACAATTTCGAGCCGAGAGAGATTCGTCGAATTCTGATTGTGTCAGCATAATTGCGCGATTGACGTGTACGCATGCGTAAGATTTTGAATACTTTTGGTCTCGCTTCACTGCAATTTTACATTCCACTTTTTAAAAATAATTCCCGGACTCGTTGGTCTGTTTCAAGGCGGGATTTTTTCGTTCGTTACAAAGGACGCTGCGAGCCGCAAAACCACTTCAACAAGGATACGCATTCATACGAGTAGCGTGCGTGGATGTTAAGCTTAAAGTTTTTGGTGCGCCTCTCGGGGCTTCGGGAATATCAAAAAACCCCCAAGTGCAGGTCAATTTCGGTCACTTGACTTTCTCGTCATCGGAGACTCGGCCACCCTTTGTATCGGCTCCCTTCCAAAGCCCTTACAGCCAACGCTTGTTCTCTGCAGTCTCTCACCCCTCATCGCGAATCTCGTACCAGCACGCAACTTGCCGTCGTCGCGTAGACTTTGATGCTCCGGAATTTCTAATACGAATATGGATATGGCCGTTGGCAGTGCTGAAGTACCAACTCCTCCCTATCCACCCTACTTTGACTTGTCATCGCTGTATGGGTTCCCTTGTTTCGACACAACCACTTGTGGGCTGTATTGGGGATGATTTTCACGAAGAACTTACGAGGCTGAAGGGCGCTGTGACGCAAAATATGACGCTTCAAGATACAAGTAATGTCGTTTCCTAATTACCTTTCTGAACTATCCACACTTGTTTTGTTTGCAAAGCGGTGTAAATAACAAATCTAAATTACGGTGCTGATTTTTACTGCAATAACTAACGTTTAAAAGAAGAAAAATTAAAATTAGGACAAATCATTTTTCATATTATCGAAAACCAATTATAAAAATGACATAAACATTATCGATCTATTTTGTTAAGTTGAGCACGTAATTTATTCCGATTTCGGTTCAATTTAGATCTGTGCCTTGGCGCACATTTCGGTACATGCTTTTAGTCTTGTATCTTGATACGGTGAGATTATGCACACGTGTGCAAAGATGGATAATATCAATTATCTTGCAGATAAATTACATTTAACAGTAGTTTTATCTCGATTTCTAAAAATAAAAGTGTCATGGACAGTCTGAATATTGAATAATCAAAGTATAGTAGGTATGTATATACCTACAATCTCGTTCCATGTGACGAACATTTGTCTCTGTTAAAGTTCAAGTTAAATAAACACAAAGTATTTCTACGTGCAGTTTCTTTTATGAATAGAAATGAGTATAATAAGCGTTAAAGTAATTCATAAGAAAATTTCCTCAATCATGTTCAATAGCCCCAAGTTATACACTCATTATATATCACTTGCATGCTCTACAATTGACGCACGACTTTACTTGACAACCTTTTAAGCAGATCTCAAAGCACATAACTCGTTGCTCGAACGAGTTCTGAATTAACTAGTTGGACGAGCGGAGCAAAATAGACTATTAAGTAATAAGAAAAAAGTGGACTCTGACCGCGCAGTTCTGAAGCCCATGCACGTGTAAATACCTCGTAGAATCCTGCACAAGACAAAATAATGAGAAAATGTTGGCGGAACTGGATACCGTAAAAAGTCAGATCGCAAACAGGTGCAGCAGGCAATTGTACCGCTGCAGCCTCTTTCTTCCTCCTTTTCACTTATTTTATTTCTATTTTTTCCCCTCTTACTTCGTTCAAGCTGGCTTGTATCCCGCCCGCAAAGTACCGGGTTATTTGGTATGGGGGTGCAAAGTGGGAGAACCATAGTCAAGCTACAGGGGAGGGGGTAAACGAGGTCGTCGGGTAAGATTTTGCCTTGTGACCGGGGACCTTTACGATTGTCGTGATTTTTAACGTCCACAGTTGCGACGATGGTTTCTCGCGGAACGTTCCTTGCAATGCGAAACCGCAAGCTCGCTTCGAGAGATTAAACAGCGTGGGTTGGTCGCGGAAGATACGAAGTCCGTGAATTGCCGAGGCTGCGATTACCTCCTGATAAAACAATAAGGCCCTGAACCATTATAGGTCTAATATCTAATACCCGCTGTACCTATACGGATATAATAATACCGTGCCTCCATTTCGTCCAACGGGAATTCGGCCATGGTCCATTGCATGAGAACGGCTTATATTATACGAAATGGGCTGAAGACTGAACGATTTTAATTTCGAAACGATCTTTGTTCAACACTCAATTTCTCCCCGTCATACCCCATGCTCACGATGTGACGACCCCAATGCTGTCGTTTTCATTCGTGCGCACGGACAGATAATGATATTTCGATATCCTGAAGTTTATACAGAAACTTTACACCGATCGAGACGCAAGGAGTAATTTAAGCCGTTCGTTGCTTTTCGAATGATCATTATTATGAGAGTTCATGAAAAAAAGGATAACAATTTTTCCTTCAAACTGTGCACGAAATCGATAAAGTAAATGTCTTCTTTAATCAAATATCTCATTAGCTATGAAAATTTATTTTTGATATTCATTTCAGTCTTCCTTTGTTTTTTTTTTTTTTGCTCAATTTGGCGCAAGTATTTCCGCGTGCAAGCTCATCGCTCACGTATGCGAGGAAACACTTCGCGACAAATTTCTGTAGCTGCGGAGTGAAAATATCCTGGTTTTAAGGTAGGTTTCCAGGAGTCTAGGAGAGGAAAGTCGGCCAGTGGTGGTTAGATCAGGTTGGATGAGGTGGGATAAATGTAATTGTTTGCAGTGCATTAGCTCCGCTGCGCTGAACAAATATCATTACGAAACTCTGGCTCCGTTGCGTTGCTGTTTCGACTCTAAACCTTAAATGGTCGTAGACTCTGTTTCCTAGTTTTCCACGAGCCTCATTTTGCACGTTTAGATAGCTCCCGCTGCTCACTTCATACCAGGGAGAAATTCACTTTTGTTTACCTATTTCCTGCCGCAGCAACCGCGACACACTTGAGTGCGGTTTTATCGAGGCACTAATATTTGCACACTCAGGTGCTTTTCCTGATTTTATCTCTTCTTCTCTGCAAATGTGATTTAATTTTCGCAATTCGATTTTCCCGGTGTATCTACGTTCCTCGACTAGTGTAATCCGATCGAAGATTAATTATCAGCATTGCCCGAGTTTATTCTTTTCATTTAATACTTGAACTTGGAAATTCGGACGTTTAAATATTACAGTCACAAGGCCCACAATTATTCGTCAGCAGCTTGGTGAGGTTGAAACTCTGCAGCATCGTATTGCAGCTCCTTGTTTTTTAGACGAACCGTTTTTTATCGCACACAATCGATTAATCGTCTGAATTAAAAATTAGAACACATTTGGTAGTAAAATGAATGCAATCTCCACTACTTTCTTTCAAGCTCCGTTTCAAGCACCGTATTACCTCGATGTAATGAAAACGTAAATTTGTTCAAACGCGTGCATAAATCGAATCGAAGTACAGCCACCTAACATCCTCGTCAAAATTTTGTCAATTCCATACGTTGTGTCCAAGTTAAATAAAAGTAGATCGAATTTTTATACTACAAAGATAGAATATTATTGCTTGTGGTCCACGAACCTGGAATCGGATCAGCAACCGACGAAACAAGTGTTTCAACAGCACGTCCTCAGTCTCGTAGATATGAATAATGTGGACAGCAAAAAAGAGGACGAGGAAGAGGCTCCACCGAGACCAGGAGAATCAAATTCAATGAAAGCTTTCAGCTCGCTAGGAAAGTTGTAATTCGATGAAAGAAGAATTCAATAACAATACTTGTCAGGGGTTTATCCTCTCGCCTCGGGTATAATTTCCAGCCAGCAACGCTGAACGATATCGACGAAAATAAAAACTGACTAGTACGTGACACGGAAAAACAAGGGGACAACAAAAAAAAAAAAAGCAACAACAATTATCCACCGTTGATAATGGGCCCAAAAATAACTTCCCCGAATCAATTCACAGCCCAGTTTTGACTTGGCATTTACAAGTTTGATGGATCGTTAATCGACCATTAATACTACCATATAAGATCTATGAAAAAAAATCTTTACTCACCAGTAAAAAAAAAACACCTGTTGGTTAAGCGCCAAGATCAAGTGGGCAGATCGCCGATGTCGGCGACGGCATATCTGTTGATGCGCCTCTTCAAAAGCAGCTCTACGACGAACCGGTTCCCAAGGGATGAAAAGCGCTACCCTTCCAACCACGCGGCTTCCCAGGTGCAGGTATTACAGCTCCGACACCGAACCGCACCAACTTCTTCCTCACCAGTCCTTCCGCAGCTTTCAAGCAGCAGTCACACACCTGGCGATGCGCCGGTCACACTCAGGACTCGAGGCGTCAGGGAATCGCCGGTCGGGAATAGTAACCCACGCGAGACACGACCGTCGGCTTTCGTTTCGCGCGGTACGCTTTCGGCGCAAGCTCAACCATTTGCGCTCAACCGGGAATACCGTCTTCCCGTTCTCCGGTCCCTCTGCAGCCTGGAATCCTGCGCCACGCGAGACTCCCCCTCCTCCTTTTCCTCCCCCTCTCCATTTCCCTACCGCTCCCACTCTTCCCGCATCCCCTTCCGCCGTTTTTTTATTTCCCTCACTCTCTCAGAGGCAACCCTTGCCCGACCCTTCGCATCGGGTCCTGCACCTCGGTCCCATTGTGGCAGGATGCTCTGGGGTAGGTTAGGCATGACTTAAACTTCTTGCATATTTTATCCCTGTAGGGATCGAACTTGTTCGTCATGTGGATCGCATGTGGATACGTATGGCATATATTAAGTATATGAAATTGACAATCGATATAGACCTTTCGAATTATTGTTGCGTTATGGAGTTTTGGGATCGACATGTGATTGACGTTTACCGGCCATGGTTTTAGACGGTAATTTGCGATCAGATTTGGGAAACGTTTGATTTATATTGACGTACATTACGACGGATGTCGAAATCGTTTTCTTTGTGATATGGATTATATATAAAGTTCGGAATGGTAACTATCGTGCCGTTGATTTGCTGACACGTTTCGTTGAACTTCAACCGATTTCAGGATTACAATTATAGTTATACCTACACATGCTTTGAGACAAGTTGATTGTGAAAATAAGAACTGACTTACTTTCACCTTCATGAAAATCGATCGATATGAAATAAGGTGCACTTCAGATGCCCGATTGTTTATGCATATTTATGTCAATTTTTATCACAGAAGATGACCTCACCGCAGCATATATAGCTTGTTCCAATGTCCCAGTAAATTCCAGTCGGTACAAGATTTTCATTACTCAAGATAGGAACTCGATTCTTGCTAATCGAGGGATGAAGAACTGCTTAGAGTATGCAGTTTTGATTCTCTTTCAGCTATTTCTTGAGCTATTTAAAATGAAAAGATGTCTATCAATTTGCTGGAAACTGAGAAGCTGTAATTACGTCACAGTGACGATCAAATCTTGCGTTAATTAACCTTTTCAAAAGCTCTAGTGGCATTACTCGAAGCTCAATATGAAGACGGTATCCTGAACTATGTGAGATCGCAACAAGGTATTCGGCTGGGGCGTTAGGTATGTCGCTTGCAATTCAGATTCCAGTGGGGGATACTATGGACAGCTTGCCCCCACCTTCGAGGTGAATCCACTGCAATTCCACTCTTGGTCAGCCGATCAAGTTCCGATAAGATCAGCTTTCAGGTGGTCGAATGTCATCCCCGGGATCAGCAAAAGTGAAGATTTTGGTCAGAAGATATCGTAAAGACAAAAATATTCAAAAACGGATATTGACCTACGTGATATCAGGATCCATTTAGATTTCTGAGCCTAATTGCAGCCTTGAACAACGTTGATTGAATACTTTACATAATTATGAACGTGCCCAACTATAAATGGTTATAGGGGATGATATCTGTGCCTCGGAAGGTGATTTGAACTGGAAAAATTGCGGTGGTTATATAAAGGCTAAGAAATAAGCTGCGGCCATCTACGATGTGGGAATCTAACTATAATAAAGAAGTCTTGACAAGGTACTTAGCGTGGTGAGCTGAAGGAAACATCGCGATTTAGGGAATTCCCGACTTTGGCAACGTTGGGCAGGGTAGATTGGCGTACATGGAGGGGTAGAAATCGGCCGATAATACAGTAAACTGCGAGTTCTGCCATGTTGACTGCAGAACGAGACGCTCGGGCTCAGTATCTACAGTGGGAAATTAGATCATTCGTCCATAAATTTCCAACTGCTGATGATCATGGATAACACTGGTCAATGCGCTTTCATTTCTTGTTGTTTGTTTATTTTTTCGGTCATTCAGAGCTCCCTTTATTGTAAAAAAACATAGAAGAAACAGTTTACAATTAGTCCGCTCATTGCATGAGTATAAGAATAAGAGTGTCGTAATTTTTTATCCGATATATGTGTGCCCATGATTGCTCATGAAAAACCTTCTAATATCGGTGTTACGGATGTTGATGTTAGAATAATTATTATCATAGTAACACCATGTTGGAGAGTTTTTAGTCATTTTTCAAGGTTGCGGTTAACTTGTGGTACAATTCCTGTAATTATTATTCAACTTCCAGCGCACGTACCAGAAAAGCGTATCGACAGGTCAATCATTAGCATTGGTTTGGTTGAAAGGACGTTGCTTTCATTTCAAGTGTATTGAACACCGTATATTATACGTTTGATACAAGTAGACCCGAGGGTATACATGTAATAAAATCAGCCCATATGAAGAAAGAATCCCCCGTTACACGAGAGAGAGAGAGAGAGAGAGCGAGAGACTTCAACGAGAGTATTTTTCGTTTGCCCAAAAAGAGGCGCTCGTCAAACACAGTAAATTGGGAAACTCTAGGCTTTGAACTTTTCAGAGGAAAAAGAGACGTCAATAAATATTGGAGGGTAGAAGAGTCATATCGTATCGGTATTTCCAATACATGATCACATTTCATATCGTGTGTAAAAAATATAGATAGAAGAGTTCATCTTTGCTGAACGATCATACCTACACGTTACAAAACTAATCAAAAACAGAATGGCATATATAAGCCAGTGCAGTAATTTCGGATCATCAAGGAGGTGATCCTTTCGGAACGAGCCCGCGCATCTCGAGAACCCTTTTCTCATCAAGCTCTGAACACAGAGCGGCAGTGAGGTCCTAAAGGTGCTAGGATATGCAGTGAGAAAGTAAAGGACCTTCTGCAAGTGGTACTGGCAGGGTGAACAAGCGACGAGGGAGAGGGCGAAGGACTCGAAGGTGGTTCAGGGCGCGCAAACGCGGCTCGGCCAAGCCGGTACATGCAGCGCGCGTTCCTCTGTGCGAACGTCTGTTCCTGCAGGAGGAGCGGTAATTTCAGTCTGGCGAACGCGCGCGACCCCCGCTATCCTGCCAACGGCGATGACGGAGTTAATTATTTTTTTCCGAAAAACGTTAACAGTGAAGGAGATGCGCATCTCCACGTGAAACAATAAAGCGAGAAGGGATTGGTGATTATTGTTTGCGAAGCGTGATCGCGTGTTACATCGTGCTTCATCGTAGAGTTTCCGGTATTTTTTTGTCAGTGTTTCTTCATGCCAAATCGATTCTCAATTTCCTATAACACGTGGTGAAAAGTATTGCCCTACTTTTTTGGTAGAGTGCAAAGTTCCCGCAGTGGTGTTATGTCGGCGAATTAATCCAGCAATCAGATCTGTTAACCAATCCAACGTCATATCAAGCGAAAAGCTTTGTCGGCAACCAGTGAAGTGGGAGGAAGCCTAATTGTTATGCTAACTAGACGTTGTGGGGTCAAAGAGTGAGCGTATAATCCTTCAGTGGGACACGATATCACGTGTCACGACTCTCGATCGTCGCGGTTTAAGCCCAATTCCTTTGATCCGAGCGAACGTGAACCGCATATATATAAGACGCACAGGAAGAATTATATAATCTCGAGAAAATAATAGAAGGATTTTGAAAAGAAAAAAAAAAAAAAAAAAAGAAAAGAAAATAATGTCAGTGCAGCGTGCAGCGTCATTCGTCTCGGTGAAGAGTAGGCGAAGGATACTTCTTTGCCAGGATACGTTTCGCGAGGAGACGGCGTAACGACGTACGCTCAAATTGCCAATCGCCCCGCACGATACGTCCATCAATTGTCGCTCGCCCTCGGGCGCAGCGTTGCGGAATACCACCGAGTGGCAACTAGTGGTCGGGATGTCCGACAAGGAATTCGGTTTGTTCGGTTGAGCGTGAGTGCACCTGGAGCTCAACACATGGTGCATCAAGCTGTAGCGCCAAATGAATGACAATTGGGGAAAGAATCGACAGAAAAATATGGCCGTCCTGAGGGTGACTTTCGCGCTACTGGGAGCGACGGCTTACATATTTCACGGAGATCCATCCGGTTCCGGAGTTGGTGCCATAGGTGCGTGAATTGTCAATGTGTTGTGTCAAATTTCTCCAGATTTTCATCGTTTTAAGAGTTGATTTCGCGGTGATGGACACCCTTTGTCCTCCTAAATTCCAGGTAAACTCTCCGTCGAACGTTCCGATCTCTTGATCTCTCTTTCTCTCTCTCTCTCTCTGTCCTCGTGCTTCTGGGTATTTAATCGGATCGTTTTACGGTCGCCGGACCAAAGCGCGTATAGTTGGAATTAATTTAGAGTACGCGGTAGTCTGCGGTCGCTATAAAGCCAACAGTGATTAACGGTCTCCGGTTTTACCCGAAGACTAATTCCGAGCCTCGGGGTCTTGTATACATACGCGGTCATGGTATTTCATATAGTTGCTGGAATAATCTGTCAAGCTTCACATTATGAATTGTTCGAGATTCCAAGTGTGCACACCCCAGCGGCTGGGCACATGTGGCTTCCAATTCCTCAATCAAAATGTTACTCCGCAGCTGGAACCAGCCCGCAGAACGCGGTGGGGGATATCCAGAAGTTGACTCACTCTACGGAGAAGACGTACTTTCCAGACGTTTCGCCAAAAAACGTGACAGCAATCGCGGGTCAGTCTGTCGTGTTGCGTTGTCAAGTCAAGCATCCTGGCGAACGGACGGTAAGTTTCCGCCCTTCTCAACTAGAGTGTCAAAGGTGACGCAGCAAAAAGCCCAGGTTCTTTGTCGAAACTTTTTGCACTCAAGGATCTGAAAATGTCTCGGTATTTGAACAGATCGTAGGGATCGAATACCCTACACCCGGTGAGGAAAGTGTCATCCCCATTTTGGGCAGAAGTGGCAGGGTAACCCGACCCGCGAGGGATTTTATATTATGCCCTTTTTCTCGATAACAGCACTCGGAGGTAAATAGACGGACGTTAATAATGTCAAGTACCATGTATACCAGTCCTGCCGTATAAAGTTCCTGAAATAAAATGACGAATGTAACGCGGTCTGGTCTGGAAACCCTTAGTACAACCATGCTTGACCAGCTTTACGCTCGGTGGGTTCAATCTTTGATCCTGCAGCTGCCAAGTACTCCTTCTGCGTTTTTCTAATTGCGAGAAAAAATCATGACTTCCGTCTATCGTGGATGTACGTTATTGTAACGCGAGTTGTTCAAGTCGGATTAAAATGCAGGTCAGCGCCTGTGGTGTCGAAGATTTTTCCTCTTGGCAACCAGTGATACTGTGTCCCAGGTGTCCTGGATGCGCAAGCGGGATCTCCACATTCTGACTTCCTCGATCTTCACCTACACCACTGACCAGAGGTTCGCCGTTATTCATCCGGAGGCCTCAGATGATTGGGACCTTGAAATAGAATATGTTCAGCAGAGAGATGCCGGGATTTACGAGTGCCAGGTGAACACTGAGCCGAAGATTCACTTGGCCATTATGCTCAACGTTCAAGGTGATCCCCCGTTTCTAATTACAGTATATCGATAAAGCTCATTCATCTTGCGCGTCTACGTGTAGTCGAGTCTCTCAGAAGATGCTGAAACCTCCTCAAATAGTTCGCGAGTACCTTGACTAATTCCGTGCGATTGGATATTAAGGTCTTACAAAGTCTGTTCCGCCGCTCGGAGTTCTTGGGAATGTTGCAGTCTAGTTTCTCTAAGCTCTCGCAAGGTTCCAGGCAGTGCGCTTTATCTCACAGCTAAACTTCCATGGCGGAACAGCTAACAGTTAGATAGTAATTTCATTTACACCACGAGGAATGATTCGTGTAGGTTACGTACACAACATGACAACGCTGCTTTATTAAATTTCTTAAAGTTCACGTAGGCGCACAAAAAATTTGTCACAGACGCTCAAGCCAAGATTTGGGGTCCCGAGGAAGTTTACGTTAAGAAGGGAAGCACCATCAGCTTGACGTGTACCGTCAACGTTCAGGCCGCCCCACCAAGCAGCGTCTTGTGGTATCATGCCGGTGTCGTGATTGACTTTGACGGCCCTAGGTTCGTTTCTAATTTCTCCCTTCGGTAACTTAATATAATTTTCAATATACACGTAGCGTCAATTCACTTGAGATTTAGATCGAATTTCATTGTTGAAAAAAATTCCCTGTAGAGATGGAATTCGACAATTGATCTGGCGCGATAAAAATATGACCAGTATTCAACCTCGAACGGGTGCTAAATCAATTTAAAATTTTTTTACCTCTGATATCTATCACTTTTTCCATTACAATGCCTCATATTTTGCTTTGTCTCGATGAAACAATAGAAACTTGACATTCTTTATACATTTGTACGTAAATTGACGTGATTGTAGGATATCTAAGATCAGTTTTAAAAACCAGTTGATTTGGAGAACAAAATTCTAACTTATATGTACAATACATAGGTGTAAAAAACATGTTACTTCCAGTATTGCACGGAGCGTGATTAAATGCGTGATGCGTTAGGTTGGAATTTGACTTCGAATTTGTCGAGACGATTCACGATCTTAATTTCGTTGAATATTATATTTGTCGAAATTGGAAGAGAAAAAATAGTCCCGTAAATAAATCCCAAGATCGTGAAGGAGGGACGAAATGGTAACGTTCGTTGTAATTAACAGGGGTGGAGTATCCTTGGTTACGGAGAAGTCGGAGGCCGGTACAACGAGTAAACTGCTGGTTACCAAGGCCGAGCTGAGTGACAGCGGGAACTATTCGTGCGTGCCGAAGAACGCAGCTTCCGCAAGCGTCGTCGTCCACGTTCTGAACGGTAAGCTCTTATCAAGGTGAAAATTAAATCCGTAGCGTGAATGTGATTTGTTGGTCGAAGTAATTCAGCAGTCGGTATAGATAAGAAGGAATTCATAAGACGGGGCCGTGAATATTCGAGGTCACAAGACGTTTACCTGCAGCGCCTTTTATAAATACGGCGACACTTGGCACATAAATTTAACCGAGCGTTGTACAAGGGCCGGGGTTTAAATAAAGTGGGAGCTCGTAATAATTCTGTTTTGCGGGTCCTACAGTCGGGAGTTGAAATTGAAATTTTTGTCGCAGGTGAGCATCCGGCCGCCATGCAGCACGGTGGGGGCTGCGGAATTACGCCGAAACTTCTCCTCGCCTTGCTCACCCCCTTCGTTGGGAATATGCTGAGATGAGCGATCCGGGGGTAAACCGACCGTAATTCTCGCCGTCAGCTCGATTGAAACCAATTGAAATCCAATCGACCTGAACTGAAGCTACGTGACTCGGGTGTGTACAGTGTACCAAAGTGTATATTCAAATGATTGTGATTAACGGCAAATTGCACGGAAGGTGTCCGCCACCGTGATTTAGGAGGTTCGCGTGGCGGTGACTTAGCGATGCTAATGAAAGCCTACTAAACTGTAACGAACCCGCAGATCGGACAGTGATAAAAAAAGAGAGAGAGAAGAGATAAAGAAACTCTTCATTGTTTACCGGTAATCAAAAGTGCGCGTGAATCCGAGGAACGATGGAGATTAGTAATTACACAGGTATTGTAATTTGCACGCGATCCAGTGAAATATTATACATAGTTATATGTATGTATATCAACGATCAACGGAAGAGTCCGTTTTAAATCGAATTTTTTCATTTTATTTCATCTTTATTTATCCTTGTTATTCCCAGTGTAAAATTTATATAGCACAAAAACCGATAATAAAACTGAATACAATTATTATTTGTCATTGGAATATAGCAAGTACCATATACCTATATATCCAAGAATCGAACCTACAAATCCTGAATTGAAACTTGACCATCACGAATCGCACGAAGGCGGCATCATTGCATACCGCGCACTTTCATTCCGTGAACATACATAAAGAGAGAAGAAAACGGTTCCCCATGATTGCAGAAAGGATCGCAGGTATGGCAGTCGATTGACCATAGGTACCCCCATGACAGTTGACCCAGATCCCTCGGGATATTTACTCCCCATTCCCAACACCCAATTAACTTCTTCCCTATATCTATATGTGTATTATATCCAGAGCTCTAGTCTTGCGCCCGTGTGCAGAAAGCTCGCAAAATTTTATATCACCCACACGTAACGCGCGGGCAGACCGCCATTATCAGAGAGGTTTGTCGCTAGACGAGTAACCGACATCGCGACTATAATCGCCGGGTGTTATTATCGCTCCGACAGCCTGTTACTGGCGCCAAAATAGCACAATAACTTGTCGCAGACTGCATTGCGTGGTCGGTGCATCACACATGGGTACCGTGGAAGTTGTGCAGACCGTTCGCCGCTGCTGTTCACTTTTGCTTGAACTAGACGTGAGAGCTTGAGAAACTTTATATTTCCATGAATTCGAGTATATAGTGTATTCGCTAAGTGGGTGCTGCGGTATACGTGCGGTTACGTTGTCTCGGGACCGGGGATAGAACGTGTAGAGTATAGGCAGCCTCATTTCATGCAAATCACCAGGAAGCCGCGGTTAGGTGTCCACCGCGAAACCTAGATATAGTAGTTTCGCGAACGGACCGTGTGCGATGGAAATTCATGCACATTGGCCACACGGCTTTGGGGGATAGCCACGACACTCTACTCGACGTATAGTTACCGAGTATGTACTACACAACTATGGTAACAGGCTGCTTTATGCCGTTTGAAACACATTCGGCAAGACCGTGTGCGTTGCGCGGCAAATACACGGGCATCCGGGTAAATTATACACACACAGATAGAATATGTGCAGCCTGCTCACAGCCGTATAACGTATGTGGAACTCGGTTGTTCAACGGTGCAATATTACTCCCGCACATAACGTAGCGTCGTACCACCTTGTGCCAAATTGCAGGATAATGGTTATCAAATTTCTACGAATAAACATCATGCCTTGTTCTACGGGTGCGGAAGCTTACCTGGAATTTATGCCCATGCTCAAGGTCTGAGATTGGCTCGCTTTGATCTCGGGGGAATATGCAGGCTGCGCGGGGGTGGTGGAGCGGGGGTGAACTGGCGGAGATGAATCTTCGATGAGAAGATAATGGATCACGTTACGCTCCCGTTGAATTTCAATGAACGAGGGGTAATGGTTATAAATATGAATAAATTTTCTGGCGACGCATCGCACCGTATACGTACTATACGTATACATACATGTAATATATATATGTGAATGTGTGATCCTGATCCTCCGTGAAACCGCGGCGTCCTTATCCGATCGCCGCACGCATCTGCAGGAGCGAGGAAATTTCGGGAATAAACTTTATCTACCTGAGCCATCCCGTAACCCAAAATCCGCGAATCTCTGCGCTCTGCATCAGTCAGCTCGCATTTGTACCTTCGGTCCTGACCGCGATTGACACTGCGGCATATCCTAGGAAAGGGAACGATAGGGTCTCGAGATGCGAAATTCCCGAATCCCGAATCCCGAATCCCGGATCCCGAAACCCGTCAAACCCCTTTAACGAGACCCCTTTTCCCGCCTATAGCTCTCGGAGGATCTCCAACTACTGACAGGACAAAATCATGCATATGGATGTCGGCTCGCATGATATACTTGACAGGTAAATACGATGGTCGTTCGTGTTACTGGTCAGAGAACTTTCGCCTCCCTCCAATTCCCAGGAATTTCATCCTGGATAAGGGTTGTTGACGTACCGTTAGATTTTATATATACTGAGTATTTATGTAGATTTTTTTCGGCATATAACATTATTTGCGTTCCCAACTCAAGTCTTAACCCCATTATTGAGGATGTAATATTAATTAGGAAGACAACGACTGAAAAAAGTGAGAATTCTCGTTCCTTTAATGAAGGCTCGGTGCAGATCTAGTGACTTTTGGATCATAAAGTCATTGTATAAATTCTGTGTAAAATTCATATGAAAATCCTCTAAATTGAAGTATACTAGCTGCATGTATATGTTATCTCCCTCTCCACTTCTTTAACGAGCGGATTTTCAAAACAACTCCGATGATTATAACACAACATAACTTGATAATTTGAAATAATAGTTTGACAGATTCCAACCCCGGGCGCTAATTATAACACAATAGAAAACACAAATGTTTTGTGCCGGCAGAATTGCGACAGGTAAAAGGACCCATCCCTTGGTGGATTCGACGCGTAATATATAATACGTTTTTCAGCACAATATATAACTCGATATTCGTGAGATGGAAAACTGGCGCAATTAAAATTAACGAGCTAAAACCAGCTTGTCCCAAGGTGAAGCCAGCGGCACGCTGTGATCGGGATGATCAGGATGACCGATTGATTGGAGTATGACGATGTTGTTCGTCATTCGGATGGGTTGCAAGTGAAATTACATACACGGTCAGTTAGATGGACAGCAAAAATGTCGATATGCCGAAGCATTAGTATGAGGGGTGGAAACGTGTGAGAGTGGATACGGCGACACGTTTCTTTCTTAAATGTGTAAGAGAATTTCTCCGAAACTTTGAAGCGATGCGATGCGACGGAAAAATAAAATGAAGGGTTGTAAAACAGTTATATGGGATAGCTGGGTGACCTTGCGAACATACACAGTTATTCGCGTGAATTCCTTGTCAAATATTCCGTGAAATGTCCTATGAAGTATTGTCTTCCGGGTGCGTGTTAAGCCACTTGAATTTCCTCGAGTAAAAAATTCGTGAAAATACGCTATTGCAGAAAAGAAAAGTAGAATTTTTACAACGAATGTTACGGTACATATATTCTAACGGTTGAAAATATCGTAAAAACTTAAAAAATTTTCTCATATTTCTGTGCGGAAAATGACGAGATGAAATTTCGACAGCTTTCACCCTTCCGAGCTGTAAATTGGTAACGGAAAATCAAATTGCAATTTTTAATTGAGTTTGTTATTGATTTTCAAGTCAAGCAAATTGTGTGTAGTTACGTAATCCCGCGGATAATTTCATCCGTTTCTACTGCATTTCGAGAGCTCTACGTTTGTTTGGATACAGGATAGTCGGCTGTACAGGAAACTGGGGAAATGCGTTTTCAAATTCGTTCATAGCCCTGCGGGCATGTAGGCTTCGCAATTATTGAACCAACGTTCGCAAAAGCGAATCTAGTTTTCGCAGCCCTCGATATTTGCTAAGGGAGAATCGAACGCTGTGAAAATTCCCGCGTGTATACATATAGACATTTCACTGTAATTTTCATTGCGAATTCAAGATCTCACGTAAAATTGCACCCAGATGCAAGTTCGCACCTTTCTCACCGTGAAGCTTTAGGTTTAATTTCGATATCCTGCAGTTCAGCACTCAGCGAATTATATGGAATCGGCGGCTTTAGTCGGCAAAAAAAAATCTGGTTTAATTTGGAACCGGCCACCCTCTCAACCGGCGTTCGTTCAGGTATTGCGTACACGTCGTTAACCGTTTTTTACCTTTTAAAACTGAGATTAAACGAGGGTCGCGCTTTTTACCCGATGAGTTTATGTGCCGCGTCCTGTTCGCCCGGGATGCGGAAACTCAAGTTGGAGAACGTCTGCATAAGCCGTGTATCGGGGGAAGACTCGAGTAGTGCAAGTCGCGGTTGAGTCAGCCGCATCTCGAGCGGCTTTTCAGGAGCAGGAGTAGGTCGTCGATGCGATCCTGCAGCTCGCGCTTTCTCAATTTCTCTCTTTTTCTCGCTGGTCTAATCCATTTGCAGAGTAAGAAAAAGGAGTCGCTCGCGTGTGTATTTTCCAACGACAAATAATACCGACGTATATATACAATATATACGTATATACATCCACATACGAATAAATGTGAAACTCTCCTCCAGCTTTACGATTGGAATATTGTTTGCTTTATTTTTCAGGGACAAAACGCGGAGGGAATCACTGCGAATGTAGTATTCATAGCAAACACGCAGAGCTCCATGGATGTGGAACGAGAAGCGGCAATCGATTAGTTTTCACAATTTCGAATTGTAATGTTACAAAAGGCCAGACTGCAGTTCGACCCTCTCTCCAATTGCATCTCGAGAGTAGCAACGTGCAACAAAGATGTTTTCTTACGATGCATAGACTGCAGTTCACTTTTATTGTCGCCGATTTATGTGTGTACGTGTGCACCTATCATGCATATAACATACAGACGTATATACCGTTCTGCAGGAGATCGCGCTGTTTTACATACACACCGTACAAACTTTACGTTGAAATAAAACTTCCACGTGTGGTGCACTTCACTAAATACATACATCCCTCTAACCGTACAAACTTACAGACAGCTGAACCGATAGTGTAACGAGTATTGTCTTTCCCGTTTTCTAAGACTTCGTACCGCTATCGAAGTACCAAGAACTCTTGCATTTTTTTATTAAACATAATTCTTGGTCCATCCGTAACACGAAAATGTAAGCTGCACGTACGAATCCCTCAAAATGCATGAACCTCCATTAGTCAACGACCGTTCTTTCGAAGTCACGTCGAGTTCCGGCCTTTCTTTTCGGATTCGCATGGGTGTACAATTATTTACTTCTTAAATGCGGACAGCTTCCACTGCATAACATATACTTAAGTATATTGATGGCAGTGAGGCAGACTTACGGACTCCAGAAGATTCAGGGGACGCTGTAATGGGTTTTTGTCAGACTGTCTGAGCCCCGCCGATCCACGAGTTTCGGACACTAATAAGCCTTCGTATTATTTCCGGACCGGATCCTAGCAGCTTCCTTTCTACTCTCAGATACCAAAGAGAGAAAATAAGACCTACAGAGTGCCAGCGAGAGTTCTATCTATAAAAAATCTCCTTCGAGGAATCACGCCTGTTGGTTCACTTTACAGAAATTCTGTTGTAGTCATGCCTGCTCGTTTACCTGGGTAACTCCAATCAGAAAAAACAGATAATAAAACGAAACTGTCCGAAACTCGGATGGTTTTCTATATATTTGATTTGGTCGCGATTTTTTTTTATTAAACTAAGTCCACTAATAAACTCAGTTTAAATCTGTGAAATGTACAAGTTTGGAATAAAATTGTCGGCGAAAACTTGAAGATGGTTAGCGAATCTATTCAAGCTCACTGCCAACCAAGGGTCGATGGCATCGACTGTACTTGCATTTCCTTAGTTCAGCTCGAGTGCCAAGCACAGAACAAGTTGCACGACTCTGAGCAAAGTGTGGCTCTGAACCGGCCTCATTTTATAAAATCTTATCTCAAGGATACTTTCTCCGAGTGCTTTTGTAGACATGGCATCAAAAGGTGGGCTGAAAAGAAGAAAAAAAGCACAGTTGAGAGTAAAGAAGACGAACAAATCAGAGAGGTACATTAACAACGAGACGACTTCATTTTTCACCGGTGTTTATTCTTGTATTTTAATAAACTCTAGAGACGATGAATTTCGGATTTGAGACGCATCAAGTCTTACTTATAAAATCTCCGAAGACAATCACATTTGTTCATAAGACGATGAAACACTAGGGTAGAAAAGAATTTGAAATAAACGTCGGGTAAGCTAAATCGGTAAAACTTGTTAACCAGATTCAAGGGATAAAATTTAGAAATCACCGGAAACCGCTTTATGTAAGGGATTTTGAAACCGACGAGAAGCGAAGTGTATTTAAATTCATTATAACAAAGTGTTGGTAAAAGTTTGCAAAGTGTTTTAGGTGAAACGGTAGAGTCTGGAATTCAGTAAGCACGTTTTTCGCGAGGCAATTTATTTCTCTTGACAATATCTGGAATCTTTCTTATCTGAACGGATGTTAAATTTAATCTTGCGTAACGCGATAGGAAAAAGATCAACTCAGTCGTGAGAGTAGCTTGGATATCTAAAGAAACTGTTGAGCTTTTATACTCGGTAGCGGACCTTTCTCAGCCTGTTGTCACGATATCCACCATTAGATCCTAAGCTCCTGTCGTTGGGTCTCTGACAACAACTCTGCGAATAATTAATCACTGACAATGGTGGCTCAAAGAAACTCTTCGAGCTTCTTGTTTGATTAAAAGAGAGTTGAAGATGTATTTAAAAAGTCGCAAGCTCGTGCAAATAACATTATATACTTGGCCGGCTTGCGGAACTGCGCAGAGGGGTGAAAAATGGGTCGAAGAAAATACGTAACACCAAAAATTTGCACTCGCGAAGACGGCTTACACAATTGAGCGGATAACCGGAACCAATGAGGCGTTAGTTACGCGGAAAATGTCCAATCCCTTTCCGTCATCGATAAGGAGACCTTATGCCTCTTTCAAGCGATAGCCCGCTGCATAAGTCACACCCCAGAAAACAGATTCGTCATCCTTTTCGCACCCGTTGGATATCCACCGGAGCTCGGTTCGCTTTGCTTGTTTGACTTCTCCTTTCTTCACACGCCATGATTTCGGATTAGCATTAACCTAGAAAAAGATAAAGTTGGTATAAAAGGAACCGTGGACGTGGCCGTCGTAAAACTGAAAGCTGTTGACGCGCCAAAACGCCGCGAAAACCTATGAAAAAAGGTGCAAACGTTTAACCATCGAATTTCTCAACATAAACGCGTGCTGTCGACTGAAAATATCAAGCCATTGGCCGACCCTAAACGAAAATTCAATCATGGGTCTGATTTCGACCTTACTTCTGACTTGAAGCACTAAGGTTTAAGGTGGGTGAAAGAAAAGCCGAAACAGCCAAAAAACGAAAACTGCAAAACAGGCATATTGATAGAATGGAAATTGAAAACGTTTATAAATCTGGCAGGTGGAATGACTCAAAGAGGGCGGAACCTTTGTTTGATTCCTTCATTCCAAGTGTAAGGCACCTTATTATACGTGTGGCGTTGCCGGAGCTATTTTCCCCAGAAACAAGTGCAGGGAACAGAAGAAAATATTGGCAATTCATCCCTTCGAGGGAAAACTTATGCGAAACTCTGAAGACAATCAAAAATACGGAGCAATTTCTACTAGAACTCGAGAGTTCAACCGTCTACCGTTATTTCTCCCTCTCTCTCTCTCTTTCTTTTCTACCCAGTTCTTTTTTCTTCCGCTTCTTTTATCGGCCAACTTTTGGCTTATACATTTTTATTTTTTAACTTTTTCCCCAGTTCGATTTTCAAAGCGATAAACTGCGTTTGGAGAGAAAAAAATAAATAACATCCATGCATTAATGAAAATACGAGACGCAAAGTTCAATGACCGGAACCGCCCCGAGCACACATTCGCAGGATCAAAACATCCTTGTTTACCGAGGATAGAGACGGGTAGCGGTGGTTGGTGTGAACGGGATAATTGTCACCTGATGACTACGGCCATTACCCTCGTCGACGGTCGTTATCCTTCGGTAACATCCGGCATCTCCCGATCAATTAACTCGAGTTTCAAACTGCAAGACATGAAATGGCTGGTAACAGGGACTTCGCGATTTGTTATAAAACGCGCAGAAAAGAGGCCTTGAGTAGCAGGAAAAAATGGTCCATTCAGCCCCAGAAAGAAAAGCCGCAGCTCAAGAGCTGGAGGGAAATCTTAAAGGAGAGAAGATTGTTTTGTCAAATAATCCTACGGAAGCAGCGAATCCGAACAGACATAAAAATATCATATCGTACCTTTAATTGCTCTCGAAGTGGTAATTTTATGGCGTTATTGGAGACTCGTTTCTGGTCTGTACCTACTTAATTTTTGAATAAACATTCTGGCACTTGCTTGGTTGTCGGGTTACACTTGAAGGAAAGGAAAGCTGAGAACGCATCATGGCGAACTTCGATTTATACCAGATTTTCAAAATATAGATCATGACCACCTTCAATCAGATCGTTTGTACTGTCAGCGATATCCACTTACGTTTCAGACTCCTGGAATATTTCTGACTCTTGCAAGTGCCGATGAATCTCAACGGTCCAGACATGCAGAAAAAGTTTGACATATGGATATTGTATATCTACTTATACTGAAACTTGACCTTCAGATTGTGATTTTTAGGTGTCTCAAGATCGGTTTGTGATGAACGAAATGGTTGTACTATCTTCAGATCAATTCCGGATTTCAATTGCACCCAGTAAATCACAAATTCATAGCTGAATATTGATTTCAGTACATTTTGCATGCAGATATTCTAGGACTCGTGACTTGGAAGCAGCAAACTTCTGAGTATGGTGGTGCGTTACGTATGGGTGTCTCGTTGTGGAACCTGACACGCCGTCTTGACTAACAATCAAGGTAATTGAATGTCGGATTACGCTATCAGGTGTCACGCAGAATTCATCAGGATTTCATTGAGGCGGAGTTGAAATTCCGAATTTGACAAGTTCCGAAAGCGCCAAATTTCGATTTTTTTGGTGGAGAAATTAAAAGTTGAGAAATTGAACTTCGACAACGCATCGAAGTTTCGAATCGTCCGAAACCCGATGCTCAAAGTTCCGAAAGTGCAAAGTTCTGGAAGGACAAAATGCCGAAAGAGTATAACTCCGACAAGTCAAAGTTGCGAAAGTGCGAAAATGAGAAAGTTTAGAAATCGAAAACATTGAAATTCTGAAATTTTTTTGTTCGGAATCCCAGTCATTCCGATTTTTCTGATTTTGTACACCCTCGTATTATACGTGTAAATATCTATTAATTTTACAAATTTTACTTTCCTTACATTTTTGCGAGATCGTAAATTGAATTTTCGGAATCTCGCATTTCGGAACTTTGAGGTGTTGGGTTTACGACCATTCGAAACTTTGCTGTTTCGTAAAAGTTTGATTTCTTTACTTCAAGTTTCGCCACCAAACAATTAGGAATTAGGCGTTTTCGGAAAACCGTCCGTGAAAACTTGGTCCATGAATTCATCAATTTTCACTCCATTCCGATTAAATTTAGGATCGTGCTTGGCAGTAGTTGTGCAGCGATATTGCCTAGGTACGCAGTAGTTCCGAGGGTTCAGGTTGAGGTCTGGTAAGGCAATGGATAACTGACCTTTCCGTACCACTTTGCCTACGGTAACCTGAGTCGAGTTTTGATTACACTCGAAGCGTATCGTCCGGAATCAATTATTAACTTCGCGGACTATATTAAGTTCCACATTGGCGTCTCCCATGGTTACTCCGGAGTCGAGAACAGTCAATAATACCCAGGTAGGTGAACAACATCAATTTAGTTAAATGGCACTGCAATTTTCGTCTGTGACGGAAAAGTTGCACACCGAAGTTGAAGAATTATAAGTTATTATTAGCTGTAATTGAAATACTATTACCTGTACAGGCGATGAAAATTATCTAATCTAACGGCAGCTCTGGCCATCGAGTAATTAAAGCCAACAAAAGATAGTTAAGAGCAGGAAGAAACTTTCCTTGGAATTAGATAAATTTTCCGCATCAGTTATTTCATATCAAGATGAACTTTTCGGAATGAAGCATGCGTGGAATGTCCTGATAGAAGTCGAGCATCCTTTCTACAACACGAGAGGATAAGTAGCGATTTTGTCCTGGCTAATAATCTCACGTCTGATAACGATGCAGAGATTGGAGGGTAAAAAACTTTTGGCACACCCAGTATCCTGAAAAAGTCCATATCGCACATGCATGAGAAGCTCGATTCGCGTTCTCCATGATAAAAGAGAACCTGGAGCAGGCTTTCCACTCGAATCTAGAAGCTTCGATTCGTCGTCGGACTTTGATCAACGTCAGTGCAACTGCAAGGCGACAAAGCTCTGACTGATATCTGTATCCACGTATCTATTTACTTGATAAAACGGCGCCGCGGTTTACTTGAGCGCCGTGAACGGGAAATGCAATTCGTCTAAAGGAGCTGCAGCTGCAGCAGCCGGAATACTCTAAAGTCTAGGTTCTATAGAGAAGAAAGAACGAGCGTGAATCAGTATGCACGAAGAGAGCCACAAAAGACTGCGTCAATGACTGTTAATAAGCCTAAAAGTAATTTTAGGCATTTCCTAAGAGTCGGCCTGGCTTGTTAATGCATCGAAAAAGGGTGCTTTTCATTCGCGAGTGACATCGGTAAAAAATCCCTGGTGTGTAATTGAGATTTGAGTCAGGGATCGGGGGTAGTTTTGTGGATGAAAGTGCTAATGAGTCTCTTCTGGCTGTGGGTCTAAATTGCAAAGGCACCGAGCTCCGAACCTTTTTCCTCCGCAGCGTCGGGATTTCTTCCATCTTCGTCCTTCTTCGCATTTCGTTACGCAAGCGCGAGCCTCGAATCAAGCCTGGTAAGTCAATCCAGAAAACGTCGGTGGGATTAAACTGAGGATAAAAATTATTCATATTAGAGTCACGATTGGCGTCTGTCTTTGACCGCGTTTAGAATAGGGTCGAATGCTCTTCGTCGAAAGGTCTCTTCGGCATTAGGTTTCGCCTATAGCTCGTCGAGGTCACAATTCCGTGTCACAGGGGTGGAGAAGACAAATGAAAGATGTTGAATCTGGCTGATAAATTGCCTGTTAGCGTAATTAAGTTTCCTACAGAAATAGTAGCTGGCTCCAAGGTTCACCGTGATTCTGCACGCATCTAGTTGCAGGTGAGATATCGAATGTACAGATGCAGAGGGTGAAAGACCTTTTCGAATCCTCCAGCGCCAGTGATCCTGCCGCGAGGAAACGTGGGCGAGTCCCAATTTTTCTTGATCCTTGGACTCTGGTTTGAATAGTGAGTTCCGAGCTATGTGCCATGGCTGAACTGGACAGGTACTATCTGGCAGTATCATGAACTGCTTTGATCTCTATAACCGGACCCGCGTTCCTTCTTCTTTGAAAATGCTTGACCCGAGTGAAGCTGTACATCCAATAAGCCGCAGTTTAATTAAACTAGGTTTAAACCTAACTCTCGAAGGGTGGTAGCGCGGCGGGGTACTTCCGAAACTGTACCTAAATCGATTATCGAACTTACCTCGTAACTGCACTGTAAGCGATTACTGTTTTATACTATACCATGCATATACGGCTTGACACCACCAGCTGCTCTGTGTGCGCGACGCTCTCTCGTACGTGTTTCTCAAAGTCTGTGTACGTGTCTGTAGGACATTAAGTACACTTGCTAATCGCATTAACATCGACCAGCAATGGCCATATTGGAACCCAAGTAACTTCGCCTTCTCCCAGCCAACGTTGCCACTCCGGCTGCTACGCCTCGTCCTAATATCGCGCGTATCCACCTTCGCTTCTTCAAGTGTGTATTCTTGTCTGATGTAGGTAGATAGGGGGTGAGACATAATGTGCACAACCCCAATACGCCTTAGCCTCTGTTCGTGACGCTGCTCAATTACTTTACATAGCTCACGCTGAAATTAGTGAACCAAAACTTGCATTAATATAGATTCGCAGCATTCACAATTAATTTTTATACCGCAGGTGTCGTTTCGTTTTTTCTTTTACACCTGTATTTGTACATCGGTATCGAATCGAAGTAATTCACTCAACGTTCGTTGCTTATGTTTTATGAATGACCAGAAAAAACAACGTGAAGTAGCGTTCGTGCGATTTCCATACATCAGCCAACGCGTTGTGCAAAGCAAACATGTTTTTATTTCCAGTAAAACCAATCCATCGCTTTGCATGACGTATTATAAGAATTGAATAAATCTCCGGAAGAGATATTATTTTCGTTTGGATAAAATTGATCGGGAAACGATATTCAGGTCGGCTTTTATAAGCTCGGAAGAATTGAAGCAGCTGGCTTGGCACGTACCGTTTAATTACAGGAATATTCGGAAATTTTCTCGTTGTGCACAAATTACATCGCAATGTCAGCCAGACAAGTTAGAAGACTTTGACTTTGTGTCAAGTCTTATATACACCATCAGGTAAGAAATTGCGCGATGGAGTCTGCATCGTGTGGAGGTAACTTCAAGCAGCGACGCGGGTGATTCGTGGACGTGGTTAAGGAATAAGGACCGAACTAAGGGTAATCTCGACTACGTTGGCATTAATGGTCGGCCGCTTTCCTACCCTAATTAACCTTAATTCTAATTAACTAAACTCTCAGTTAAAACTAACCTTTCACTAATGCGCGAGGATATCATAAGATATAATTAATTATAAACCTCTTGTTTACTCAAATGCTTTCTCGCGATGTTCGCGTTCCAACTTCCGCCCCAACCTCACGAATAAATGCGTAAAGCCATTTTAGGCAGGTAATTAATTCCGCCTTGCTGTATTTCAATCGATTCGTAAATCCAGCGTGGGCATACCTTCTCGGCCTTTAATTCTCGTGCAAATAAATGCATTTACATATACATACATATAACTTTGCTATAGCAGTAATTGAAGAGCAACACTGTCGGATTAACACAACGGCAATTAAAATCTGAGAGGAATTTACCGGCCTGGAGTAAAATGGCGTAGCCAGCCGGTACGGATACACCCACCCATAAGCTATACACCCGCCGGCTCGGGTGTCGGGACTTTAGATTTAGATTGACGCGTTCAACGATACCAAGAGGGTGAGATTCGGCCCCCGCTGACACTTCGGAGTACTTAATGCTGCTGCCTGTCCGGGGTAATATATGTCACGAAATGCCCCCGACGCGACGGTTCCTTTCTCCCTTTACCTTCTCTCAGGATCACTGGATCACTCCTGCTCTACACGTCTCGCCAGGCATGTTACACACCTTCGAAGGACCCGAACGACCGGATGTATCAGCGTGAAACCACCACTATATTATGGTGTAAGATAAATGGTACATAATTTCCACCGCCATTTGCACTGTGAGGCATTTATTTCAGGTATAAGGACACGGTTCTTCAAAATTTCAGGTTGCGCTGAGGATGGAGGAGAGGAGAGAGTGTGAGAGTAACTTCACGAGAGTATGATTTAGTGAGGCTACCTTGGAGTGCTGGGTTATACAAATCACATTTTGGGCAAGCAAGCCTCTTGCGTGTCCTCGGACGAAGGAGGACGGGATGTGAGAGAGGGTCGCGAGGAAGCAAGGAAGCAAGGAAGCAAGGAGGTAAGGAGCTCGGATGGATCGTGGTGGGGTCTGGTGCGAAAGCTCTTGAAAGCAACGCCGGAGAGAGGGACGAGATGAGTAGAGATGCCTCCGGGTTAAAACGTTACCCTGCGGCATACCCAATTCCATCCGTCAACTCAGACCTCGCGGTGGTTTCCTGCCGACGAAGAGGACAAGCATACGCAAGCACCCGTAAGTTTACTCATTCCGCAAGGATAAAATCGACGCCACGACGTTTTGACATGATATTTAACTACCGGGTGGTTGAATTCTTGTCTCAACTTATATACTGCAAGTTAAAAGTAGACGAGTCTTAGTTTATATACAAACTGATTGATCGTTAATCCAAACTTTTGTTTACAGGGGATAATAGAACACATTTTTTTATTTGAAGCTAATAAACTGAAGAAAATATTTCAGGCTTGGGAGAAAAAAAAATTGTGAAAACTGTATAAACGAATATTCATCTTCGAGGATAATTTTGATTCGAAGAAGTTATACTTTATCCCAGAATTGAAGACATAATAAAGAACTAAGCTTATAAGTCGAATCGTGAAATACGCAGCGATTTCTGTACGTATCATCGTCTAGGTACGAGCGGGAATATCCCATGGATATAAAGTGTATGTATATGAATATAGATCGAAAAAATCAATTCCGGAAGTCGCACCGTGGCTACATATTACGGATTATTTTTTCCATCTCCTGACAAATTGGTGGCAAACCTAAACTTATTTCCGGTTATTTGCGATATCGATGCGGAGATGGTGGCCTGTTCGATGATTGGTTAGCCTTACAATGCGTTTCGATTAAGGCTGGACGCCATTTGTCACCGGGTGTTAGACACAGATCGAATAAAATTCTGAAACTTGATATGGAATTTATTCTATTCGTCAAATAAAGCTTAGGTGTAATAAAGTATAGACCGTATAGGTATCGTCGCAGCAGCGCGTGAAGTCGATATTGAACACCGTGTTATTCATTTATTCATTTATTCATTTGCTTATTTATGTATTTTTTAGCTCTATGGACGAAAGATAACCAGCCCAGTCTCTTGAGGTTCGTGTACGAAACCACCGGAGATTTTTTCGACCAAGCCGAGGCTTTGCTGTTCTATTTCGATCTGGCATCCTGCAGCCCAAGCTATTCGTCTTAAACCGCGGCAGCGCCCAGCGACAGCGAAATATGTTCCGAAAAACGTGGAGAAATAAAAACGGAAACAATCCACCAACGATACATATATTTATATTATCGAGTTGAATTATTTATGACCAAAGTATAATGAATAATTCGTACTATTTTCTCTTTCATTCTATTTTTATTCTCTTCTTCTTTTTTCCTCTTGCACCGGTTGTTATAGAGCACGAAACATAGAAGCATTGGAATATTATTTTACTGGAATATTAAACGACCGGGGGATAAATATCTGTAAATTTACGTGAGATGAAGGAAAACCGAAGAAGAAGAAGAAGAAGAAGGAGAAGACGAAGGAAGCAACGGGAACACGATCACGATTTCTCGGAGCTGCTACGGGTCAAAAGAGACTCGGGAGGTTGAAAGGAAAGGGGTTAAGTTATGCGGGGAATGCACTATACACGCAAATGTGCGCTTTATTGAAGAGAAAAGCGGACCAAACCGTTATAGACCCACCCCCAAGCTTCCCACGACCAAACGACACTGAAAAGCGGAAATACTATGAACACGCACGAGACCTGAAGACGCAGGGGCTGGCCTAACTCGACGTTCGATTCGCATCTCGCTGTTTGTTTTTAGAAGATTTTTTTAAAGGTGGGCGAAATATGGGAAAAACGCAGAAGAGGAGGAAGAAGAAGAAAAAGAAGGAGAACTGAGCTTTGCGAAAGAAGATGGCGCAACGAGATGCACGAGAGAATCTTCCGCGTAACCAGTCGTTTATCTTCACTACTTGAACCACAGGATGATAAAACGGCTCTCTTAGCTGGACGAAGGACGCGAGGTGCTTTTTCACAGACATTTTACTTGCCATATTCGGAACAGGTCCTTTATGGTAATGAATCTTCGAAACAAGCCCGTCCAGGATTTACGGAGTCCGGGGTAATAGCTCAGAGGATGCAAACCTGGGCTGCCAGCTGAAAGTCACTTTCCAAGAAGACGTCATTCCTTCTAATAGACGGATCTGAAAGTGTTAAAAGCTCGTCCTGGGTTTTCACTGCTTCATTAATGTCGCAATTATGAAGCTTCAGAAGACTTTGATATGTATATAGTTGTGAAGATTGCAGGTATATACTGTTTGAGTTTCAGTTCTAAATATTATAACTCGCGAAAAGGTTTATCTTGTAAAAACAACTGGAACGGCGAGATACTTTATACTCCCTTGGTGAGTAATGGTATCGGTATATTTGATTTGACTTTATCTTTTTGCACGGAAAGTAATGAAATTTCAGCGTCGCGTTTTGGTCCGTAAAAATTAAAAAATTATCTTGCCCACCAGCGTGACTACACAAAACGACGTTTCTGCGGCGGCGTAGAATTAAGAATACTTGGATTTTCGTAGTTAATCTCAACTTTTCCCTCCTCATCCTTACACTTGGTTTGTTCTTTTTTTTTCTTACTTACTTCCTTCCTTCCTTCCTTCCTTCCTTCCTTCCTTCCTTCCTTGGGTTGCTTCATCCGACTTCTCGTCTTTTTGCCTTTCATTTTAATAACTAATTTGAACGTGATGAGAATCCTTGCCTCCCCTCTAAACTTGTATCAAAAGTTGAATTTAAACTTTTCATCAGTTTTCTATTTTCTTTTTTCTTCTCTTTCAACGCCCGTGGTTCCAATACCCATTACACGAAGGTCTCGATCAGGGAACATGACAAGTTCTTATAAGTTGGCTACAACTCTTGTGACCATAACAGAGCCCGGGATGGGAGTTGTATTGAGTTAGTACAACTTATCCGCGGGGGGTGCGAGGGCGTGGACAGCGATGCGGAAATTGCCTGTCAGAAAGTCTTTTGAAACATCGAGATTGCTTATTGTCACATTCCGTCGTGTTTCATGATCTCTGCAAAAGAATGGACCAATGATGAATACAGGACATCGATTCACAAAATTCAGAAAATTTCACCAACAACAACAACAATCGTACATAATATGAAGAGGCAATGAAGAGACTTTTAGTTATCTTGAGTTTGGGTGTGGCCATTTCAAGAATTCACTTGATTCTTGATCGAAATTCTTGTATCTCAAAGATCGTATTCTCAAAAAGCGTGTTTAAAGTCATCGTAAGTTTTCAAGAAACAAAACTAATAATTAGCAAAATGAAAAAAGCTATTATTCAATTCGAACAGCGTCCAAGAGATGTGCCTGTTAATTGGCACAAATTCGAGGGTAGGCACGGTAAAATAACCCTTCGCAAAGTCTCATCAATAAGTATGAAGAGGGTTGAAACGACACTTTCAACGAATCATGTTGAACTTTATTATTTCACAAAGTTCTGCCAGCTGTACTGTCAGCGATTAGCTTATTAGAAGTGGAGATTACGAGTAAATTGATGAAAATGGTGGTCAAAGTAGCGAACACCGTCACTTTGTGCCTTGCCTAACTGGCGAAATGAATCCATCGTTACTTGCATCACTTGGTACAGTGAATAAAGGTTACTCGAACTTCTCTCTGCCAACGAATATCCGAATACGTCGGTTACTTACATCTTACTTGGCCAAGTTCATACAAATTTCACCATTTTTTCTGTCTCAATCTCCAACGTATAGTATCGGAATTCATTTGTATTCTGAACAGGTTTCATCAACTTTAAGTTTACCATGCTGCAACAATAGATGGTAGTTTTGGGATTGTGGTATAATGGGATCAACGCGCAGCTAACCCTCACTAACTTTGTTACAAATCCTCTGGCGTAAACTTGGAACACAGACAACGATGCGTCCGACTCATTTCCTCTCACGATTAGTATTTCTCCTCAACAAAGTCCGGTACTTCGGTAGTGAAACGTCACCCCAGTCGAAATAACCGACGGTTCGAAACGTGGCTCAAGTCGATTCTGACATTGGTTCACCCTTACATTGCCAGTTGTAAGTCGTTTTGTCTTTCACCTTTTCGACGAAGATTTAACGCCCTCTTTGATAACGAGTCTCGATAGATCGCAAGAATTAAAACATCTTTTTCTTACAGTGGGTCAGACCAAATAGCCAGGCTATTCAATAGCGAGAGAGAGAGAGAGAGAGAGAGAGAGATCAAAGGTGGTAATTAGGAATGTGAAAAGGTTTTCACCACAGGCACGCTTCTGAGAGTGTATCTGTAGACGGAGAGCACGGCAAAGAGAAAAGCATTCTTTTCTAAATTATTCAATTTCCAAGGAAGCGTTCCGATTGCTCTTTATTCTCAATCGTTGACGAATAGAGTGTTCTTTTGCGTGCCATCATTCGAGGTACTTCCAAAGCTGCGAGAGCTACGCTCGTTCCCCTTCCATCATTTCCCTTTGCAGCAACCACTCGCAAACCCTTGTTAAAAAGTTTTTTTTTTTCTCTTTTTCTCATTTTTTTTTTTTTTTCTTACAGAATCAAATCAAATGCGAGCAGACGAAGAAGCTAGAAAAAGGTAGGTAGGAAGTAAAACGATGTCAGGCACTTTTTTCGGATGGATTCACACGGCGTGTTTTCAAAAGCCGCCATTGACGGTCGCGGTAGGTCCGTGTGACCTGTTTCTTTGGGTGTTATATTCGACGAACCGTTACATCCATTCAAATTTCAAATTATCTACAACATAGAACTGCAAATGGGGTCCATATTGGCGCGGAAACGACGTACTTCGGACAGGTTAATCGGTGCAGCGATACATTCATTGAAATAAACCGCGTTATTGCATTAATGGTTTCATGCAACGGATACTCGGTCAAAGTGCGAAAAAAATGTTCAACTTTTCATCGTTCCACCGCAAATCGCTGCACGCTCGTTGAGTGAGGCGTGGAAAATGACAAAAATCAAAACTGTATGAATGTATAACTGAACCCTCTTGCAAAACCTCGACCTTATACCACCTTACTGTGGTTGGGTAACACATGCGCGAAACTCGCAAAACGTGACTCGTCGCTAATTACTTCGTGGCTAGATTTGCTTGACGTATGATGAGGACACAAATATTTTCAGCAATTGTTTTAAAGCTGCGTTTGATGTTTCAATCCAGTCACTTCCCGGGGTTTGGGCTTCGGGAAAATTCTACATTTTCAATCAACATTTCTTGCGATATCCCGTAATTGAGTATCAGTACGATTCGACGCAGGGGAAATCGAATTGTAACAGAACACAAACCTGGTAGACAAATAATTCAAGAATAAAGCATGACGTATTTGAACTTCAAAAGATCAAATATTTGTTTGAAGAATATGTGTATGCATTTTGCGAAGGCGATGTACGCGTTTAGAAACTCTACCTTCAAGTCAGCTTGCAATTGGAAACATACAACCCATTCGAGATTTAAAAAAATATAACGCAAACAAAATGATGACTTTATAGCAAATAATTTATCGCAGTTTCTGCGAAGGGAAATATTCATGTCAGACGTTCAACTTTTCTGTCAAACGGATTTCCTTTAGCACTGCACGGTGGGCACTTAGGAAGTCTTGAATTATGAAGAAAGACTCGGGCAGCGCTGGTAAAAGCCCTGCAGCGATAATCCCTGCCCTTATTTTAAAACAGTTTTTAAACTCTGTTGTATTTTTCCCTCGGTCTTGACTTACCCTGTGTATACATATATTACATATAAGATATTTTTTACAGATTTGCCTTCTTCGATCTCAACATATGGTGTCATTTTCCATGTCATTCACGATTTATCCGATATATTTTCTCTCGCAAATTACCAAGGATCGAACTTTACATTTCAGAAGCCCCCTGATCCCAGAAAATGTAAGTTGTGACCGCACGTGCATGTCTAACTTCTTGTATGTGTGCTGGAACTGCGTGTGACTAGATTGATTCTTTATTTTTCACCATTAAATCCTGAATACTCTCATGTCCCTAGACATGTGTCCCCTTCGACTTCCATTGGGTATAAAACAGAAGGAGTACAGAGATAAATAAACAACTTGGCAGCGTCGGCCGACCGTATTCAAAGGATCTAATGAAACTTTCCGATAGGAAGAAATGAAGGTTGATAAAAAATAACCCTCGGTAATTCTTGCCAGTAAGTTTTTCGAGCGTACTTTTTGCGGTGACTTCGTGCCAAGTCTTTCAAATAAGTGAAAAGAAATTTGTACCGGCACAAGCCTTTAAACTAGCTTCTTTTTCTGCTGACATTCTCTTTCGTTGAAAAACAGAATTATATTCGTAAATTTTATATGAACATATTTTGTATTGTGAGGATCCGTTGAAAGAAATGAATGTTACTTCATCCTCTACGAAAACTGAGTTTGCACAAATCGAAATCGAGAGCTTATGTCAGAGGAATTTAATTTGTGCGCTGATTTTAATCCCGTTGGCTCGGATTACTGTACTTTTCTAATGGGATGTAAAAATTACAACGATTAATTGAGGATAGCCTTTGACTAATTTGAGATTAACACGTAACGATGTCGGCATATAACACACTGACAAAAATTGTAGAACGTGATCCTTTGATTATACGAAATGAACTGCCAAAGAAATGACATTATAGAAGCCATTGTTCAAAAGATATTCTTCCAGCTTTAATGAAATTATTAGCTGATTCATAGAAATAATCGGCAATTTTCCTGAGTAGAGGAAAGTTTTTTTTTTTATTCTCTTTATATAAAATCAAAATGAATTATTTCGTTCACTCGAAACCTCACGTAATTGGGGAGTTTGAGAAAATATTTTTTTCAAATTGCATACAGATGAAGACAGAGTGTTCATCAGAAGACTTTGTAGAATTCTTAACTGATTCCGAGTGAAGGTAACAAGATACAAAAAAGCTCGGAATCTATCGCGTTCCGTTTCGTTTCGCGCGTGCAAAAGCGAGAGTTTATAAAGGAGAAAAACGTGGGTGTGTAAGGAATGTGAAGAGAGAGAGAGAGAGAGAGATAAAAGCAGAGAAGACCATCGATGCGAAGGTATATCCATTTCCAAATTTGTCAGAGGTATAAAAGCTGGAAATGCCTTACATACCGAGACGGCATTATAAAAGCGAGAGCTTTTTTTCCGCCGCTCGATCACCGGGAGCAGCGTGAATCACATAAGTAATTAATGACGATTGATCGAGGCTCCCGAAGGAGAATGTACCGGCACCCACAGAGACTTAGTCTAATGCGTTTGATTCGCTGTCAGAGAGATTTAGTTATTGTCACTTTCCTCGCAGGCTGCACGCGAAATCGAACGGGCTCATCCATCATAATATCGCGTTTGCTGGTGTTTTCAGACGTGGGAGAGACCTGCAGTAGATTTCAATTGATTGAACGAGCCAATCTCGAAAGTGGCGTAATATTTTTGGGGTCTGAAGAAAAAAAAATTATATTAAATTTTGTTGGATTTAATTTTTGTCAGAGTCTCGACCATTCGATGTACCCAGAATGCGATTTTAAACTGGAGAAACACGTCGAATCCGACCAACATCGCATTTCTTTTCTTTTTTTTTTTTTCATACGGAGAAAAATTTTCCACGTTCTCGACATTTTTCGTATTTATACAATAAATGAATTTTGAGGTGATCTCGAATCGAGATGTAAGTATATAATTCTTGTATATACATATCGTGGAATTGAACTCGTTGAAGTACCAAAAAGAAAGGTTTGTTTTAGCAAAATCCGATTTTGTGTCCGGCATACGGGGAAATCTAACGCAAACAGTGAAGCGCGGATCGAGAGTGAAAAAACAACACAACAGACGAAAACCGTAGAATTTAAAGTTAAAATAAATATATTGATCCACGCGGTTATTCATACTAAGAAACTGTTGTCCAAGGCTTTTCGCCAATCACTGTACGGAAACGTTTCGCGCCAATTGGCAGCACTTAAATCATCGCAATTAGAATCAGCCACTGCAGTGGATAGTCGGAGGTTAATTTAGACATTTATTAGGAAGATTCAATCAATATAAAAGTGTCCGTTACTCGGTTGCAGCTAATTGCCTGCACCTTTCACCGCGAGCAGCGATCTGCCAGGTAAAAAGGAATTTCGCGATTTCATCGGGAGTGGCTGGCTGCCCGGGAGGAAGTTGGCTCGCAGTAAACGTCGCCGATCGATTAAGCGAGAAAAAGTAAGAGTCTCGAATTAATATTTATTAGTTTGAAACTTTTGCCGGCGATGATTTATCGGGAAAGTTATCACCGCCCATCTACACCCAGGTGCCTCCCGGCAATCGTAAAAACCTCAACCACCGCACAGTGGCTGGTACATAACCATAACTAACCAACGTGGCATAATAGTCGAGCGATTTAAAGTTTTCGGGACACGTTTGAAATTTTTATTTCTTCGTCGTTATATTCCATTGCGATAATGAATCGTGAAAATTTCGCCACTTTGACAGAGCTCGGAAAGAATGTTTTTATCTACCAAGTCGGCAGGCAAGCAACTTATCCAAATTTATAACACCCGTTCAAGGAGGTTGATCACTCAAGAATCGATCCTTTTTCGTTTATGCTATTACGAGATACGTATTACAAATTGCAGAGGATTTACAAAATTCGCGTATTCGCAAGTTACGAAGATTTTCTAACAAATCCGAAAGAGAGGGAAAAAAAATAGTAGGTCAGATTTAAACTTACAGAAAGTCTTGAAATCGACTCGTAATTTCAAGTTATTTTGAAACAGTTGAAAAAATTCGATTACCTCGTTCAATATCATCTCACGATGGTACTAACAATAACATACATTTCTTCATTACGCTGATACCGGTAATTGTTAATTTTTTTTTCTATAATTCCACTGATATTGATTTTGATCAAAAAACCAGGAATAATTAAATTCACCACTGACCGAATCAAGAAGAGGATTAAACAATATAATCGACTATCTGATATTTGAATTAACGAAAAAATACTAAATTTCGACTCACCAACCTTCTCGAACGCAGGCTGCACACGAGGGTCTAGCAGAAATCTGGATCTCGTTACCCGAAAGCCCCGTTTATTTCCGTCGAACAATATCCGGGCTTTCCTTTACCGGGCGCGCGTATCGAACACGAACAGTACAGATCTGCTCGTTGTTCACAGCGTCGAGTGATTATTATCAGCGACTAGAGCCAACTTCGCCCACCTATTGATAGGCGAACAACTCTGCGGAAGCTCCGAGATAACGATGTGGCCTTGCGGCGGTAAACTATTGACAGAAGTTACATTGCACCCCGCAAACATTCTGCACATCATAGCAGGTACCTCGCGTTTGAACAACTAATTCGGAACTGTCAATTGACCATTACTCAATTTTGAGAAAATTCAATTTCACATGACTTGGCTATGAATTGTTACTGTGGGGATGAATGAGCATTGTTCCGCAATAATTAGAGGTTGGACTTTGGTTTCGAGTTCCTTCAAATTTTATTGTAATTAAATTGATTTTGAATTCACGAAATAAGAGGGTTCAGAAATCAAGTTTCTCTGATTTATATATCATGATGGACGCAAAAATCTATAACGTGTGTGCAGCGAATTGCTGTGCACCCATTAACGCTCTGTAACATTAACAAATATCGTTCTCTCTCTTTCTCTCTCTCTCTCTCTCTCTCTCTCTCTCTCCCTTCCCCAGGCGACACCCCTGGCCCATATTCGTGAACGTGCAGCCCTCGGAACCAAAACAAGCGAAAGAAATATCGCAGTGAATATAACGGCGGTGGTGGTGCACGGTTCGCGGACGAGATGGAAAGGACAAACCGACGGACTGGCTAACGAAGCAGCCAGTATACAGGGAACGACTGAAATATGGACCTCGTTCCGGGGCTACGTAGAAAAAAGCTCCATTTCAGAGATTCACTGTGACTCGTGGTACTTTGTTAAAAGCCAGTTATTCGTTCTATAGGTATATGTGTACATATATACAACATATACGCACCCCCTTCACCCTTTACCGGCCTCCGAACGTCAACCGCACACTTGCAGTCGCGCTATTTGTGAGTTAAGTGCTACCCGTCTGTGGATGTATATAATATCGCGGTTCGATGTCTATTTTATTTAACTTCCGCAATTTCTAACCGCGTTATTATTTCTAAGAGTTGCCTTATTCATTTTTTAAATGGATGGAACTTGTAACCGATCAGATATCTATTTGACCGATCACATCTTCACCTGTGATGCGCAGTGTGACGGATGGATGCAGACGATGTATGTGTGGAAATATGCATATCTACGGACCGTTGTGTATGCTTGGGTTAGTCATATAGGGATGAAAAGTTATCTTATACATCGTTCGGTACGTTCGATCTCTGTTGGGTACCTACGTGATCTGAAACCTTTGAAAGTTTCTAAAATATGATGTTCGATCGGTGTGACCTATAGGTATATGTATATGTATGAAGAAGGTGGGAGTATCCATACGCAAACGCCTCCGCATCTTCGTCGCATTTCAAGCGCCCCGAAGAACGAACTTTTGGTAAGAATAAATGAAGAAGCAAATACAAAAAGAGGGAGGTGGAGGTGCAGAGGAAAAAAAAAAAATTCTGAACAAATTTATCCAGTACGCGTAAAAAATTGCGGACGATCAATGAATCGAGGAGAGGCACCTCCTCTACTTCTCTGATCGTGAGAACAGCAAAAGACCGAAAGCGACGCGGCGACGACGGTGAACTTTACCTTCCGGAGATGTAGCACGTGTCGAAACGCCGCACCACGACCAAGTTTAGAATCATTTCCCGAGCTTTTCCTCATGCTTAATTCAGCGGGACAAAGTTATATCTCTGATTTGTGCAATATCCGCAAAACCGTGAATACGTATAATGTGAATACTCACTTCCAATAACCGTAAAGAAGCATTATTGGCGAGAAATGCTAGCTTATATACGTATAATATATGTATATATTTGGAAATCATATCTATATCAAATGCTTTGCCGATGCTGGTTGGCTACTTTGCGGTTTTTCTTATTATACGTACAGCGAAAGATCAGTGGTTGGTATGATTTGTTTGTCAGTTGATCTAAGTCACGCGATTTTTCACAAGAAACCGCGGGGATACGTTATACTCGGTCCCTTCGGCAGTTTGCAAATTGGAAAGCCTCCATAAATGTTTTTAGTTGAAAGATACATACACGACATACAGCCAGACAGTTGGTAGATAAACGAATTCACGAAAACCTCGCAAATCACTGTGTAAACGGGCTCAAAATTATGCGAATACTGATCGAGCTTCTTCGTTGTTCTACAATGGTGGTTTACGAGCGAAAAAATAATAAAGTACGCATATAACGATCATGAATACCGTAAAAAGTGTTTCCCAGAATTTACAAAATCTTCACTTTATTTCAGTGTATTACAATGGCAAGCTTATCGAAATTCGACACCGGATGAATTTTTATCCCGATATTCCATCCAGGATTGCGCGATGTAGAAGGACTGCAGGCTCTTTCAGAGAGTGCGAAAGACGCGGTCAGCGAAAGCGATAATGAATGACGTATGCGGATCGCTTTCACCCTTCGTCACAAAGTTTCAATTAAATCTGAATAATGCGGTGACCGTTATATGTGTATATACCTATACCTATACGTCCCTCGTGCCGACTCAGAGTAGCGATGAAAAACGCGGTATATACGTTATAAGAAGATTTCAGAAGATTTCAGAAGATTAGCGACGGTTGGTGCTTTTGAACATTCTTCCAGAAGGCTGGTTTCTTGCTTTGCCTGCTTTGAGCGCCGAGAAGCGCTCAATCTCGCGAGCTCGTCGACTCTCTCCACGTCAATTTCACCCCCAACTCCTCCCGCGGGGGATCTTCTCATCTTTCTCCCTTTCGCTCTTCATGTGGTTCCACCACGCAACGCGGTCCTCGTTCACGGGGCAAAGTCGGGTTTCGGTGCACAAGATTTCTCCTCCACTTCCCCTCCACCCTCCACCCTCCACCCTCCACCCCCCTGCCAAAGAGAAGAAATTTCATCATATCTCCTCTTCTTTGTCAACACACAAGGAGTGAAAGCATTGCGGTTAAAAAAAATCGTACGTTTATACGTACCTAATACCTAAAAACCTTTGATTGATCGGTAAATACCGTTAAAAAACATGCCTTCGTATATATCCCTGAGTTTTTCATCACGCCAGCGAGATCCCACAGGCAGCTGTCCGCTTCCTCCTCTGGGCACACGAGTTTCATCCCCAAGGGTGGCTCGTTCGGTTCCGCAGGCTTGACTCGTCCCACGTAGAGAGGGTGAGGTGAAATATAATTCGATGATAACTTTGATTAGATTTTCATGAAAATTGGTAGGGGGAGGGTGGAGGTTGGTAAATGTTGGTACCATTAAACGGGACCCGTTCGACATAAGGTTTCACTGCGGTGGTGTAGAGAAGCATCGACTTTCCCAGCGACGACGCTCTCTTATATGTGTAGGCGCTTAGTCCTGCAGAAATAACTCAGCACCGTGCCTTGGGTGTATGATTGATACGGCACTAAATCGCGGCGAGAGGGCAACGGCACCGTGCAGGTCCTCCTTCAGCTTTCGCCCAAGAGCTTTTCCGGCAGAATAGAAGAGAAGAGAAGAGGAGAGGAGAGGAGAAACGAGGAGAGAAGAGAAGAGAAGAGAAGAGAATGGAAGAGCCGTTCTGGATGGAGAAAGAGGAGGTGGGGGTGGGGGTGGCTATGGGGGGCGAAGAGACCCCCGCCTCTAATGCTTCTGCTTTATCAGATAATGACGCGTCCTCATTTATCTTTCCCTGCCTTCGCGACATCGCGCGTCTATCCCACTCCACCATCTGCGCCTCCTGCATCCATCCTGTCCCATCCACTCGTACCTTTCACAAATCCCTGGCTGGTCCTGACCGCGAGATGCAAGTTGAGTACCTATTGGCAAAGCCAGGAAAGTGGAAATTGGTATCTGCAAACTACGGTAAAGGAATGCTCCAATTTTCGATGATAAAATTGAGTGGAAAGAAGAGAAGAGCTAGTTTCAGGGAAAAAAGTTTCACATCATCCATTGCGATAATTGCTCGTGAAAACCTGGGCGTTAATGGTCGTTGATCCAAAGTGATGTGAGGCTGCATTTTCGACAGACAAATTATCGCTGCCATGAACATATACGTATAAGTTACCCTTATTGACCGCTTGAGAGGTGAATTGGTAACTCGACGATACCTTATGCTTGCTTGATAGTTAAAGCGTGTGGCGCCCGGTTATATACGAGTGTGTTCTGCCAATAACGTGCGTGGAAAATTTATTCGTAATAAATCACTCACGCGACAATGGAGCCAAATATGTATATCTCGTATATATGTATATACAATATAAATTGCTTAGCGATGCGTTAAGTTTTTCATATTATACACATCTAGCTATTAACCAGCTGCTCATGACTTTTACATGGAAAGCGAGACGAAACTTAAGAGTAATGCAGAGTAAATTTGCCATTTTCCAAATTACAGCTAGGTATCGCATGCATATACCTTTTATCATATACATCGCGTATATACATACAATGCAATATACGTAAAGCAGAAAACAGAAGCCAGTGATGCATCGCACGAAAAAATTCTCACGCTTGATGAAACGCAGGATTCGGTGCATATCTTTTTTTCAAATTTCATTTTTCTGTTTCTCCTTTCTTTTTCTGTCTCTCTTTCAATATTGTCGGTGAACGAAAAAGTGCAAAAAATCATCCCCCAGTTTCGACGGACCGAGGTATGGAGGGGGGCGGGGGGCTGCAGAGAGGACAGTTCTATGATGAGGACAGGAAACGGGTTGCGCAAAGGGTGGCTGACATGGATTGTATGGCGGGTCCGCTACGTCGTCAACTCTGCCAGTCACATTCGACATAAAATCAATGTTCTGATACTCATTTACATATAAATTACACAGACGTCACGTTATTGAATATCAAGTCTCGCGCCTGTCACGAATTTAGATGCTTCCGAATGTCCCTCACTCAGTTTTTTCTTCTTTCTCTTTATGTATTTTTCTGTTTTTTTTTTGTTACCCCCTCCCTGACACCAGTTTAATTTTTACATTATTCTCTCTTCTCCTTTTTCCCCCATTTTAATTGGATCACCCCGTCGTCCTGATCTAGCTGCGTTGTAATTAAATTTCACGTCTGGAGTACGGGAGGTAATTATATTGGCACCCGACTCGTTTATACCTACTCGTGGTAATATCTTCCCAGTGATTTTGCCCACTCCTTTACCTAAAACAAGAACCTGATTATGAGACTAAGTGTATTATAGATGAGAAATAATTTATTCCAAGATAGCATATTTTTCATTAGTTTCTGAAAAATCATTGTTTTCCTATAGTAATCAAAAATATTTCGGTCAATCACCGCGAATATCAATTAGAAACATACGCGGCTGGAGGTACCGCCTACAGTGGAATAAGTATATTAGAATATATAAGATCGACTGCTGCTCGTTCGTAAAAAACGTAAATCCTAATTCGTACTTAGCGAGAGAATATCCAACAGCATAAAATACATGTCCAACGAACATTCCTAAGCAGATGATCCTAACACCGATTCACTGATTTCAAGTACTTCAATAAAACGAAATCCCTCAACGCAGCCTTATCACCCGACACTCTTGGACGGAACATCTTTAGAGAATCGAGGGAAAAGAAGCAGACTAACGATAAAACGAAAAAATAAAAAGAAAGAAAGGAAAAATCTCAGCACTGAGAAGAACAGTATATATATATATATATATTGTATATATATATAGATATATATAGACGTATACAAGAGAGGGGAAATTCAAGGTACATCTTAGCGCAAGTTCTTGAAATAAATAAGAAATTATCTAAGCAGCGGAATGGTTGGATTTGTTGGCCCGTAAATAAGAGTCGACGACGGAGGAGATCAGATGGCTGTAAATCGTGCCGGTCCAAGGGGTTGAGGGTTGAGGGCGAGAAGGGGGCGGTTAAGCTCCGTCAGTAAAACAGAAGCAGACCGGCTGCCCGCGTGTTTCTACAAATCACAATTGGCGCCTATGCCTACATCCCCACCTCCACCGCCACCTCCACCTCCTCCACCTCCACTTCCCCCTTTGACTGCCTCTCGAAATTGATGGTTACGCCAAGGACGAAAGCTCCTTCTCGCCCACCTACGTTGGGGAAATTAAGATTCCTTGAGCGTTCGAATCGACTCACAGTTTCGCACAGGATCGGGACTATATTAACCCATTCGGCCGTCTCGGTGACGAATCGTTTTCTATCAGACCCTGTGCTCGTCTAATGTCCGAACACCGTTCGCCACGTAACGTAGCGCATTTTGGCCTCGAGGATATCGTCGTCGAGTGGCTTTGTAAACAGGGTCTTTCAGAATTTTAGAATGCGTGAAATTCATCTTGCGGAAATTATTTCAATTTCGAAAAGTCGAACTTTCAGCAGTTTCAGCGACCATCTAAGGAGTCAGATGGGAATGTACCGATAGATAAAGGGACTTGAATATCAGGGGCATTCGGACTGAGGGAGCTCTCTGAAAGACCGGCGTGTCGGTGATGGATAATTTTCATCCTGAACGTAGAACTTTCGGAATCGTAGAACCGTAGAATCCGGAAGGATCCGGAAGGATCTGCCTCAACTCCTCGACTTCTCACCGTCGAATACTGATTCCCAGTGATTCCTTCAAACATTGCTTACGCGTCAAATCCCTCTCCGTCCTGGCTTATATCCATAGCCTATCTCTCATCTTCCCCGGCGAGTCCTGCAATCTCGTAATTTCCTCCTTCAACCCAATCGCCTCAACCTTTCTTTTGTGATTCAGAAAAGAATAAGATCAGGGAGGGATATCAAGGCAGTGTGTAAGTCATCGTAAAAAATATGTCGATGACATCGATTGGAGGGTATCAGTTTGGACGCCTAGTTTGCTGGCTATTCTCACCAAGGGATGAATCATCCTCAGTCAATGTTCTTATCAAGTTGGTAATTCAAAGACGAGGTGAGACTTTCCTCAGAAGCGGGTATAGCAATGAGAAAACATAAGGGTTGAGTCCAGGAACTTTCTGGAAATAAAGATAAATCGCCGTACTGACGGTTTCGGGGTAACTAGGTGGTAGATTGAAATTTGAGCCTGACAGGGCGGCCGATAGATCTGCATTAGCCAGCATCACCCCGGACTCTCTTCTCTTCCACTCTTTCTGTCCTTCCAGAACTGCCTTTAATCTTCGAAGCAGTTAATCTCATCTCAAACAGTACTCCGTACATCCAAAATTTCGATAATTTCGTCCGCAGTTCGGCGGGTTGAAAAAAGGTTTAATTATCACGAGGTTATTTGTTTTCCCAGAGGATGAGATCTCGCGATGTCGCCTAATTTCGGAATGATTTCTATAACAAAGACACCTCACCTCAAGAATTACGGTACTTTTATTTTCATTCGCTTGCAGATTTCCTCCCCCTCTGGAGCTTTGTTTGCTCTTGACACATCGCCGTTCCTACTTTGGATGCAACGCTTCGCAGGGATTGTTGCGTCGCAATAAGATATCCTTGCGAAGGGTATGGGGTGTGTAAACAACGCCCACAGCCACGATCGTGAGACCAAGTCCCGGCTGAAGGGACAATGCTCGTGTTCCTACGAATCCCCGATAAATAAAAGTGTTTGCCTTGGGCGGTGCCCACGTCTCCATAAAATTTACGAGGACAACGTCCATTGCGAAAGTCCCTGCGCCCTGTAGCGTCCTAGACACTAGTTCTTCAAAGCAATTCGCTGTGCGGCCCTCTACTAGATATTTGCATTCACACGAACACAGCATTGCAATAAGGCAGAAAGAACTGATACAGAGCTTAATGTTAATGTCTTCATAGTCCCCCAACCACGCTTTAACCAAATTAAAAAATTTAAATCCATACACGCACTTACGTGATACCATAATGATTCCATGGGTCACGGCCTGAGTTGAATTTTCGAAAGGATCCGCTCGTACGACCCGAGTCGACAAGGCGCACAACCTGCGGGTGAAGATGGCCTGGATGGAAGAAAAAAAGGAAATAAAAATGTAAGAGGGTAGAAGTATCAAAGTGTTATTGGTACTAAAAGTATTGAGAGTATCCGAGGGACAAAGGTGGTCCTTAGCAGCAGTTCAGTCCCCGTAACAACGACGAGTAAAAGATGAGAAAAAAAGGAAATGAAAATGACGGTCATTGTACCGAAGTGAGATTTTTTCCGATTCGTATCCTTTTTCTATAACCAAGCTAACGCTTGAAGAATCATTTGTGTACCGAAAATTCTGTAAGTTGAGTACGATATATTCCGGGTATGGTGCGTGCATTAACAACGTGACAATTTCTCGTCGATGACGACGGAGCAGCCGTTATGATTTCTGGATCCTGCAGGCTTTTAGATTTAGAATGCTGCTTTTAATTGACGCGCATTGCAGCCGGCACGTTGACGTCACAATATTGGATTAAAGACCGCGTTGCGCTCAGACAGCAAGTGAAAGGGAAATATTTGAAGATGTGTTTTTTTTTTTTAAAGATGAAAATTCTTTAAAATCTTTACGAATTCAAAGCAAAGGACAAAAGGATAACGTATGTTTGAATTTCGTTATTTCGGTCAAAGAGTTATATAGATACCTATGTGTGGTGCTGCAGCATCGTATTAAATTTTTTACACATCGAGTCTTCAGAGGTTTGCAATAGCACCTAACCGTTCGTGAAAATACTTTTGAAATTGTATATCGCAGGTATAACAATTATCTGTTACGATGTATCCGTTTTTGATATTTTCAGTACGTCAATTTGACCGAAGATTCACAGTGGCTCGAGAGCACAGCGGTGTGTAAATTGGAAATTGAGATCTCATGAATCCGTACATACATTTCACATTTTACATATATCGCGAGCTTGCACGCCTCGAAAGATATTGCAATTTACCTTGTTCCGAAAACATCTCGAACAACTCCGTTGGGCCTCTTGAATGTTTTTTTCATAACACCGTATTACCATTCGGGAATTTCGCCTCACTCAATGTCAATCACTATTCCAACGTGAAACGGGCACAACCCTCACTCCAAGCTCACCCGCGATATGATTCGCGGTAGCGGAAGAAAAAAAAAATATATATATATATCGTGCGAAATTATTCAGGGTAAAATTTCGGTGCTCACGCATTACGCTATATTCAAAGCTCTGAACATTGCTCTGAACAAGGTATAAAAATTAGTAAATGTCATGTTTATCGACCCACTTCGTCAATGGATGTACACCAATTTCGCACTTATCTATCAGGCATCACATTCAATCGTAACGAGACCAATTACCACCTTTTGAAGATATCTAATGCATACTTCGATTCCGTACTATTTGATTATACACATACCAATTGATGAATCATTTCCTGATCTACATGCAACCGAATTGGTTCACCGACGTGTGCTTGTAACGAATGAACGCGGAGATCGATTGACAAGGAATGCACGTATATATAGTAGGATGAAGACACGCGAGTGCAGAATCGGCATTTGGCGTTGGCTGCAGCCGGACAAACGATCGTCGAGGTTCGGTCCAGTGAGACCACTGGAGGGCAATGAAGGTCGAGTACGGAGGTCGCAAGGGGGTCATACAGTAGCGACGCTTGCTGAGGTGGAAGGTCCCAGCTCAATTGTGTTTGCGAAAGGGAATTGTCAGCTATAATGGCCGCGATCGGGCAAAGCGGAGTTGAAATCAAGGGGATTTTCTACTGGGTGATCGAAGGATCGCGGATCGGACGATCACTTCGAAAGCGTCGAGATGTCTTCCACGATATCTTGATTCAATCCTTTTTTCCGTGCTATTTCTTTTTTCTTTTTTTTTTCGTCGTCTCATTCCTTATTTATTTATGTTCTTTTTATCAACCGTCGGGCATGCCATACCATCTTTTATTCATGATTTGTTTCATGAGTCGACAACAAACACGGCCCATCATACTCGTATTCTTCTCCCAGCCTTCGAGAAATCCCCTCCGCACAACTCCGCACCGGACTCTGGCCGGTTCCTTTCCATGCATAGTACATGAATATATGGGTACTCGCGTTATAAGAATGCACATTTTTTCACCGCAACTCAGCTGCTTACGGTTCGGTTCACCTGGAATGATTTTTCACAGAGTTGCAGCAGCTTACGATTCTTCAATCATTTGTTAAGTGCACGTAGCATAAAAATGGCAAAAGTTTCACAAGAGAGCCTCTCTGAATTTCGAAAAGGGTGGAAATATATTATTCCGACTTATTATATTCAAATATCAGAGTACACATTCGTTTTCCTGGATCGAATTCAGTTTTCCGTTTGTACGGTGTTATTGTTTAGCAAGGTGTTTCCTGTGGTGACGATTTCTTTCATTTGTAGCCTCTCTTCATCGTCATTTGCAAATTTGAAGAGTGTTCCTCGCATGGAGCGTGAATATCGCTGAATAAAGATCTCGAATAAAAAAAGTAAAAATTTGATCTTCTTCTGATGGTGTGAGAAACAAGAGGGCGAAAAGTCCTTCAAAGTTCGAGGATGGACATCGAAAGTCCGCTCGTCTCGTTAATAAACCGTCTGCAGAGCAACAAAGGCTTGGCACGGTCTCCGCTCTCTTTAATACTTTCGCACAAAGTCCAACAAAAGATTCGCATTACGTCGCCGTCACACTCGGTGACAATTTAGGAGAAAGTAAAGAATCAAGAATCAAGATCTAACAGAGTACCTACATAAGTAGCTGTGTATCCGATACTCCAGGAGTGGAAATTCACGTGTGCGAACATCGAGTACGGCCTCCTCTCTTTGATCTTATCCTCCGTCTCGATATACGCCTCGATGATACAGGGGAGAGTAAATCTCGGCGACGGAAATCCCGGTACCCACCGTGATCAGGAAACACGTCAACCAATAAACTGCACGTTGGAGTAACCAGACGAGTCACTGCCTGAGTTGGTTTAGCAGGTTATGCATCGCAGGTTTACTGCACGTTGATCCACTTCGGCGAAGCGATCTGTGAAGAAAAAATCGCACCTCCGAAATCATCCTCCGTTTCGCCGTTGATCGATACAGCACCACGCTTTCAGCGTTTGAGCTTAATCTCACTGAAACATATATATGAGATCCGATCAATCCATTTCTACAGGCACTCGACCACTCGAGGTGGACTAGCATCTCGATCAATACACATCAAACACGTGCGCGAAGTTAAGTATGGGGGTGTAATACTTTTTTGATTTATTACCCGACTATCGGTGTGAGCACACATACTGCACGAGGTTAACGACTCAATTAAAATCTCTTCGCTCTTTCCGTATATTTTAAGTTGTACCTAGTATGCTCGATACGTGTAATACACGTGCAAGTATTGTCTCTGGTAATACAAGCGGTACATGCTGAAGGGGATTTAATATCCGGTCATTAATATGCAGACAAAATCCCGCTGGAAATTAGAAGCTGCAGGTTGCACGGGAAGCCGTAGGTACTTGAATAACCAGGAATCAAGGACGGGAAACTTTAGTCGGATCGCTGAAAGGAACTCGTCTTGCCACGGGGCAACGACAGACGACGAGCTTGTTCGACGCGGAGCTTTTATTGGCACGTAAAAGTCCTCATCCCTCCACCGCCTCCACCTCCGATCGCCACCCCATGCCTCATCCGTAAAAAAGGACCAAAACAATGCGGTACTCGTGTATTAAGGAGGAGATGACGCTAGACTTTACCCACTGAGTGATCACGTGCGCCTCGTAGCACCATCTGCTGCGATAATTATATTTCCAGAATGTAATTGGGTCATTATGCCGTGCCAAGCCAGCGATCTCTTGTACGTAAAGCAATGCGTCAAGCATTAAAAACCTTTCTCATGTAAGCTCTCATTTAATTTCGTCGCATGTATCGATTCGACCCGGTTTATACAATTGTCTTATCTCATTTTCAATCGCATAGTGATTCGACGAAATTATCCCGAATTAGCTGAAGAGCCGGTCTCGCTTCTTGCAGCCCAAACCCAACGCTGGTAGTGAACTTCAGTTTGTCCAGCTCCACGGACGACCGTGGCTGCGGGATTATTGGTCGTCATTTTCCAATAACCAATAAGGGGGTGGCTCGGTGTGAGGGCAAGGTGTCCGAGAGCTAAACTGCTGCTTCAATTGTAGCAGAAGTTGCGTCGAACCGCCCGCTCATTGTTGCCGGTTTCAAGTTGGTTCGAGTCGGTGACAGCCAGGCTTCTACGTGACCAGAATCACCGACGTTTTCGCCACCCCCGGATGGTACGTACCTACAGTCTGCGTCATTTCACCGATGCCCCTCCACCTGCGGCCCTGCTTATCCTTGCCATAGGGGATTCGCCCATTCATTCCAGCTTCCGGAGATTCTTCTAATTGAATCGTTCCATTTGAAAAGAAACCATGCTCGTCTTACCCTCGGTCAGTTCGAGTTCAAGCGGTATGCGGTGGTTGTGTCTGATAGCTATGCTGCACAGCGGAAACTCTTTAACTCGCAATGAGATCCAAGCGCCTATTATACCGTTTTACCAACTTTACGAACTCGTTTCGAACTGCAGACGTCTCAACTGCGCTGTTATATATGTAAACTGTACACGTATAGGCTTTCGCCCTTCTTTCGAAGGGTTCTTTCGTTTCTCATGGTAGCTGCTCGGGTGCTTTTGGCACAGTCGTGAAAATGAAGGCAAGGGAGTGCAAAGGCGTGCAAGGAACGCTGGTATCGAACTACACGGTTTCACCCACTTGACCGGGCACAATAAATCATAAAGCTCGAGGTTCGAGTAGGTGCGACATGCCTGTATATCGAATTTCCTGATCGAGCGTTATCGACCGTTGATAAACATCGCGGAAACAACAGCCAATGATCAACGCACCCGGGGAAGGTTTATGATGTAGTACGGAGGCAAAGCCAAAACCCCCCAACCACGGACGTCAAACTGTTAGAAACTTTGCTCGGTTGATTTATCAATGAACTGACGTCAGGCACGGTGTTTCTGACAATATCTTAAACAATTTCGTTCCCTCAAGCTTGGAGCCGTTATTTGGATAGACGGGGGGTGTGTATGTGTACACCTACAACGGAGTAAAAAATGACTCGTGATATCTATTCCCCCGAATAAACGCTCTTGGCTCGTAAATATCAATTTATAACCCAACCCCTGATTCGTTCATCGCGCAACAAATGCCAACCTTCAAACAGCCACGCGCCTCTGAGGCGAAATTCGTCGCGCACGACGGCTTACATAACGTGATGCAAAATTTAATGGGAAATATAAGAGTAGCCTTATGATGTGAGACCAACTGTGCAGGAAACGTCTGCGGACTCGGGAGTTTATATTAATTTTCTCGCGTACACGCACACAGTACCTTATACATCGATATATATATATATATACATATGATGAGGAAGAAATTTGCTGCCAAAAAAAATTCCCACAGCTCTACAGTCATGATGACGTGTAGTTCCGGAGAACAAAGAGGGCCAAAAAGGTGAATTTCACTCAGTTGTACACCATTTTTCAATTGAGAAAATTCAGTTTAACTTTTTGTTATTATAGTTTAAAATTTTATATCCGCAATTCGCACGTCATAAATAAATTGTCGTCCATTAATTCCGGGATCTCACGTTTGCGTTCTATCGGTGCAAATAGAAATGAAAACAAAAAACGTCAGTATAAATTTCTTCAAGATTGTTGAACATTTCACAGGCACGCGTGAAAGTGAAATTGTGTTTGAATCCTGGTCTCCATCATTTTCCGTCCTTCGTTAAAATTTTTGTTTTATACTATTGTTATGATTGTACAGCTTTTTGAAAATGAATTGCGTTCTCTTTGGAGTCTAGAGTCCGTTCGGAGCTGAAAGAATCCAGGACAAGCGATTCGTCGTGGAGGTGCAGCTTCTTCTGTCGATGCGCTGGGCTGCTGGTTTTGGCTCTAATTGACACCTGTCGCACCTACTGCAAGAGCGTATTTGAACCTTGGGATTTATTGTGCGACAGCATCAGCCACGGACTCAGTTTTACGTCACGCGACGCTGTTCTGTAACTGGCATAATTTTAAGAGAAGCGTATTGCAAAAAGCTAGGTAAGTGCAATGATGGCTAAATCATGATCGCTGATCGTTTCAACAAGTTTACGATTCACTCCGTCCCATAAATAAAGTTGTCGTTCGATCATTCCAAAAAAAAGGTAATTTGAAGGAAGGTTCACTAATCGTCTGTATAACAGCTCTAATTTTGTCTTCTACTTACGGTTCAGTTGAATCATTTGCCAGAATTTACAACACGTAAAACTCAAACTGATAAGAATTTAAAACACTGTTAACATCGCGGAAAAAAAGATCGCAAATATGCAGTGGTGGGATTAAAAGATTACTCGCATTGAAAATGTCTCGCGTCAATTAGTAAAGTAAACTTTTCCAACCGGTTCTCGGACTGTTGAGCCGAGTTGCAGATTTTTATTGTCGTTTTTTTCCTTTTCTCGTTTACAACAGATGCTGTCCCATTAAAACCTTTCAATCCAGTAGACAGCGAGAAGAACACACGAAGGATTATTCGGAATTACCGAATCCTATTAAACGATCACGTTAGTCCCTTTCTATCAAGTGCCCAAATCTGAAAAAGCTGCAAAGCGCGTTTTTTATCCATAACTGCCCTTTGCTTCCTCGGTGTGAGGTAGGTTTGAATTTTAATCAGCAGGTAGTGCGCTATTGGTGAGTTATTATTTCATAACTGACAATATTTAAAACGTTACAATAAACAGACATCCAAGTGAGAAGTCCACGCACAGAAATTTTGAGGTCTTATCTGCGCTCACCTTTCTCTTCTAGCTGTTTATCAGCAACTTTATCAAATTTTTTTTTATCTTGTTTTTCTTTCAGTTTAGCATCAAATCATGCAAGTTCCAAGTGGCCACCGCAACGCTGAGGAGGAAATGTAAATTCTCTGTGCAACTTTGATAATAAAAAATTATTATGTATAAGATAATTGCGCGGATTAAAACGCGCCTCGACGAGTACATGCATAATTGAACTTCATAAATAAATATGTAAGATTATGTATTGAAAAAAGGAAAAATAAAAGAAAAACTGAAAAACTGCAGTATCAGTTTGTAAAGCTCGGTGTTCACTGTGAGCCAAAAGTTACTTGGCTGCTGTCGTGGGAGGATAATATGTAGACAAAGAATGGAGCGAAGCTAGGCGGAAGGTATGTATGTACATGTCATCTGTCATGGTGAATTTTCCATTTTCCATTTTCCATTTTCCAGTTACAGGTAAGCAAGGAACGTTACACCTAGTGTGGTAAGCTCACCGTCAGCTTGCGGAAAGTAAGCTCTCAATATTATTAAATTTTCACTGTAATCCCGTAAAGACGATGTTATTTATGTAACCTAAGGGAACAATTTTCTTCTACCTTGGATCCAGCCGATGACGAAGAAGCGCGAAGGGAAGAACGAGAAAGCTCTCATAGGCTAAATAAAGCCAGGAATATTTCAGGACTGCGGTGAATCGTCGAGACGATGTCGCGGAGTGGGCAGCTAAGCATGACAAGAGTGTAGGGCTCGTCATTTCAAGTTTCATTTTCATCTCTTTCCACCATTTCTTGGTCTCTTTTATGATTAATGAAACGTTTTTGGTTTAACGGGAGTTACGACAAAACTCATACACACGATATATATTGCATGTATGACACAAGAGGAGACATCAGGACTGATTGCGAGGCGAAGGAAGGAATGGAGGATCTTGCGGTCGAGGGATGCGTACGTCGCGTCGATCCGCACGAAACGTGCTGGCGTTTCATCTCCGGTCAGTTTATGTAGAATTGCCGTACGACTTGGGCTTGGCAAGTATTTTCGTTCGAGCCGTGCACTTGGCCTTAAGCGCCCTTGGCACGACGCTGAAAGCGTCTTCCTTCAAATCCGTCTCGCGTCCTGGAGGCCTGACGGCTGGTTTTGCGAGAATCAGGACCCTCGGTGTAGCTGGAAAAGGGAACCAAGAGACAATTTTCAATTCCGTTTCATACGCGAATGTCTCGAGAATCAGTCTATACTCACGAACTGCCTTAATGGCGGCCGGAGAAACGGCGGTTGGATCTTTCGGAGGATACGCGTCTCTGGTTATCTTGCGAACCGCTATTTCCTTGATGCGTTCGCTTGCCTGGTATTTCAACGCACTAGGCCTGACCGAGAAGGGATCCAGCTTTGGCCCTGAATCTTTGACCACCGGCTGGGCCAGGATATCCAGCCTATCCTTCATTTCTTCGATGCTCTTTTTCTCGCCGCGATCCTTCACGCGAGTGATTGGAAAAAGTAATTAGTTGTCACAGCATGCAAACCTACACGAACACCCCCATAACACGTTTCGCACGCGACATGATGTATGTCACAATCTGTACGGGCAAACTGTTGAGTAAGTATTTATTTTTCCATTATAGTAAAACATCCCGAAGGCAGGACTCGGCCGCTTCGCGACTCGAGACCCACAAGGGAAAAGCACATTGCGTGACGTAGAGAAATGAAATTTGGATCAACCTCGGGATAATCTAAAAGAAAACAGTATCCTAGTGACAGGGATAGAAATGTCTGCGGCGTGACGGGATATTGCATGTGTGTCTTGGCGGAGTGAGGAGGAGAAGAAGGAGGAGGAGGAAGACTAAAAGAAAGAGGGTGAGGATGGCGAAAGGAAGAGCCGCGCGACCTGACAGGCGGGAAATTAATCGAAGCTTCGTTAATTAAGGAGGAAGGAAAAAGGAACAAGGAAGCGGATAAAACGGGACGAGAAATCAGTCGAGGTATCAATACTTACGGGTGTCCAGGGTTCGGGAACAACTTTTGGCACTGCAATCCGCTCCAATGTTTGCTTGTGCTTTGCCCAATCCTCAGGCTTCGAAAGAGCCTTGTGAAGCCGCTTACGGAGCTTCGCCCTTAAGAAAGAAATTTTCAGTGATTTTCACCCACGTCATGGACAGGACGAATTTCATGCTTACGCTCTTGCCATCATCCGCTGCTCCGCTGCGAGACAAAGGATTCTGTACTTGTGGTAACGCGTCTTGGTGATCGCCTTGAGGATCGAGTCGATATTCCGGATCACTGTTTTGTTTCCAGAGAACTGTTTTCTCGTTATCAGTAACATCCTGTTAAAGATCATCACCGATTAAAGTGTCACTTATAATGACGAACGATGCATGTTCATGGGAAGAGAATCAACGATACCTTTTCTTAGGCAATGACATTTCGGCGATTCGCTTGCTGGGCTTTGCATTCAGAGTTTTCGGGTGGATTTTCGGATAGCTAGATCCGAGTTTCCTAGAACATTGATTAAACACTTTTGTTGAATAACTACGCGCGTCGTAAACGCGAGTAAATAATTAACGAATATTATTAGGTAGGTGCAATAGGTACTTTGAACGTAAATAATTTACGTGGGGTCGAATTTTTTGTTGACTACTCTTGGCTGTGACATGATTCTTAGCCTCTTTGAGGGGTGACATTTCAGGGCTGAACGATGCACGGCAAACGGGTCTGCCTAAAGACGAAGGAAAATGTGTGAAATTGATCGATTTTTTTGCAACATTCAATTTCAGCTCACAATACAATGAATGTCAGTTTTATTCAGACGTCTCCACGTCGGTCTAGCAAGCATGGCCATGTGCTGCCTCCGCGATAGATGGGCCAAAGCGTATTTCACCCTTTTGGATACCATCGTGACGTTTTTAATTTTGAGTTATCACTATCGACAGATAATTTGCATCGATTAATTCATATCAAATCCGGGCGTTCCGCATGGAGAAAACTTATTGACATATTTCTATTTCATTTCATTTCCAAACTGACGTTTATCCGCCAAAAATTTTGCGACGCGCGGAAAAAGCAGTGAAGTGGATAAATGAAACTGAAAGTTTCCAGACTGGATTTTGTTTCAAACGAAGCCCTGCAGACTTGACCAGCGCCTGCTGTGATGATAGTAATCAAGTTCCACCCGAGCAGTAGGTACACCGTATAAAAGGGTTAAAAAGCGAACCAACCGTAGGGTGTAATTGTTACCGATGCAGGGAAAGCGAGAATAAAGGAGAAAGAGCGAACCCGCGAAAGTGGAAACGTCGGTGGGAAAATTTCGCGATCAGGTTTTGCGTCTGAATGCAGGCATTAGGGAGGGTGTGATCACCTTTGAAACATTACCCCGCTTGCCGAGGAGAGTAATTCGGGCGATGTAATACGAGACTCGAGTTCATTGCGGTTGGAGATCGTCAAAGGTTTGTCGACGAATGGTTCATCAAGGGATACTTACACTTTTACGTCCTGCCTACTTTTCCACTTTCGGTCTAAGCTCCATTCCGTTACGTGGTAAAACCCAGTTTTGGGGATTACGGACGGGCCGAATACATCCCCCCAACTTCTCGTTCCCCGCTAATCTAGCTCTCTACTCGCAATCCAAGCAATGAAATGCGGCTCCAGAAAAAAATGGATAAAAAAAAAAATTAAAAAAAAAATGAAGAAACTGTTCAACCTGTTTTTTGTCAACAATCCATTCGTAGAGTTTCCACTGAAATACTGACTAAGAACCTGAATCCGAATAATACCGATGATACGAATGTTTCCGATTGGATATCCTGATGCGCAAAAGATAGAAAGAAAAAAAAAATCAATTAAAAATCATTGAAAACGAGTCTCTGAAAATCTTTTGAATGCGACATGAAGAATTTTCGTTGGAATCAACAGTTCTTAAAAATTCTATACCGCATCATACAGATGGAAAGTATCAATGAAAAATGATGAAAATAAATAAGGATTTAATCATGGAAATTCGTTGTTCCTAATATTGTGATCACCCTGTGAACTCGTAGATATAGATGCTGCGCAGAAGAAGGTCGTGGAGCAATTTAAGCTAGAGCGTAAAGCGGGATGTGGAAAGTGTCAAGTGGGAAGTGGAAACGCGCCAATAACAGTTAAGGCTCTACGTGAATCCTTGGCGGGAGGAAACCCCGACCATTGGACTCGACTTATGGTATCCAGAAGCACCTGTCTACCTGGAATCTCTCGAGTTTCCGAAGCAGCAGGAGGATAAGAACTTCGCACGATTCTCCCTTTCCAATCGCTCCAAATATTTATCGCCCTCTACAATACAGCTTGTTAGTCTAAACGCAGACCACGTTGTCCGGTTTCGAAGAATTTATAGAAGGAAAGACGAACAGAAATTGTTCGAGAACTGCAGCGAATGCCGTGAAAATAAACACGGATTTCATCGATATAGTTCCAGTAAGACATAGACGTATAAGATTCGATTGAACAGAAAATCACAAGACAAGCTGCAGCCTCGGCGAGAAAAATGGCTTACGAGCCACGTCTATGGACTATCCGGTCGCTTGATTAAACCTATTTATTCAGGTCTTGTGCCGGCAAAGGACAGCGGATTAACTCATCGACAAACCCGTCAAAAATGATTGAACGGGCAAGGATCGATTCTGCGTATAATGCAGCGACGCTCAGCTGGATGTCGTTGAAAATATACCCACCAATCGAAAGCACAAAAGCCCGGGCGCTAATAATTTTGAATTTCATACTTAACTGCGTGGGTTTACAAAAAAAAATTCAAAACGATAAAGCAGCATGCGCCTTACTCAAATAAACCGCGCGTCGAAGAATGGAAACTTTCACCGCATGCTCAGTTCCCTAAACAATATAGAAGTGAAAAACTTTCCCCCATTTTCGAAACTACAAATTGAAAACATTGGATTTCCCGTATTTTTGCAATCGGTTTTTGTACACCTGTATAAAGCGGTGCAGTAAACATTTTATTTTCACGTCATTTCAGGTGCAGCTAGCTGGTGAGAAAAAATCTTCGGCGTTACTGATGAATGGGCAGTGGATAGCCAACGTCGTTCGATCATTGTTCCGGGTGAGGATTTGCGGAGATCCGTTTTAGTTAGCCGATCCAGGCGCCGCAAGGTCCGCCGGGAGATCATTTAATGTGGGGGGAGGGGGGGCTTAAAGTGACCGCGAGTACACCGCAGACCGGTGAAGATTCATTTTAATTCTCACCGAACCGAGCGACCAGAGGCAAAATGGCTTGCCGGACGTGGAGCAGCAGGCCAGTTCGAGGAGTGCGGTCGGTCCTGGTGTCTCTTTTTTGGGGAAACGGTTATATAGGTCGGTATAAACGGGGCGAGATTCGCAAGGAGCAGAATCGTGCATTAACTCTATTTGCCCGGGGAGCCGTCGGGGAATCCCTGGTCCAGATCCTCGGGCAAATCTATGGCCGGGATTACACGGTGGATCTGGTGATTCCGGGAGGGAGCGCGTGGGTTCGCCGTGGTTTTGCAAACACCCTTGACTGCGTCGGGCCGGGCAACTCGGCGAGGGGAGAGAAAAATATCCAACGATCGGACAGGAATCAACTCCCTTTTGGTGCCTCGAATTTCGACCGGCGAATCCTTTCGTTAGCCAGGTCCATATCTTCCCGGCATACCAGCTCCGAATCAACGACCCCGTTAGTGCAGTGCCCTGCAAAAATTGCGACTAAAAAATGAATTGCCGTTTGTTTGCATGTGTAAAAGTGACGGAGTAAAAGAAAGGCGAAGAGTGTGATAGAGAGAGAGGAGAGAGAAAGAGAGAAACGAATAGACACGTATAAGCGTAAAGTATTGGACAAAATATGCGGAAGCGTGGATGTCGAAAGCTTTATATCTCGGCGGGCCATAAATCCAAAGCCACTTCACAAATCACGAGGAAATTTTAGGGACAAAGGCTTATATTGTATGGATAGAGACTGCGACAAAGAAGATGACAGAACGGAGAGAGAGAGAGAGAGAGAGAGAGAGAGAGAGAGAGAGAAGAATTTTTCAAAAAACAAAGTGTACGATAAAAAAGAAGAGAACAGCTGAATTAATGAATTCAGAAAAGACGGGGTACATACGTTTTATAAGTAGGTATATGTATATAGGTCCGTATATGTACAGAGTGGCGAAAGAGTGAGCGGTAAAATCACACGAGGACTGTCTAGGAAAGTGTGATCGTTTATCAAACGCAATTTGCCTATGCCAAGGAGGGAACGTGTCAAGGCGACGTTTGCGGAGGCAGCAGCGACGCCACGTCGAACCGTTGACGCGCCATGGGGGCGGAAGGGGGTGGAGAGCGGAGGAGTTTGGGGTGCGGTGAAAAATGAAGAAACAGGAAAGGGGGGAAAAAGAACGACGTAACAGGGAGGAGGGGATCCGTGGAAGAGGAATGAAGAATGCCTGAGAGGATACGAAATTGAATGCGGAATTTGATGGAATTACACGAGACGCCGGCAAAAATACGTTCGAAATTGGGCTCACTCTCGAATCTTTTTTTTTTCCGTTACTCTTTATTTTATTTTTGCTACCTTCTGTCTAATTTTCTTTCTCCTCATTTTCACTTTGTCTTCGCTCGGTACAAAAGGTGGCGTAAAAAAAAAAATAAAAATAAAAATAAAAAAAAAAAAAACGTTTGAAACATTATATTTACAAAGGTGTAAAAAATTGCGAGAAGATGAAAATTGGAATGAAAACACTACAGAGGAATCATTTGCTGCGCCAGGAAAATTCGTGGAAACGGCGTCGCGCGTTTTACGGTCTGGTTGGCCACTTTTCGAAGGGTCTTCAGCACGTCTCGAATTTATGTTATATACCAGAGAAAACATCCGAAGCCATAGGCATCCGGTACTATTACAAACTGTCTATACACGGTGTAACGATTCGCGGAACGTGAGGCTTCCTCGAACAAAGTATATCCATTTTCACAGTTTGTTTCACCAAAACTTTCGACGAATCTGTGAAAATAAACTACCTCGAGTTAGCGACAAACCGTCGCGTGGAGGGTTGGAAATAATACCTGCTTTCAAACCCTCACCTTACATATAAAATCTGACATCGTATACGTACCGAAAAATCACCCCTTATACTTATCTCTTTTATATGTTTCGTTTTTTCCTCTTATCCTTTCTTTCTCTCTCTCTCTCTCTTGGCTTTCGCCTATGGTACTCGAGAATTCGCCTTTTTGTTTGCTTAAAAATTTGATACCGGCGGTTTGTCACGTGTCCGCTTTGGCGGCGCCTATAACGTATAAATAGCTCGTGTGTCCTGACCCAGACCCTTATTTCGGTAATTTGGTGGAGAGGTCGAGAGTCGTGGATGAATCGACGGCACGTGTAGACGCATGATTCTCTAGGTACAAAGCCACGATTCTTGGTTGGTATAGGTACGTATGATCGTTGCGAGACCGTACTAGAATCAAGGCGCGTAGATTCCGTTCTAATTGCAGGGTCGAGCAGAATATCTTGCGTGCGAAGCCAATCTGCGCTAATAGATACCGGTCCCCGTGGACGGCGAATCGTAACGGAGAAAACGTCTTTCCTGGCACGAAACGCGAAATGGGAATCCGGCAGAACCATTCAGCCGTTCTAATATGACTTAGATTTGAATCAGAGTTTCGGTCCTCTCACCGAATGTTCGATAGATATTGTACTGGCATTGGATTAATACGGGTTTACGTTATTATACGCTTCTCGGCTGATGATTTTGCCTATTCAAGTTCCCCAAAAGTCTGGGGAATATGTGTTACATACATGTATGGTGTGGTGGTGGTGGTAATAATATGGAAATATTAAAGTGAGTGAAATGACCGCTTTGAAAAGCCGCGAGTTTTTCCCTTCGCGTATTATGGATATTTCCGCCTTTTGCGCGAGAACATAAAATCGTCGTTATTCAATTTCGTCGTGTCAACATTTTCTCGCTTACTCCTCCAATATATGCCGCTGCAGTCTCTGGCGATCAATCGCTTATGGCTGTGTAACGTTACTTTACATCGTTTGCAACAATGCAGCCGTGTATAATACAGTGTCTTCGCGTAATGTTGGCTCAGCGGTGAACGCAAGAATTTATGAGTTCTGGTTATACATGAGAGATTGAAAACCTTGAGAAAATACAAATGCAGTCGCATTATTGTGATCATTTCTAGCGAAACTCCGCTACTTGGATCATCCCTGCAAGCACGAGTCGCCGTATAATTCAACCAAAGATTTCGACTTTCTTGAATTTATTTGATCGTCAGTTTCTTCATCCTCAGAATAAATACGTACACTATTTTCTCATATCTACGGAATAAGAATTAAAATCGTACCACGGTCAGCGAATAATCGTAGGATGACCAATGGCGTGAACTTTCATCTCCATTTCCCAAATTTCACGTAATACCGGCACCCTTAATATGCGATGAAACTGAACAGGAACCATCCAAGGTGGATCGACTCTGCTCTGCAGTTTGAATGCGAAAAGCCAAAAAGGACCGAATGCCGATTGTTGTAAAGGGAAGGGGGTGCTGACTGAAATCAATAGTAACTTAGCCCCCGTTCGATTACGAATGCAGTCGCAGTAGCACCCCCAGAAGACGTTAAGATAATGCCTTTATATCTCCTGTTCGCCGGTCGTCCACGAGAAATACGATAATGTCCTCCCTTACGAGGCGCTTCACGTAGAACTCTGCGAATCTATGTGTTATACTCGCACGGTATATAGATAGATATATGTATATATATAAAAGTTGAGCTTTCGGTATTTTATTTTTTCTTTCTTTTTTTATTCCATTTATTTATTTCCTTATTAGATCTTTTTTCTTTTTTTCACTTGATCTCACTTTTCGACTTTCCTTCTATCGGTTCGTTACCCCAGTGCCTTTCATTATCGGCTGCTTTTCATCAAATGAGTTTATTAGCTAATCACGTTTTTTTCACTTCATTTTGTTTTTTTTCACCCCTCAACGAGCGACCGGCTTGATTGCCTTCTTTTTTTCGATCTGACAAGCAGCTTCCACGTTGGGATGTATATAAAAATGCTGCTGCACGCCGGTATAACCCGATAGAATTTAAAGTGGCTGGATCGAAGAGGGGTATATAGGTATGCAGGTATGTATATATACATGTATGTATAATATGTAGGCATACGTATAGATATATATATTCAGGGTAACCCGGTACTTAATATATTATACCGTGTGGATTTTACCCTACGGAACCGGCTATCCTTCGTCAGCACCCCGATGAAACGGGTGGGGGGAGGTTCGTTTGTTTGTCGTAACATTTAACACAAGCCTGTAGATCGTGCCTCTTTCAACAAAAGCTCGTGGCTGGTTAGGCGGATTACTGCATTACACGCACTTTCTCTGCGATGAAAACGCCCCGTGTGTACGCAATAAGAATATTATCGATGGAGGGTAGTGAATAAGCCAATTTTGTTTATCAGCCCAGCCGAAAGTCTCCTCACCTCGTACCTGACGATTACAACAGCTGACATGGTGATTATGACCTGCGGAATCCCCTCGTAGATTTATTCAGTTCCAGCTTTTTAGATCTTGATGTCGGGATATTTTCTCACACAAGATAGAATTCTTCGGCAAAATCGGGACGGATAGAAATCTGGCACAGATGTCACCGCGTACGGTTCATTGCGTGGCAAGAAATTCCAGGCACCGACGACCTGAACATCCTTAACCGTGTTAGCATATCTTCGGTTCGCCTCCTGTGTACTTGAACGTTCTGCTATGCTATGCTATTTATGAGCCTTGCACCTGACATTTACCGACGCAGTCACCGACGACGACGACGACGACGACCCCGCGACGCGACGCCTCGACGTAAGTTAAGACGAAATCCGTTCCCGTGCCCTGTGGCTATGCGATTCCTCCCCCATCCCCCATCCCCCTTTTTCCTATATCGTTCTGCGTCCTTTCCGTGACGGAATAAAATGTCACTCGTTCACGACTTTCATTGTTATTTTTATCACTCTTTATACGAGCATAGGAAACGTTCGCCGTCAACTTTTCCTCTCTCGCTTTCTCCTTCTCTCTCTGCCTTCTTCTTTGCTCTTTTCTCCCCTAAAAGCATTTCTTTTTATCTCTACTTCATAGGTACTACATAAATGTTTATTTCAATTGAATACAGTTCAAGGAGATACGGTGCGAGCAATTCTTTTCAACTAATTCACGTGCAGACCGACCCGATCCGGATCTTCGCGGACCTGTTTAGTCTCCCTCCTCGTTCTTTGGCGGATTTCGGCATAAAATCGCGCGCGAGGTCCTTATTATTATCGCATCTGATGGCGCAGTTGGTATGGTCGATAATACGACCTGTTATACGCGCCTTTCATGGGGATTGACCGTACAAAACGATGGGTTATTGATTGTGAAGCCTTTCTTCTCGGCTGGAATTGTACTGTAACGAATAGTCAACAATATATAGGTATGTGTATAATCGAAAAGTTGCAGAGTCTTGGTTGTGCAATAATACTCTATGAGAGGGAAGAAGGAGGAGAAAAATAGCAACTTGATCCAAATGAAAGGAAAATATCATTGGCCTGAATAAACATTTTCATCCGTGTAAATGATCTATTTTTAAAAAGTTAATATTTCCCAGCCTCAGGTAGCTGCGAATGGTTTAATTGCGTATTATCGTCTCACAGGCTGAAACAAGAGGCTTTTTCCAGTGCGCCATTGCAAGGCAGCCTCCAGCCGCAAGGTGAAAGAAAGACGAGACTGACACACGGTGCGAGGATAATGTGTAATTACAGAGATAAAGCGAGTCCGCGAGTTAGGCGATTAATTATCATTAATATCAAAGTGGCTGTTTGCATCGTTCGCAGCATCTTGTGGCACAACACACCGCCCTTCTATCCACATCTACATCGAACCAAACCCTCCCCCCATAACGTCTCGAAATATAACATGGAACTTCATTTGTCAGGGAGGAAAACAATCCACTACTCCTGCCTTATTATAGTCTTCTCTCTGGGAAAAGATTGATGAAAACTAGCTGTTCATTATACTTCTAAGAAGAGAGAGAAAAGCAGAGGAAAAATAAGAATATGATCAGAGCAGCCATATCGTGTACATTCGTTACTTTCATTTGACTTGTTAAAAGGGATGGAGTCAAGGCTAAGCCGGGTCTAGACGTTTGCTGTCTTGTACTAAAAAATGCAAGGCTATATTTTCCAAATTGATTAAGTAATTTTGGAATGGTGAGGGTAAAAACGATTCATAGATTGATAATAAAAGTATAATTTGACGTGAAACAACACTGATTGATTTCAAAGTTGGTTGAAATTGATTAAGTTTCATTTCAGCCCAGCGATTCTTTTTGGCAATAGAAAGGTCCTACGATGATTAAAAATATGACGGGAAAAATTGACTGAAGGATGAAAATTTCACGATAAACTAAATCCTTTAAGATACTAAGAATTCATCCAGCGAAATTCGCACGCATTTCGTCTTTTTGCAGTGTAGTGTCGTGACAATGGGTCTGTGGAATTATTTTGCCGAGATGGTTTGAGCCCTGAATACACCTTTCACTTTGCCTCAACGAAGACCGCGGTGGCGGTGGCTGGTTTAACTCAATTTCGACGGGCAAAATAACTCGCCGGTGTTTGTAACCCAACACGGCGTACGCGTACATAATTAAGAGCAACTTCGACTCGCGAGGCATGCTGACATTTCAGCCAATTAAATACCTTGACTATCAATCGAGGGTAATATTACACCGCCAGGAAGGAGGGTCGGCGGTAATAGATAGGGAATGACATAGTTTCTCCGTTCAACCTAAGCCTGAAGCTCAAACTCTGAACTTTACCTGTCACTGACTGCGTTGAGGTTGAAATTCGATTTTTATGAAAATCATTAGTTTGCGACTCTAGGATTGTCTGAAATTCAGAAAATTGGATTAAAGCAAAAGGTAGGTACTAATATTTTGTAAACTTTATTATTTCAAACTCTTTCTGAAGTCCAAAAGTAGTGATTTGAAAAAAATGTATTAGATGGTAAAGTATTTATAGTAATTATTATTTAGAAAATTTATTTACGAATCAAATCGGTTATAATAATATTTAATAAAATTAATAAAACGATATGCTTCTCGCCTTCAAAAAATTTCTTACTAACCTAACGTCAATTGAAACAGAAGATTTCTTTTTGAAACTTTCTTGGCCTAACGAGTGGTCTTATAAATAAATAATTGATTTGAATCGACTTCAATATTGAAATGTTTTGTATCGATACTTTCTCGATCAGGCTATAGAGGATGTACATTCTTATAAAACGTTGAATGATTGAATCCACGCAGCATCATTTGATGAGCCTAAATAAGGGTGAAAAATTTATCCACATTACCTGCAAGTTTGTTTTAACAACTTCCAGTCACAACGATAATAATTTCAAACCTCATATTATGAAATCGTAAAGGAGTACTCGCCTTTTGAAACGCGGTAAGAAAGGTACGTAAATAAATGATCGTGGATGGAAAATGTGAGAAGTTGTGCACACAACGCGCGTAAGTAATGGATTTTCCAGTATTCGAAATTCATTCCTGCGTAAATTAATCCTGAATAATTATCCGAGAATTTATTTTCCGACGATTCATACGGGTGCAACAGACCTCGACCTCTTAAATTTCTCATCTTCCCACGCAAGCAAGTTGCAGAAAAATGTAACTCTGACGTGCAGGGTGGTAAATAGAAGGTGGTGACGTGCGCTGCAACGTCAAAGGGGTAGAATTTTTTCTCCCCAGCAGCAATAAAATCAACCGCATAAGTACACGAAAGATGCTTTACACCCCATGAAGCTCCCATACTCAGACATGCGTATGGTATGCATGTAGCGAAAAAGGGGAACTTTCTAAAATATTAAATTCACTGCAGAGTGATATTCAAATTACCTGTTTTTGCTTGAAGCGGCGCAGTGTTTTGCTGGAGTGCGTCAAGAAGGCGGTTGGTTGTGGGTTTCGCTCCGCTAGGTTGAGTTCTGGGATAAGTAGGGTTGGCTGGGTTTACCCAATATCACTATATCAACCCGAAATCCAAGAGCTGCAAGCTTGAATAGCTTAAATCACTTTGTAGGCTGCGTAATTTTTTCCTTTTTCTCTTATTTATCTCTACCTACTCGTTTCTATTCAAAGCCCTTCACACTAGCACTTTTTACGGCACGTCATGGCTTGTTAAAAATGGCTGAAGCAGGGAAAACTATTGGTTGTAGTAGATATAGGTATGAATATACCGATACGGACTGGCTAACCTTATCATTTTTTTTTCTTTTTTTTTTCTTTCATTTGCAATTTTATTTTGCCTTTCTCGACATGCTCGGTCTGCAGTTATACCTACGAGCTGCGAGCTTTTGTTTGCAGCAACATCGTTAAATTGGTTGCGTTTTTTGTTGTTTGTTTTTTTTTTTTCTCGGACCTTTGGGATTTAAATAAATTGGCTCCATGATGCAATTGGTGGGGAATTTAATCTGGTCGACGTGCTGTTTTTAAAATCAGGCTGCAGTTTAAAGCCGTGGAAACCAAAACAAGGCGAAAAAGGAATAAAACGGAGAAAATTAAATCGCGCGGAATTTTCGATTGCTCGTGGAAGAAAACACAACTCGGCGTCGAACTTATGCAAATAAAAATACAAAATGCAGGCGTTACCTACATGTATTAAAAAATAAAAAATAGGCTGTGATATTCTAACGAAAAAACAAAACAAAAACAAAAAAAAAAAATAATAATAATACATGCCAACAAAAGAGAAAATAGCCATGAATGATCCAAAGAGATATACGTTGGATGATAGAGAATGAAAATGAAAGAAAATCCGCTATTCCTTTACCATAATGGATATTATCGAAAGAATCACAGAGGGACGAAAATCGGCCGACTAACATTCGTTTATTTGGGGATGGACGTGATATGGGGAATCTATATATATATAATATATATATACATCTATCATATATATACATCATTCTCTGCAGTATATCCCCTCGAATAAGCTTCGATTATATTTTTTTGATCGAGCTCGTAGATTACGGGACGGTTTATTACCGGTGTCATGGGAATTCGAATCAACGATATTCCGTCGCCGACGGGTTCCCGTGGATGCGATTCGTACCAAAGCCACGGTCATTCCTTTTCCATTCGATATTCTAGTGCCGATATAAAGTTGACGACCATGCTCGGCTCCAACTTTACTTCTACCGACGCATCTGCACTTTGATATTATATTGGGTATATATCTTTGATTTCTATCCGCAGGGTCAAATGTTCAACGCGTTTCCAGATAACATGTAGGTGTACCAAAAGCTTCTGCGACGTTCAAATAAATTTCCATTTCCCATAACACGTTTCAGTGTTCAAAGAGATGTTCAAAGGCTCACAAATATCTCAATTCAATAAATCCTCAATGTACAACTATCGCTTGTAATAAAATGTTTTGTCCATGCGACGAACCTTCTAAACGCTGTAAAAAATATATCGTCTTTTTTTTCGATTCAGATAATATAACGAGTCATTGGAGTCAATCAGAACAAACGGATGCAGAGATTCCGAAAGAAGATCATCGGAGGCTGTGAAAATCTAAAAGACTGCTATTTAGGCACGTATACCTTAAGCAAGGTATTGTTAAATGGATTTGTCCTGGTATCGCATAACGGCGTGGAGGCAAACGCTTCTCTTTCCTAGCACCGCACGCGAAACGCGGGGGACAGCGAGTCATTAACGAATAAAGCCATCCCCAGAGGGTAAACACCGGCTAGTGTCACGGGGGATTCCACGGCCAAGTGCGTGACGTCGCTCAAACATTTGGCAGCAACCACTCACGCATATTTGTTTGGCGGAGGATTGATTTCGCTGATTAAACCCGGGTGTGAGTCAGCACCGTATTGTATGCATGTCCTAGCTGGCGATGATTCTGCCGCCTTGGCACTCGGGGTTGGTTCGAGTTGATAGGGTGCGTATACCGACACTCGTAAGGGACGCGATTCAGCGTTCCCTCAAAAATCCCAGTCATTGTTCTCGTTGTTTTCCACGCCAAATTACCCTACAATTGCATTAACAAAAGCTTCGTACTTCTGTAAAGAATCAGTTCGACTTGACGCATTGATCACGCACCATAAATATGCGACTTTTTAACGAAACAAATAAAAAATATTCGTCTACATGCATTATATACGTGAAATCGGATGATCAACTGATTGAATTGTACTGCGATAAGACTTCCGGCACTTGCGTCGCGGATTTGCTTCCCACATAGGTCAGGTTCAAGAATTTTCAAACAAGTTACCCAGATCGTTTTATCAAATTTCAATTTCAACCCTCGATTTTTGAATACGCTGTTCAATTCCAATGAGGATTCTATTCTTGATTAAAAAATTTCGCTTATTCCTGCTGCCAACTTTCCGAAATTTATCATTCTCTAAACGTCACCATGATTTCGATCAAATTCTACTCTGGAAAGCTGGAGTCGTATGTAATTCTTCAATTTTTTTTTTATCAACAATCGGAAACTTTGCATTCTAAGAAATTGGAAAATGAACATTTTCTTAATTTCAAGAATATTAGCAGCGTGTTGATTTCTTCATTTTCATTTGAAGCGCAATATTTTTCGTCAATCTTAATCTACTCGCTTTCTATTTACAGCAAAATCAACGTTGGGGTTGTTCAGCATCTACTGTCTCTATCAATCTTCGGACAAAAAAGTACCGAGAAATAAGAAATGACTACTTCTACTGTGCCAAAAATATTAAGGTATAAAAATAAACCCATGACAGAGGCATGAAAAACATTTACTCAGGGTTGAATTTCACCTCATCAACGGATAATGAGATCCAAGACAGTTTTCCAAGCCCATTTTAAATGAAGCTTCAATCAGAAGGAGTAAATAAGTCAAGGTCTGAGGAATATTTCTTTTCTCATACATAAATTGAATCAAACCCCCATAATCATGATGCAGAAAATAATTTCCTGGTGAAACCTTTTCACCATCGAAGGCTACAGAAAACAAATGATATATACCCACTAAACTATCGATAGATGGTTTTTGATTCTGTAAAAGACAATTCAATTTCGTTTCCAAATTCTTGTAATATAGCGTGCAATTTACCGTAGAAATTTTATACACACTCCAAGAGTCACTGCAACTTTCTCGAACTACAGAATTATTGAAAATATCAAGGTATATGGTGCAAATTTGAAAACTCGGGATGGGCCAATTTCCGCTCAAGTATTACAAATGTAAAACCGAATGATGCACTTTAAGAATGCATAGAAACGTAGATATTTTTGTGGAAAAATATTTCTGCGAATACCATATCAGAAAATTCTATTCTCCGAATAAACTACAAGCTGCTTCAGAGAGCTCTACGCTTTCCCTGAAAATCCTGCGAAGTATTTTTCAGAATATTTCCCATAATACGAATAAAAAATAATTCTAAAACCCAGTTTTAACGTCTCTGTGAGTATAAAATTAGAACTAATAACTATACTACATGATAATTAAGGATCAGCTATCAGCAATACAAGGCAAAAAGAGACTCAGAATGAGACGACAGAGTGAACCGGTTGAAAAATCAAAACACACCCACTTGTTACAAGTGATTTGCATACATGAGGGGTGATGAAAGGGCAACAATATTACTGAAAATGTCATATACAAGCATTGTTTCGCATTCGCACCACGTAGCGTCGCGAGTCGCTCCAACATACAGACTTGCACACAGACTTGCGTCAGCAGCGGTATGATTGTTATGCTAATTTCCACATGCAATATTTCTGAGCAACGATTGCCGTAGGTAGTAGGTACCAGTCGGCGTATAACCAGGTTACAGATGCAACGGGTTCATTTCTATCTGGTCGAGCCGACGTGAACGAACGGTTATCAAGTGTTGGTGCCATGCATCCACCCGCCGACAGATCATACGGACGAACCTGTTCCTCCTGCTGTGCCGTTCGATTCGTACGGTATATTTCCCTCGGGTAGCGGAAAACAATCGGCTAATCAGAGAAATCAAATTAGGGGCATCGTTTGATAGCTATTGCAGCGTATTCGACGCGATAGCTCGTGTGGCTGGGATGCCCGTAACATTACACGAATGAGTCTATACATATGTATGTAACATATAATACAAACCTACCCTGTACAGTACCTGCGTATAGTATAATCATTTCGGTTCCCGTTCCCTAGTGAACACTCAATGCCGCCAGAAATTGAATACAAAAGTATAATGCGGTATATATATATTGGTATATAGGTATATAGGTACTCCGCGTTGCGTTGCGTCGTCGTCGTCGTCGAGAGTCATTGCCGTAATTCTCCGCCCGGCGAAAGTAATCGGGGCGATATTTCAACCGGTGAACAAGGGGGGGAGAAAAAAACAAATAAATAAATAAATAAAGAGAAAAGAAAAAAAACTCGGTGAAAAAAACGACAGAGAACAAACATTTTTTCTCGACTCTTCCTTTTTTTTCAGGATTTATAATGCAAAATTTTATCCCAAGAAGTAAAAAACGATCGAGTCCCTTTTTTTAACGATTTATTCTAAAAGTAACTGGATGATCCACCAGCCTTCTATGAAGATCCAATGACGTGTTATAATACAGAAACGTGCGATGCATGATAATTCCGGAAGGATAAGATAATGAAGAAATTTGACATCTGTTTTCGCGGAGAAAATTTACTGATAGGAAATTCTTTTTCCTGAACGTATTCTTGGTTTCTTTTTTCTTATCGTTCCTGTAACGATTGTAATTCGGCATTTAAAGCTTGTTTAGTCTGGTGAAAGTGGCCGTGAAGCAAGTCTCATTCTCGAGTGGACCCGTGCAGAAACTCACGACGATGACCGCGGCATGAATTGGCAAATAAACGGAATAATTGCGAGCACGCGTTCTATCACCATTCGAGCACGTTTGCTGCTGGTTGGTACCCATATATACATGGCTATAATACGAACATCTGTAAATCAATGTCGTGGACCATTCGTGCTGCCGGTGATGTTGATTTACCGACAACCCTGTACAAATTGCTTCGACTCTTGTTTGTCGGTGGTGAGTTTATACATATACACAGGCATACATAAGTGTGCGTATAAATATATATATACATGCATATATGTACATCATGTACATGCTTCACATATCAGTATTATCGACAAATGCACACGTATACCTATACCTATAATATACCAAGGCGTATTAAAACTCTTTTCCACATTTTCCGTCATAGCGAGAAAATTTTTTTGTGAAAATAAAAAAAAAATGGAACGGCTTAATCCTGAAATGGTGCAGTGAAAGAGGTCTTATGCATGACCGGTCGTATCTCAAAACGGTCCGAGGGGAACGTGGTGGGTTTCCCGGGTCTTGGATGTTGAACGAAATTTGACGACGTCAAATTTCCTGCTACTAAAGAGGAGCCACCACCCAGCTCGCACGCTTCCAGACTGAAAACAACACGATTCACCGGGGTCCTTCGGGATTAACCACACCGCGGATCTACACTTCTAGAGTAGCCTGGCCGTGCGTGGGTTACCGGATGCTGGAGAGCCGCACGTTGCGTATACAATAGTCGGTGAAATATTTCTCCGCTTTGCAACGTTCTCGAAGTAAATGTCTTTGAGCCGGCACCTCAAACAGCTTGTGTAGAGATAATATGATCCAAGAAATTAGTCATGCAAACTTAATGGTTGCAATGCAAATGATAAATCTGATATACATATATACGTACACACATACATCGTGATATTGCAGGTACCTTTTGATCATAATTTACTGTTTCTGCTGGTTGCATGCAACGAGCTGCCATGATGGCTAATTTACAGCCGCGCATACTCCAAGGTGCTACCACTCCGGAGTCTTTGACTTTGACAGCTTCTCCTAGTCGTCGAGAGTTACATTTACAGTTCGGATCCGTCACCTCTTAGACTTCAAATGCCAACCAAGGGAAATTGGTAATTGATTTTACTTCCGAGAACGCATCACTTTCCTACGTTTGGAATGCGAGTACATAAAATGAACAAGTGTCTGATCACAGTACGCGATAGCGAATGAATTGAAATTGACGAGAAGAATTATATCTCACAGATGTAATGGGAAATTTTGCAACATGAAGCGGTGCAAAATTTTCTCCTTTGCATGGAACTGTGTTTTCTGAAACCTTTGACGTTCCGCAATCTGAGACGGAGAAAACGGTGGAAGAGCTAGGATTGAAGACGTATTCTGAAATCATGTTTCCTTTAGGTACTGAATGCCTATTAGGACCGTTTCAACCCACTCTTGTCCCGGGCCTCCGGAGCCCCACTTCGACTCTCTTTCCAGACTACAATCGGACACCACAATGCCAATCCATCCCGCCCCACGTCTTCAACTCGGAGCTCCTTTTGTCGAAGCATAAAGTAACCCTCAATACGAAGAGTTTTAGAAAAATGCGTCTCCGTCGGCTAATGCGATGAGCCTTGTACACATCGACGGCCAAGCTACTTTAAAAGTGGTTCGACGTGCGGCGGGCGCGAAGGACGAAATGTAAATTGGTCTAATCTTGGTAATGCCTCTTATTTTCGTAACACTCAGTGACGGAATTTTTGCTGCCAAATAATGGTGAAAAATGTGTTATTATTTATGCATGGGAAAAGGCGTGGATTTTAGTTGCGTTGTAACGATTATACCGAGGAGTCAACCATTGTCTATAGATATTATTTCTTCCCCAAATCAATCGCCGTGCTTTTATTAGCGAAATAATGAAGCACGAAGAAAACGGTAATAGTATAAGTGTATAATATGATAACGAAATTAATGCCACCCGCGCCGATGGTGCGCAATAACAATGACGATAACAATAACAATCGTAAGAATAATCCGTAATTGAACAATTATTCTCTCCGAGAGCTTTTCGGCTTATTTCCTCGAGTTGATCACGGCCATATTCAGCCAACTGTTCAACGATGTCGTTACATTCGTGAAAAAACAGTGAAACCGGCTATATTAAAGGGCAAGAATTTTTAGTGGTTCTGTATTTAAAAAATGTTATAAAAAAAAACATGTTATTTGTCCACGCATCTTTAACCAGAGCCAGCGTCTTTTCAAGAAATTTTAAATCTATACTCGAGTAACAATATATTAATCAGAACTTCGCGTTAACAATAAATCACATCGATCTACTATCATATCAAGTCGTTAAATACATTTTTTGTTATTTTAATCACGATCAAATCTGACAAAAACTTAATTACCTGGAATCTTTCAATTAGTGTTATAACGCCTTGTTCACGTGATATCCGAAGCTAGCGCATCACAAGGGTAAACGTGAGCACTCATGAGGCAGCTAGTAGGTGTAATCAAGGCTTGGAAGGGTTACCTTTTGTTGAAGGAAAATTGATCGAGACTAGGACGAGAAAGACAAGCGAGCAAACAAGCAAGCAAGCAAAAAGCCATTTACCATAGTAAATGAAAACTTCGTCCATTACGTATGCATTACGGTTAGCGAGCCATCTTTCGTTAAAGAGCACTGCACGGTTGAGCATCATGGTAGATTCTGTCAAAACTTGTTTGAGCAAGCATATCTCGTCTCATTAGCTCAGGCTCCGTTCTAGCTTACTCAAGTTACTCATAGAAGCTTTCGCCACCATCGCCTGCGTCCCACCACCCACGGCTTGATATACGTTTTATTTGATTACATTATACGTACGTGTGCCACGTGATTAGCTAAATTTTGCCAGACTTGCAGCTTCGAGACGAATTGTCTCCGGAGAATTGCAAACAGTAAAGCTAATCCGTATTCTTAGATCAGATTGCCCTAGATTACTCGAAAATTCGTATAGTTTTTATTTTCTTTTCAATTCAAAATAGACACACCGTGTTCCTTGGAATTGATAAAAATTTACTCCAAGTTTGACGGATATTAGATATTTATCTTCGTGCGTTATCGCGATTATGAACAAGACATGCGGTCCGTACTTATTTAAACGCGTGCGGCAACATCTGTCTGCAGGTTCTGCAAGACCTGACAGTGACATGTGAAGTACGCCGGAAGTAACTTGCCGCGGACAGAAGTCTACCGCATTTCCTCCATCAAGCACCCTCACATGGGAAATCTGTTGAGACCCGTGGTAGTATGTTTGCCACCCCGACGAGAAGTTCAAGTCCTCCAACGTACCGGTGTGATAAGATTCCTCCAGCGATTCATGACATGCATCACCGGACGTTGACAGTGAGCATATAAAAAAGAAGAATACACTATAGAAAGAGTCTGAAAAGAAAGAAAGAAGAAAAAATACAACGACCGTTTTCCCGATGCTTGTTTCCCTTTCTTTACAGAGATTTTCTCCGGAGTCTTGATAATTCCAACTTGCTTCACCGAGTGGCTATATTCTCCTTTTGTTAGATATCGATACGACTTGTAAGCAAAAACGTATACCGAGAATCATTTGGATGAGTGAGAAACTGGGCGAGAGAATCGAATGCCTTGAGTAAATCCCATTTCATCGCGTTAGTTTGCACCTGTGAGTGGAAACTACAGAAAAGAAAGCGAGTTCTGATTGAATGAATGACGGTGAAGAGTACGAGCGAGAAGATATTTTTATATTCACCCGATCTTCACCTTCGCACGGGACGTGGGTACACCGCAGATACATGTATTATATATAAAGAATGATATTTCGTATAAAATTAGGCTTTTCACCGCCCTCGTTATAATGTATTCATGATTCCCATTTCACTTTCACTGCACGAGGACACGGCGACGATGGGCGAAGTGGCTAATGGATTTTATTCCGGCGATGAAACAACGCCCATGTTTCTGCGGAGCAACAGTTATTAACTTTGTATTTCGTTTCACGTACTCGTCAGTTATAATAATAATGAAAGCCTGCAAGGACTCTTCGTACTTATTCATTCAGGCTGTGATCCCAGCAAATTACACACCGTCCTTACTTTTTCTCTAGCTTCCTCTTTCCCTTCCACTTCCACTTCCTTCCTTTCCCTTATCCCTCCACTTCTTCACTCTCCTGTAACCGTTTCACTGTGACTGAGCTTCAAGGAAGCTCGAAGAAGAGCGATATTATTCCGTTTCTGTACCTACCTAAAGCCGGAAACACCTCGTAACTTGTAACTAAAATCTCATATAATTTCTGACGCTTGTTAGTTAGCGTACGTAATTTAGATAAAATTTCTAACTCCCACTAGCGTCGGCGTGTATTTGAATTAGTGTCTAACGAGCTGTTGGCGAATTAAGCACTCGAAAATTGCCACGGTTACTAAGGGATGAGTGGCGTGTTGACTTTCAGATGGAGGGAAGGGAACGAGGGCGAGAAAAGTTAGCATTGCATGCCTATTTACGCAAGTAGTAATAATTATGAAAAAATGATACGAAACGGCGAAATCATATTCTACCTGCCACGAAGTTGTAGCTGGTGGAAATGGGGACTTCGAGGTGTTTGATAAACGACGATAGGTATCACCGCGGTAATCCCCCGCGTCCAGAACTGGCGTCGACCCATTGACCCTGCGCGTAATCATCGGCGATTCCTTTTCCCGGTGTGTTAACTCGGAAGAAATGAAACCAAACGACAACCGAACGTCCATAAAGAAGGTATAAAAGCCCGTAGAAAAGATAAAACACGCATAATCCGCGTAGGTATTCCGCAGCAGCGGGAAAGAAGAGGGCAAAAGGTCGTAGAGGGTGTTTCTTGCTATGCACGCCCGATCCAAAGGGAGACGAACAGGTCTCGGAAGCGGAAAAAGGAAGGAAGGAAGGAAAGAAGGAAGGAAGGAAGAAGGGAAGAGAGAACGAGAACGTTTTATTGGTGTCGCAGAGTTGGAAGCTGTTAGCAACACGTGCGACGGTCGAAATACGTGGTGCGGTAGGCGTGCGATACGTGTCATATTGTATGTACAAGATTCTGCAGTTCAAAACCTGCATAGAGGGTGAAACACGGAGCCAGCCATCCATCCAGTGGTTCACTTTTTAGCATTCGCCTGCACTGAACGAGGAGCAAAAAAAGGGGAGGAGAGAATGAAACAAGAAAATTACCCACTTATAATAGACGAAATAAAAAAACTAATCGATGATGCGTGCAGAGCAGACGACGGAGGCTCATTTCGTCATGATTGCCACTGAAATGAGATCAAATACGTCGCGTTTATTTCGATTTGTATATACGCCGCCCCCTCATACAAAGGGTAGTTTATGCTGGTGGGAGACCGGATAACGCGCAGGAGCGTGAATTCCGACCGCAACGGAATTGGATTTCGTTCGTTATTTACCGCGTGTCTCTTAGCAACTTTGCATTCAGCCATTAGAGGGGATTTCGAACGGCCCTCAGCGAACCGGTCGAGCCTCCAAAGCGTCCCCTACAAGACTATCAATTTACCGGTCAAAGTAGGGTTTATTCGAGCCTCGAAGTACCTCGATGTTGTTGCATTTAAACTTCTCTTTTGTATCTCCTGTTGCATGTCTAATTCGCGGAATCGTTCATCATTGCCAATTAGAGTTAGGCAGAGGATACCAGTAGCGTCGTAACTTCCGGTACGATGAGATTCTGCGTGGCAGCTTCGACTTTTGCGCATAAAAATAAACGCAGTTTTATATCCAAAGTTGGAGAAGCCCCGAGGAGCAAATAGAACACCGAGACACCACTGGAAAGTATTCGCGCCGCATTAAACTCACTGTCGGAATATTCGACAGAAGCTCAGGGACCGTTACGAACTCGTCTGTCACTTTGCCCAGACGAGAAACAAATGTCAATACCAGTGCCCCCAGGGCGTGAAGCGCGTACTGTCACAACGCCGGAGAAATCTCTTCGTCGTCTCGTAATGAGATCCGCATTGTTCTGCCTAGCTGCCGCATCTATCGTTGTCAAGCGTGCTCGCATCCCATGGATATGTCAACCATGCGGCTTCCTTTGACTAGGGGATGCAAAACGGTTATGCGACACCTACGAGTTCTTGTTTCCAAACCCGCATTGCTACTCGAAATTTTGGTACACGTTGTTCCCTTTACCCTGCACACCAAGTACTCGTTCTTGATTTACTCTAGTAAGTTGTCGATCAATGGGAAACAGTGGAAAATGAAATGAAATCGTTGTCACGCTTTTCAGATGCCAAAATCTATGTACAGAAATGAAATCACAATGATGATTAAATGCGAACAGCGTTTACTGATTCGAACCTCGTTGATCGCTATGTCTGACCGAACTGCGTGCTGTACCACTGTGAATTCCTTCATGCGAGTTTCTCAGCGATTTATTTACACACAATCGGTCTGATTTCAATCCGCTTTGAAATACGCATGAAAACTTCATGGCTCTGAAGTATGGATCAAAGTAAATGGAACCCAAGCCGAGTTCGAACAGCTAGTTCTTGTAAAAGTAAATCGGGCAATGCGATTCACGCAGTAGTATGTAAAAGCACGGCTCCGACCAGACGTGGCTGGTCCACGAGATATCAATGACGGTGAATTATGCATCTCACGTTCGAGGAGCATGCATCGTATGCGCATTATGATCGAGTTGAAGAGAAGAATTATTCGTCATATATTGGAAATTCGAGACGGAATATCTTTGGCTCCGATAGGAAACGTGAAATTTTGTTGAAATTGATTCAGTTTTTATGTGCAGGTAATCGAATCGCCTCACGTTTCGATTTTTCAATTAGAATAATGTATTCGAAAGTTATACCTCGTTATGACAACAGGCTGAATCAGGATAATAACTGGACGTGAACTTTACAAAACGGAAATCCACTGTCATTATATTGAGAAAACCAAATCAGGAGTCTATTCAATAAACTATATGGTCGGAGGAAAGATTACCTTTCACGTAAGAATTTTGAGGGAAGTAAGCCTGACAAAAATCTAAAAAAACAATTTTCCAGTATGGAGAATAATTCCATTTGACTAATCGATCAGACCAATTTACAAAAATTGTTAAATTCGCTAGCATTAATGTGATATTCTTGAGTTTACATCTATATACCAACGTAGACATTGGCGACAGATTTTTTGGACGTCGCGAATAAATTCAATTTTGGAATCGGATAGATCGATAAAAAAAAAAAAAATTACTCGGTATCATTTTCGATCACGAGGATATAAGATCGTAGGGTTCGTAGAAAAGGGAGGAGAGAGAGAGAGATAAAGAGGGAGAGAAACGGCGGAAGTAACTGAACGAAACGGAGCAGCGCGGCGGCGCGAGAAGTCGTAATTAAAATTTAATCGCTAGGTTGAACCAGCTCACTTCGTCAACCTGCAACTCCGGGGCTTCCCCATTCTCCTCGAGTGCTGTTGTAGCCCTGCCCTGAGGGATCTCGTCGTCTATGCTCCGTATAATGCGTTGCGCCCATATCCTGTATCCGCGTACGTATATATATAGTACGTACCTATCTACCCACCTTGTACGTATTTACCGCAGCATACGTTGTGCGTGTATTTCCCCGTGCACGTATGGAGCATCACGAGGGATCGGGTCGGATATCGAATCGGATCGGGGAAGCTGTTGGCTCAAATTTGAGAGCGAGTTTCTCGGAGAAGGGTTGAATGACCGAACGCCGATCCGTTTCCCCAGAAACAAAAGCTGTGTTTTTTTACTTATGTCGGTGATACTTTCAAATTGAACCTGTTAAGTTCCTGTCAGATACGCCAATTAATGGATGACGTTTCGTTTAAAATTAGTATGAAAGAAAATTTTGACAAACCGGAGGCCGTATTGATTTTCTTGATAATTTAATGATTTCACAGCTTAATGGATCTACAATTTTCAGATCCTCGTTCACCGCCTTTGTACGAATTCTGATTGACGAGGGTTAACGTACGGGGTTTTCGCAGACTGTCTAAACCAATCGCGAATCGGCCTTAGGACTCCGTCACGTGGTGAGAAGCAGACGTGACTCGGTGGAATAAGAAACTTTCGGCAAATTAGAATGGGCGTGTAAGACGTGTCTATGTACTTCATATTTGTCTCGCGCAGAGTAGCGTGATCGATTGCTTTTTAAGCTGATTGTGAAACTGATCGTTACGAAATTGTTCAAGGGTCAAATCGATCGAAAACAATTACAAGCTTTAGGAATATAGCTTGTATGTGTAATAGAGTCTCAGATTAGAAGGTAATCAGCCATATATACAAGGTGTTTGTTTGAAAAAGTGTAGTTACGAAGTAAAATACTCTTTGAGAACATCCACAGGGTATTAAATTTATTGATATTGAGAAACTTGTGTAAACAAGAGTAATAACCTGAATAACAACGTTGGCCTGATCATTTCGGATAGATATTCGATCGTTGGTAAACGTTTTCGACACAATATCCAGGAAAATAATTATCTCGTATCACGTCAGAGGTATTTTTACACGAGTTAAGATCGAAGAATGAAAAGAGAATTCACATCCCAATGAAATTTCCATTGTTTTCCAAAATGTATTCCGATATTGTAAAACGTTGAAAATTAATCAGATCGCTAATCTACCTCAAGCTTTATGGAAAATGTCGAATATTACGCCTGTGCAATAATTTCATGTACGTTATACAAGAACGATGAGCCAATTCGCGAACTATTAAAACAACTTTCGCGTCAACGAAGTACCTCGGTAGTTCCATAAGCTCTGCCATTTTCCTCGGGGTCCAAAGTTTAGTGTAATTTTCGTTGGCACTAAGGAAAGCGCATTCATGCGATGAATACATAGATACAGGCCTGCGTGTGGATACTGACAGGCCAATATGACTGGCTTACCCACAGCTGTGGCCTCAACGACGTGTCTAATAAGCTAGGAAATTGTTTTGCTAGTGACTGGGGATTTCGCAGCGCGTTTCCGTGTAACTACGGATTACGGGGTGGCGTGAGGTGGACTCCAGATGGTTCGCATATCTTACGATTGTCACAAAGACCGCAATGTTGCCTCAACGGAGCTGAAGAATGTTACCAAAATTTTCTGGCCGCCATAGAGTGCTCGTGAAAAAAATAATAATAATAACAACAATACTGAGGTTAATAATAATAATGAACAATCGGGAAGAGTAGGTTTGATCCGCATTAAATTCACGCGATTTTCGAAGTGCAGGGGGAAAAACGATATTACCGAAAGGCGAGGAAACTATACGGGGATTGCACAATAAATTGCTTTTGATATACTGAAGGCGAGCTCTTAGCGCCTCCCCAGTTTCCAGAGCTTCCAATCATTGTTACGAAAGTTATGTGCCGACTTGCACTGTATATCATATTCGTATATACATATAAGTGTACCTCTTCCAGTTGCATTAGTTTGCGATATCAAAGGACATCGTTGAATTCACTCACCAATAATTTCTTCCTACAATCCTTCCTATCAAATGCGTTTGGTTTAATATTCGCATACCACATAGTTACGCTCACAAGAACTAACACATCACATATATTTTATATAATATAAAAGCAGTGCGCAGTAGCTGCGGTGAAAGCAAAGGAGGAATTTCTCCGTCGATAAAAATATTTTTAGCATTTTCTTGAGAAAATAAATATATAAATTCTAAGCGTATGTGTATGTGTGTATGTCTGTATATACATATCACGTGTCTAATGGCATAAAGTCGTAAGCGCTATTTTACGACCTTTTGCTTTTGAAAAAGCCAAAAGGACATGTGTTTTTTTGCCTAGCTAGGCTTACAACATAAAAATACAGTCAGAAATGTTGAAATTTAATAACAGTTTAATTATGAGCAAAAGATCGTATAGTAGATTCGACTTTTTGGTCCTGATGAAAATTGAAAAAATAATTTACTACGGTAATTGCATAAGGACGTAATAGCCAAAAATTATTTTTCAATATAAATATAATTATTATTCCGATCATTCCGATATAAAATCTCCATCCTCGCCGTATAACTTTGTTAGTGTTGATTTTTAATGCGTTTCCATTATTTCTAGAGTGTTTGTGAGAAAAAAAATGTGGAGGTTGCGCCCTTCTGTTTTGATCTTTGAGAATGTTGTTTACGGTAAGATTTCTGAATTTTTACAGATTAACAGTAACAACCGCAGAAAAAAATAGTTGTTACGACTTTCTGTTTTGATCTCTATTTTTCATGAACTTGTTTAATGAAAAAAGGTCCTTGGGCAGACCAACTTGGCCACAGGTGTCGAAATTTCCAAGCAGGCATCATGAATATGATTTAGATTTAGAATCTTTCAGCGAGAGAATTCAATTTTGGGTTTGAATAGATTGATATGCGATGTACGATAAAATTGAATGGTCATTTTACAGATTAACAATCGAATTGGTCAGTCATGAAAATCGTGATTTCTCCTGTCCAGCGGTCCTTGATAATTACTTACCATGGATGGGTGAAACTGAGTTCATGGGTATAAAAAGTTGACTAAGAAAAATCCATGACATTAATATTATTAACAAACGTGTGACATTGGTATCAAAAGTAAAAGAGTGACTTTGTGTTTGTTTCAATCGATTACAGATCTCAGACCATAGCTGGTTGATTTTCATCTCTTCCTTTCCTTCTGGCTGTGCGATGAACTCAGGCTTAGACTCTGGACCAGAAGTAGAGCTGCACAAGGTGAAGATCGTTCTCGCAGAAGCATCCCGTCCACCAGCACAGGATACGCCAGTAAAGTTGTCCGGAAGTAAAACGGTCTGAGATTATTTGAAAAAACGTGAGTCACGTTTTTACCATTGATATCAATGTCCTTAGTTTGTTAATAATTAATTTGTTTTCTTACAGCCTTCGGGCTGCTCCTTTCACCGAAGTTGGCAGCTCTGCACATCGTTGACAATTCTTACATTGAGACAGGGATGACATCAATGGCTGCAGCCCCTTACCATAGTTCCTGATTGTGGTGTACTGGATGGATCACTTTCTTCTGACTCCACAGTATTTTGTTTTATCATTGATGTTTCTTAGCAAGTTTGTGGATATACAATTACGAAACTCAGTTTCACCAACCAAAGTAGACAAATGACAATTTTGTAGGTTTCAATCGCTTATTTCTTCAATGATCTGTATTTCTACCTTGTATCAATATGACCATTAAATTAATTTTTCAGTATCGTTCATGATATCTGCTCAATTTTAGAATTGATATTTTTTTTCATAAAATGAATCGAACCAAAAACCCAATGCTAGAGAGCTATATGCTCGATTATTAAAAATGTATTTATCCAGTACATTCATTGGGCGCCCGGTAAATTTTTCCACCAACTTTCGCACCTCCTTTATCAAGACTATCCTGTACCCTAATTTCATCATTCGAATCCGAAATTCCCGATCGAAGGAAGATGAGATTCGTATTTGTATGATATACCGGAGTACCGTGCAATAGGTGGAGGGGTTTAAACGCGGGTCAGAACCGAAATCGGTGTAATTATCTTAGTATTCGAAACACGCGCAGGATCATAAAATTCGGAACTTTGCCCTGTCCGGAGAGGATGGAGAGGAAAGAGCTGAAGGGGGTGAAAGTCGTCGTCCTGGCGATCCGTTTGTCCTTGGGAGTCCAGCGGCACGGCGTTCCAGTAGAGCACGATCCTCCATGAAAGTCAATCGCGACGAGCTTGTCGCAGGGGAATCGGAGAGGCTACCCTCGCCTCGGTTATGGTCAGCTATGGTCAGCTATACGGTCTGCAGTCGTTCTTGGAAACTGGATGAGAGTTAATGTCAGGGTTAGGGGTTGGGAGGTGAGGTGAGGTGAGGCGGGCGGCTGTTCTTTTCGTACGTGTTTCGGGACAACTTTTTCGATATCTTGGGAAAGAACTCGGTACTGGAATAATTTCATCTAAATACAGCAAGGCTTTTTCTCCGTTGGGTGATCGGGTTGACCTTGAACAATATTTGGACCAAGTTTACCGCGACGTTCGATCGATCATCGTCAACAGATTCCTGCATCGATGAAAAATTCCCACTGGGATGTCACGGGCACAGTTTTATGGTCCGTCGATGTGCAAAAATTGTGTTCAAGCCCGCACATTCTTCCTCTTTATATCCCCCCCCCCTCCCCCCCCCCCCTTGCCGCCGTCAGTCTAATAAACTCTAAGTCTATCGCGAATTTTCACGCGTACGTGGGCGTATATGAGACAGAGATGGCGCGGCCTGTCCGCGGTTCGATGGCTTGCGAAAAGAGGCGACGAGGGGAATTGGATAGAGAAAGAAGGCTGAGGAGACCTACCGCAGAAATAAAGGCGTCCGAGGTTATTTGCCGACTTAATTACAACGTCACTGAAGGGGGGCGGAGGGCATTAAAACCAAACACGTAGAACCACTATTTTTGACCTGAACGATCTCTCGTCAACGAGTGACTCTGTGATTAAACTCCTTCACGTGACGAGGCGTGCCCGCCATAAAAAAGATGGAATTCCCTTCGATCTTTCCGAAGAACTCGAGTTTGTATTGCAATGCCGTTTTCGACGAACTTTGAATCGGCACAACGAATTAAAGTCGCATAAAGTCGGTTGTGAAAATGTGATATTTTTAACGTTGCACAGATTTTTGTTTGAAATGGTTTTCGCGTTTTCTAGTTGTACAATAATCGCAGAAAGTATAACTTACTGAAATCGTGTCTAATATGAAGAATAAAATTATTGCATTACTCCTAGAAAAAAGTGATGAATATCAAGATTTATGCTAAATAATTTTTAGATTATAGTGTTCAGCATTCTGGAAAATATCATCTTATGTGGTGAGAAGTTATGAGAAAATTATGTTACATCAAGATATTTTCCAAGACATTCTTGAGAAAATCTCTTGGACGAGGTGAATTTTCGTACCAAAATATATCTCTTTCATTTCTAGAATATCAAGTAACGGAAACGACAATTGTTATAGTATAGCATTCTGATTCACCACATTCCGGTGAAAATAATTAATTTTTTGTTGATTTTAGAAACAAATTTCAGTCAGGATTTCCGAACTTTTGTGCGGTGTGATCATAATTACTTTCACAAATTGTGGAATCAAAGGTGAGGATTCGTTGATACAAATTATAATTATTATAATTACTACTTGAGAGAAATAATATCCAGAGATCTTTTTTTGTGGTAAAACATATACTTTAAGAATTTTTGTCTTGCATTTTACGAAGTATTTTACACCAACAACTTGAACGCCGATTAGAAAATACCGCTAAACGGTGAAGACCGCATTTGCTTTATCTAGTTTTTTTCCAACTTCAACCAATTTACTGTACGTCGGACACGCGAGAAACCCTGACAGTGAATAAAATATCGACGGAGCAGCACCATTACCACGAGAGCTTTCGAATTGAAGCTTGGTAAAACCGTCGAAGCGATAAGTTCAAGAAGAAGACAAAGTAGACATTTACTGGTAAGCTTTGGAGTAGCAAGAAATTAGTGGTTGTTAATAATTCATTGTCGGTTAAAACGAGTCGACATCTGACGAAAACACATTTTTCACATTTCGTAAAATTCAATTTCAACGGCGAAAATCAAAGGGAATACTAATTTTTACAATCGTCAAAAAATCAAAGCTTCATTGCGATTCTGCACTCGTTTAAAAGTAGCTACCATGAAAAAAGCGGAGAATCGTTCAAAGGGAATTCGAAATTCTTGGAAAGGACCAAAAAAACACATAATTTCAGCGATTTTTTTTATCACAAAGAAAACTGGAATTAAGCAAACCGTGATATTGCTATTAAGACGATTTGTGAGACTTTCTTCGGCAGCGAAACAAATTCGCGGATAACGATAGTTGTTGTAGAAACTGCGCAATTCCGAATTAAGAATAATGATAAACTAAACATCACGCTGTACGCTCTGAAAAAAAATTTCAATCACTGCGCAGTATAATTTAAATATGCAATCGAGTTATCAGTAACGTCGCAAACATACCTTCTAATGCTGACGCTGCAATTTGAGATCCTCTGGTACTCATTCCGACCTTGTTTTGATCACTGTGATTATCGCTGCTACACACACTAGTCACTGAGAGTCACTCTGGCACAGAACACATTCAAAACAATAACACAACACACAACAAAAGTGGCAGACAACACGATGCGGTACCCAAAACCGATGTCACTCCGGCAGCTCACTACGCGCAAGTGGCGCTGTAAATTCGCTCGCGAGTTGACGCTGTTCGCACGGAGCGTGTCGAAAGCTAGCGCACATGCGCAAAACCCTCGACTTTCGCGTTACGCGCTGAATCCAGGCTCGAAAATTGAATCACGTTCACGATTTTTCGGCGAATTTTTATCATTGATCAGAAGATTTGAGCAGCAGAGAATGAAAATGCATTTAACTAATAAATTGTGCTGCAAAAATAGCGTGTGTCACAACTGCAGATGGGCGATATCCGACTTGGCTCATGCTGCATTGACACTTGTTGGATATCACCCACTTTCCGCACTAGTAACATTAATATGCTTTGCTGGATTGTTTTTGATGCGGAAAGGAAAATCATTATGTTGATTTCGTATCTAGCTGTAATTGAGATTAGTCACAGTGTGAATTAAGATCTGAATTACCTCTAATTTACAAACATTTAGGCCTCGCAGTTTAGGAAAACAGTGTTGAAGAATTTCATCACGTTTTCGAGTTAAATCTTCACCTTTAAATTGCCAGCACTTCCCGTCGTCAGAGCCAAAAATATTTCCTTATGCGTAATAAAAGATTACATTACATTAATTACAGAGATACACAGGCTTCCTTCAATTCTTGTACAATTCCAGAAACACAATGTTGTACATATTTTTGATTCTAATAAATCCTCCTCATATCTGATAAATATTTACACAGTTCAAACCGCATGTCAGTATTCTTATTCTACTCTATTGACAGTAGAGACTGGGGCGCTTCAATTTGGACACGTTAACACCATGGAACACAGACTGACCTACCATAGTTAAAGAAAAAAGCTCTGCCTAGGGTGTGAAGCTTTGCAGGATACCTTGCGATCATCAGTTACGGGGTAATGATATGATGACAATGCAGGATTTCATTTTAAGGGCTGCAGCTAAGCCTGAGATGAATTTTCTATTGCTTCCGCAACTGCCGAGGGTTACCTTTAGTGGTAACTCTACCATGAACCTCACTTCCGGATTTCCACAACCAATTTTCTCCGTCAACGTCGGTATGGAGAGACTTACCAGCAGTAGTTTCCGCTCCAGCTGAAGCAACGGGGTATGAAAGCGATTTCGTTGTCATGCACCATACGTCGGTATTCCTTGGAAAATTCGTTTACATTCATTGTGGAGGTAAGATGTACTTACTGCAGATATAACTTTCGAGGATTGCTGAAGAGACTGAAATCTGTACTGCGAATTTACACCTTTGAAAATAATGTCGATATATTGAAAATCCGAATGCATTTCTCACCGTCCGAGCATTTATTAATTTGGCATTAACGATTGAATCTGAATTTTTTTTCTCGTCCACGACATTGGCTGGAACCAATCGAACAAACGGAAATTGGTAGTGATTATAGTTAAAAAATGAACAGGAAATTGACAAGGTGGTTGAATATATCTGTAAAATTAAAACGCCAATAAGTATTCAGTCGATCTTCTACGTCGAGGAGGAAACACGTAGCATAATTACACCGGTATTCAATTAGTCCTAATTTCGCGATATTTACGCCGAAATACGACTCTGGTCTACACCCAGCGAACAATAGATAACTGATATCGTCTGACTGATATATATGGCGTAAGTGTGCCGTATGCAATTCGGACAATAACTCACCCCTCGCCTGCATGGCTTACGTGATGAAAGACACGTTTTGTATCAGTCACCGATAAAACGTGCCTTACACGTTTCCGTATCTGATATTGATGGGGAGATACGGCTCGTGCTCTGGCCTCGTCGTGATTTTAAAATCCCTTCAAACGACGGGAGTTCAGCCAAGACGGTAAACTCGGGGTAGACATTTTTGATTCCATCACAAGGCTTCAGCGTACGAACGAACACGGTACTAAACGTTTCTAGTGCAACTGCAACAGGAGGACAAGATTAACTATAACGTTGTCGCATTTGCATGGTATGGGGTTGTTTATCGAAGCCAGAAACCCCCTTCAACGCACGCATCTGAGTCTGGGTAACAGCTGCAGACGCAGGGTTAAGCGAAGAGATACGGAGACAGTTTCTCCTGTTCTCATGGGCAATGAATTCCCCACCCCCGTAAGTATGGGACATATTTGTTGGTATTAGTGCATGTAACAGCCGTTTGATATTCGTGCAGAAATTACTTGAGAAATTGTTGACTATCCTGCTCACAGTTCGAAATTCTACTGTAACCGCAAAGTATCCTTTATAGCGGTATCCGCACACGAAAATCTGGCTTACGGTTCTTTGACCTGCTGCACACGATATACAGAGAGGGTGTCATGAGGGGGGCACAAAAATGGAGCCCAGCAACGAAATCTCGGGGTTCTCTGATCCGAGAGAGAGTTCCTATGATAAGACGAACATGCATTCTCGTACCACGAACCTTCTGGCAGGACGGAAGAGAGCGAATGGACAGAGGAACCGCTGGGCGGAAGGGGGGCGGTATTCTCTCGCCCAGAAAGACGATAAAATATTGCCCGCTTTGCCATTCTTCTTGGCTTTTTACTATACGAAAGGTCTGACGTGATTAGAACCATTTCTCAGTGTAACTGTCTGTCGCTGCTGCCGTTGCTGTTGCTGTTGCTGTTGCTGATGCTTCGGCTCTTCCCCCTCCTCCGGCCCTTTCACTCTTTCTCTTTCTCTCCCTCCCTATCTTTGTCTCTTTCTCCCTTTCGCTTTGACAAAAATGAATACCCCCACAAGCGTGAAAGAGAATACGGTGACGCGTCTGTCAACGAGTAAACGGCATCTTGTATTCCTTTCCCGGAATATTCAATCTGTCGTGTCACGTTCAGGGGAAAACTGAGTTTAGGTTGGTTTCACAGACGAGAGAGGGTGATACGTTTTCTTGCCCTGCTTTTCAACCTCCGTTTCGGATTTGCCTCCGGCCGCTTTGCACTTCTCTTGGTTTGTTTCAAAGCCGCGTTGATGGGTTACCGTCGTATAAGATGATCCACGATTCTTTGACATTTTATCAGATGTTTTTTTTTCCGATAAATTTTTCCTTCGACAGGGCGTGTCTCGTTAAGACGTATACGATAATTTTACGCTTCGCGCTTAATTTATTCGTATCACACGCCGAATCGAACGAACGGCTGGCTGTCTTCTGTCTAGCTAAGCAGAAAATATACGCTCGATCAGCATTCGCGACGTAACTGTTAACCGCATGTCCCACTGCAATCTCGGATCCTATCCAAAAGCGACAAAATGCTCGTTCCCATCTGATTCTCGCCGAGCAGGAGATCCCGGGAAGATGGATGGTGCAACCCCGTCGAGATATCACCCCGGAGAACAGATGGCTTTTATTAGACTTGGTTAAGGAATTCAGGATGTTTCGGTTATTCATGCACTTTCGTCTTTCCTGGCTCTTGGGTTTGGGTCCAAGTTCAAACTGCGCGGTTCGTCGCCTCGATTATACTCGAGTACTTATCCTTGTTATATACAGCTACTGATCCGCGTTAAAACGCCGGATATTTGACAAGGAACAATACTCGGCATTGCCGCCTTCCACTTTACTGGAAAATGTACGACTCAAAGAGGCTTGTACTAATGGGCAACGAAAATCCGAGAGGTACAGGTAAAATACGATTTTCGCCGAGTACATACCGCCCTTTCGTGCGACGGATGTTGGAGCCGTTGACAAGTTTATCAAACTCGAGAGTACACCGGGATTAAACGGATTTTATCTGATTAGTGAAAAGAGGCACGATTGTTTTCGGAACGAGAAGTTAAAAGCGTGGGAGTAGCTTGGTGATCGACTGCTGAGGTAAGGAGTCTTAATGAGAGAAGTTTCTCAGGTTTCCCCTTCAATCCTGCAAGCCGGGTAGGTGACACGGTAATTTGTCGGAAAACAATCAACGTAATGTTCGCACAATTAACGGCAAGTCCTTCCCCCCCACTTATTATCAGTTTCGCAATGAACTAAACTAAAGCCGAAGTCCTGAAACTAGTACTACAACTTTCCTTGATATCGACGAAAAAAGAAGTTTTCTTTTAGCGTATTAGTTTTTCTTCTGCTTCATTTAACTTCACTTTCCACGCAGATCTTAGCCGCTAAGTCTGCAGACACAGAACCTAAAGCCTCGTTGCGCCAAACTGAATTTGCGATCTATTAGAAACCGCAATGTAGTTGGTATATTCAGGTCGGAGCTGAGCGTAGCAGCCGGTGCAGTTCCTTCTTTGATTCATCGCCTGCAGTTGAGAAAAGCGCACGTTTGCGCTTTATTGGATGGCAGGTGGTGTCATGGAGTCGAAGTATATCAGGGATCGTATACATGGCGAACTGGAAATTAACTTTGTAAAATCTCTCTTCCGGTAACGAAGTTTCGCTTCCCTTCAAGAAACTGTTGTGAAAATGTGGTAGGACGAGAGTACGTAAAACTTCATATCCCGAAGGCGAAATTGATCCTTCCAAAAACTGTACTAGCCTATGTTTATGGAGGTTAAACTCTCGTGATAGCCGTTTTGTTTCATCGCGCAATTCTATCCTGGTAATAATTTACGCTCCGAAATTTTATTTCCATAGGAATGGTTCGAATAAACCATTGATTATTCTTAATTTTGAATAAACATATACGAATGGAGCATGATTTTATTTTATCAATACACGCATTGAATTGCCAGTAAAAGTAAAATTATGTACGTTGACTCGCGTTCGTCTTCTACTCTTAGCTCTTAAAACTTACCTCAAAATCATGATCTTTGCGCCAGATCACCAGTCTTACATCGTGCACCACATTTCCATGAACAACTGCCAACAATTCATATTGCGAAAGCTTCGTAATTTAAAACGCTAAATTTAAATGTACTACATTTCATCGTGTGATTTTACATCACGTTCGACAGTTTTTCATTTTGCTTGTAATTCTTTGCATGCATCTTCTTTAACAACACTATCATCACGTCAAGCACTTAAGTAGATTAGTGACGCATCCTAAAATCGTATAGTCATGAAAATGCAAGCTATAAATGTCCGCGATTTAGAAAATCTTTCTTTTTGATTGGCTCTAAAATTCACTTACTGTCATTGCAATTGCTGATTTAACTGAAAATGGTCTCCTTTTAAAAATAAAAGGATACATATCTTCATAATATAATACAATGCGATGCATAAAGACTATTTCACCCGCTTTATCATTTGTTAAAATTTTACAACGTAAAAAATTATTGGTAACAACTTCAAATTTCTCCTACAGTTTTTCTAGACAATCTTGTTGATAATAATGTATTCGTATTATTTTCAACTAAATAAACTATAATTCTATTAGGTGAACCATGCTAATATGTTGCATATTACATTACCAACTCCGATATTCGATAAATCAAACTGAAACAAATCCAATGCATCTTATACGCGACAAAACGGCTTCAAGTCAGCGATATTTCGAGGTTTAATGTGACATGTCTATTTTAGAAGAAGATTTTGTAAGAATTTCCCAGCGTCGATCAATTAAACAATACAATAATCACTTAAAATTCATTACTTGGATTGCGAAAGTTCACGTGTCCCCCGCATTAATCGTGACCAGAGCAGAAAAATGAAGACCGACGAGTGAAAAACGCCGAAGGCGTCCTATTTTTATAACCGTTTGAAAACGAATCCATATTTGCTTTTTTATACTCCTATATCTACGGCAGATACATATATATCGTTAGCATGCGATATCGGAGGATGATTTTCCAGCAGAGAATGTTGAGTTTTATCTCATGGTTACTCACGACGCAATTACTTCCCGACGGTCAGTGCTCTAGGTCAGTGGTGAGCCTGAGGTGGTCATTAGTAAATTTTCGTTACGGTCGAACCGTCGATTCCGACCTTTCGGGGCTCTTGGGGGCAGCGGAGGGTAGCCGACACTAATGGCGGTTGGATGGCACCTCTGGTCTAGCCTAAGATGTTTATCCCCCATAATCGGTGGAGATTTAATATTAATGATAGCTTACGGTCGGCGTTATCGTAGCCCCACGAATTTCAATGCCCCGTGGCAAACGACAGGTCCCAAAACAAAACAGAAAAAAAAAAAGAAAAATACCAAGGAAACTTGGCTGGGAACAAATCCCAGCTATTCAACCTCACCCTAGTCTCAGTCTCAGCCCACTCATTCGACTCAAAATACACGGCGAAGATCCAGAAAAACAGCCTTCTGCGCCTGAGCAAACCAACACCAAGAGGTGACAGAGGTGAACGATATGCGATGTACCTACCAAACATGGCTGGAAAGAATAGAAAAAGCGGTCATGGGATGTAACTGCCGACACAAACTTGTCACGTTTTGATCCTGATGTTGAAAACTGCGGTCGGCTTCACGACCGAATGATTGTCTTGTTGTGTACATTGGCTCAGCTACAAAGGTTTGTCTTCTTCAGAGACCCTCCTATCATTTCCGGCCTTCCACCCACGTCTCGAGACGAGCTACCCTCGCGTGACACGTGTGTCCCAGGGTTCATGGAAACTCGGCTGCTTCATCGCGAGGCTTTCAGGTGGCTTCCCAGCCAACTGGTCTGTGCGCGCGAGGCATATTCGGGGGTCTAAATGGCGGAAAGACGGTATTTCCCTGGGTCTACCAGGAAACACCTGTTGGCATCGTCCACTGGGTTCACCGCTATCAGTTACTCACGCCTTATATCGTTCGCGATTTGTCTATTCAAGTCAGACTCGGCTTCACGCGTCGTTAGGATTCGGAACCCTGGAGTGTGGATCTCGGGCTTTCAGACTCCGCGCGATTTTCCTCGGAAATCATCTTACCTACCCTTCGAACAGGCAGACTCTCATGCTGGGAATCTGAGCCCGATAAATAAGCTGCATTAACAGTAAACGTTCCCATGAGCTTTGTCACGATAAGGGTGAAGACGGTTCAGTTTTTTTTAGCCCCCATGAGTCGCGTACGTTTTGTTCAGGCTACGTATGGGAGAATGTGCTCTGAACGCTCCTTAAACTCACCCCAATCTGCTTTTCTCTGTTGTACATATTCTTCGGGATATCCCTCAGGAATTATCAACTCCGTGTAATAACCTGTGGCAGAGGGTCTTCCAGTCTTCGCTGTGCGGTAGAAAGCTTCTTGTTAAGGCTTAACGATCTGACGACCATTAAACGTACCCTCGTAGAATCGTTTCACGCGAAGCTTGCAAGCGTTGAATAGATTACATACCACTTTTCGTTAGACGGCGCAGAGGCAGTTAGTTATTCAGAATTAATTCTTGATTCGATTCTAATGTAATTAAGTATGATCAGTTCGCCTAATAGATAATTGAACGCCGCAGCATTTCCTGAAAATAAATTTACTTGTAATCCTCAGACACGACAGAGAGAAGAAGAGCGGAGTGGGAGAGAAATAAGAGGTGAATTGAAATTATCACGACTAATTGGATCCAAGGGATTTTGAAAACGAAGATACAAATTAAAAACATATTCGTAACTACCTCGTTTCGCTGTGTCATAATACCTGATCAATTTCTTTACAAACTCGTTAACCGTATTGATATGTTACCATTTCGCAACTATAGATAGTTAAACGATATAATTACAAGGTGAGTTCGAAATTTTACGGTGAAATACACAGAAGCTGTATAAGCAGCGATGCGTGATTATTTCCATTTGTTCTATCAATTCTGATTCGAAGGGAGGTATAAAGACCGTTTGTAAAATGATACGCACCCATCCAATAACTAATTGAATTTAGCTTAATTTCATAATTTATGAAAATATTAATCATCGCTAAATGGCACATATACAATATTTTGAAGCTTGTGAAAATCATTTCTATGGTAACGCCCTCAAAACCAGAGAATATATGACGAATTGCATCGATATTTGAACAGTGCGCGACTTGAATAAATTTTATGACTAAGAACAAAAAAAAAAAAAAAAAAAAAGGACAGTGGCTGTTTTACAAGTCAGGGGCACGCAAGGTTCCGCGCCCTTATTATTCACTTGTGATATTATCTCTCGATGAATTATTACTACAGCTCGGACACGCATTCCCTGACAAAATAGAAGCTTGGAAATCGGTGTGTGAAGGGAGTCACGCACATGTGTGAATGCATGTGAGCGTGTGCACGAAAGTACAAGGACCTATTTCTACTAGTCGTAACTCATATTTACGAGCCGTGGGAGTTATGCCAAGTTTAAGAGGCTGCATAATGAAACCCTGAAACCTGAATTCCCCTTATTCACGGCGTTCGAGTCCAGAAATATTGCACTAAACGTTCCACTAATACCTTTCTAATATGCGTCAACTAGCAAAGAGTGCGTCGTTGACGGATTCTCTTATTCATAGGAATTACTTCCAACGATGCGTTATAAGAGGCATTGAATTTCCACTCTATTATTGAGTATCACTCGAGTATATAGAGGCTGTGTCAAGTTTTTACCTTCGATCTCCAGGAGCCACTCAACGTCAATGCTGCGTTACATATCGTACTTGGATGGCTGGCATGGTGCGCTCTTATTGATCATGGATGAAAGAATGGAATCTAACATTTACAGTAAGTTGTTTCTTTTTCCCATTTTGTATTACGTAAAACAATAATTCGCTGAATAGGTATACACGAAATATTAATTTCAACAGATAGAATTTTGTAAGTTTCATTGACAGCTTTGCTACATTGAAATTCCACTTGACTATGCTTGTAAAACCTTTGCTGTTGCACTGAAAATTATTGCTTTGACAATTAAATTTCTTGCCGTACTGTACGAGCACTAAAATTTTTTGGTGGAATGGATTATTTTTAATTTGTATATATATATATATATATATATATACATATATGTATATTCCCGTATAATTAAAGCTCTCTCAATTGTTAAACCCTAATTTGCGGTTGTGTAATTTTTTTCCTCTCATATTACCAGTTACCAGCTACGTCAGGCGGGCGTGAAATTTGTCTCGTAAACAAGAAAAAGAAGGAGGAGGAAACAGGATAGGTATGTATATCCGGGGTACTGTAGCGGCGATATTAAACTGTATAAATAGAAGACGCCTTTTTTCGCTGATGGTGGTAGAAGCGGATCTACTTTACCAGACTTTCATTTGCGGACTTGGGCATGAAATTTTATTCCACTACCCGAAAGCTCTATACAGGCGACAGAAAATACTCCTCCGTAGCGTTTGAATGCCGGCTTAAACTCGGTTGCTCCGAGTGAGTGGTTGTTGGACGACGTAATTTTTTCGTTTTTTTTTTGTTTTCCTCTTTTACTTTGCTGTATTTTTCATTCTGTTTTTCAACTCAATTTTCAGTTTTCTTTTTTTGTTTCAATTTCCTTCTTCGCTCCTTTCTCCTCCCGCCGCAAGCGGAACTTTCCCTGGCTCGTGCATACATTTCAAATATTTATTCCCACGAGGCATTCATTTCTCGTATAAGGCGTGAAGCGCCGTTGAACGAATACCTACACAACACCCCGAGGCCTCCCCCCACCTCGCGTTCTTATTCTCCCCGTCGTCTCACCCTCTTTTCTACTCCATTTTTCCCTCTCGACTATGTGATACACGTACAGTAATAGTACACGTCCTTATTGCTGCTGCACAGCTCCATTGCGTTATCCGACGGTATAAGTTGACTGTCCAACCGTGCTCCAGATGCTACTCGTCGCGTTGAAAATTTAAAACAATGATAGTTTCGTGCCGCTCGCGCATGTTCGGTCGATTCTATGAATTTAAATCGACTAAAGTTCAACCCTGAGACAGAAACGAGTCCGAGTTACTGCACTCTCGTTGCGCTGAAACGTCACCCTGGCGCATGTATAATATAGTTCCAGCAAACGGTTCGTGGCTGAAACATTCGTGACCATCGATCTTGCGGCTATGAGCGTAAATTTATGGGATTGTAAATTCTTCGTGAAAATACAGCGCTGAGTTCAACACAATACTTAAAATTTTACACAGTTCTTGTGTAATACAAACGATTTCGCGAGGATACTCCGTTTTCTACTTTTGAATGAATTTTTATTCTACGGTTCGCACTCGGATGGAATTTGTCGAGCAGCCTGAGGCTGTGCCGGGTGAATAAAAGTAATGTGATAACGGTAATTAACCAGTTGAAATGAAGCGAAAATACCACCGCGAGGCTCTTTGTCCGCGAAAACAAACAATACATGACGTTTCAACGATCCTGAATACCTCTACTTGTGGCTTGAGAACCCAGGGGGAGAGAACGAGAGCAACTGTGCGCCGTATTCATTGCTTGACCCGTTTGTTCTGCAATGAATATCCACCCCCGAGTCGAGGGGGCGGCGGTGGGACCGTCGAGGGTAGGAGTGCTCTTTAATATATGATAATGCCGGCTTTTTACATAACGCGGCCGTTAATTCTCCCGAATAAGATCAGAATTATACTTCCTTCTCCCCTCCGACGCTGCTTTCTTGAAATTCTTTACCCCGTGGCGCCCAAGGCGCGTGTAGAATGCGGTTGAAGCTGTTTGGGAAGGTTTCCTCGGGGCCTTCGACCCTCCGGTTCTTTGTCTCGACCCTCGATACCGTCTTCTATTTACAGTCCCGCTAAAACACGTTCTTATTTCACTAATAAAAATTACTCTTTCCAAAATTGCGATTCCCTGTGGCATCAGGGCTGGTTGAATTAAGGCCGAAATCAGATTACGAGCGTTTCGATCTGCCCCTCGCGAGAAATGCAGTAAACAGCTTGGAAAGGCCGGACCTGAAAAGTCGGTTACGGGATCCCGAGGGGCTGAAACTACTTTCACCCCGAGCCTTTCGCCCCTCCGAAAATTCGCCGGCGTGTTTTGTCCCGCACCAAATAAAATAATATCCCATTGAAAATGTGACGGAGATCAAAAAGATCCAAGAAAAAGTAGAAAGCGTAGAAACAAGAAGAGGATCTGAGTCAAGTCCGAAGAAGCGTTCGTTGGAACGTCAACTCTCGAGTATTTTCCATCAATTGCACGTGGCTGTAAGAGTGTCTTTCAGCCGAAGAAAATTTATGATCGCATCTGCCTTACATATAACGCAATACTGCAAGCTGCACGGAGTTACGTTGCGATGCAGCAACGAATCGTTCGCCGTATCTACCATATATCTGGTTCGTTTAACGTTTTCAAAGCGAAACTTGTCCGGCCAAGTGAATCTCGTAGCTAGTGGATATCGCATCGCGAAGGAACTTGAAAAACTCGCTAGATATTCAGTCGCGTGGAAGTCGAGACGTGTATCCTTATTGCCCTCGAACGATAAAGATCAGGCACCATTTGTCGGGGGGATATAAAACCCATTGAACCCCCATGATGCAATCTGTAAGTTCCCGATCGTGATGAGCCTTGAGCACCTACTCACAGTATCAACAATGGGCATCAGCTCAAGTGTCAATATTTGTGGCTGGCGCTACATCGTATTGGCTCAGCAAAGTGCGAGCTGAGCTCTTTAATCTTGGTAGAATGAGGCGAGTAACGGTCGCGTGAAAAAGAAGGACGAAAAGTATGTATACAATACACATTTCGACCATCGGAATTACGAGGTGTCTATAATATTCGTGAGAGAACAGAGCATCGGTTAACGGAAAGAGGCGATGAAATTGATCGGTCATCGATCAATCCGACAGTGAAATATAGATCGTGTTTGTCCCGTCTCACCCACGATTGATGATTCTGCTGATATTTAGTTACATCGGGCAAATAGAGGTAGAAGTTACATACATACGTGTTGAAGAGTCGTTGAACTTTGAGCACCGATGCTCAGTGGAATTAGTTTTTGGTTACAGTCGTACTATTCTCGATATTCAAACTAGGCTGTGGTTTTATTACCACGGCAATTTCTAAACGGGAAATCGAATTGAAAAAATATCGTGGATAACGGGGTTATATTTACACTCGCAGTGTAGCCGCCAGGCCCTCTACTGCAGGTCTGTGAATACAAAATGAAAGTATTAGAGTTGAGGTACAAAAGCCGTAACAATTTATTGACCGTGCTTTCGCAGAGAGAGGAAATGTATTTATGTTTCATCCAGCGAGATGGGTTTATCGAAAAAATATTTCACGGTGTTCCCTTTTATGGTAAACAGTTTCGGGGTTTCTGCAGCGATGTAGGATTTCCGGTGACCAGTCCGCGCCGTTTTGAGAAGCCAAGCCTAGCCGTTCAATTCAGCTGTGAATCGAGTCGAGAGATCTCGAAAGGCATCATATTCAACAGGGGCATTAAAGCAATTCCCTTAAAAGTGGGTCCTGCACATCCCCCAGAAATTGAAGCGATGGAAATCCCTGGTGTTGACGTAGGTTCGAGGAGAAAAAATTCAACCATTCACAGCGGGGGAAATTGGCCGAAGAAAATATTTAACGATCAACTGATGCAAGGATGACGATAAAGGTTTGCATTCTTTTTTCCCCTCTTTCTGCTTCTACTTTTTCTCGTTTACTTTCTTTTTCACGTACACAAGTCAAATCGAGCGAACACGTTTCTACGGACCGATGATTTCTTCGTCTTCGTCTTCCTCTTTTCGGTTTGTTCTTTCTTTGTTGTACAAGAAATACGCGGCGCTATTCTCGTCGATTTATTGACAATTTTCCGCATACATTTATTTCGCATAAATTCAGGGAAAACGAGGTGCCTCGATTCACTCAAGGGGATATAAATCAAATTGATTCATGACTAAATCAGGATGTTTATTGCCCACGGAACGGTGGGATCGATGTTTACGTGGCCGAGACGGGTTCAATGAAAGACATCGCGCAGTCTTCGAGGTTCTGGTAAATACCGATCAGCAACGGGCTACACCGGATGCTAGCTAAGCCGTGCGATCTGGTTACAGCTGACGGTTGTGTGTATTTCATGTGGTTTCGTCAAAGCGTTATGGACCTGGGTATTATAGGTTCGAGGTGAGCTGATGCCGGCATTCGACGAACGAGGGATGCGGGCGACGCTCCATTGACATCTTTGACGCGACAGGTTTGATTGAATTTCCTGTTTATTTCCCATTCCGGAGGCCTCGCTCGCTATTTGCTGCAGGGGAATCGAATAGAATCGAATTCGCGAGCCAGCAGCTGGTACAGAAATGAAGAATTGTGAGCGCTTACTGTTTCAATGCTTTTTTTCCTCCCCGAATCGCCCGCCGTCAAAACACAAACGTGATATTTGAAACAGATGGAACACAAGCATGGCTTTTTTGCGAACCCCCTCCCCTTCAACGGCAAATTGTACTTCCAAGAAATGGTAACAAAAGGCTCAATAACTATGGAACGTGTCCCAATGAATCGGCAATAACTTTACTACGCTCTTCAATTTTCATTGTTGATATTCGTCGCGTGAAAAACGATTGCAAATTTCGAAATAATCAAGCTCGATGCAACCCTTAAAATTTCACAACTTATTCGATCGACACTACGGTATGCGGGTCACAGTTCCAGGTACAGCTGTCGCTCGTTCAGCAAGAGAATTGGTATTTCGTCCAAGTCCTCCTGGATAACAGGACAAGGTTTAGCGCTGAACTCGCAACTATTCCGCTCACCGAAAGTTAGTGGACCAAAACCCTCCCGGGGATGCAGAAGGCTTAATTAATAACTAGATAATAGAGTTGGGACCGCTAAGGTCATTTCAGTTGGCTGCACTAACACCTGGGAACAACGGTTCGAGCGCAGCCGCAGGCTGGCTGGTGGTATGGTGTTGCCATTTTGCACCGCACTTTTGGCCAATTTCGAAAAACGCTTAAATCAATGTACGCATGGAGTGAGATTTTCGGATCGCTATTTGACGATTGATGGTTAAAAAATTTTTTTCGATTTCATCCGATCGCTTCGTCTATATACATACGGCAAATGATACATCGAATGTCTGTACGAAAATCCATTATTCTGTATCATCGTTGCGAAATGCGATGCAAAATTGCCGTTTGATTTTAATTTTATCACGTCTGGATTTTTATTGTTGAGATTTTAGCCCGAGGTAAATTGTAAATTTGTAATGAAAAATCGTTGTGGAGTTAGCGATTTTTTTCACAAGCCATTATAGGCGTGCCATAGTGTGCTACACGATATAATTGATTGTTCGTAAATTGATGCGGCAATGTTCATTATTCACTGGTGATGATATTCGGGAAAATCTAACCAACCAGAAAGCCGTTAATTGACATTCAGTGATATATGATTCGTGGAAAGCAACGGCTCAGGATCGAGTTTTACGCTTTTCAAGCTACACTCGGAGCAGCTTGGTTCGATACAGTAGCGATTCCAATTATAGTTCGAATATAAGGTCGTTGATCGTTCATTTTTGTTTCACGACCTTTTGATACGCTGCGGGCGTTTGTCGCGGCAGATGCGGGCTTCGATTAATTAATACACCCTGCACTCGCGTTTGCAATTGTAATTACAGCATGGTCGACCCTTTCTGAATTCCATTACACCGTCGTAAATACTTACAGTTACTGATTTGACGTTTCTATTTTCACGTCAACTGGATACTTATCATAATTAAATGAAACGTGTCTTGAGTAGAATACGAACATGATTCAGGTGAAAGAGGCTGGTGGACTTATTCGAGTAGAAATTTTGAAATATTAATAAATACTTTATTTTATCAAGTCATCCGACATTCCTTCCACTCCTCTGAACTCGAATTGTTCTCCATTTCGTACAGTTTGTTTGCAGAGTAAATGTTGCAAACGTTGTGGAAATTGAACTCATTTTAAACGATACGAGTTTGAACAACCTCTGTTCCTTGGCAAGGAGTACCAGTTATCCTTGATTTGTATTAAACAGCCTTGAGTATAAGCTCCGGTGAATCCTAAGAGGTATGTGGAAGCGGCTGGCGAAATTGGTGCTGTCCAAGTGATAGAAAAGGCGCCAGAAGGTCAACGGGCAGGGGGAATATAATCGTGGAATTCTTCTCCGCAGAAATGCTGTTCAGGGTTTGCAGGTACCGCAGCTGTCCAAACAGAATAACAGAATTTATTTATTTTCGAATGAACGCATTAGCCAAGATTTATTTGGGCGATCCCGATCCCGATCCCCCCACATCCACACCCACACCCGCAACTATACACCTCATTCTCCCCCGACGTAACTTATAGTAGGATATTAAATGTGAATAGCGTTAGAAATACCGGACCAACCAACAATGGGGTCGGCGATGCGTCAAAGCTTACGCTCGAGAATGTTTTATCCAGACAGAGGTTGCAGAATTATGACCGTTCCCCATACCTCTGGCACACGTACCTACATTGTACTCGTTCGAGATCCGCGCGTTACTTCCGGAGCTGCGAGTGACTCGGGGTGGTCTGAGGTCGTAGGTGTAACAGTTTCCTGCGGGGATAAGCGTGACACGTGGAACGTAAGCCAAGGGAGCTCTTGGTGCGTTAATTTTGAGAATAGCGAAGGGATTAATAATCCAAGGGAGCAGTTCGCCTTTCAGCATTTCATTGTGATAATTATCCTGACTCTGTTCGTATTAAGCAGCGTCTAACAAGGCGTGAGCGTCTATACCTGAGGCTTTAGACCCGTTGGAATTCAATTGAATCCTCCCCATTTCAGACGGTTTTCCTTACGTCGAGGTAAAAATTGATTGAATTATACCTGCAGCTCAACGTTTCAGTCTCAGTACCGTTTGACGCTCGCGCGCAGGGCCAAGCATACCGATAACTTCGTCTCTTGAGAGAGTAGTAAAGCGACGCTACAAACCTGGTTATTAAAGGCAAGATGCTGCTGACACTAGAATTGAACGTTACTTGCAACGATAGAAGCTTGACACTTCACTCGTCAGCGAGGAGTGAAGTCTAGTACCCCGCACTCAGCCCTACGGAGTAATGGAACTACACGTATACGTGTACCTGTGTTACTGGAAAACTGTTCCTCTGGGAAATGGAAGAACTGAACTGCCGTCTCTGTCTGGAATCGTGCGTCTTTCTCGAGCGATGCCCATCGGAAAAACGAAAATTCCGTTAACGTGATGTATCGGTGAATCTTGAGCACGAGCAACAGTCTTGTTATTTTAAGGAAATGAATCCGTTATACTGTTACAGAGTTAGATGGTGGAAAAGATCGATCTCTGAGTTGAGACAGAGATTGCCGCTTATCACCTGTCAGCGTCAGTGGATTCGCGAAACTGAGAGGAAAATGGGACCGTGTCATATGTACACCCCAGGGGAATGAAATGGCGCGTCAATCGAATCGGTCGACCGAGCGTAACGTTATTGTGACAAAATACCTCGTCAGTAGAGAATTGACAAAACGGACTTCGATTCTTGCGCACGATTGGACCGTTTTCGATTCAAATGACACGATCCCGTGAGATGGCAAAGAGATAGATAGAGAGCGAGGGTCAAAAGAAATGAAAAAAAATATACCGAAAAACAGAAAACAGGACGAAAACACTCCGGCTTTTTACACGTACTTAATATGCTACTTTCGCACGACGGTGCTACAGGAGTAAACCAGCGATGTATCACGAGATATTTAATCCACTCACCTGAAGAGCTGCCGGGCTTTCGGAAATGACGTCACTCGCTTCTTTCAGAGCACGAGATGCGCGCATCTCACCCTCGGCAGCGATTACTTTAGCCCGAGCTTCCCTCGCAGCCTCAGCTTCGGCTGCCATAGCTCGCTGTAGTTGGACGGGCAGTCGGACGTCCTTTCTGCATCAACCGAACGTCAAGGTGAAAGTAATCGAGGGATGTTCACGACGGAGGCTCGCAGTGATTGGGATGCGGGTGGAATTGGGGGAGAAAAAAGTCCACCCCTGGGGAGGAAATGGGACGACAGTTGCAGCAGCGAGCGAACGCAGATTTATAGGATCACTCAAGGAGCTGCAGTTTCGGGATGTGTACCTAATTATGAGTAAAAGGAGGAAAGCGCAGGAGTCAAGAGGTTTGTAACATATTTACATCTCGACGCGTTCCACCTTGACACCCCAAGGGTCGGTCGCCTCGTCGAGCGAGCTCTGCATCGTGTGCGATATGGTTTCTCGCTCCGAGAGTATTTCCGCCAGACTACGTGTGCCGAGGACGGTGCGCAGGGTGCTGGATGCCAGGAGCCGGGTGGAATGGCTACGAAAGGAAATTTAATAAAAGACTCGAGATTCTTCGGGGCATGAATTTACGGAAGATCAACGGACTCACCTGTAGTTTGCTATCTTGACCACCGCGTTGAGGGGTTCCTTGATTCGGTAATAGACGACCGCGTCGACGCTGACGGTGACCGAGTCCTTGGTGAGGATCTCCTGCGGCGGTACGTCAAATGAGACGGTCCTCATATCCACGAGGACACAGTTGTCCACGCAGGGCATGACGAAAAAGGTCCCTGGTGGAAAAGCAATAAGGTCTTTGCCGTGCTTTGACCCGCAGATATATCACACTGCACCCCTTTGAGGTGCAGATTCGTCGCGAATTTATAGACACCCCTACACCCACGTGTATACCCATCGTGTATTCATCCACCTATCTATCTAGTTCGTCGAACTTCCTCCGAGTCTCTCGTTCGCTCAAATGCCCTCCGTCGCTTTGCATCAAAGCCTCCAGCTTCGAGCTTACATACCCAGAGAAGCTTCAGCTCTCCTAAGTAGCGCCGACCGTTTTCCCATCTCCATTTTCGTAATTCCTAATCCGCAATGGGCAGTAGCAGTATCACGTGACCACAACTACCCACCGCAGCCCCTGCGCCGCGTGGTCTGACCACTGACCGAACCAGTGACCGTTGCCACTGATCGTTCAACGACCGCTGCCTGCACTTCTGTCGCCGAAAGATCGTTTAAACGAAACCTTTGAGACTCTGAGATTACATCTGTCATGGCTTCTTTCAGTCTAGTACAGCGTTCTGATCTACTCTACTATTCATGCTGGTATTTTGAACCGTAAAATGAATATTCAATGGGTGAAACTGGCACAAGTTTGCTGTCTCATTAATCAGCAGATGTTTTTCGATTCGATTGATGATTGATATTCGTCAGTTGCGGTAAATCTAAAATCAGCATATCACTCGTCATGATCCTTATGCCATGTATAACGGCATGCTTGTTAGAGAGTTACACAGTTACGCACGTAGGTATGTGAATTTTTCCGTCTTTACAAATAATCTTCTCCTCCGTTACGACGGCAGAAATCATCGCCTGAGGAGCGATAAAGTCAGCTGAGAAACTGACGTCTGTTGTGTAAAATATGATTCATTTCTCTTTTATTTATTTATTTTTCTTTACGCGAAAGATAAGCGCGCGAGGTATATTTTTTATTTGAGCCTCTTCCGAGAGGAGAATGAATAACAAAGAACAAAAAAAAAAACGCGTTTTAGAAATTTGTTCGACAGAAAATTTTCTCTTCGATCCGAATAGTGTAACGTACGACGTATTATACAAATAGGAATTCGGGATCGTTTATGTTACACGTTTAAGGTTCCTTATAAATTCAACCTTCTTGAAAGCAGCTTGTTATTGAAATCGCTTCAAGATCTATGATTTACGATATCAGATCTGAATTTTATTAAAAATTTTGGTTTACTTTTTGAGAGAGAAAAAATATGTTGGGCAATTACTGCCGCTAAAATATTAAAACACTCGTACTATTTTCAATGTTAAACAAACTGTCTAGAATTTTACACTTCACAGGCATGTTACGTTATTTTACGATTGGAATACTCTACCGTTTTCAGTGAAATGCCACTTTCCATGATGAGAATTAATTATAAAGTGTTCGTACCTGGACCATAAGCACCACCTTTGAGACGGCCCATCCTGAACACAACGGCGCGTTCGTATTCCTGTACGACTTTGAACGTAAAGCAGAGGGAAAAAGGAAGCGTCACCAGCATCAGTATAAACGAACCGATGGTTGCGAGAAGTTCTATGAACCTGGCCATGGCGCCAATCTTACGTCCGTTAACGGACAGGCGAGCGCTTGATGATTCTTCTGCGAGATGAAAATGTAAACAGGAGTTAAAAGTGGGGAGCAAGTAGCTGATTTGAAAAACGTGACTGACATTGCGGGTGGATTGCGAATCAACAACTGACTGTAATTGTCATGATTTATGCGTTTCGCAGTGAAGGAACTTTGACGGACAGATATGTATATAATATAAATTATGTGTATGAATTTTTCGACGTGATTTTTTGAATCACATTTAAATATTATTCAATAAGCCGTGTGGGATTGAGAAAAAATTTTTTATTTCTCGTACCTTTCCTCTGCTCTTAGGTATACATACATTAGATTATTTATACTAAAAAGAAAAAAAAAAAAATACTTCTGTGATTACATTACGCTTCAGCGGCGTTACCGAGTTACGCAGAGTTTATGTTAACTCGTACAAGTACAAGGAGGAAAAAGAACGAGTAAGAAATAGAGAGAGAGGAAAGAGAAGAGCAAAAGATTAGAAACTGCCTCGACGAAGGGTGTCAAGGAAACCTTTTCGGTTTGTATAGCTTCCCGCAGCTGCTGCCCCGAGGCCGCCAAACCTTACCAAGTATTAATGGGGTTGCAAAGCTAAGCTTTGAAGAGTAAACACAAGATATTGCGGTACTCAATCGCTCCGGGATCACCCATCGATCGATTTTCGAAGCGAACCCGTGCGCGTATCTTTCCTCTCTCAAAGATTGAAGAAGGACCGTCAGATAAGCCGCCGCAGACGCGTGCCAGATAACGGATCGTGGAAATTATTAGGATGGATCGTTTATCTGTAAACGGCTTAACGTACCACGGGGTCAAGATCAAAGTCGGGTAGTCTATCCTTTTTTAGAATCACGAATTGAACCGTTACACAAGTTAGGTATACTGCACGCAAGATCCAATCCCTGTTAATTAACATTCGGTCTATACGGCCTCGTTAGGATCAGTCTTTCTAATCAGCTTACAGTATCAAAGGACGTTCTTTGGCATTACCGCCACGGCATTGATGAAGACTGCGGGGTTTCTCTGATCAGCGATATCTCTTTTCCGCTCGACGAGCAGCGTCAGGCCGAGGTCAGGCCTTTTTTGGAAGAACGAAAAAAAGGGGAAAAAAGGAACCGGTGAAAACGAACCGAACGAAGTTAGCTCTGACTCGATTATCTGAACCCGTTTCGGATCCCGACATGCAGAGAGAACGCGAAATATTTCATATTAACGGAGTAAAAATTTTTGCCACACATACAGCTTATATTATCTTCACCACTCAACCTTTATCTCTATACGTATATTCCACTGACATGATCCGGACGAATTAGACGAACTCACTAAACTCCACGAAGCATTCAATTCCACCGCTGTCTGTCTTCGCGCAGCCGTAGTGAACCATAACACGTGCTACAAAAACAATTGTTTCTTCTCCCTTTTCCTTCCACGGTTTCAACGACTGGTTTCAACTTCCGGTTTTCCCTCGAAAACACGGTTCCAACGGAAATGCCTCGAGGCGCGGTTCTATCGGTCTGGCATCGGCACCGTGGTCTTCTTTCGTCCCGCACTGTTAACTGGTACCAAAACACTGCTGCCAAAGTTATAACCAAGACTGGCGGTCGCTCGAGATCCGTGGTGCCTCCTGGACCAGGCAGACTCGCCTCGCGCCGCCCGTCTTTCCGCGGTTTACTTACAGCGTGAGTAATTGCTCCCCGGATTCTGCACGAAGAACAGACGCGTCTTGTCTGAGTTTGAATGGAAATTTATAATCGCGGTAGGCGCTGGAACGACGTTTACGATGCATCAGTCTCGACAAGGTATCCGAAAGCGTAAACCGAATTTTTATCGGTTATTTTTATCCTTCGCATGAAAAGTGAGGGAAAAACGAAGAAGGGAATAATGTTTGCAGCGAAAGTTAAATTTTTCTTTATTTAGAGTTCAATGAAGTGTCAAACTCTATCATCATTTATTTCCGATTCGAATTATACTGCAATCAGTTCTGCAAATGGTGTTCAAATTGAGTTCCAGTAGCGAGTATCGCGTGCGAGAATTGAGACGTTTTGCTATATGTAGCAGATTTGCAAGGCCAGCGGATTTCCAAATGACACAAAAGTGCATCAGCTCGCACGAGAGATCCTGAAAATCTATCCATCTCTGAATTGTTATTATAGTTCCCTGCACCGTAGCCATTAATCCAGAATCCTGAGCTTTTCATTTTATCGAATAACGGTGTACGTTTTGACTCGCAAAGTGCTAAATTCTGTTACCCCGTCTAATAAGTGAGTCCCTCATTACTGTTCCTCCAAGAAGGGACGACCATTTCGTAATTTGGTAATTAACTGTCTGTGCCTGTAGCTGAATTTAAATCGGCAAAATGTAAAAGCAAAAAATCAAATGGAAAAGGTCGTGTTCGTTTTACTTGTCAGAGGTTCAGTGATCATCTAAAAGCAACGGTTATTATTTATATCGAACACATATACATCTGTATGGGTATAATCAACGGACGAAAATCTAAAATAATAAACTCGATATTACCTGTAAAAACAGTACGAGCTGCGGTAAAACCAGCCGCCCAACTTTGGCGCGTTGATCGTTGTAAAAGTGGGTTGAAAGGTTAACAACTCTGTGCCGCAGGGAGGTCCGCACCGCGGCAGCTGCACGTAGACGGGCAGCATCGGTGCGAAAAGTGTGGAAAACGCGAGAGAGAGAGGAGAGAGAGAGAGAGAGAGAGAGAGAGAGAGAGAGAGAGAGAGAGAGAGAGAGAGAGAGAGAGAGAGAGAGAGAGAGAGAGAGAGAGAGAGAGAGAGAGAGTCGGCTATCAAAGCGCCGATACCAATAATTCAATTCGAAGGAAAGTGGGGCTCTGGGATAACGGAAAGGTTTAGGGGCGCGTTTATATTTCGCGGGAATCTTCGGTCGGACGCTAAATACCTTGGAGATGAGGGTAAAGGGTTGGCACGTCTAGCTGGAGAGCAACGACGTACGTGCGCAGGGGCGCCGTAAAGGCGGATCAGGCATGAGGTGCACAGAGGGTGCGACGGGTCACACACAGACACACACACACGCAAATGGGTGTGCGGATTACACCCTCACGCCGAGGAGGTGAAACAACTACGCGAGGAAAGAGTAGTTGCTCCTGATCCTTGGGGAGTGCTTGAACCGCGATCACGTTGTTAGACCTCCAGCCTAGCTGCCTGCCTCTCTTACTCTCCTCCCCTCCCCTCTCCTCTCCTCTCCTCTCCTCTCCTCTCCTCTCCTCTCTCTTCTCCTTGCCGCCGCATTCGACTAACACAGCAGCCCTCTCGCCCGGCCCACTCTATAATTCTATCATAGCTTAGATACGTGTCCCGCGATCCCCTGCAGCCGAGAGTCTTATCCGTCGACGATACAGGCAATGGGCTTCATTCCATCCCCCCTCGAAACCTTCGGTGGTATATTGTTATAGGCGTAATCAGATGCGGTCCGTTCCACTTGTTCAGGGGCTCGGTGGGTGGTGCTGTTCGAGGACATTGTTTGAAAAAGGGATGATTTTCCGTGAGAGGAGTTTTTTACTCGATAGAAATTGAAGGATTACGAGGAGAGGAGACTGGCTGCCGCTGCTCCATGCGGTACCGGAATTTCTCAATCAAGGTCCAGCGGATTGGAATCGGAGATGTAATTGAGTGCTACTGCAATTGCTAACGAAATCGGGTTACAAAGCACTTGGAACTTCCACGGGAAAAGAGTCACTTCGATTTTGATTACCGAGATGAACCGAAAGGTCTGCCACGTTCCGTGTCACCAGACACCGTTCCCATTCTATAAGTTCAGTGATTTTAACAGTTTCCTACCCTCGACTAGACCCAATCGCATTCGTTTTCCCGACGCCGGTATTTGCGACCACCTTATACTACCAGACCACGCGAAAACGGCACTCGAAACGTCGCGATGTTCTACTGGGTCCACTTTGCTCGATGGTACATTATGCTTCGACGGCGATATCCGAGGATGATTCAGCTGCAGCGATATCGGTATGATTGGAAATTATCCCAAGGGTCGATTGAGCTTTCTAGATCTCTCGGATCACTTCACTCTCGATATTTCTTCGCTGATTATAATCATCTGCATTCATTTTTCACATAAACGATCATCACTCCTACTCTACATGGTACCCATCAGAAAACATTTTTACTTTCCAGTCTCCTTACACGTGTACAGCTCATTTTATTGAGCCAGGAAAATAACCTCGCCTCTAGATTATAAGAGGATAAAATTAAAGAAGATCGATTTACTAGACGCTAAGCGGATCAACCGAATCGGCGTAAGGATTACGGATGGTAAGACCCGCTTGTAATAGTTGTGCGAAGGTAAAGTGGAAGACGGAAGAAAGAAAAAGTGGGATCATAATGGTCACGATAAATGATACAATATTAATTACAGAACTCAGCTCGAGTCGCGGATGGTTGACGCCAGGGAGTCGAACTCGATGAGTAGAGGATCAATTTCGCGCCACGATTCAGCGTCTTCGTGATACTTATTGCTAAAATAGAAGCGAAATAACAGTGGACGGAAATTTCGATAAGTGTTATGCCGATTGTTCAACCGTGATAGGAACTGGGTAATGGGTTCTACGTGCCACAATGTCCGTCGATGAAGGTGAATGGCCAAGGAATATGTAATGCGCAGTTCGAAATCTCAGGATCTGGACTACGGTGGTAAAGAAAGATCGTAATTTGGACCCACGAGATAAAAAATCGCAAAGTGTTTTTGGAAAATAAAGTTCTTCAGAAAGAATACTTCCATCAGTATAATACTTTGACCTGAAATTAAAGGAAGACCTCCTCTTCGTCAGATCCAGCGCGCATTCAATAGCTGAGAAATCGAAGTCAGGTTGGAATTCAAGGTAACACAAATATCCGGTCGACAATGTGTAGAAGAGGAAGACGTCGAGGTACTGAAAGTAAACGACATCACTTCTAGAATTCCCATTATTTTTTGAACCTCGAGAGAAAACCGAGCGATGAGAGGTTCTCGACTATATGATGGCGACCGTTCAACTAAGTAACTAGAGATACGCGGACGTAGGATCTATATTGTAAAGAAAACGTCGCATTTGATCACTCCGCGGCGCAGGAAGAGCGAGTGAGCTGATGCTGCTTTATCGACTCTCACTCAATACCAACCCACCTTCTCGTCGAGAGGTTCGTGTAGCAAGGAAGGAAGAAGGCGGTGAGAAAAGGAAAAGAACAAAGGGAAAAGGGAAAAGGAAAAAGGGAGCTGAGAGATCCAAGGGGTGGAGTTTCTTCGCTATACATATACTTCCATGGTGGCGATGGTTCGCTATAAGCTTCGGCTCTCTCTCTCTCTCTGGGAGAGCGACGACAGCCCAAGTTTAGTCCAGCCCTTCGGAATCGTGTGCCGGGTTTCCTAGCGGAGATGACTTTCCCCGAAGGCGACCAAAGTTGAAAAGCGGGAAAATAGCGCGGAGAGTCACCCCGCCAATTTAGGCCCCCGGGGACTTACTCTTCGCTAAACCCACCCAAAGAGACCGCCGAAGGGTTCTTCAGCGCTGTAGATCGGATCGAACCGGACCTTCACCCTTTTTCCCGAGCCTTCCGGTGTAACTGATGTAGAGAAATTGAACGGTTTTTGGGGGGTTTTTCGTTACGTTGCCACCGGGTCAGTCGTCCGTCCGGCGCTGCGGAATAAGGACAAAAAGCCCGGTAATGTAGGCGGCGTCTCACCGGCTCCGGTTCAACTCTTTCGCCTGGATCACCCCGCCGAAAGCCGGACTATATCCTGATACGCCGGTAGCTTTTTCACCCCGACCTCCGCTTGGGTTCCTCTATTAAGCCGAGGAATTAAATTACTGAAATTACACCCCAGGGCTGCGAGTGCCAGGTGGAAAATCTGCGAGGCGGCCGCCACCGCCACCCCGCTTCAACGAGATTAAGATTCCCTTACCTTACATTACCCCACCTAACCGACCCTCGCCCGACTTTCCAACCCGCTCTTACCGCCCTTGCCCTGCGCCCGGGACGAGATATTAGCCGAGGGAATTCCGACTTCGAAATTATGATTAAATTCCACACTCAATATCGGGTGTACGTACAGCCACGTACGCGTTCATGCGCCAAGTTTCAATGGTGCACGATTAAAAGTGGCTGAGTCTTCTTCTTTCTCTCTTCCGCCTCGCCTCGATCGATCAAGTGACCGGGAAATAAAAACTTTTCAAAAAGTGAAGAGAGGCGTTTCGCGCGTTGAGGCTGGTGATATCAATCCATCGAGAATTCATTGCGTAATTAATAGCTCAGAGAGCGGAGCATCGTTCGTCTCTACCTAATTAGAGGATCACTTTGATAAGGGTGGAAATTTTAACGGGACTTTAAGAGTACCTCGGAACTCGTTCAGCGGGTGGCAGAATTGAGGGTAGGTTTAAGGAACGGTTACAATTCCGGCCTTTCAGAGTTTTGAATAATCGCTCGATCCGGCTACACCGCCTTCCGAATTCCACCCCCCACTGAATTCGGGGGGATCTCGGGGAGAGGCGCACTCTCCGCATTCGATATGCCTGCGGGTGATTTAATAACCACGACCCTGTGAACACCCGTCGAGGCTGCGAGGGCGCGGCGGTTAACCTTTAGTAATTACACGTAAAATCAGAGACGCGACTTGGTTAATAGCACCCGGGGCACCCGGACACCATCTTTCATTCTCTCGAGTCACGTGTCCGTCGACTTGCTCGACTCTTCTCCGTCAGCGTCGCGGGAAGGGTGGGAAAGGACGCGACCTTTTATTTCACGGCATCCGGGCTTTTCCCTCTCTGCAGAGTATTCTTCGGCCTTGTGCGTAGAGCAAAATCAAAAGCAATGGAGAGAAGTTTAGTGCCATCCATAAATAAAGTCAAAGAAACGAACGGACCTGCCGGGACTGAACGAGTGAGAAACCGAAAAATGAGTGCGTAATGATAAGGAGAAAGACGGAGTGGACCGATAGCGGAAAAGTGGAGAGGAGGAGCAACGAGCCGAACTAATAGCAGTCAAACGACCAAGACTAACGACCCTCGTTGTGCCCGAGTTTCTTCGTACACACACGTGTTCACCCTCGGTCAGGATTAACTGTCGGATAACGATTGATCTCGCAAAGTAAGAATACACAGAGGAAAATTCCAAAGAAAATCCACCACATGATTCACCTTTATATTAGTTTTATCAATTCTTAGATTAATTTTTTCAATTCTATGTAAGATCGATATCCATACTGGACTTACATGTACGAAACATTATGGGCTTAATATTTAATGGACGGTTTACGGTGAAAGATTGCTGAGAGATTTTGGGAAAAAAATTGGGCAAGTTTGCTATTCTCATACAAAAAGGTTTAATCGTTATTTTACTTTGGATTTTTGCAATGTGACAAATAATCAACTCATATTTTCCGGTCAAATTTAGACGAGAAACGGGGTGGAATTCGAAATTTAATATTCGAAACGGTGAGTTCAGGCAATAACTGTAACAAATTATTTTCAGTACCTCTCCGCACTTTTTTTTCTCGCCTTCCGATATCCGTTCGTCTTTCCGGTTTTCTCATCTTCTATTCTTTTTTCTTAATTTTTCGACACTTCGAGATCGGACTCCGGCGGTCTCGTCACGAGACCTTTTGACGGGGACGAGGGTCGACCGGATTTACGGGAGAAAAGCAATCAACCCAAGCCTTGGAAAAGCGAATTCCTACTTCCTAGCCCCAAGAAGACTGACCTCGCGCAACGTAACCCGTTGCTATGGATTCCGGTTTCCAGGTTGAACCAACGCGTTTCAACGCTGTTTCAACTTCGCGTACATGTCACGGAGTAACTTAAGCTCGTGCAGGTGCAGCGATCCTCTGCAGCAGACTCATGCATGCATACGTGAATCTTTGTTATGGAGAGGAAATTTTCTAGGAAGAGATCACGCGCTCTCTGGCACTGGATAAAGTTAGTCTGCTGCTTCACCTGCTCGCGATTATCATTTCCGCGATGCTCTTTAGATCACCGGTATTACACATTACGGATGATCGATCGTCGGTGGAAGCTCTGGGCAGCTGGTTTGACGACAGCTTGTGACTTTAACTCGAGAGAAGCAGTTTTGCACAAGATTTTACGGCTGTAAAAATGAGAGTGGATAATACTGACCGATTGAAGTACTTCCAGTGTTTTTACTTTTGATATTCATCTAAACTTGCTGAAAATTGGCAAAAAAAAAATCAACGATCAAGCTTTCACGAAAGATGGAGATAAGATTTCGGAAGGCGATTTTTAATCATGCAGGCGTTCCGTGTTACAGGACAAAGGCGGAAGGATAACGTATACATACGTACAGATAGTAACCGGTATCCTTCCTCCTGGGAGATTGAGGGGAGTTCGTCGAATCGTCGTAGATTCAAAAGAAGAGGACGAAACTCTTCGCGGCTCCTTGGGGGCGATAAAAATAGTAAAAGTAGCACCAAAAAGTCCTGCCATGGAATACGTACGACACCCAGGTGTACAAGTGTATATAGTCCTGCCGCAGCGAGGCGGAGGATGCATCCGGAAATGGTCCGGGACGTTGAGGATTGCAGGAGGGAACCAGCCGTGATTAAAGAGGGCGGAATTCGTGCCCTTTGGCCCTCCTGGCGTCGCGGATGCTCTCGAGGGCGAAAGAATAAGCGCGGCCATCCATCAACCAGCAGAGACACCGTAATACCTCGTCCTTCGGCTACAAATCATAAGCTCTCGATCGCTTTTCCGGCTCTCTCACCCCCTCGGGCCTTCGACGATCCTCAACGACGCGGTGAAACGCGAATAGTTTGAACCCTGGCGTCTGTGACAGGAGCATACCGTCAAGCTCCCACCGTGACCAGCGTTTCAAATTTTCTGCGCATAATTCGTTTTTTTCCTTCTTTTTTTCCCTCTACTCGCTTTGCCGCATTTTATTAAGTTTTTTTCACTCCCTCGCCCTTTTATTATTCCCGGTTATTATTTCACCCGAAGCAAAGCGTCGCGCTTGCAGATTGCGTGTAGTTTCGTTCCCACGGTTATTTAAGGACGTCGAGATTAGTCGGAAGCGGAGCTGGTTTAATTAAGCACCGTTTAATCAAGGCGATACAACCTCTGGGTTTTGTAATCATACTTCGCGAGGTAGTTTCAATTATTTATTTTTTCACCCCTTCGTTTTTTTGCTACTCAATTTTTTCCCACATCTTTTCACCGCGCGAAAAGACCTCGGGACGTGTAAAGGTTTGCGGTATTCGATGATCGCGCGGAGGCAAAAAATATCGTTCCGCTTTCTAGAGCGTGATCACTTTTTGCCACACCCACCGTATTTTATTGTTGCCGGATAGGCAAAAGATCCGACGGTATATATTTTTCTCTACCCTTTCTCCCACTCTCCTTCTCTCCTTTACCCCTCTTTTTCTCCCCCAATCTCTCTCTCTTTTTTTCCATCTCGTCGTCTCCAGCTCGTTCTTTGAACTTTTTATGCCGTTAACCTGCACCAAAGGGCAAGAAAATATCGGGCGCTAAGATTTCTTCTGCCTTCGTTACACGACAGCACTGCATGGGGTTACCCATAACCAATGGGCTGAAACTTCTGCGGGTGGTTCGTTTTTCGCGGTGTATAGGTAAGCTGACATGGAGGCAAAGGCAGTGGCTATCTATCGATTTATCTACGCGTCAAGGGTTTCGGAGATTAGGCCTGCCACGGAAGGATTTAACTGCTGCAGATGAAGAGAAATGGCGAAATATCCTCCCGAGAGCGCCGCTGTGTTTCGGGAATGTTCCACCTCCGACCGAGAAACACGCGATTCTGGGATTCTGAAGCGATGTGAAAATTTCATGGCAAACAAAATTTCTGTTTTTCACGCGTATATATATATAGAGTGTATAAAAACAATTAACTCGCATTTTTTTATTTCTCCAACATAGTTTGAAATAAAAAATGAAGACGCATAACAAAATTATATTTCACCAAGAAGTGAAACTTTCCCATTGATATCAGGCAAAGCGCGATCAGACCACATCACGTGCACCATATACCTACCAGTGGAAAGCGGAAAGGAGAAATATGAAAACCATAAAGCAGCTCGGAGTTGACGGGTAGAAAGTCTCATTGAGATTCTATGGGGTCACGGGGGTCTGTATATCGAGTCACGAACACCAGATACTTGGGGCGGCATGGGGACCAGCGATGATCGTGGGCTAAGAGTGGCGTTGTGTATGCGACCGCACGCCACCAAAAGGATTTTTGTGATTTTACCGGGAAAATAAGCCGCGGCTGGAGAGGCGTGCTCGGAATCTCGTCCACGGACAGTTATCTGACACTGCTCAAGGCGCCCTCCAGGTAGCTGTGCCATACCTCGGATGGTCGACGTGTGTGCCTACGTGTGCAAATAATATTCGTACACCCGGAGACGACGTACCGTGCAGATATATGATTGGTCCATGCCCAGGCCGAGAGGAAGTCTTTGCGAGGACGCCGAATCACGTCATTCCGAGTGATTGATAATAATTTTCGAAAGTTTTAAAGGGGGAATTGATTCAAGTATTTTGGTATATTAAATGCAATGAAGAGATAATCGGAGGAAAAATTAAAGAGAGTAATTCAAAAGCACCAAAAATATTGGGATCGGGGTTGCAATATTCGACCGAAAGAGGCGGTTAAACTGCGAGTATAATCGAGGCTCTGCTTCGGGTTTTGAATGAGTTTGTGAGGAGTGCTGAAACGGCGAATGCCTGTACGTGTATATGTATATACGTACTGTAAAGGCAAGTGAGAGAGAAGAGGAGAGAGGTAAGAGCGCAACGTCGAGTGTAATTGCAAATTGGAATTCCTCAAGCGGAAACGACGATCTCGCGTTACTACGTTCATCGGTAGTTTATACCGAAAAAGAATTATGCAGCATGCTTTCGGTAATAAAACCGATATGAGACAGCGGCTATAAGTACTTTCCAAGACTAGAATAAGACGAGCGAGTGAAGGCTGCCGTCGCAGTTGTCGTTTCCCTCTGAACCTTGGCTGAGGTTTAATTCTCGGCGTTTCTCCGGATGAGGAGAGGGTCCTGCAGGCTAAGACAAGCCGGAATCCAAGACGGACGGAGTTAATGTCCCGGAAAGCGGTTCATCCGACAAATAGGATTACAAAAAGAAGCTTAAAAATTTCTTCTTATTCCTGTTTCTTTTCCATCTTGCTTATTTTTTCCTTTGCCTTAGTGCAAAAACGAAGAAAGCGGTTACATTTTTCAAAGCATGTCTGACCTCGTCGTCTTCCTCGCAACCATCCCGGAATTACAACTAACCCACGCGTCCTGCACAGCTGCAGTGTAAAAAGCGAACGTCGAGTCAAGTTGTGACGAAAAACGTCCCCCTGTGAGGATCGCTGGCCGTATAAACCGGCCGTCTCAGCTGTCTTTCAACACTTCTTTTTTCCATTCTTCATTTTCTAAGCTTTTTGCAAGCGCCCTCAAATTTCGAATTCATAATGCTTTCAGTGTTAAATCAAATACCGCGAGCATTGATTAATCCACATGAATGTTTAGATTCACTCTTATATATTACGCGTGGTGTCAATCCCATTTTACAAGAAAATGTACATCAGCTCGTTCGTGTCAACGCGATGGCGGAAGGAAGTTGCTTTTAAGCTATATGTATTTAAAGCACGTGCGGTTTATTTAGTTCTGGATATAAAACAGACAGAGCAGATACACATATCGTCGCAGGTGGAGCTAGACCAGTGGGAATATGGCTGGGCAAAAACCTAGCAAAAAGCTAGCAGTATTGATTTAATTTTTTCATTCAATTTATCTGTTCATTTTTCATTTCTAATTTTTATTCGCCCTTTTTTGTTATTCGTAATAATCAACTGCGATGCTTCCGGCAAATTGAATGAAATTGAAATTGTTTTTTTCAGTTGCATTCCTTTCCAATTACACAATTTTTATTAAAACACACATGCGGTCATACATAGTATATCTACATAGCGGTTCTGAGTAACAATATTTTTTCTGGTATATTTGCAGGTATAACTTTTTTCTGTTAAAACTACATCATCCGTTGGAACGCAAGCTATTGTGATTTTGAAATTGATGCTATAAATGTTCGTGCATTTTTAGAACCCGGCAAAAGACGTGTGCGATATGAAAAAATCAACGTCACTATATCGCGAGTTGGTTCATCGCCGAGCGAAATTTTACGAAAATATAATGCCTAACGTTGGATAAAAATTTCAAACGAGCAAGAGAAGGGAATTAAAATGTAGCGAGAGGGAATATTTCAACTTGAAAAATCTACCGCTGTGTATACTGAACATATGGAACAGAAAAATTGGCAATCAGGAAATATAAATATATAGCTGGATCGCCTAGCAATCGATTGTAACGAAGCACGAAGAAGGTTTTCTGTTGAGTATGTATCAGCCGCTGTATTTGCAGAGTCATTAACGAGAACCACGCCTAAGTCTGCGAGTAAATGAACAAATTCCTTTTATTCTTGGGGACGAGGGTCCAAATGAAAGCCTCGGATCTTGCGGGTCGTAAAACTAACGCGTCTTTCTTCGTTGGAAATCCACAGCGTAAAAAAAGATACGCCGCGAGAAAAGGCGCGTTTTGCCAATTAGCGAAACGGTATTGAAATTCGTTATCAACCTTCGGTCAGGATGAATTCTTCTAGGAAGAACTAGCTCGCTACTGTTATCAGTTATGACTGTTCTAAGACGCATTAAAAGGGGCAAATCTCCCTTTTACTCTTAGTTGTAATTTGTTTTAGACTCCGTGTTGATTGCTGCTCTAAAAGCGAAGGAATACAGGCCAAGTCTCAGAGGCTTAATGAAACAGACAATGGTGCTACGATAATAGCGTCTTGGAATTATATGTACCTACTTCAGTCTGGATCTGAGGAAACCTCGTCGAAAACAACCCAAGGGAACATCCCGACATTAATTACACTGCATTCAAAGCACGTGTCGAAGGTGTTGCAGTTACTGAACCGTTTTTTCCATTCTCCTTTTTCCATTAAATATTACATCGGCTTAGCATTGAACAAATAAAATCATTTCCACTTCTCATGACGACTTTTTCTTTCAAATACTTCTAACCACGCTGAACGATTCGTCATAGATCTTGAATTCCGGTTGATCATGCTTGAATTGCCTAGTGACCCGCTGTGACATCGGATCGTGTTGGAAAAAAGAAGATATCGTTGAAGTACATCACAATTTTTACACAAAGTCCCCTTTTATGAGGTGCACGTGTACGCGCAGTGCCTGTTAAGGCACATCGGCATTTCCAGAGCCCTAGTACTTAGCGTCTACTTCAGAATATCAACAGCGCACACGATTGTTCAATCACTGCCCGACAGTGGGACGGCCTAAAGCGTTAATTATGAATAAATTTCAAAAAATTAATTATGCAGAGGAATAATCCGCGTACCTAAATACATGTCTATACACTGAACGAATTTTCGTAGTTGTTTAGGAACCTAGCAGTCCTATTGTTTCCCTATTGTAACAGAACTAATAAATTCGATAAGTTTTCAGTCGCTACTTCTATATCGGTGACGTCACGGAGCGACTGCTGAGCGCTCGATGATCCGACCAACCGCCTCTTATAAAAGCGCCACAACGGAGCGAGAGGCACTTCTCGTTTGACCAGCACCGAGTTCACTTCAGTTTCGCACATCAGATGAATCCACAGGTTGACAACGAAATCCTTACCCTCGTCAAACTGCACCTAGTTCGTGTACTTTTCATGAGAGCATTTAATTCAAGTGCTGTTGCATCGCGATTCGTTTGAGAATTCAGTCCGTTTGAAACAAACAAAAAGAAAAGAAAGAGACAAAAAGAAAAAAACAATGCGAGGCCTTGTTCCATCTGGGCCGCTTCCATTTTTTTTTTTTTTTTTTTTCCTCTAATTTGCCGAGGTCAAAGATAAAGTCGTTTCGCTTGATAGGGTAGAATAACAGTGTAACGTATTTGACGAGGGGTTGGAAATTCGGTCGAGTAGTATGCCACCATGGCGACGAAGTCGAGCGCGTGACTTGATTCAATCTTGACTTGATCCGATCTTCTTATTGTCTTAAATTTCCTTGCGGCCATGAGATGGATCCGGTAATAAAGCAGCCTGCAGATATGCTTATAGACCCGGTAGCAAATTGAGCGATGCTGGGCTCGTCCGTTCCTCAATATCGCACGTATACCTCGTTCTTACTTTACTAACGTTCGCCGTTATTCCAAAGAACAAGGTTGAAGACGTGAAATAACTGTTTCATTACTTCAGAAGCTCTCCACTTGAGCTCGTTGCGCGGCAGACGCGTTTCACCGCAGCTAAGTGCGGATAAGAATAGTAAAAATATTCTTTACGACGCGAAATGAAATCTCGACTTCTGTATAATAAAGTAAAAAGGATTCCCAGGCCGTACACAAAACGCCAATATAACCGAGTATCTGCAGACCAGGATTGTTATACGTTTTGCCCGAGACTGGCGAATAAAATGAAACTATAACGCGGGGAATTGAGAGCAAGTTTAGGCCGCGTAGGCAAAGCCCTGCTCAGTCGGCGTGCGGCATTGCAATATAGCTTCAAAACGTCTTCATGGAATATTTAATCAATAAATATTTGATAATACGCAACGGGCTCGTATCGGTCGCCCAAAATGTCGGAGCGATAAAAGGCTACTGGAGTGCGTCGTTGGATTCGATGGATCAAATAATGTGTGATAGTACAATTTTGGGTTAGATATATAGATAAAATCCGACTTGAAAAAGCACGAGTACAGACCGAAATCGGTTTTCTATGGAATTCATACGGAAGAATGATGAAATCTTCGGACTCTGATTATAATCGACTACCATAAAAAGAGTACTAAACCAGTGCAAATTTCAATATCTCTAGTTCTCGGTACCTTTTTGATGCTTTTAGTACCGGCCTAATTTAAAACTGTTGTTTTTTTTAGGTAATACGCAGCTGATGCAGTTACCATGGATACCCCATTCATGGGTATCGACGTGGATACATTTCCACGAATTCCGCTAGTCGTGGGAGTAACATGCCAATTAGCCCAATCCACTATGGTGTCATTTGATAGGTAAGTTCGAATATCATGGTCCGTGATGGTGCGCGATGGCTTGTGGTATCATCCCGGATTCGGTTAATGCAGGTTGAGCTTCCGTTGCACGAGAACTGAATGTACGACGTCACCAGGTTGACTCTGGGAGAATAAACTTTCATTTCAATTCAAATTCAGTATAGAATATTCCCGTGGCTCTACACCGCAAGGCGAGGCAAGTGAAGAAGGTTCCACGGTGTGCATGAGGTAAATTTCTCTGCACGAAAGCCCCGTTTTCATTTCTTGCGATAATAACAGTAACAGCTAAACGGTTATAATAATAACAGGTAAGACGATGATGATGATGATAACAGCAATCGGCATCCACGAGTTTCCATAATCGTAAAACTGCTAGCAACCCCCCCCCCCCCCCCCCCCCGTGTTCTCCCTATGCCCTTGCCTTCGCACTGGCCGCCACGGACTCAGCCCTAAATCGATTACCTACTCGATTTATTTTTATGGTATCAAGTCTTCGGCGTGCGAAACGGCCGCCGTCGCAAGAGACGGGATGCAGACAACGCGTGATAAATATGTAGTCAAACCGGGTTTTTTCCCCGGTCATTCTCGAATTTTCAGTCACGGTTCGTCGCTGGTTCGCTATCGGAAAGGTATAAGTTAAGTAGTCATAAAGGTGCGAATTGGCGAGAACTGACCGAAGAGAACTTGCGCCGTAGCGGATTCCGCATTCGGTTCCGCCTTTTATCCGCAAATTATAGACGGCCTTGATATCGTTTTGACGTAACGGGTGACGACGGTCAGCTAATGGATTCGACGAAGGGTGGCCACCTATATGTGCGTGGATCAGATTTTCGTTGATCGTGATGCCGAGGAGCGCTTTGAGCATTTCAGCTGATTCGTTTCACCTTCACGTCCATCTCCGAGTGAAACGGTGAAAACGACAAAAGAGGTAGGAAACAGGGTTTCAAGAGCGAGACAGAGGGAGGGAGAGTGAGAGAGAAAGAGGCGGATCAGCCGACCGAGGATAAGTGAAATTGAACAGGCAAACCGTGCAATTTTTATCGCCACCCGACAAAGTTGCGAGGCGTGTTCGGTTACGGTTCGAAGTTCGGTTTGTCATGGAAGGCGCGGTGTGTAAGTGCGTTCTGCTGCTTGAAAATTCAACCGGAATCCCGGCACCCACGCGATGGCAAAGTCCTGGCACAATAGCGGAAGCGACGTCGTGAATAAGGGTTAAAACTTTGTGAATCACAAAGCCCGGTCGGAGGACCCACGATTTTGGCGCTACAATTACTTCGCCAAATTTATACTTAATTAATTGGCAGTTTCGCTCCGAAGTTCGATAAAATACTGTTTTCCAAAAAGGCGGTTGCTGCTTGTAATTATTGCCGTTCCTTTCTTCTTTGCCTTTACTTTTCCATACCGACAAACACTGAGGCGAAAAGTGAGAATTTGACTGCAGCAAGAGAGATGGAAACAGAGATCAATGCTGACTGATCCTGCTTGGAAAGGAATTCGGAGAGACTTGACCTCTTTTTGGCGCGTCGTTGATCACCCGAGATGCTATTTGGTTCTGATATAATTATATCCGACAGCTCTCTGAAAATTGGCAACCTCGCCGATATACCTATCGCCGGTAAGTATTTGTTTTTGATTTTCTCGTGTCCCAGGGGAAATCCCGGCCTCGCATTTTCATTCTCGCACGCTCGAGGGTCTCATTTGCAATTCCCTAGATCCGAAGCCAGTAGCGTTCTTTTGGCAAAAATCCGTCCAGATACCAAATGATCTTTTTATGAAACTCGAACATTTTTTCTGCCACTGGTATTCGCCACCACTTTGAGGATGAATTTTGTGACAGATATTTTATCACCTCTTGGGGTGAGAAAATTGCAGAAAAGCCAAATGCGAGTGTGCGGGGAAGGCTCGGTTATTCGACTTTCAGCCTTCTCAAAATAAAAGGGAACCCTATTTTCGTTGAATAGCCAGGTTCTGTTCGCGTAGCAAATTAGGGTTTTGCAGGGGTGAGCGGAGGATTGAAAATTGGTTGTAAAATTACCAAGTAGGCGCGAACGCTGCTTTGGTGAAATTAATACATGGGAAAATAATTTGAGCTAACAAAACAGCTTCATCACTTCAAGTTTCGAGTATCCGCACAATTTCGCACGTAGTTTTGCCTTTCAGTTAGTTTTATTTTATTATGTATTTATTTTTTTTCAATTTTAACTCCCGTTTATATTTATTCTCCTTTCATCCCCTGATCCCTAATATCTGTGTAATAAACGCTCATGCTGAAGAATCGCCTTATATAAAGCGTGCAATCCAGCCGACGCAACCCCGTCTCGCCAAAGCGCATTATGCACTTCGTGACGCGTTTTATTCGCACACTAGAGAGATTTAGTTCATAAAGGCAACCTCCATCCCCTCTGTGGCTTGCCTTTCACTCAACTACATGAAAAAAATTAAATAAAACGACCCTGAGATGAGCCTTTCACACATCAGCTGAAGTCGAGTTTCGAATCGATAAGTCGGGCAGTCGGTTACAACGGTATACGGAGTGAGAAAAAACGATTGCAAATTTCTCTCCAAAACCTGTCAAAACTACGTTAATGAATCCAATTGATTTTTTAACTAATCAGTCTTGTCGAGTAAAATGCATAAAGAAATCAGAAAAACAAAAGGCAACGGCAATGCATCAGGCACGCAGAAGGAGATGAAAGCTCGCGTGGTAATCAACTGACCAGGAATGCAAGCCAGCTGTAGTGCCAGTTTAATCAAGGACTAACGACCAATTACAGCCAGCTATTTACCCGATGCAATAGTCCTCGTAGTCCTTGGTTGTCTCTGGTTCAATATTACGGTTCGAGGAGGATGTTTGGAAGCGGGAACACCTGAGGTGCCCACCTCAAAGAGACGCGATTCGCAATGTAACCTAGAAATTGATAATCACCGAAGTTTATTGGCATGCTATATGCGAGGATATCCGAGAGCCGGTTGTTTTTTCGCGTGGATCACACTAACGACGTTCCAGACGCACGACGCGGTCCAATTACTTGCCGTTTCGCAGCTGGAAAGATGATCCACAAAGAGCAAAACAGTACAACGTTCTTTCCGCACGCTCTACTCACACCCACGCGGAAAAGTTTGAAATCCACGTAGGACTTTGAGGAGCTGATTTGAAGCCGGAGATTCGAAGACCCCGCAGTAGAGTTCGCGCATATTTGCGTTATTTAGCAATCGCCGTTTGAACTCCTCCTCATCTCAAACGTATGGTTGGACAAACTTTCTTCGCGTAGAATGAAGCGTCCCCGTTCTTTACAGGTCTTGATCAGAAACTTGGATTCGATTTTACGCTCCGTTCAAATATAATATGAGTAAACAAAAATCACGCGAATCGAGACGACTTTTTTCTGCCAACGCCATTCCGTACACGCAGTACACCGTCAAAAGCCTCCGCCAATTTTCGTCCCGAAGTATCGCCATATATACCTATATACCTATAAAGACTAAAATAAGCCGGTGAAGGAAATCGTATATCCGTGGATCAAACACAGTCTGAAACTCCTCTGGGATATATCAAAATGGATGTATACGGTTTCCCGATGACGACACTGACATCCTGAACTCAAGAATAATTCCTGAACGTCTTCCGAAGACTTCTCAAGAAGAAACGATGCATCGAATTTGTCAAAATTCTTGGCTGCTGCTGCTGCTCCCTTCGAGGTTCTTGATCAATGTAATAAACCCAGAAGAGAGGAAGGGGGGGGGGGGAGGGGGAGGGAGGTCACAATTATCCCGAGTTAATACTACCCAGCAGGATTAATCAGCGTGGCGACAGTACGAGTAGGTACCTATAACTGGTTGTCCACGTGGCTGATTCCGCGTTATTAAGACAAACTTGCGGACGTGATGAGAACGGAACGACGATTCTCCGTAAAGATCGAGGTTCGACGATCGGGGGAACTCGGTGCCGAGGATTCCACCCCCCAACCCCCTCATCCATCCCATCCGCCACCGCGGTGAAAAGACAGCGAACGCCAGGCCATCCACGTCAAGGGTTCCAAGGACGCTTCGCGTGAGGTAGGTCGCACGCGGCGTCGTCGGCGAGATCTCGAGCGCAGCGTCGGGACTGCAGCAGGCAGGGGGCTAAAACTACGGCGCAAACGCGGGGATCTCACCCGGTATATAGATATACCTATGTATATAGGTATGTTTGCCAGATGGGTCGTCGGGTGGGATGCTGCGAGCCGAGCAGAATCAGTCAGTGGAGTTTGGTCGCCGCTTCGGGCGCCGCGACGCTCCTTCAAGGCGGGAAGTCTAAATTTACCGTCTCGCCCATCAACGGTTCAACTCGTGATTCACGCACCCGTTCGACGCTTACGTTCAACAATTATTTCCTCGGACGGTTATGAGGCTGTTGAAAAATTATCGAGTGTCAAAAACCGAGGTCGAAGAGGTCGGAACTTTGTCGACTATCGCAGGGCAGGAAGGTGGATAGAATAAAGAAGCTTAGCCTCAGTTCACGGTGCATGGCCTGTTTCTTTTCCTCGAGTCGGAGGTCGCTGGGAGGCGAAGGAGACTTTTGGGATAAATATAGTTCGACCAAAAGATGGAAATACGGTACCAGAACCAACGCTGAGGTCGCTGAAGAATCGTCTGGAATGAATCGTTGGGTTAAAGTTAAAAGAAAAGTTCCGAGCCGTGTTTAGATGCCCTTGGTACAAAACAGGCACAGCCCTCTGAGTTTACTGTGCAATGAACGTACGTGGTACTTGAACGTGAACGCTTATAGATAAACTCTCGCGATAATTAAGAGGAACGGAAGCTTTCTACATATGCAGTTGAATATCGTAAAGGAATTTTAAAACTGTGTGTTAATTGTTGGTGAAATGGTTTCTAACTTTTGAAATTTCCGGTAATTGTCAACAATTTGTCGCTGCAATTGTCTTCATTTCTTGAACTATTTAACATACTGTGTTGGTACAGACTTCTTTCAAGTTTCTTAGTGTCAACGGTAAACGGAAGTAATTTTTATTGCCAGTCTGCTACATTTGTTCAGGATAAATCAAGGCTGCCTCTACTGGCGCTGACTCGCCAAGAACAGTGAGCTTTTCTAACAACGTCTTCGCCCTGCGTACAAAGGCACGAGTGCATTATCCTCAAGGACGCCTGCATAGGATATAGTGAAGCGGCGATGTCCCTGCGGTTTCGTTAATCAAGGTGCTGCTGCGTCCGAGTGTGGATTCAACGAATGAGATGTCAGTGTTATGCGTAATTTGGGCGACGCTTTCCATCATCGCATCGGTGTTCGCCTGCTCCGGATTTTATCTGCCATATTGGATACAGGTATATATTAACGAGAAATTTCTGGTGAATGTGTGCATGTGTGTAAATCGGATAGAGTTGATTTCTTTTCTAGAGCTTTGGTTTGGTGTTGGAAAGTAACGATTCCGAGTAAACGGTCACGGGCATTGCGTCCACTTTTAATGACCGAAAAGTTTTAGTACTGAATAGACGATTGCAGAAAGTGAGTTTCAGCTGTTGGTAATTCTACGAAGAAAGGAAGCTCAGGTTTTCAGTGACGTACAGTAATAGCAAGCCAAACGAATATCACATGGTTTGATGTGGATGTAAGTTGGAATAAAAAGTAAAAGTAAAAAAGAATAGTTACTTCCACGTAATGCTTCTCAAACAAAGCTTTGACCTACAGCACCTTTCACCTACAACAGATGTTACTCGTTTGTAAAGCATCTCTTTTCGGAAAGATTTGATTTTGAGGAGAATCGTTATATGCAAAGTTGAAACATGAATGTAATATTCTCGACTGAAATAATTCATGAATGTCCCGTCTATAAGTCCAAAACAGAAGTTGCTCTAGTAATTTGAACACCAACTGATTGCGTATAATCGGGGAATGGACTTTTGGACACATTTTTTGTAAAAGCTTTCAGAGTTCAGATACACGTGGCCATATGAATATACATGTTGCGTAACTTACGTGTATACGGATATGTGCAGATGTTGGTTGAATTGCTCCAAAATATCTCTTCTGCAGTTAATAATTCGAAAGGAAATGTAAATCGTACCAAAACACTGTGGCGTATGAATCTTTCAACCAGTACTCGACTCTAGTTTAAAATTCAAAGTATGAATTCCACGTGTTTATGTTTACCGTGTTTGCTATAATAGTCAAAGACAAAATGTCAACATAAATTAAAATCGCCTAAAACCTCCTAGTGGGAAGTCAAAAGCTGTGAATAAACAACTGCGGTCATTGGAAAGAACGAGAAAGAAAAACAAACCTCTAACTCAGAAGTACCATCTGGTTAAATCTGGTCGCAAAGTACGGAGTAGGTGATGAAAAAATTGTTATTTCACAAATATAACTGCATACCGCGCGCTGGGATTTTATTCAACAATTTGAAATGGTATGCATTACTCGGAAAAGAGGAAAAAATTTTTGCCTCGCCACACTTCGGGCAGTGCACTGGCTTTTGTGCCAACCGGATTCCATTCCAGTACATTCTCGTCTGCCGGTAATTAATTCCATCTATTTCAGATTAGCGGGTACTTTGTACACCGTCATTCTATTACGCTTCTCTTTTTCATCTCTTACGGTGATTACACACTCCAGATAATACTTTCCAAGGGTTCGTAATTTTATTTCCATCCTTTTTCCGACATGCGAACGCGATTCGTGATGGGGTGAAAATTGAAATACGGGAGTATTGTGATGGTCTGTTAAAATAATGAGTTCTTATATTGACGCACGATCTATATTCATCTCGGTACTAAATGACAGGCTATAATTATTTATCGTTATTAATTATGGTTCGGCATAATCTGATACTAAAACATTACCGAGATTCACCGAGCACCGTAATTCTGATTAATATTGCTTTACCATTTGCACGCAGTGGGATTAAACCTGCATGCATTGTGCGTCTCTATTAGACTAGAAAATATCGATGCATAATAATTTTGCATCGTGCAGCGCAGTTTCAGCTAAACTAAAGCTACAGGGTCGGTTCATCATTACCATCCTTCCAAACCCATCACCAGCTGGACAGAACCAGTATCAAAAAATGTACATTTATAGCTTTCGGAAATGTATAGATCCAACATTGCGCAGCAAGAGACACGTAGATGTGCAATAACATAAATGGGGTTGCAGATTTTACGACACCATAACTGGTGCAATGTGGCCAAGTTGTAACAGTCACCGGGTATTTCGCAGTTTTGCGTGGACTTCGTCCATAAATGTTGCTGTTGGTGCAATTATTCCACTTGTTGTACGGCGTTTTCATAATCATACCAGCCAGTCTTCACATCGCATAAACTTGAAACGGAATATAAACTTGTTCACTGAAATTCATGGTCATGCAAATCAAACGTAAAACGTAGTTGATTCTCTACGTCTAACGGAATATTGAAAAATTTATGCACGTTGGCATTCATTTTTCCACCTCGAAAGTACAAGCGTACGTGCACAGCCGCGATTGCAGAAGTTGCGACTCACGTGCACTGTCTCTCGTTTTACAAAAATACCTGCCATCGAATCAGCATCGCTTACTTTGCGTCCCGCATCAAATCTCGTGAGAGAAAAAAACTCTCCCTGTACCCTGAGTGAAAGAGGAGACGACAACACACCAGCATTGCCTGAAAGACTAAATTTAGCTACTCGTCCCCCTCTTCTCACATCGAAGCCTCTGCAGGCTCCACGGATATAAGGTAATTATTTTTCGACCTTGTCGTGTGTTTCAGGGAAGGCTTTTGGGGAAAGCTGACGCATATTTCAGCTCTTTTCGACGATGTAATTATCCCCGTCTCCGTGCACCAAATGCCGCTCCGGAGATAGTCTACGAGTGCGCAAGATACTCCAGGTATTTTAACTTTCCTTATCCTGCAGAGACGCAGATACACGTCCTCTTGCCTGCCTACGAAAGTCCTCTCTCACCTTATGCGCAACCCACACGGGAAATGGTTAACCGAAGCTACCCTTAACTCTAGTATACAGCCATCAGCGCACTCTGTTCGAAAGCTCCTTTAAACCATAAGCCTCTTTCAAGTTTGTTGAGGCTACCGTGTATCCTTGGCCAGTGAGAATAGTAGGATGTGGTTACAGATAATGGAAAATGACGGAGACCGCGATTTCTGGGCAGAACCCGCGCCTCGACGTTTTTTCATTTTTTTTTTTCAAGACACTTTTCTTCATTTCTTACTCCCGGGTGAACAACGCGATGAATAATGTAAAAAGTTTATTTCAACAAAGAGGTCGAATCAACTCGCGCCTTTGTCAACGCGTCATTTGAGCCTAGTTCAAGTAATGACCCGTGCTTAATCCGGCTTATGGCGTCGGGAAATTTAACTGGTTTGTCAAAGAGGTCAACGACGATCGACCAGTCAAACAAATGGAATAGCGAGCAGACGAGCCGTTCTAACATGACGCTGCGACTCTTTGGGGTATTCTAAAAGTAGCCGAACACAGGCCAAGGCGTGGACTCGAGAAAGAAACGCGATGACGGGCATCGGTCGAATTAGTTCCGCGATAAACGTCCGCCGTTGTTTCCCACAAACTATACGTGTTGAGATTCCTTTAGGCTCATAATTCAAGGGATGGTTGCTGATCGAGCAACGGCCTGATTCAAAAATTCTGGTTTCAAAATAGCGGACATCCATTTTTGCGGATTTACGACTCCATGAATTATTTCCACGGTTTTATGTTACACGCGATTTTTTCTAACTCAGTCTATATCGTAGTAGAATTTCGGAATTCCATCGCCTTATTTAAACCGTGCATAAAGACTCGAAGTGAATATGAACTTGCTTTAAGAATTTTCTAATCCGTATTTGTAGACTATATCGATTTTCCATGGAGCAAAACAGCAGCATGAATTATTCATCCGTGAAAGGCTTCATAAAATTACATGAAAAAATCATTGGTTAGACTGAGATTGTAGATTGAACTGAGTTGCCGAATTGCATCCGAGCATGATTCTTCGTTTCTCTGTTTCTCCGTTACATACTTTGTGACCCAATAAAAATTCAATGACGAAGTAACATCGATGACGCGAAGAATGGAAGAACTGAAATAAATCTCCGACAAAACTATCCAGATGTACATGATGTATGCTAGTAAAATAAAGTTTCTTGGAAAAGATTTCAACGCCGCTTGTAAGTACTCAACTTGACGAATACCTCTGCATTATTCACTCACGAAGAGAAATTGCTACGGAATTGCCCTCGTGTATAGGTACGTCAAGTTGGAAGAAGTCGTTTTAAAGCAACGGCGTGAATAAGGGTCTGAATTGATTCAGAGGTCCTTGATTCAGCCATCCCCTAAATTATTTTCCTCGGACGGTATTTGCCCCCCTTCGTCATCAGATACGCCAGCGCAACGTATAAAAACGATCATCACAAAAGCGTGTGTAATTCAAAACTCAGGAGATCCTCGTATCCGTCACTCTTTCCTCGACCCCCTTGACTCCACCCCGTTTCACAACGTCCTGAACCTTGCGATTGCATGATCGAAACATAATGCTCATACATACATGGTTGCATCCGTTGTGACGTACAGCTTCTGGGACATACCCAGTGCCTGGTGGCAGGCCAGCACTGTGACGATAGGGGTTGGAGTGGCTCTGGCGGTGATCACAACGCTGACTCTCCTCGCAGCAGCTTCTTCGTTCCTGCCGCATATCCTGAGGATGACAAGGCCGACGCGAGCTTTGGGATCCTTGCAGCTTCTAGCGGGTGAGTACCTGTCCACGATCATTTGTAGACGTAAGAGCGTAGGTATTATGGGATGTATAGAGAGGTGTACCTACGGCACAGGACGATCAGCGGTTGCGAGTTCATGTGCGGGATCTAAACTTGTAACTTGGTTACTTGCTTACTCGGTTCGCGTATCTAATTTCAATATAAGCGGATCACGGTATGACGTGCCGTATACCCACCTTAATCGGGGTAAACAAGTTGGCGGGCGAACTGTGAGTCAACGATAAGCGGTTCCAAAGTCAAGTAGTCTTCAGAGCATTAACTCTCTACACCTGAGTTTCCAAGTGATTTGCATCCCGAAAATATGCCCGAAATAACCGCCCTTACCAAAGTGACGACGTCGAGGACGACGACGGCCTGAAACCAACGACGCGTAAACGTATGATTACCGTGTTACAGCCGTGATGATGTGCGGTGGGATCGTAATGTATCCAGTCGGGTGGGACAACCGGGAGGTCAGAGAATCGTGCGGCAATGGTGCCAACGTCTATAACTTAGGTGAGTTACACGCACACCATACCTACAATATTACGATGGTGGTGACGCCCAAGATGCTGCAGACTTGCAGTAAAACCGTGCGCTGCTGTCCAGTCCAGGATCAGAACGGAAGTCGGATCAAGTTCCTTTATCCTCGTATATTTTACGCTCGCTTCTCGCGCAACAGACGTGAAAATATATTTCCCCCGTTGCACGTAGGTGTATGGAAATGGTGGCGGTGACTGACAGTTTTCCATCACCTCAGCCGGGCAATCGCCCCGCGGGGGAGAAGAAGGGGCGAGAGCCTTGGTTATTCTCCTGCGGGGATTACGACGAGGCGTCATCTCCTCGCCCGGCAACCCCCGGCTTATACGGCGATCCTCTGTTTCAGGAAAGTGCTCGGTGTCGTGGTCCGCGCACTTGCTGCTCGGTTCGGTCGCCCTGCTGCTCCTCTGCTTCGGCCTCAGCTTTTGCGCAGCGAGGCACAAGCCCTCGCACCCTCATCCCCTGCGCATTTGACAATCAAGATACTCCCAGTCTATCCACGCCTACGCGCAGCCCCCCGAGATCGACGTCAAGGACACCAGCCTTTCGTTCGTCACAATTTGTTAATCGGCAATTTTTTTGCAGGACTAAACCGCGTCCTCCGTCTGGTACCGAAACGAGCTCGATTTATATTGTCGACGTCAATGATCCTCGGCTGTTCATAAGCGCGTCGCAGGATATTTCAGAGTAGTCCTTAGCGTTGATAATGGATGCGAACACGACCCCCGATACCTCGGCGGAGTTAGCAACTGTGCATGTCCCTGTTACGTGCAGGGCTGCCAGGGTAGTTTGCGAGGCTGGGTAGTAGTTCCTGCAAACTATCGGTGCAGTCAACCTTAAGGCTTCTTAACGAGGATCAAGTACCAGCTTTATCGTTCAACTAAAGATTAGTGGCCAGCAGTAACCGTAAACTTGTTACACATGGTGTACACGTGCATCGTGCAGACCGTTAACCACGGCGAATATTTTCACACACCTCCGGAGCCCCGACCGCATTCGAAGACTAATTAATAATGCCTCCTTCCTCCCTCTCCCCTTCCGTTTTAATCCGACATTAAATTATTACTCACGTGTTCGCATTATACCCATAATGCGTGTTGTACGTAGGTATTATGTACTCCACCCTTTAGAATATCCGCTCCACCTTCACCTCGGCTCGAAGGATCCAATATCCCTCTAATTTGTATCTCCAATCGATTCTCGGCTCTCCCCAGTTCTGCACCGTTTTCCCAACGCTTCCATTATCCGTAGGTACGATTCGACAGGAAGACATCTTCTCCCGACCCTCCGAAGCCCCGCGGCTGGATAATTTACAAATGGAAGGAGCCCCGGTAATCAATCTATAACAAAGCAGAACCAATTACTCTTTCGCTCGGATCTTCGATACGTACTGTTTAACATCATCATTCGGAATATGTGCTTTGTTAACGATATTGTTACAATTATATCTTTAAATTCTCGCTACTTTTGAACACCAATCAATCGGTTATCAGATTGAGGTATAGTTGAGTCGATAACGCCACTGCGTCTAAACGCAATAATAGATTTGCAAAAAACTCGCACCGGGCTGAGTATAAATCATCTGCTTATTGACCGATCATTCATCGTTCTATCACGCGAGGAAATTATACGATCTAGCAACCGGACAAAAGGTATAAGGGTGCCAATCGGGTATCAATTACCATCGTTTTCTGTACGTAACTCCGGATCGCTGATGCTTAACCGGTATCAGATTACCAGCGTATTTAACGTACCTATGTGGTCCACCCTAATTTGTTAATGGAAAACATATAGAATCGTCCTTTCATACTCTTGCTCGAATACATAATACGTTTACTAATACAACTCGTAAAGCGATCTTCTTCCTACGATACGAGTAAGACTGAACCACCGATCGTTATTAATTATAAATGGGCAATTAGGCTATGACAATTGAACGATTCCAGACTCGTAGATGACTCGAATAATTGAATTCAATTAACACGTGGCAAGACTGCGAAGGCTGTTGAAGCAGCTGTCATTATGTACGAGCATTTACGCGAGACTGTTTTCTTTCTCGGAATAAAAACCTTCTGTACAGCTTTTAATTAGTTGATACAATGTCAAATAATGGAGTAAATACGTGCAAGTCTTATGTACACTAAGACGATACAATGTTATGTTAAAATAATGTTCGTTTAAGTTTTACATAATTAAACAAACAGAAAAAAAATTAAAGCACGTTGATAAATATTATACATGTATATACCATACTATAATAGATAAGAGTGAAATTTAAAAATAATAAAATTACAGCAGAACAAATTTTCTGCCGGACTGTCGTTGAGTATAAAATTTGGTTACTTGTAAATAAACTGATAATGATTAGTAGCGCGAAAAATTTCTGCACGTAGTTTATTGTAATATACAACATATTGTGGGTGAAATTTTTCAAATAATTCACGTTAAAGTAAACTGCAGATTGTATCGAGAGCCAAAAGTAACTATAATTGTGCCAACTCATTCGTATATATGTATATATATAGAAGTTTCCAAGCACGAGTGTTATATTTTTATCCCTTTGATGTGATCTTACTTTGATACCGCATAGCAGCTCCGATCAGATTACCACTTTTTGCGAGAAACGTATATTCGTATAACTCGGTCAAAGGAGTTTCAATATTTGGGACCTTTTTCGAAGGAAACTCTCGTATCTTTTCTCCGTCTCGTCGGATAAGACTCCGTCTCGACGGTGTGAAATAAATTCTGTAATACCTCAACTCTACGTTCCAGAAATGCACGGTTGAAATATTACCAACCTATTATTCGATTGCGTATAAAACCAGCCGCTCAATTCAGCGAATGAAGCTTTCATCTTCGTTTCTTGCTTTCATCCAAGTATGACAAAAACTATTCTCGAACTATTTCTACACAGTGAGCAGCTTTGCCATTTTTAGTTTCACACGAACAACGAACACGGAACAATCGTGACGAATTGCAGCGGGGGAATTTGGTACGGTTGAGAAGAATCTGTTGAATCGAAACACAATTTGATAAACCATCAGTCGGTCCCAGTCGCGTTCCACCTACACACTGTGTAAATTCTTTTTGTATCACCGGCGCACCCGATTACAATAAATTTCGAATGATACTTTCACAATTCAGGTACAACATCCGCAAGCCTCGAACAGTTTTGCTGCAGGGTTTTATTGTTACCGTGACGACGTGCTCTGTGAAATGAAATTTCGGAATGGCAATTAAATTTACGTGTATAGGCAGTGAAATTTTATGCAACTCAGTTATTTGTTGAGAAAAAAATAACGCTGTATTGTTGATTTGCCGGAATTTCATGCTCGCGCACGTGTAGTGCATTCATCATTCGTTTGGTAAATGCTTAAAAGTGCATTCGGGCAAGCTATTCCTGATCGATTTTCCTTTTTCAAGAGCAAGAATATTGCCGCGACTCAAATACTGCAAAAACCAGCGCTATTTAAAAGGCAAAATTTAGAACATGTCGACGCAACAGTCATGTGATAAGTCAGGTGCACCGTATTTCTGCGAACAAGTATCCAATTAGTATGATGATCATCACACCGCGCTAATTGCCAAAACTGTTTGCAAACGTAGTCGAATATATTGCACCGTGAAATTACTAAATGCGTTCGTCGCGCTACGCGTTCAGTTATATTAATAGGTATTTGAAAATTTTGGAAAAACAGTAAACGTGAACATCGAAAACAAGCGTTACTCTCCTTATCTTCCTATTCCTCGAAGCACGGGGAGAGTTTAACGAAACTACACGGTTTTGCTCAACGATGTGAAATCGAACGAAACTATTTCAACCATGTGGACAGCTCGTACAAGTCTTCAAACTTAACGTGAAACTTGCCCTCAAAGTTTGCGAAAGAATGCATGGCTCGGTACACCGCGATGATTAAACAAAATCCCTGGATGCATACGAGGTTCGTCGAGCAGCGTGGCGGATGCTGTGATATTCGCTATGTCCGCAATTTTCATTAATAAGTTTATAGATTGGGGCGATGATCGTTGCCATAACCAATCAACGAACGTTCAGATTCAATCGACTGGTGAATACTCTGTGTGGGTACGAATATATGTATATATGTGTGTGTGCATGTGATAAAATAGCTATTCCGTTACCATTATCAATTTGGAAGAAGCGCTCTTACGGTACTTTATTATCTGTATTTCATTGAAGCTCGGCTCGATTATCGGGAGGCAATCAATCAAAGCGACGTAATTGAATTAAAGCGGCTTTATTAAAGCACGAACGAAAAGAGCTAATGAAAAAATCAGAAAGACTTTTAGGTAAAAATTTTCAGACGAGAATCGGATTATTTAGGTAGTGTAATTATGAATTCGGACTGTGAGGCGAAATTAACGAAGCGATCAAGGCGCGATTCTCGGACGGAATTCTCACAAGCCAATAGATGTAAAGCGAGAATGAAATCGCGCGTTATTCGAGTGCCTCGGCGCTGAATTAATGCGACGCAGCTTATCTCGATGTTTATATAGAACATGAGTACGGAATGTACAGGGATGATGAATAAATGAATAGATAAATAAAATGCCTCGAAGGGGGAACACAGGCGTAAGCAGGAACGGCCGTTCTTTCATTATGCGTAGCGTGTGATATATATAAATATTGTAAAGCGAGAAGGAGATAAAATCCATGGCACCGACCCTAATACCTATTCGTATTTTCATGGATACAGCAGCTGCAGTCATTCGTATAACGATAATATGTTTATCCGTAAAATAAATTGTATATACCTATATACATATATACATATATATGTATAAATATATATAATATATCATAAATGTTATGTATTATTATATTTTATAATAAAAAAAATTTATACATATATCTCGGAAGTGAATACCAACTGTCGGATTCCGGTTACTTGCCTATCTGTCCTTCTTACTCGCATGAATAATCTCTTGAGGATACTCAATGTGACCTAAAAAATTTAATCTGGGTAGACCAGTTTTCATTAATTACTCAAAATTCGTTCACCAGAGTGAAAATATTTATTGAACCACTGTATGTAAGTATACATATACGTGCTAGCTTTAATTTGATTAACCAACTTAAATGTAGGGCAAAATCCAATTTTGATAATTCACCCCAATGTAACTGAATCATTGGTTACCGATGTCTGCAGGTTATTCACCGCGGGTCAATTTGCCTGAACCTCTATACACATGCCCCCATACTCGACGCAGCGTTACTATAGTGCAAAGTAAATTGACCACCTGCATACACCGCATTCGTACTAAATCTGGGTCAATAACTTGATGTAATTTATTAACCTTTGGTCATGGTTCGTGATGGGGTAATTAGTATTTTCCGATCTTCCCACACAGCGACGCTATCAGCGATTGAATCGTCGTGATGCAGGTTTGTCTATACAGGTAAAATCGTCAATCCGACGATTTCGTCAAAGGTACGTATATATAAGATGTATTTTTTAATATGATGGTGGAAATTTACATAATAGAAAATTATTTTTCGTCCACATATCGTAAACAAAAATTGAGGGTTGCATTCATTATATTAAAGAAATAAAGGTTTGTTTCAATATCTCATTAACACGAGGAATTTAACCGTTATTCAATTGAAACATAAATAACGGCGTCGTTATTAAATACACCCAAAGGTATGCACTGTTGAAAAATATTGTGTAAATTTCGTGTAGTTCAAAGCCCATACTGCGCTCGTGAAAATTGCACTCGAGCTCGTAAAAATCCACTCGGATTCACTCCGGAGAATGAAATTTTCACAAATGCATACGGATAATCGAATAGAATCAAGAAAATTGCCAGTTTTCAATTTTATGTGTAAGTAATCCCAGCAAAAATTACGTTACTCTAGTTGATCTGTTGCTTTGTACGTTCTGTCTTTTCTTCTTACTTTTTTCACACCAGAACGGGTAGCAAGAGGTCAGTTGTTCGTAATTAATTCAATTAATTTCAATCGAGTAACTGGCGACAAAGAGTAGGGTATGAACGTTGTGTTTGTTGTACAAAATACACGATTATGTGGCTCGCATTCATTATTATCACTATGTACTTTTTTACCCTTGCTTTTTTATTATGCTCGAGACAAAAGGTACCAAATAAATTCGACTACTAACGAAACTCTGAAACAAAACGCCTGACTTCGTTGTAGTCTCGCTTTCCGCCCATGCTTCGTGTTGCGAATTTAAAATACAAACAGGAATTGAATCTACGGTTCAACCAACGTTACGCATATTTTTTATAAATGTGAAAGCAGTTACCCTGTAGCCAACGAGTGCGGAGTGAACTCCAAAGTTGATTTTTGTAGTATAACAGAGATGATATTTTTTTTCCAACCCCTTAGAGAGGGAAGGTTGACTGTCATGTATTGATTTCAACGCAATTCAATAGACGGAATATAAGAAGGTCAAACATGACGATAATCGCTATCCAGTATTGAGAATGGAAATTCAAATATATTAAAATCAATGCAGAGATCACAATACCGCTTACTTAATTTTCATACGAAATTCAAATAGAATGAATATGCAATACATTTTTTTGCGACGACGGCAATTATCGTATAAATATAGCCTTTCAGTACGACCATCGAGCGAATTGAATATATGTATAGAGAGTTGATTCCGAAACACAATCTCTCCATGATGGTGTAAAAAAACAGCGCAAACAAGAGAAAAGTAAGAACAACGACACGGAATGACCGAAGGCAGAACTGGGAAAAATAATTACCAATCACCTCGGTGCGTTGTTGCTTATCGATGCGAGCTAATTAGAGATCGTTAACATTTAATTGTTATTCGCGTTGAATCTTCGTCAAATTTATATTACAGCTCCGTTTACACAAGCTCGGCACGTTTATCCGTTGGTATTATCTGTATGAAATAACGAGCTTCGCTAGAATCACCATTTTCCACCGCATAATTCCACCAATTTTCTGCCGTATTAACTTACCATTTGAGTATTCTTTATTTACTTATGTTTCGACTGATGTCTGCGATGATTCGTTAATAGGACAGCGACTGAAATAATTCACGAGCAGCTCGTAACTCCTAAAAGGACGCTTTTAAGTAATCAATATGCAGATTATGACGTCCTGATTCATTATGCGGAGTTTCAAATAGTGGATATATTCGAGATCGCGCGAGAATTTTATTTCACCTTGTATCGAATATCTATCTTTTTATTAGACTCATTGTAAAATCTCAATCAGCGCGACTGCGAATCGATACCGCTCTCCGAACGTAAATTTATATATTCCAGGAAATGAAAACGGATTGGAACTGCAGGTTAGAAAGGATTAAAATCCTATAACGCGGTACACCGATACAATCAATCACAAAATCTGAATTGTACGTATTGTATGCATAAGGTGAATCAGTTTCAATTGAATCGGATCTTTTACACCTGGCAAATGATTCTTCATTTTTCGCAGGATTTCTGTACAGTATAATTGGAAAAAGTACATGGGATACGAAGAAGAGTCGAAACGAAGTCGATACAAGCCTCAAAGACCTTATTAAACTTGATACAGTAAAAAGTTGGAGTATAGCTACGTTCGTGATGAAGAAACTTGAAAATTCAGTTGAATAATTGCAAAATATATCGCAAACGTTCAATTCTCTACAAGATATCGTAAAACTTTGATTTTTATTTACATTTTTCGTCTTCTCGTTAAAGCAGAAAACGGTGTTGTAAATTTGTTTAATTTCATCGAGATAGTTGATCAAACACCGTCTGCAGCTACTTCAATTCCATTACTTTAATTCATGGTTGAGAATGAAGTTGGTACGTAAAGAAGATAAAACCAAGTGTTGTAATGCGGTGCGTTTTTTCTCACGCGAGCCTCTGCATTCTCCTGCGTTTCTCATTAAGACGAGTTCCGCTGCGGTGATAAACGCGCTGCATCTTGTAAATGAGTTGGTGTATATTTTTCTTTTCCCATCTTTTTCTAGCTAGATTCATTTTTCTTTCTACATTCACCGCTATCTTAACACCAAGCAACCCACTGTAACTGAATGCTTTTATACCTTATACCAGTAGTCAGTATAAAACTGCACTTTTTCACGTGAAGAGCTGATGATTTTGAATAGAACTGTAGGGGAATCATCCTTATCCGTTGATCTTCGCGAAGTCAGTCAAATCCCGGTAGCCACTTCAATAAGGGAAACAATTTTATCTACTGAGTATGCATATTTTCTATTTCCATCCACCGAAGGTCAAAGTATTAACAATTAATGTCTTGGACTTGCCCGTCGCCTCCCTCTTCGGAATTTAATCAAAATATACGACAGTGCTTAGCAAGGGTTTGCCGATTAAACGGTGTCCCTCGGGCATCCTCGAGCTAATTGATCCAAGTAATTGTTCTCTAGTTACTCACGTATCATTTGACAGCAAAACTAAATCTTCGTCCATCCCTCCTAGAAACTATTGCGCACAATGTGTTTACACGTTTCGAACCCATCCACCCACTGGCACCAGAACTTCGAGGGTAACTTGATTCCCTAAATTTTTTTCACCCATGTATTGTCTACAAGTAGCGCCAATGGTTGATTGCTGGAAAACGGAGATCGGAATGATTTATTGTCGTAAAAAATATCCCTCGGTATAATATCATGCTCGATTAAATGTACAACGAATTTCGTGTCATTCCAGAGAGTAATATTCCAGCATTGTTCGATGGCGTTGCGCCAGAGAATAAGCCGTTTACACACAACTTTCTTGAGGAGCTGTTCCACGCGTGGCATTAGCTGCACGCTCTTCAAGCCAGCTTCCTGCTGTTCTCTTGAACAGAGAATCTAACGAGTTCAGCGGCATAGAGAGATCCGGAATTTCCCCTAAGGAGGTACATACACACGCCTCTCTCATACATGCAACGAATACGCATTCCTTGCCCAATTTTCAACTAAAAGCCTTAATCTGATTCTCACAGTTGCTTAGACTCCAGTTATTTTCCCCCAATTTGTTTCCGGCTGACCACCAAATTCATCTTGCAAAGCACCTTCAAAATTGCTAGCCGTCCAGCGAATCCACGAAATATTGCTTCGACACCAAAGGGTTAGGGCAAGAGATCAGTCAAGTCCCGAGTTCCCAGCAGGGATCCCAAACTGACGTTCATTCGATTCCCCCTCAATAATTCAAGCCGAATTCGACCATCGCCTTTGAAATTCAACCTACAGCATCTCGTGATTTACAATTTACACGGTGTTATCCTTGATGGTTGAACGACTCTTCGGTCGGAAAATTCCTTCCCCCTTCCTGATTTTAGACCGAGTTTTGTATACAAAAGAAGAGCCGGTCATTAACAGAGCTCCTCGAACTCGGACTATTTTATATCGCTTACGGGTGTGCAGAGTCGGTCTTTTTCCGTACTGGCCTTTAACGGGAAATTTATTGTTACCCGGTCGCGAGAACGTCTGGCTTGGTACGCCGTAAAATCTAGTTGGAGGACTCGTGGGATCCACCCACGCAGGATAGTCGAGGGGAGGGTGGAAAAGGGGTGCGAGTGTGGGTGGGTACAGGGGGTCGCTGAATTCGCAGCATTGGGAAGTAGTCCGATTACTTACTCGGTGAATTTCTCCCTCTGGTCTACGAGGATCCGGAAGCAGCTGCTTCGCAGCTATGTTAATCACTTCTTACATCCCCTAATTCTCAGCCATACTACATTGCGTTCTCTCGGCTTGAATACGGGCAACACTTGACACTTGAACCGATTTTCAAACGTGTAGGTTACAACTAAGAATACGTTTTACATAAATGGAGATGAGTTTTCCAGCGCATGCCGAATTTTCAACGACTTCAGTAAACCCGAAACAACTGCCGGAATTCTCTTTGCATCTGCATTATAAAGCCAACATTCCGAAGTTAATTTAAATCTTTTAATTTACGCAAGTGGAGCGAAGGTAATTCGTGCGCTAACTATACGAAGCGGGCCAAAAAGGATCACCGCGATAATGCATTCGCATAATGAATATGAATTTTCCGTACCCTGCAGTAACACAGCGGAGGAAGAACCGAAAAAAATCGAAATTTTAGAAAAAAAAAAGAGTAAAAAAAAAAAAACTTTGATTAGCTGCAGCCGACAATCCGCGCGGCGTAAAACCGTGAAATTTGTTATCCAGCCTTTAATGAATATTTATAGAATGTTCCGTAATCCGGTGAATTCAAATGTTTGTTGCCTGCAGAAAAAACAACCAATGGGCCGATTTCAAATTTGCAATACTATTCGATGGACATCACACTGCCCTAAACTAGAGCGACCTCTTCATTTGTTTCCACTGCCAATGTAGATCGAAAATAAATATAACTATACACTAACAAACCGTCAGCCGGATCGAAAAACACACGAACACCGCGCAACGTCAGAGTGGATACTATCTTTGTAAATAATTCACAATTTACAATCAACTTTTGTGTATCAACAAACAGGATATATTTATATAACATACGTACAGCGGTCAGTTTATCTATGCAGATGTATAGCTTCAAAGGCGCAATGTCTGCAATACTACACCCTCACACCCCAAACGTACCATCATATTTGCTTTCCGTCTCCTATGATAAACCGTTTTTATTTCTGGACGATGATAACTCGGTATTAGTTCCACGGAAGGATCGTGGCTTCCGTAAATTCCATAGATTCCGTGGCATATATGAACGCATTTTTATAAACTTTCAAATGGCATTTCCACCATCAGCAGCTCTTGAGGAAGACAAGACACGAGTCTCACGGGATTAATTGCCGACGCTTTTGAAACTACAGCGAATCAGGATGAATCTCGCGGAGGGGGGAGTTCCGCGTGAAATGAAATTCGGCCGAGTCTAATCAGGATCTCGAGTCTGAGATGATAAGGATCGGTATTTTCCAAGGAATTTGAATTCCGACCTAACTTTTGTCGAGCTCATTATTCCGAGGAGATTTTCCGTATACTTTTCTCATGAAATCACAAGCTGGAATAGCTGGAAGGTTGAATTGTAGCTGGCAAAACTTTTCACTGATATTCTTAGATTCAAGAGTTAGCAGATTCGTTTAAACTGTATTTATTCGAACAGCGTTATTATGTCTGATCGTATCGCGAAAAAGGTCGATACGTTATTTCCGATGAACGTGGATACTCACGTTAATAATAAAAATCACTCAATATTTATATATTGGACATTTTTCACCGCTTTGGTGATTTCCATGTCTCCAGAAAGAGTTTGAAATCTTTTTGAAGACCACCGTTAAAATTATTTCGCTTGTTGTAGGTAGGCATACACAATTTTGCAGCTTGTTCGCTGCAAAGAGGTAATCTTTGAAATGCGTCACTTTCCGCTCCTTCGCAGGGCTTTCAAATTATTGTCAACGAAGTTACAAGGATACAAGTTACTTTTCGAGTTGAAGTATGAATTTTTTAGTAACATTTAATATGATCACCATGCATATACTTTTAACGTAATTGAATTGATGCTGCTCGTACAAGTAGACCGTACATCACACATCGAAAAAAAATTGAAAGAGGATTTCCAGCCGACTCAAGCGTCTAATTTAAAGTCGGAACCTCGCCCTTAGATCCTATTTCACAGTTTTCGATCCAAACTTAGGCTTCTCTCGGAAAGCAAAGCTTAGATATCTTCAGGCAGATTTGAACCTAATTCCTAAAAAAAAAGCAAATGAAGATTGAATGCTTCTCTACCGTGGCTAGAAAAATACGAAAAGTGTAATACGCATGAATAAAGGTAATCGGAAATAGCGCAACTCTCAATTCAACGAAACACAACCAGCTAGAATCCTAGGTAGAAGATTTGTCTACCTCAACTATTTAGCACAAAATGTAAATTCCACTTAATTCAAAACTGTGCACATTTATCGTGAAATACGCTGTTTATGTGTGAACTGTGCGCTGCTCCTGCCACATAGAAATAAATGACTTTTAACACCTTATGGAACGCAACGTCTTTCGTTCCAAGAGATGCGCAATTAATCATTCAACGTTCAACCGACCCCCCCCCCCCCCCCCCCCGGCAGGCGTAATGCAAGTGTCGAAAATCGTGGCGTTGAGATATTGAAAGGCATTCAGAAAGGTTGTACAGGTTGGACCTGGGCGTATGCGCATAATAAATTCGAAGCTAACAACAAGAAATGGAAGGGAAAAAAACACGGTTATACGGAATAAACGTTAGCAGGGACTAGACGGTGAATTTTGCGCCCTTCGTTTTCACGCCCGTTCACTGGAATTCGTTGGAATTCGTGACATTCCTGAATAAATCTGCTGTTTTCGGTCAGCGATTGAATTTGCTCTTCCGAATTTTGTTGCTTTTCGAATCCTCCAGCCTGACTTGATGTGGAACAGCCGAATGAATTTTTTTAAATTAGACTTCGGCTCTGACGTCTCCATTCAAGCCGCTGCATATTGAACCGAATATACGGTACAGTAGCGAGCTATAACACCACGGAGGCGGTGGATAACATCCAGGGATCCTTCCGATGTTCAGCCCTTCTCAAGCATTTAGGGAAGTTACCTTAAACGGGACAGAAGAGAGAATGGCGAACCAGGAGCCAAAGGGAATTACGGAGGCTGCTCCCCGTATTTCGAACCCGCGAACAATTAGCCAACTTCCTACCCTGGATGCTGAATTGTTCCGATCTCGAGCCACTCGTCTGGGAACGTGAATTAGACGTCAATCTTTGCTTTCCTTTTGTGAATATGTTCCGTGAGTTCTCTGACGCTTTTGTCGGAATGAACACGCAGCGCACTTTCTTAAAGTCTCGTTTTTCTTTACTCTCAATGGCTAGCTGCAGCTTTATGAAGATTATAAGGGTGCAAAAAACCGTTACTTAATGAGCCGCTGAGACAGAAGGTGAACTTTCATATCTACCCTCGAATTTCGACCGAGCAGCAAAAACACCTCGGAATCTTGACACCGGGTATAATCAGCCCTGACTGCGTCTGGCAATGCCAACATCTAGTTGCTTTATTATACGCGTCCGAGTATAACTATCCGTGTGCTTTCGAGACCTTCACGGGACAGCTAATGGCCTGTGGATTTGCATGTCATTTTGTCTTCGCAACGACGTTGAAGAATTCGCAGTTTTATAAAATGAACGAAACGCTCTGGAGGTAAAGCGAAAATTTACCGAAATGCAACACTTCTGCGTAGGGTATAATATGAGAATAACCAAAGTGTTCGGCAATGGTCGGGCAGAATTGTCTCGATACACTTATCTCTCCCCTCACGACGTGGCGTGGAAAACAAATGATATTTTTTCTCCTTCTCCTCATTTCTCGTTCTCCGCATGTATGTACATAGGTATACATGTCCACACTATTTGCAATTCAAATGACCCGAAATACATCTCGCTACGGTTCAACTGTCTCCTGGGGGCTTTCATCGAGGCATAGGCAAACGTGGTAAGTACGTTTTCACGACTATAAAGTCACCCAGACTACCCTGCGGGGATGTTCGCTCCACGTGCTGCAAGCTCTTGATCATAAATACCGGTTCATAAGCAAAGCGCTGGGGCCTGAACGGTTGAACCGGCGTGCATGGATAATAGGAAGGAAGCTCCACTGAAAGCACTTTGTCTGGTCTGCTTTCATCCCCCGCCAGGAATAATTACCGACCGCGAGAAAAGGAAACTCCTCCTGGCAAAGCGGAGACGCAGATCCACTGAGAGACTCGGAGATTCGCCACTATCCCGCCCACAGAGACCATAGACGAGGTTCAAACAACCTTTTTTAGCAAAGGACGAACAGCTATATCACGCATCACGCGACTATCCGCAATCAGCAGACCGTCAAGAGTACCTACATCATCCTCGTTGCAAGTTTCATATTCAATAAAGGAAAGGGTGAACTTCAACAGGGCGGAATAAGGGTTGGTACCAAAGCTTTTACTCCGTTAGTGTTCGTCTTCACTTTTTCCAAGGTGCTTTTTGGTAATCGTATACTCACTAGAACAATTTACAAACTGATCGTTGGGAGCAAGTATGCTTCTGCAGGGCAAAGTTTGAGGCACCTACCTACTTGAATTCGCGGGGTCTCGTCGGGCTCATTGATGATCCTGAAATTTGAACGCCGAACTCCACCGGATGCAATTCTCAGTGAAAACAATCGCGCATTCCCAACCCCTATGTTATCTCTTACTCACCCTTTGAGCAACTTGATCTCCCTGACGCCTTTCGCCACTTTCCGAATACTTCTCATTCTCTCACCACCCTTTCACCTTTGCCGCTGCGTGTTTTCTCTCTTTGACACTGTCGCAGCGGACTGGAATTATACTCCCCATTGTCACGTGCGCTTGTATCTATGGCTATATATAAACACATACGAACCAACGATCACCATTCCCAACCCCCGGTGTATTGGTAATACAATTTCTATGGGAAGTATCAGGTCCTGCAAAATGTTTGGTCCCCGGTTCGCGGTTCCGACGTGCTTCTCTCCGTCCAATATCATCCAACCCATACCGTAGCGGGGTGGAATTGTTGCCAATTTCGACAAGCAATTTCACACAGTAACCCGCATTATTCACTCGGCATCGAGACGCATCGTGGGGAGGAAATACGTACCCCAAAAGATGCTCTTATTCGAATGATGCTGCAGGGTTTCCCTCGTCCTAAGTCTTGCCGTTACTCCAACCTGTACGCTCCTAGCTGATGAAAAAATGATCATCTCATGCCACGGCTGTATCAATTGGCAGCCTCGTGTACCTAATCGGGATTCAGTGATCCGTATAATCTGAAAGCTGCGTGGGTTTTCACCTCCGAAATTTCCGGAAAATCTAATTTTCATTTGTAACAAACAAGTGTACGTATTTCCCGGGTAAATTCTCCACAGCATTAAATCACCCCGGTGATTTATTGTGCGGCTAAGTCGCTCTGCACGAACATATTTCCACGTTAACTTTATAAACCCCTTGATCAGGCTGGCAGTAAGCCTAGCGGAATCTCTTAATTTCAGCCTTTTAACTGGATAAAGGGAAAGCCTAAGGTGCGTTGTCCGGAACGCACAACGCAACGGCAGTTCTCGCACGGTAAACCCACAGCACACGTACGTCAACTTGAAACAGTTTCAGATTTACGTTGATTAAAATGTTCTCCTGCGTAATGCGATTCTCCGAGGTGGATCCGTCCGGCGTTTCGTGACGTTCTCTTTCTCACCTTTGTCTCACCCATAATTTGATGGTATTATTTCGCAGATAATTCACCTCCCAACGTGATGGAGTTTCATTAATGGCTAACAGGTGCACGAATAGCCGCGGTGGTGTAAATAATGTTATGCAAAATGCTGTGTCTCAGTCGTACCTGGCACCCTTTACACCTCATGAGTGATTTCATTCCAGGGAGGAAATTCCGCAGGAAGAATTCCCGCGGGAAACGTAAGTTGAAAGAAATTAGAACAAACGAGGTAAATCATAATGGTTGATTCGTCCAATTTCCCGATACAATGGGATTGACCCGAATGTAATTCAATTCATACTCGGGTCAAATGGGACCGGATGAACAGACGAGCAGACAGCCGCATAGCCCATACGTAGGTGTATAGTATCTACCTATATTGAGATGAGGTAGTGTTACGGGTCCTTTAATCATCACCTAATCCTTCGTAACGTAGTCCCACGCTCGCTTGCATCGGCAGGAAGTTGTTGGAGAATTAGTTTACAAACAAGTTTGGCTTGGTACCAGTCGAACCGGCAACGGCCAACTCCTGCAGGATCCAGCTTTCCGGCGGTTCGAATTTCATCGTATTTTCCGGAATACACACGGCTGTCTGCGGCTCTGTCGGCCCGTCGAAGCCGCGATTCACCGCTAGGACATCGAGAAACTGAAATTGCTTTTTAAATAGGATGCAAATTTCACGGTGGTAGAAACCTCTCGGCTCAGAACTTCGAAAGCTGTAAGACAATTATTGTCGACGGTTTCAGCTTTAAGCGAATGCGCAGAAACTCATAAGACGAAATTTCCAACGAGTATAAATATTGTCTACACATGTATACATACAAGGCTTGTGTACGTCGACGAATCGTTATTTCTTTGCAGAAGGTATTTCATGAGACTGCTGGAAGATCCTTTGATAAGTTTGCCAAATTATTTTTGTTATTTCACTGAGCTTAAAAAATGTATTACTATTATGTTTCTGCTGTATTTATTTTCATTTTTTCTTATCAAACTTGTCCCTCTCGTTTCTCATCACTTTAGCCGAGTAAAATGCCCGGGAATAGGTAAATACGACAATCATTTTTCTCACAAATTGTACGCCCGAGTTCTACCGTCCCCAATTTCCAGGCCATGGCAATCGTAATCTTCTTAACGGATTGAACAATCTCCGAGACAACTTGAGCCACTCTCAGTTCAGAATGGAATCTCTGTCGAAATCGTCGGTATCAATCAAGGCACTGACGAACAATGAAAGGGTGTAGAGAACCGTGTCGCGCTGCTCCCCTCTAATAATTGTTATATCGCATTAGCGTCAAATTAATTGGCTTTCGCGGAAAAGTCAACTCATTCTTTGTTAAGATGGATAGACTTAGGGAGCCTTTCCCTGTGAGAAAACTATTTCGACAACATCGCGCCTCGTCCGTATTTTTATTATTGCTTTAAGTACGGTTTGAGTGTGTTTGTGTGCGTGTACGAGCACCCTCAACGTCTGCTCGGTCTCGCGATTTTCAGCTAAGTTATCAATCATCATCCTCTCTCGAAATTCGCAAGGGAAGGGCGAAGAATTCTGAGTCGAACAGATTCGCTCAGGTCTCCTTGGCCCGAAAAGAATCAGCTTAATTGCTTCAGACGGTATAGCGGCGGAAAAAGAAAGAACGAGAATGAAAAGAAAACAGAGAAGGGAGAAGAAGCCGAAGAAAATATTGCCGCGATTCTTTCTGTGCTTTTCAAAAATATTATCGTTATACACTTGTCGTACATGCGCTGTACAAAATGTATAAATTGATTGAAAAAGCCTCGATATAATTGCAAGATCCAGTATCAATGGTCACCGAAATATCACGGTTAAAGTAATTATTATTCGAATGACCCGCTGCTTGAATAATACGGTTGAATGAAAAAGCGTGAGAGAGAGAAAGGGAAAAAAGTGGAAGAGATAAAATTGTTCAAGTTCTGGTTGAGCGGGCGCTTTACGTAGCTTGTTTGCACCTTGTTCGACGGCGAAGAGGCAATTAATTGAAGTATTTTTTATTCACGCAGGCGGCCAAATGTAATTACAGACCAGCAGGAGCGGCGTAGAACTCCATGGAATGCCAAGTAGGCGAATCCCCAGGAAGAGAAGAGTAGATTTATTTTCAATTATGATCAATACCTGTCGGTGGCTTCCCTTGACAGTCACTGTGTTATTGAAATTCCGTGGCTTTCGAGCAATTTCATGGAGCTTTATCGTGCTCCCGCGGGACAAGCCTTCCCTGCACCCCATCGCCACAGCTTTCCTCCCCTCAACGCCGACGCAGTCCCGGGGAAAACGCGCTTCATCAACATTATAATCAGCCCGCGCACGAATTAAGCTGCTTGTAGATGAGAGCCAGGGTTGAAAAATAATTACAATCATAATGACGAATAATGAAAAAGTTACAGAGAACGTGTCACGCCTTCTCACTCCTTCCGAGTGGAAGACATATTTTTCATCTTTTTAAAAGAAAAATTGAATAAAAGTACTTATCTCTGTATGTAGCGAGCTTTTCTCTCACAATCAGCGAAAGGGTTGTTCGCAGGGTCGTTTCACGCTTGTTATTATTGTCATTCGCTGTCTCTGTCATAACGGCGTTTTGCTGCGTTCATAAAATGCTGAACTGTTTATAGTCTCTGGATTTAGAGAATGGCTCTGGGAAAATTTGGAATATAATATTTACGCGATGAATCCGAGTGGATAATAACAAATGCGGACTGGAAGTGAGCAGCTCAAGTATATTTTATAGCAAGAATTCACACCGTGGCGGTTGGAATAAGGCCGACGGATTTCTCGGTTTTACCTGCGTCTCAAAAACTTCGCCCAACCCGTGTTGGCAAAAACGTTTCCCTTTGCTGTTTCAGATCTCGTGACAAGAAATTCCGACCTAATTTTAATTCGAAGGATCTTAACCCCGGGTTAATACTCTTTCAGTCGTTACAGCTAAGCAAATGTACGAAAACAGATTATAGGAAGGGAGGGCTCCCAGTAAATTGCCTCAATGTTTAAGAGGGTATAAATTCCGGTACTCTTCGAGACATAATAAAATCTACAATTATTTGAAGCTAAAATTACTTGCACGTCGCGATAATTTGTCACCGAGACCGTAATGTTGGTAAGTAGACAAATATTCTTTATATTTCGTTTACATTTCTATACTGGTAAAAAAAAGTTTTACAATCTTGTCGGACAGCTGGAAAAAGCCAATTAACTTGTTGCATTTTTATTTTCTACCCTGTATTTGACAGAAACAAACGTACAGCGAATAATCGATGGCTCTGCTGGCACGGGCCGATGCAATTATAGGCAGAAAATAAACTTCTCCGATCCGAGTATTGGTAACAACCCGCAAGCGAATATAACGTTAATTAAATACAATAAATCATTCGAATCTGACTGAACAGTGTACATAAACTGTGTGCGCGGAGCGCGTATAATATGCACGCAAATTATGTCAGTGCAAAAACCTGCAATCCCCTCTCACCACGCCAGAGTTCGGTATAAACGTTTAAATTTTATCGAAAAATCCCGTAAACTGTCAAACTCTAATTCCGCGAAATCCATTTATCGAACATGAAACTGCGAGGTAGTTCGTCGATCAAATAGCAAAAATTCCGAGTTCGTATGATTCAGCTCCAGGAAATATGATCACAACAAGAATGCGGAAACTGAGAAGATAAATTGAAACAATAGAAGGTCAACAGTTTCTACGAAATTTTTATGATCGGTAGAATCTTTCGACGTTTAAATCGATCTGTAACACAGGATGAAAACCTTGGATCATCCCTGCCATTATTACTAAACGGAAGCAGACTTTCTGTGCGAAAGAGGAAAAGACGAAACGAATCGGTTCGGCCATATTTATTAACGGCATCGAACCGCGATACGCGGTTCATAAACCGTTGAAAAGACCGTGAAACTGACCGAGCGTAAAATTACAAATAGTTTTATAGAGAGCCGCGAGCTGCATATCCGTAGAGGAAACGGGACGAATGGAACAAAATTGAGCAAAACAAATAATAGTAATAAAACGCGTAAAGGTACGCAAAATACGAGTATCGAGACAATAAATAATGAGATATGCACGTTCGTTTTCCCTGCCCCCATGGATACCACGTTTACCAGGCCGAGGGGCGGAAGGAGGTCTGGTGTATCGCCGATTCACAGTACATTACGTATGCTGGCTTGGCTCAATAATCGCGTTGCCGTTTCAGAACGCAAAATGCGAAATGAAAATGGAAAGCGCAAGGCAAACGGTTTACCGTTTAACGGCTGCAGCACAAATAAACCGCTGCCGCATGGTGCGATTTAACATGCACACATCAAACCAATGAGCGTGTGCACAAGCGGCTTAATTCTTACCATTGGAATTGCGGCCGTTAGTTTTGAAAAACACGTTTTACGAGAGATATAGAGAGAAACAGGATGCGATAACATCCCGGCGCTGAATTTAAATTATATAAGCTAAATACGCAACTTAACGACCCTCGCGAAACGTGATAAAGCTTTATGTACGTATCGTACGTACACAGGTATTCATGCAATTTCTCTGAATGTGTGCAAAAAGTGCGGGAGGAGCGAGGGGACATTTCCAGGACTAGAGGACGGATGGAATGTCACTTTGGTGTCACTTGTTGCTCGTCAAAGCTCCCAGTGCGGTATATATTTCATTTTCCCACTCACAGATTATGCGTGGTTAACGAGGCATCGAGCCAACTATTGTTTCAAGCCGGCCAGGTTTCAAAGCCTAGCTCCTCACTGCCCATTCAGTTTCACCACGACAAACATCAACTGGATAACATCTCCAGGTGTATGACTTTTCACCTTTACCAACGAACCAACGCGTTCGAAACAAACCACGACTTTTTCCAACAGAGATTCCATATGCCGGCAGAATCCGATTAGCAGCGGATGCATGCCTAAGTAGCGAAATAAAAACGATGTCCTGCGTTAAACAATCCGTTCAAAATAATGTCTGTGTATAAATATACATGAAAGAGAAAACCAAGATGCGATGAAACTCGTGGGAGTGTAAATTGTGATGAAATAAAGAAGATGAAAGCAGCACGAAGGGCGGTGACAACAGGTGCCCACAAAGTAAACAGATCCTCGGTCAGATCTCTTTTTTCTGTCCAACCAGCTGACAATGGCAGGCGATGAAACCCTCAAGGGGTGCGACGTATAGCTATAGCGAAGAGACCGCGTAGAGAAGAGAATTTTTCCTATCTCTGGTCGAAGAGAGGCCAACAATAAGCCCAGAGACACTTTTGTTCCGTTTGTCACGGCTGCATATCGATTGGCCCGAGTAATCTCATGAAAGAGTGTGTTTCTTAGGAATTACGTCACAGTTTCATCCCCGAGCACCACGATGTCCGCCAACATGTTGCATAAACATTGGCTCGAATAATATTGATACAAAACATTAGGAGGATGGTGTATCATGTTTGCTACCCTCGTATATCTTGCGTGCACGAAGTCGAAAGCCTGCGAGTTCCGCGACAGCTTCAGGCACCTTCTGCCTGCAACAGACCACACCTTGAAGATGTCCGCTGATTTAGCACTGGACTCGCACTTAGACTTGACACTATAATATGTATCTTATATATGATGGTTGGTACGGAGCGGTGAACCTTCCTACACAGACGCCTATTTTGCATCGCGTTCTTGACGAGAGAGAAAAAAAAATAGACGAGAACAGGGTGGGTTTGATATAGAGATTTCACGTATGGGTATAATGCGTGTGCATCATTGCGGAAACTTTGCATACAGTGCAAAAATGGAGGTGATTCCAACTTGGAAAGTTACGTAGACGAGGTTTCGACAGAATTTCAACGGCACCCCGGAGTCTTTGGCGTTTGAAGTAGCGCAAAGCAATCTCCAGCACCTCAAAGCGGCTGCAATTGGTACACAGCAACTTCATATCGAATAACAATCAAATTCTTCAATTTCCAATCTATCCGCAAACGTGAGAGACTCGACTGCTTTGACAAACCGCAAAAGCAATTGTTTGCCGTAGACTACTTGGCAGGAATGTTGGTTCATTAATTATTAACTAATGCAGTTGCGGCTGTGTATGCCGGTTACTTGAGAGAGGTTCAAAGTACCAGTAACTACGGACGAAGAAGATGCCGTGGGTCTTAGAGGAGCATCGATATGCTTGGAAACTTAGACGCCTTTGTTGATGGGTTTTGCGGAAGCAAGAGCTACGGCATTTCTTCCTGCTGAGTAAATTCAGCAACGAAATTATATTCGCATCGAGAATGTGACGTGCAGTACTTTATACACACCTGTTTGTGTTCAGAGGTTGATGGTCTTCGACCGTCACATGAAGAAATATCCCGAGAGCAGGCAAGGTTTCATTATTCATGGAGTGTCGAGTTCTCGACTTCAAAGGCGCAATCTTCTCACGACCTACTGGTAGCGAAATCGTATCGTAGAATAAACATGCTGGGTTTGAATGTAAATTGAGCCAATTCGTTACGCGTGAAATCTCACACCGACTGGAAATAATACCATTCGGTGTTTTCCAAGACGGCAGAATTTTCCAAGGTGTGCGTCAAGAACATTCGGTGAAGCCCCGTTTGCAAGATAGTCAAATCCCAAATATCAGAGAGTGTTTCTCACCCTGGAGGTTCGCTTGCGGAAAAGAATTTATCAAAATTGCTTCGATTTAGATGATAGAAAAAATGGTACGTCAGCTTAGGTACCGTTTCGGTGAAAATAAAAATGAAAACAAGTGGACTAGCGACAATTTTTTGCAATTTCGTCAGAGCGAAGATCAAAAGACTTGCGGATAGTGCGAGCAACACAAAATATTACCACCTTCTTACGAAAAGACTTTGAAATCTTTTTATACCGAACCCCAAGAGCGTCCGTATTTCACTTATAATGCCGTATGAAAAAGTGAGTAAAAACTGAAAAGTCAGCTTATTTCTTTCAGAAGCCCGACTTCGAGAGGTCCGGGTATAAACCCGCGGGTGAAATCCAGGCCCGCAGCATCGAATATTTGCGTCGGGGGGAGAGGATTAGGTAACGGCGCGTATACGCGGCTCATTTACAATTCGAAAACTTTCCGTCACTTATCTTACGCGAAATACAATTTTAAGTTCACCACCACTGGGCCAAAATCGAGCGCGCAGACCTTAACGGCTGTAGGAACGAACGAACGGTAGGAATTTAACCGCTGAACCGTTTTCTACGGGGCAAAGAAACCGCGAAGAGTAAGGGCCAGAGGGAGTCGGCTGAGAGCCGGGGGTTGGGGGGTTGAGGGGTTGGAAGGGGGGAACTGTTGGAAGTTTTAATGACACCGCGAAAGCGAGGATTCTGGTCGGGGTAGCGCGCGGCTTGTTATGAGGTAGGTAGGCAGGGTAGATAGATAGGTGGAGGGTGGATGGTAGGTATTCCTCTCACCTTGCCCCCACCCTTTTCTAACCAGTCGCTACTTCGAACCTTTTTAAAACCGCGAGATTGCCAATCAAATATTCAAGCTTGCTTGCTTAAGTGCGGCAATAAAGCAGCCGCCCTTGTAGGGCCGGCGTCGCTGTCTTTCAGCTGTTAAAACCTCCTCGACCACCAGTGAATGAAGGAATCAGAAAAGAAGAAGCGACGCGCCCGCATGGACAAAGGGTGTCTACGTGAAATGGAAGTGCGGGGATCTCTGCCCCAGGCTCGTCATTGTCTGGACTCGGGACTCCAGCCTCACACGTTTTTTCTATGGTGGTTTTGACAAAAATACTGTCAAGCTCTCCGGGCACGACCAGTTACATAATAAATACCCTTCCCCACGGTGATCACATCCTATGATTGTCACCCGCAGGACAAAGGGTAACAAAACTTGTCCGATTAGGTACTTGGAATTTCTATAACAAAACAATGACCGTGTGGGGGCTTAAAGTTATTGTCGCAGGCGGGTAAAGATTCTTGGTCAACCAATGAAGTTTATAAACGATTTTTAAGCTACTTTGAAATTACGATATAAGTTCCTCCGGGAAACTTGTCTGGCTAGTGGAGATAAAAATTCTCACGGGATCAGCGTTTTTTACTTTCCTATAATGAACATTAAACTTCTCAGTGCAAGTATAAACAGATTTTTTTCCAAAGTGCAGCGGAACAACGGGGCACATTATTTCAGTCAATTCAGGCAACCATCGCTTTGTCCGACGACATAACCAGATGATACGAACTGAATCGTATCGAGCACGGATAGGGGCTAGAAAACTTACGATTATGGTTCCAATTGTTCCTAACAGTATCCAGAAAGCTTTTGTGACAATTGGTTTGACCGAAGCGATGACTGGTGGCTGACGAAGTTCGCAAAATCTTATATCTATGTACACATTATTACTTATATATAAATTCACTTGTGTGATGGATCGTCGAATTTGTGGTTAAAGCCAAGTAATGAATCAGAGGGAAGTCTGCGCGAGGCAGATAAACCGCAGGTTTTCCAGTGCAGCGAGTATGCCGAGTTCGGCGAGGAGAAAACCGCGGTAAGCAAATATGAAGTAGGTGCGCGTAAACGGACTGCAGACCCGTCAGTATATCGCGGTAAAGAAAGTTTAATATACAGCGGAAAACGCTGGCTGGTTTTTCCACGACACACCTCAAGGATGAAAACCGTCTGAATACCTGTTTGTTCAAGACGTAAAGAAATTGCTGACGGGTGATAAAACAAAGCTGCTGCGAATATGCGTCCGGAACCCCATCGAGCCTCGCAGTTCCGAGGAGTTTAAGTTTTCCAGCGTTGTGTATTTCCCACACGTTTTCCTCGGCTCACTCGGATCTGCCGCTGAAGACGGAGCGACGCATTTGAGGAGTTCTAATTTCCTTTCCCCGGGGGAACATTCGGTATGTTAATTTTTTTCGCGAGTTAATTTAAAAAGCAATTATCTTCCCTGAATGTAAACAATACGTACGAGGGCAGGGCTCAGACGGTACCGAGAAGCTCCATTATTCGTTTCCAAGTGCCTCGGTGGGTGTAATCAAGGTTTTTTTTAATTAAAAATTTTTAAATAGCTAATAAAACAACCTTTCTACGCCATAGAGAATCATCTTTCAACCAGCGTATAGGCCAGTCTTCTTGATTTTTTTTTATCACGCAATGATATCTTACACTCCGATTTTACGCTCTACTTTTACCGTTCACAATTAGGTCAAGGTGAACAAATAAGATATCAGAGAAGAGGTGTTTTTTTTTTTTATGATTCATTGATGAAAGTAGTGTAATTATGTGAAAGTAAATTTTTTAATACTTTGTTCCAACGAATTCTAATGCGAATATCCCAATTATTCGTAAACAATGGAAAACCCAAGCCGCACAATTAATGCACAGTGCAACGTTGAATATCATTTCCCGACGTATTCTACCTCACATCTCAAAGCACACATTATTTGTCACAACGAATAACATTATTGAGTTTCTTATTTTCGTGAGAACTGAATTTGCGTGATTGGCTCGGATCGAATAGCATCCCAAGAGCCGATCGTATTGAGTGCATGAGGCTTGTGTATGTGCGTCGAAAGCCCGAAGGCTAAAACTTTGGCAATAATTCGATTCCCAGAGGTTTCCGGATACGTACGTGGATACATGATATCAGAATCGTCAACCGCGCGTTATGAATTCCCAAATGGAATTTAATCCGATGAGGCAGAAACCAGGTCGATTGCGAATAAGAATAATCATAGCCAGGTTTTCTGAGGATAACGGTAATAAGATCACGGATCAAATAATTCGAGAACACGATGAAGCAAGAGAAAGTTTCTGCTATGACTTTACGAGCCCTACACTCGCACGATCGACATTCGACATCAGTTTTTCGTATTTTTTTTTTTTATACGCCTACCGATTGCATTGCATCATATTATTTCCCAAGGGTGTGAAAAGTCATCCGCCACACCAGTGGTACGAATTTCAATATTTCCGAACAGTCACTTCGCCGATTGAATTTTGATTAACGACACAAACGGCTCGTCATCGCACTACGTCCGATGCAGCCTCGGCAGTCGAGTAGATTAAATTCTTGAAATAACGCTGGTAGTTGTGACAAAATTTTTCGTTAGTCTAGACTAAAGTGAAATATATCCTTGATCCGTATAGGAATCGCCAACTGAATGCTTTGGTCCTGAAAAAGGCGAATTGTCATTTCTCGACTTCTTTATTCGAAAGCCCATAGGACTCTTGCGGTTTTATTTCGCATTGACGTGTTACGTATCACGGTCTCCACGTTTACGTCAACAAGACACCCGCTGAATTCGCACGACGCGACGTTCACGGTAATACGGTTGAACTCGTCTTTCTATCGCAATTAATCCCCGAGCCAAAGCCCTCGCCACATTTACCTCGGACGTCAAATGAATCGGAACGAACTGATTGGGATTAAAATTGGATTGCAAGGGATATACATTTAGGTACGTATAGGTATATACCGACGGGCGCATTGTCCTGGGGAGAAAATCAGACTAATAATGGAATGGAAAATTGGAAACTCAATTCCAGGATCGTGAGTTTACTGGTTTGCTCTCTCCTTCTCCATCGCCATCGGGGAGCCAATTTCATCTTTCATTGTAACGCCTGCACGCTGTCGCATTGCGCATGCATTGCACGCCTACGGGGTGAAACTGCAGCAGCGGATCCGCAGCTCGACGCATTAAATCGCAGGTAGGTTATAAGGTCAGACAGATAACGCACGAGGCCCTGGCCGACTACAGATCATAAAACGCGACATGCCCGCGAATTTGTATGGCCGGTATCAGACATATCTAGCCGTGCGTAAACGCTGGTATATTGCTTTCCGCATATTTGTTTCGAGTCGCGTCCGCCCAGGGATGTAGGCACGTGATATAGACACGGGTCATGAAAGAATCTACGGGCACGACGTCGGCCGTAAGTCTCTGACCCCTTCTAGAGAATAACGCGAAGCGAGAAAGAGGACGGCCACACGCGAACAATGGAGAAAAAGAAATTCCTCGCCGTATTAGGATCTTTGGAAAATATGCATGTATGCGACGACATTGTAAAAGGCTTTTGTTTGCCAGAGTAAACGCGGCCTTGAATCCCTCCGAGCAATTTCCCGATTCTCGATTTGCGCCGCCACCTTCTTCTTTATTCACCGCCCCCACAATTTCTCTGCGCCTACCCGATCATCGGCAGTTCCGTCATACCTCGACGCTTATTTGACCACCCTCGTCTACCGGCCGCTTCCCTGGGTCCGAAGCCGCCCTGAATGCAGGGCAATATCGTATCTCAATGGGAGATTTCTCCGCGAAATTGTCCCCTTTTTCCTTCTGGGCCTAAGGGGACGCGGCAGTTATGGGATTTTTATATTAGCGATAAAGTACCGTCAGAGGAAGACGATCGCAGTCGTCGACGACTGCTGGACACGGCTGATGAACATTATCCTCGTACTTCCGCGTCCGTCGAGAGGCAGCTGAGTATTTATGTACTGCAGGAGTCACCCCGAGATGCAGCGCGAGAAACTGCACAGCAGATATCTGACGAAGACGATAAGACGAAACGCTGGAATAGCAGGGAAATTTCGCTGACGTAGTCGGCTGGGCTACCCGTTGAAAGATGGGGCAAGAAATCCCATCTTCTCGTCCTCTGCAGGATTTCTCCTAGTCAGGCACTGCCCGGCCCTTCTTCGACGTATACTATAAATGCTTACTCGACCGTATAAGGTGAAAATTGAAAATCAAATTGGCAACCGAAAGTAACAACAACACAAACAAGATACAAAGCTTCCGTAACATTAACTAACCTCACTCATTTACTGATTCAATTATAAACACACCGGCTAAGAAATGGAGATATTTATGAGCTGCACGACGTACCCTTGTAGTGTTGCTCTTATTTTGGACGTTATTTTATTTTATATTTTTATTATTATTATATCACAACCGCTCCCTGCATCTAAGCCATGAGTGAATTTAGGGCGTTTTATTAAATATATGATCCCACAAAGAACGACAGCTTTTTTCCTGTAGGAAGTTCATCTCATGCGATGTCAAAACTGTCGGGAACAAGTCCACGCACAGCGAATGAGACGTCAGTGAAAAATATACATCTGGTTTCAATGAACCGTAAAATCACTTCGTCGAATTTTTTTTTTTCAACGCGTGCACACGCGAACGTGAAGTCACATCGTAAACCAATTTTACAAGCTCTTCAAAATAACTAGTCGACTACTGGAGACCGTTCACAAGGGTTTCCACCAATTATTATCGGTGTGACGATTGAACCTCAAAAATATATTTTTCTCGCACTCTGTCGTTGCGTTGTACTTCAAACATCGGATGGAAAATTTTACATTTCTCACAAAGCCCACCCTCGAAAAAAAACGACAAAGAACGATCACACGCTTGTTTTGTGCAAAAAAGTTCTATAATCGGATTTTCCACAAGCTTACACTTTCGTAATGTGTATCGAGAGTTTTCCGCTATGAACCCTGGAAATTTTGGTTCACTTGTTTTTTATCGGCTAACAAATAGACAACAAATCGTCCAAATAAAAGAGCAAAATCCATTTTTGGAACTCGACCATATGTTGCTAATTGATAACAGGGCATATCGTGTGATATAATACACGTATATTTAAAAAAAACGGAGAACCCTGTAACCATTCATAGTCGGTTATTTCATTCCAAAGTTATACGCAACGGTGAAACGTCGGGGATATATTTTTCCTCTGTTTCTTTCTGCCCTGTTCTTGCTTCTTTTTTCATTTTTTATTCTTTTCAGTCTGCAGACATGTGTATCGCTATGGGTTCGGGAAATAGTTGGGGTCAGACCCATTGGCTTGAAAAGCGACGTTTGTTCGATGCACGTGGAGGGAGGAATAAATTTTCTACGAAAAAGGTTACCGTTCTAGTAAAAAGATGTTGTTTTTTTCCCCCCTCCGTTTCTTTCCTTTTTTTTCCACCTCCTCTTCTTCTCGATTTCCTCTCCCCAGATCCGCTTTTCGCAACCCTCTTTTTCCAGGCTCTCCGGCCGTGCGTTGGCCGCGACCGAGTGAGAATGTATGTTGGTCGAAGAAGTTTCATCCACTTCCAGGAAACCGAAGCCAATATGTCTACCAGAAATCTTGTCGTATAGCCACACTCCCCTTTCGAGGGAATGATTGGGACCCTCATTGAAACGAATTAAAAAAATTTGAATTAAAAAAAAAATTGTAAATTACTGAGTGAATAAATTATGAAAAATCAGACACAGCTAGTAAGAGAATTGCTAATCCTACCAATTTCAATTTACTGGGAAACGTTCTCTTTATGAGAGCTTTGACGATATTACCTACGAGTGAATCTAGTCCGCATCCTATTTTGGGCAGAGCTAATCCATTTATCCAGAATTCACAACTATACGTATAACGTACTTGGTCTTACGTTTTACCTGCATAGTTCTCATGACAAAGATGAATCATTTATATCGCCTGAAGCTAGCTTTTCCCATTGTTACGAATCTTTTCCGACCATTCATTGCGTGCGTGAGGAATGAGAGACAAAAGTTTTTGCACAAAATAGTGAGGTTTTAAATTTTCAGCTGCAAGCAACATATGAACGGATGCAGCATAGAACACAAGATTTCCTTTGTGGCTAATCTGCTGTCAATACAGAGTGATTTTTGAAGTCTTTGTGGTCTCAGGGTCCGATTGTATATAGATTTCGTTGGAACAATTTTTGGCCGCAAAAAAAGTGAGTCTGACCCCTTTGAATTTGAGAAAAATATCTCGACAATTACGAAAAGTGCTGCAATAAATTCTTTAAGGCACTATTGCGACATAATTTTGGGAGAGAAACCGATTCGGCGCAGTCCCGAAACGCTGCGAGCGATAGCTGAAGAGTTCCGGCAAAAAAACTCGTTATTTTCATCGTCATGTCTCTGCTGTTGGTCATACGCTCTTTTGCATGTGTTTTTCGAGTTCCTGGTGGCCGAATGACTCTGAAAAGGGTCATACTAATCGATTCCGGTGCGAAAAATTTTTGGCTCCGAAAATCGAAAAAAAACTAAGGTTAACCCCTTTGGATTTTCGGCGAAAATTTCGTCGATTCTGGAAAGTGCTGCAATTGATTGTTGCAGGCACTATTCCGAAGTGATTTTGCGAGAGGAATCGATTGAGCGCAGTCCCAATACGCTGCGAGCAGCGCCTGAAAAGTTACAGCCAAAAAACTGCTGATTTTCGTCGTCATTTCTCTGCTGTTGGTCCTACGCTCTTTTGCATGTGTTTTTCGAGTTCCTGGTGGTCGAATTACTCTAGAGAGGGTCATACTCATCGATTCCGGTGCGAAAAATTCTCGACTCCGAAAATCGAAAAAAAAATAAGGCTAACCCCTTTGCATTTTTGGCGAAAATTTCGACGACTTTGAAAAGTGCTGCAATGAATTCTTTAGGGTATTATTCCGACGTGATTTTGCGAGAGGAATCGATTAATCGCAGTCCCGATACGCTGCGAGCAACACCTGCAAAGTTACAGCCGAAAAACTGCAGATTTTCATCGTCATTTCTCTGCTGCTGGTCCTAGGCTATTTTTCATGTGTTTTCTGAGTTCCTGTGCGTCGAATTAGTCTGAAAAGCGTCATACGGATCGATTCCCAGACAAAAGATTTTTCGGCCAAAAAAAATCCAAGGCTAACCCCTTTGCATTTTTGGCGAAAATTTCGACGACTTTGAAAAGTGCTGCAATGAATTCTTTAGGGTACTATTCCGTCGTGATTTTGCGAGAGGAATCGATTAATCGCACTCCCGATACGCTGCGAGCAACACCTGCAAAGTTACAGCCGAAAAACTGCAGATTTTCATCGTCATTTCTCCGCTGCTGGTCCTAGGCTATTTTTCATGTGTTTTCTGAGTTCCTGGGCGTCGAATTAGTCTAAAAAGCGTCATACGGATCGATTCCCAGACAAAAGATTTTTCGGCCAAAAAAAATCCAAGGCTAACCCCTTTGCATTTTTGGCGAAAATTTCGACGACTTTGAAAAGTGCTGCAATGAATTCTTTAGGGTACTATTCCGAAGTGATTTTGCGAGAGGAATCGATTAATCGCAGTCCCGATACGCTGCGAGCAACACCTGCAAAGTTACAGCCGAAAAACTGCAGATTTTCATCGTCATTTCTCTGCTGCTGGTCCTAGGCTATTTTTCATGTGTTTTCTGAGTTCCTGGGCGTCGAATTAGTCTAAAAAGCGTCATACGGATCGATTCCCAGACAAAAGATTTTTCGGCCAAAAAAAATCCAAGGCTAACCCCTTTGCATTTTTGGCGAAAATTTCGACGACTTTGAGAAGTGCTGCAATGAATTCTTTAGGGTACTATTCCGACGTGATTTTGCGAGAGGAATCGATTAATCGCAGTCCCGATACGCTGCGAGCAACACCTGCAAAGTTACAGCCGAAAAACTGCAGATTTTCATCGTCATTTCTCTGCTGCTGGTCCTAGGCTATTTTTCATGTGTTTTCTGAGTTCCTGGGCGTTGAATTAGTCTAAAAAGCGTCATACGGATCGATTCCCAGACAAAAGATTTTTCGGCCAAAAAAAATCCAAGGGTAACCCCTTTGCATTTTTGGCGAAAATTTCGACGACTTTGAAAAGTGCTGCAATGAATTCTTTAGGGTACTATTCCGACGTGATTTTGCGAGAGGAATCGATTAATCGCAGTCCCGATACGCTGCGAGCAACACCTGCAAAGTTACAGCCGAAAAACTGCAGATTTTCATCGTCATTTCTCCGCTGCTGGTCCTAGGCTATTTTTCATGTGTTTTCTGAGTTCCTGGGCGTCGAATTAGTCTAAAAAGCGTCATGCGGATCGATTCCCAGACAAAAGATTTTTCGGCCAAAAAAAATCCAAGGCTAACCCCTTTGCATTTTTGGCGAAAATTTCGACGACTTTGAAAAGTGCTGCAATGAATTCTTTAGGGTACTATTCCGACGTGATTTTGCGAGAGGAATCGATTAATCGCAGTCCCGATACGCTGCGAGCAACACCTGCAAAGTTACACCCGAAAAACTGCAGATTTTCATCGTCATTTCTCTGCTGCTGGTCCGAGGCTATTTTTCATGTGTTTTCTGAGTTCCTGGGCGTCGAATTAGTCTAAAAAGCGTCATACGGATCGATTCCCAGACAAAAGATTTTTCGGCCAAAAAAAATCCAAGGCTAACCCCTTTGCATTTTTGGCGAAAATTTCGACGACTTTGAAAAGTGCTGCAATGAATTCTTTAGGGTACTATTCCGACGTGATTTTGCGAGAGGAATCGATTAATCGCAGTCCCGATACGCTGCGAGCAACACCTGCAAAGTTACACCCGAAAAACTGCAGATTTTCATCGTCATTTCTCTGCTGCTGGTCCGAGGCTATTTTTCATGTGTTTTCTGAGTTCCTGGGCGTCGAATTAGTCTAAAAAGCGTCATACGGATCGATTCCCAGACAAAAGATTTTTCGGCCAAAAAAAATCCAAGGCTAACCCCTTTGCATTTTTGGCGAAAATTTCGACGACTTTGAATAGTGCTGCAATGAATTCTTTAGGGTACTATTCCGGCGTGATTTTGCGAGAGGAATCGATTAATCGCAGTCCCGATACGCTGCGAGCAACACCTGCAAAGTTACAGCCGAAAAACTGCAGATTTTCATCGTCATTTCTCTGCTGCTGGTCCTAGGCTATTTTTCATGTGTTTTCTGAGTTCCTGGGCGTCGAATTAGTCTAAAAAGCGTCATACGGATCGATTCCCAGACAAAAGATTTTTCGGCCAAAAAAAATCCAAGGCTAACCCCTTTGCATTTTTGGCGAAAATTTCGACGACTTTGAAAAGTGCTGCAATGAATTCTTTAGGGTACTATTCCGACGTGATTTTGCGAGAGGAATCGATTAATCGCAGTCCCGATACGCTGCGAGCAACACCTGCAAAGTTACAGCCGAAAAACTGCAGATTTTCATCGTCATTTCTCTGCTGCTGGTCCTAGGCTATTTTTCATGTGTTTTCTGAGTTCCTGGGCGTCGAATTAGTCTGAAAAGCGTCATACGGATCGATTCCCAGACAAAAGATTTTTCGGCCAAAAAAAATCCAAGGCTAACCCCTTTGCATTTTTGGCGAAAATTTCGACGACTTTGAAAAGTGCTGCAATGAAATCTTTAGGGTACTATTCCGACGTGATTTTGCGAGAGGAATCGATTAATCGCAGTCCCGATACGCTGCGAGCAACACCTGCAAAGTTACAGCCGAAAAACTGCAGATTTTCATCGTCATTTCTCTGCTGCTGGTCCTAGGCTATTTTTCATGTGTTTTCTGAGTTCCTGGGCGTCGAATTAGTCTAAAAAGCGTCATACGGATCGATTCCCAGACGAAAGATTTTTCGGCCAAAAAAAATCCAAGGCTAACCCCTTTGCATTTTTGGCGAAAATTTCGACAACTTTGAAAAGTGCTGCAATTAATTCTTTAGGGTAATATTCCGACGTGATTTTGCGAGAGGAATCGATTAATCGCAGTCCCGATACGCTGCGAGCAACACCTGCAAAGTTACAGCCGAAAAACTGCAGATTTTCATCGTCATTTCTCTGCTGCTGGTCCTAGGCTATTTTTCATGTGTTTTCTGAGTTCCTGTGCGTCGAATTAGTCTGAAAAGCGTCATACGGATCGATTCCCAGACGAAAGATTTTTCGGCCAAAAAAAATCCAAGGCTAACCCCTTTGCATTTTTGGCGAAAATTTCGACGACTTTGAAAAGTGCTGCAATGAATTCTTTAGGGTACTATTCCGTCGTGATTTTGCGAGAGGAATCGATTAATCGCACTCCCGATACGCTGCGAGCAACACCTGCAAAGTTACAGCCGAAAAACTGCAGATTTTCATCGTCATTTCTCCGCTGCTGGTCCTAGGCTATTTTTCATGTGTTTTCTGAGTTCCTGGGCGTCGAATTAGTCTAAAAAGCGTCATACGGATCGATTCCCAGACAAAAGATTTTTCGGCCAAAAAAAATCCAAGGCTAACCCCTTTGCATTTTTGGCGAAAATTTCGACGACTTTGAAAAGTGCTGCAATGAATTCTTTAGGGTACTATTCCGACGTGATTTTGCGAGAGGAATCGATTAATCGCAGTCCCGATACGCTGCGAGCGACACCTGCAAAGTTACACCCGAAAAACTGCAGATTTTCATCGTCATTTCTCTGCTGCTGGTCCGAGGCTATTTTTCATGTGTTTTCTGAGTTCCTGGGCGTCGAATTAGTCTAAAAAGCGTCATACGGATCGATTCCCAGACAAAAGATTTTTCGGCCAAAAAAAATCCAAGGCTAACCCCTTTGCATTTTTGGCGAAAATTTCGACGACTTTGAATAGTGCTGCAATGAATTCTTTAGGGTACTATTCCGACGTGATTTTGCGAGAGGAATCGATTAATCGCAGTCCCGATACGCTGCGAGCAACACCTGCAAAGTTACAGCCGAAAAACTGCAGATTTTCATCGTCATTTCTCTGCTGCTGGTCCTAGGCTATTTTTCATGTGTTTTCTGAGTTCCTGGGCGTCGAATTAGTCTAAAAAGCGTCATACGGATCGATTCCCAGACAAAAGATTTTTCGGCCAAAAAAAATCCAAGGCTAACCCCTTTGCATTTTTGGCGAAAATTTCGACGACTTTGAAAAGTGCTGCAATGAATTCTTTAGGGTACTATTCCGACGTGATTTTGCGAGAGGAATCGATTAATCGCAGTCCCGATACGCTGCGAGCAACACCTGCAAAGTTACAGCCGAAAAACTGCAGATTTTCATCGTCATTTCTCTGCTGCTGGTCCTAGGCTATTTTTCATGTGTTTTCTGAGTTCCTGGGCGTCGAATTAGTCTAAAAAGCGTCATACGGATCGATTCCCAGACAAAAGATTTTTCGGCCAAAAAAAATCCAAGGCTAACCCCTTTGCATTTTTGGCGAAAATTTCGACGACTTTGAAAAGTGCTGCAATGAATTCTTTAGGGTACTATTCCGACGTGATTTTGCGAGAGGAATCGATTAATCGCAGTCCCGATACGCTGCGAGCAACACCTGCAAAGTTACAGCCGAAAAACTGCAGATTTTCATCGTCATTTCTCTGCTGCTGGTCCTAGGCTATTTTTCATGTGTTTTCTGAGTTCCTGGGCGTCGAATTAGTCTAAAAAGCGTCATACGGATCGATTCCCAGACGAAAGATTTTTCGGCCAAAAAAAATCCAAGGCTAACCCCTTTGCATTTTTGGCGAAAATTTCGACAACTTTGAAAAGTGCTGCAATTAATTCTTTAGGGTACTATTCCGACGTGATTTTGCGAGAGGAATCGATTAATCGCAGTCCCGATACGCTGCGAGCAACACCTGCAAAGTTACAGCCGAAAAACTGCAGATTTTCATCGTCATTTCTCTGCTGCTGGTCCTAGGCTATTTTTCATGTGTTTTCTGAGTTCCTGTGCGTCGAATTAGTCTGAAAAGCGTCATACGGATCGATTCCCAGACGAAAGATTTTTCGGCCAAAAAAAATCCAAGGCTAACCCCTTTGCATTTTTGGCGAAAATTTCGACGACTTTGAAAAGTGCTGCAATGAATTCTTTAGGGTACTATTCCGTCGTGATTTTGCGAGAGGAATCGATTAATCGCACTCCCGATACGCTGCGAGCAACACCTGCAAAGTTACAGCCGAAAAACTGCAGATTTTCATCGTCATTTCTCCGCTGCTGGTCCTAGGCTATTTTTCATGTGTTTTCTGAGTTCCTGGGCGTCGAATTAGTCTAAAAAGCGTCATACGGATCGATTCCCAGACAAAAGATTTTTCGGCCAAAAAAAATCCAAGGCTAACCCCTTTGCATTTTTGGCGAAAATTTCGACGACTTTGAAAAGTGCTGCAATGAATTCTTTAGGGTACTATTCCGACGTGATTTTGCGAGAGGAATCGATTAATCGCAGTCCCGATACGCTGCGAGCGACACCTGCAAAGTTACACCCGAAAAACTGCAGATTTTCATCGTCATTTCTCTGCTGCTGGTCCGAGGCTATTTTTCATGTGTTTTCTGAGTTCCTGGGCGTCGAATTAGTCTAAAAAGCGTCATACGGATCGATTCCCAGACAAAAGATTTTTCGGCCAAAAAAAATCCAAGGCTAACCCCTTTGCATTTTTGGCGAAAATTTCGACGACTTTGAATAGTGCTGCAATGAATTCTTTAGGGTACTATTCCGACGTGATTTTGCGAGAGGAATCAATTAATCGCAGTCCCGATACGCTGCGAGCAACACCTGCAAAGTTACAGCCGAAAAACTGCAGATTTTCATCGTCATTTCTCTGCTGCTGGTCCTAGGCTATTTTTCATGTGTTTTCTGAGTTCCTGGGCGTCGAATTAGTCTAAAAAGCGTCATACGGATCGATTCCCAGACAAAAGATTTTTCGGCCAAAAAAAATCCAAGGCTAACCCCTTTGCATTTTTGGCGAAAATTTCGACGACTTTGAAAAGTGCTGCAATGAATTCTTTAGGGTACTATTCCGACGTGATTTTGCGAGAGGAATCGATTAATCGCAGTCCCGATACGCTGCGAGCAACACCTGCAAAGTTACAGCCGAAAAACTGCAGATTTTCATCGTCATTTCTCTGCTGCTGGTCCTAGGCTATTTTTCATGTGTTTTCTGAGTTCCTGGGCGTCGAATTAGTCTAAAAAGCGTCATACGGATCGATTCCCAGACAAAAGATTTTTCGGCCAAAAAAAATCCAAGGCTAACCCCTTTGCATTTTTGGCGAAAATTTCGACGACTTTGAAAAGTGCTGCAATGAATTCTTTAGGGTACTATTCCGACGTGATTTTGCGAGAGGAATCGATTAATCGCAGTCCCGATACGCTGCGAGCAACACCTGCAAAGTTACAGCCGAAAAACTGCAGATTTTCATCGTCATTTCTCTGCTGCTGGTCCTAGGCTATTTTTCATGTGTTTTCTGAGTTCCTGGGCGTCGAATTAGTCTAAAAAGCGTCATACGGATCGATTTCCAGACGAAAGATTTTTCGGCCAAAAAAAATCCAAGGCTAACCCCTTTGCATTTTTGGCGAAAATTTCGACGACTGTGAAAAGTGCTGCAATGAATTCTTCAGGGTACTATTCCAACGTGATTTTGCTAGAGGAATCGATGAATCGCAGTCCCGATACGCTGCGAGCAACACCTGCAAAGTTACAGCCGAAAAACTGCAGATTTTCATCGTCATTTCTCTGCTGCTGGTCCTAGGCTATTTTTCATGTGTTTTCTGAGTTCTTGGGCGTCGAATTAGTCTAAAAAGCGTCATACGGATCGATTCCCAGACAAAAGATTTTTCGGCCAAAAAAAATCCAAGGCTAACCCCTTTGCATTTTTGGCGAAAATTTCGACGACTTTGAAAAGTGCTGCAATTAATTCTTTAGGGTACTATTCCGACGTGATTTTGCGAGAGGAATCGATTAATCGCAGTCCCGATACGCTGCGAGCAACACCTGCAAAGTTACAGCCGAAAAACTGCAGATTTTCATCGTCATTTCTCTGCTGCTGGTCCTAGGCTATTTTTCATGTGTTTTCTGAGTTCCTGGGCGTCGAATTAGTCTAAAAAGCGTCATACGGATCGATTCCCAGACAAAAGATTTTTCGGCCAAAAAAAATCCAAGGCTAACCCCTTTGCATTTTTGGCGAAAATTCCGACGACTTTGAAAAGTGCTGCAATGAATTCTTTAGGGTACTATTCCGACGTGATTTTGCGAAAGGAATCGATTAATCGCAGTCCCGATACGCTGCGAGCAACACCTGCAAAGTTACAGCCGGAAAACTGCAGATTTTCATCGTCATTTCTCTGCTGCTAGTCCTAGGCTATTTTTCATGTGTTTTCTAAGTTCCTGGGCGTCGAATCAGTCTAAAAAGCGTCATACGGATTGATTCCCAGACAAAAGATTTTTCGGCCAAAAAAAATCCAAGGCTAACCCCTTTGCATTTTTGGCGAAAATTTCGACGACTTTGAAAAGTGCTGCAATGAATTCTTTAGGGTACTATTCCGACGTGATTTTGCGAGAGGAATCGATTAATCGCAGTCCCGATACGCTGCGAGCAACACCTGCAAAGTTACAGCCGAAAAACTGCAGATTTTCATCGTCATTTCTCTGCTGCTGGTCCTAGGCTATTTTTCATGTGTTTTCTGAGTTCCTGGGCGTCGAATTAGTCTAAAAAGCGTCATACGGATCGATTCCCAGACAAAAGATTTTTCGGCCAAAAAAAATCCAAGGCTAACCCCTTTGCATTTTTGGCGAAAATTTCGACGACTTTGAAAAGTGCTGCAATTAATTCTTTAGGGTACTATTCCGACGTGATTTTGCGAGAGGAATCGATTAATCGCAGTCCCGATACGCTGCGAGCAACACCTGCAAAGTTACAGCCGAAAAACTGCAGATTTTCATCGTCATTTCTCTGCTGCTGGTCCTAGGCTATTTTTCATGTGTTTTCTGAGTTCCTGGGCGTCGAATTAGTCTAAAAAGCGTCATACGGATCGATTCCCAGACAAAAGATTTTTCGGCCAAAAAAAATCCAAGGCTAACCCCTTTGCATTTCTGGCGAAAATTTCGACGACTTTGAAAAGTGCTGCAATGAATTCTTTAGGGTACTATTCCGACGTGATTTTGCGAGAGGAATCGATTAATCGCAGTCCCGATACGCTGCGAGCAACACCTGCAAAGTTACAGCCGAAAAACTGCAGATTTTCATCGTCATTTCTCTGCTGCTGGTCCTAGGCTATTTTTCATGTGTTTTCTGAGTTCCTGGGCGTCGAATTAGTCTAAAGAGCGTCATACGGATCGATTCCCAGACAAAAGATTTTTCGGCCAAAAAAAATCCAAGGCTAACCCCTTTGCATTTTTGGCGAAAATTTCGACGACTTTGAAAAGTGCTGCAATTAATTCTTTAGGGTACTATTCCGACGTGATTTTGCGAGAGGAATCGATTAATCGCAGTCCCGATACGCTGCGAGCAACACCTGCAAAGTTACAGCCGAAAAACTGCAGATTTTCATCGTCATTTCTCTGCTGCTGGTCCTAGGCTATTTTTCATGTGTTTTCTGAGTTCCTGGGCGTCGAATCAGTCTAAAAAGCGTCATACGGATCGATTCCCAGACAAAAGATTTTTCGGCCAAAAAAAATCCAAGGCTAACCCCTTTGCATTTCTGGCGAAAATTTCGACGACTTTGAAAAGTGCTGCAATGAATTCTTTAGGGTACTATTCCGACGTGATTTTGCGAGAGGAATCGATTAATCGCAGTCCCGATACGCTGCGAGCAACACCTGCAAAGTTACAGCCGAAAAACTGCAGATTTTCATCGTCATTTCTCTGCTGCTGGTCCTAGGCTATTTTTCATGTGTTTTCTGAGTTCCTGGGCGTCGAACTAGTCTAAAGAGCGTCATACGGATCGATTCCCAGACAAAAGATTTTTCGGCCAAAAAAAATCCAAGGCTAACCCCTTTGCATTTTTGGCGAAAATTTCGACGACTTTGAAAAGTGCTGCAATTAATTCTTCAGGGTACTATTCCGACGTGATTTTGCGAGAGGAATCGATTAATCGCAGTCCCGATACGCTGCGAGCAACACCTGCAAAGTTACAGCCGAAAAACTGCAGATTTTCATCGTCATTTCTCTGCTGCTGGTCCTAGGCTATTTTTCATGTGTTTTCTGAGTTCCTGGGCGTCGAATCAGTCTAAAAAGCGTCATACGGATCGATTCCCAGACAAAAGATTTTTCGGCCAAAAAAAATCCAAGGCTAACCCCTTTGCATTTCTGGCGAAAATTTCGACGACTTTGAAAAGTGCTGCAATGAATTCTTTAGGGTACTATTCCGACGTGATTTTGCGAGAGGAATCGATTAATCGCAGTCCCGATACGCTGCGAGCAACACCTGCAAAGTTACAGCCGAAAAACTGCAGATTTTCATCGTCATTTCTCTGCTGCTGGTCCTAGGCTATTTTTCATGTGTTTTCTGAGTTCCTGGGCGTCGAATTAGTCTAAAAAGCGTCATACGGATCGATTCCCAGACAAAAGATTTTTCGGCCAAAAAAAATCCAAGGCTAACCCCTATGCATTTCTGGCGAAAATTTCGACGACTTTGAAAAGTGCTGCAATGAATTCTTTAGGGTACTATTCCGACGTGATTTTGCGAGAGGAATCGATTAATCGCAGTCCCGATACGCTGCGAGCAACACCTGCAAAGTTACAGCCGAAAAACTGCAGATTTTCATCGTCATTTCTCTGCTGCTGGTCCTAGGCTATTTTTCATGTGTTTTCTGAGTTCCTGGGCGTCGAATTAGTCTAAAAAGCGTCATACGGATCGATTCCCAGACAAAAGATTTTTCGGCCAAAAAAAATCCAAGGCTAACCCCTTTGCATTTTTGGCGAAAATTTCGACGACTTTGAAAAGTGCTGCAATGAATTCTTTAGGGTACTATTCCGACGTGATTTTGCGAGAGGAATCGATTAATCGCAGTCCCGATACGCTGCGAGCAACACCTGCAAAGTTACAGCCGGAAAACTGCAGATTTTCATCGTCATTTCTCTGCTGCTAGTCCTAGGCTATTTTTCATGTGTTTTCTAAGTTCCTGGGCGTCGAATCAGTCTAAAAAGCGTCATACGGATTGATTCCCAGACAAAAGATTTTTCGGCCAAAAAAAATCCAAGGCTAACCCCTTTGCATTTTTGGCGAAAATTTCGACGACTTTGAAAAGTGCTGCAATGAATTCTTTAGGGTACTATTCCGACGTGATTTTGCGAGAGGAATCGATTAATCGCAGTCCCGATACGCTGCGAGCAACACCTGCAAAGTTACAGCCGAAAAACTGCAGATTTTCATCGTCATTTCTCTGCTGCTGGTCCTAGGCTATTTTTCATGTGTTTTCTGAGTTCCTGGGCGTCGAATTAGTCTAAAAAGCGTCATACGGATCGATTCCCAGACAAAAGATTTTTCGGCCAAAAAAAATCCAAGGCTAACCCCTTTGCATTTCTGGCGAAAATTTCGACGACTTTGAAAAGTGCTGCAATGAATTCTTTAGGGTACTATTCCGACGTGATTTTGCGAGAGGAATCGATTAATCGCAGTCCCGATACGCTGCGAGCAACACCTGCAAAGTTACAGCCGAAAAACTGCAGATTTTCATCGTCATTTCTCTGCTGCTGGTCCTAGGCTATTTTTCATGTGTTTTCTGAGTTCCTGGGCGTCGAATTAGTCTGAAGAGCGTCATACGGATCGATTCCCAGACAAAAGATTTTTCGGCCAAAAAAAATCCAAGGCTAACCCCTTTGCATTTTTGGCGAAAATTTCGACGACTTTGAAAAGTGCTGCAATGAATTCTTTAGGGTACTATTCCGACGTGATTTTGCGAGAGGAATCGATTAATCGCAGTCCCGATACGCTGCGAGCAACACCTGCAAAGTTACAGCCGAAAAACTGCAGATTTTCATCGTCATTTCTCTGCTGCTGGTCCTAGGCTATTTTTCATGTGTTTTCTGAGTTCCTGGGCGTCGAATCAGTCTAAAAAGCGTCATACGGATCGATTCCCAGACAAAAGATTTTTCGGCCAAAAAAAATCCAAGGCTAACCCCTTTGCATTTCTGGCGAAAATTTCGACGACTTTGAAAAGTGCTGCAATGAATTCTTTAGGGTACTATTCCGACGTGATTTTGCGAGAGGAATCGATTAATCGCAGTCCCGATACGCTGCGAGCAACACCTGCAAAGTTACAGCCGAAAAACTGCAGATTTTCATCGTCATTTCTCTGCTGCTGGTCCTAGGCTATTTTTCATGTGTTTTCTGAGTTCCTGGGCGTCGAATTAGTCTAAAAAGCGTCATACGGATCGATTCCCAGACAAAAGATTTTTCGGCCAAAAAAAATCCAAGGCTAACCCCTATGCATTTCTGGCGAAAATTTCGACGACTTTGAAAAGTGCTGCAATGAATTCTTTAGGGTACTATTCCGACGTGATTTTGCGAGAGGAATCGATTAATCGCAGTCCCGATACGCTGCGAGCAACACCTGCAAAGTTACAGCCGAAAAACTGCAGATTTTCATCGTCATTTCTCTGCTGCTGGTCCTAGGCTATTTTTCATGTGTTTTCTGAGTTCCTGGGCGTCGAATTAGTCTAAAAAGCGTCATACGGATCGATTCCCAGACAAAAGATTTTTCGGCCAAAAAAAATCCAAGGCTAACCCCTTTGCATTTTTGGCGAAAATTTCGACGACTTTGAAAAGTGCTGCAATGAATTCTTTAGGGTACTATTCCGACGTGATTTTGCGAGAGGAATCGATTAATCGCAGTCCCGATACGCTGCGAGCAACACCTGCAAAGTTACAGCCGAAAAACTGCAGATTTTCATCGTCATTTCTCTGCTGCTGGTCCTAGGCTATTTTTCATGTGTTTTCTGAGTTCCTGGGCGTCGAATTAGTCTCAAAAGCGTCATACGGATCGATTCCCAGACAAAAGATTTTTCGGCCAAAAAAAATCCAAGGCTAACCCCTTTGCATTTTTGGCGAAAATTTCGACGACTTTGAAAAGTGCTGCAATGAATTCTTTAGGGTACTATTCCGACGTGATTTTGCGAGAGGAATCGATTAATCGCAGTCCCGATACGCTGCGAGCAACACCTGCAAAGTTACAGCCGAAAAACTGCAGATTTTCATCGTCATTTCTCTGCTGCTGGTCCTAGGCTATTTTTCATGTGTTTTCTGAGTTCCTGGGCGTCGAATTAGTCTCAAAAGCGTCATACGGATCGATTCCCAGACAAAAGATTTTTCGGCCAAAAAAAATCCAAGGCTAACCCCTTTGCATTTTTGGCGAAAATTTCGACGACTTTGAAAAGTGCTGCAATGAATTCTTTAGGGTACTATTCCGACGTGATTTTGCGAGAGGAATCGATTAATCGCAGTCCCGATACGCTGCGAGCAACACCTGCAAAGTTACAGCCAAAAAACTGCAGATTTTCATCGTCATTTCTCTGCTGCCGGTCCTAGGCTATTTTTCATGTGTTTTCTGAGTTCCTGGGCGTCGAATTAGTCTAAAAAGCGTCATACGGATCGATTCCCAGACAAAAGATTTTTCGGCCAAAAAAAATCCAAGGCTAACCCCTTTGCATTTTTGGCGAAAATTTCGACGACTTTGAATAGTGCTGCAATGAATTCTTTAGGGTACTATTCCGACGTGATTTTGCGAGAGGAATCGATTAATCGCAGTCCCGATACGCTGCGAGCAACACCTGCAAAGTTACAGCCGAAAAACTGCAGATTTTCATCGTCATTTCTCTGCTGCTGGTCCTAGGCTATTTTTCATGTGTTTTCTGAGTTCCTGGGCGTCGAATTAGTCTAAAAAGCGTCATACGGATCGATTCCCAGACAAAAGATTTTTCGGCCAAAAAAAATCCAAGGCTAACCCCTTTGCATTTTTGGCGAAAATTTCGACGACTTTGAAAAGTGCTGCAATTAATTCTTTAGGGTACTATTCCGACGTGATTTTGCGAGAGGAATCGATTAATCGCAGTCCCGATACGCTGCGAGCAACACCTGCAAAGTTACAGCCGAAAAACTGCAGATTTTCATCGTCATTTCTCTGCTGCTGGTCCTAGGCTATTTTTCATGTGTTTTCTGAGTTCCTGGGCGTCGAATTAGTCTAAAAAGCGTCATACGGATCGATTCCCAGACAAAAGATTTTTCGGCCAAAAAAAATCCAAGGCTAACCCCTTTGCATTTTTGGCGAAAATTTCGACGAATTTGAAAAGTGCTGCAATGAATTCTTTAGGGTACTATTCCGACGTGATTTTGCGAGAGGAATCGATTAATCGCAGTCCCGATACGCTGCGAGCAACACCTGCAAAGTTACACCCGAAAAACTGCAGATTTTCATCGTCATTTCTCTGCTGCTGGTCCTAGGCTATTTTTCATGTGTTTTCTGAGTTCCTGGGCGTCGAATTAGTCTAAAAAGCGTCATACGGATCGATTCCCAGACAAAAGATTTTTCGGCCAAAAAAAATCCAAGGCTAACCCCTTTGCATTTTTGGCGAAAATTTCGACGACTTTGAAAAGTGCTGCAATGAATTCTTTAGGGTACTATTCCGACGTGATTTTGCGAGAGGAATCGATTAATCGCAGTCCCGATACGCTGCGAGCAACACCTGCAAAGTTACAGCCGAGAAACTGCAGATTTTCATCGTCATTTCTCTGCTGCTGGTCCTAGGCTATTTTTCATGTGTTTTCTGAGTTCCTGGGCGTCGAATTAGTCTAAAAAGCGTCATACGGATCGATTCCCAGACAAAAGATTTTTCGGCCAAAAAAAATCCAAGGCTAACCCCTTTGCATTTTTGGCGAAAATTTCGACGACTTTGAAAAGTGCTGCAATGAATTCTTTGGGGTACTATTCCGACGTGATTTTGCGAGAGGAATCGATTAATCGCAGTCCCGATACGCTGCGAGCAACACCTGCAAAGTTACAGCCGAAAAACTGCAGATTTTCATCGTCATTTCTCTGCTGCTGGTCCTAGGCTATTTTTCATGTGTTTTCTGAGTTCCTGGGCGTCGAATTAGATTGAAAAGCGTCATACGGATCGATTCCCAGACAAAAGATTTTTCGGCCAAAAAAAATCCAAGGCTAACCCCTTTGCATTTCTGGCGAAAATTTCGACGACTTTGAAAAGTGCTGCAATGAATTCTTTAGGGTACTATTCCGACGTGATTTTGCGAGAGGAATCGATTAATCGCAGTCCCGATACGCTGCGAGCAACACCTGCAAAGTTACAGCCGAAAAACTGCAGATTTTCATCGTCATTTCTCTGCTGCTGGTCCTAGGCTATTTTTCATGTGTTTTCTGAGTTCCTGGGCGTCGAATTAGTCTAAAAAGCGTCATACGGATCGATTCCCAGACAAAAGATTTTTCGGCCAAAAAAAATCCAAGGCTAACCCCTTTGCATTTTTGGCGAAAATTTCGACGACTTTGAAAAGTGCTGCAATGAATTCTTTAGGGTACTATTCCGACGTGATTTTGCGAGAGGAATCGATTAATCGCAGTCCCGATACGCTGCGAGCAACACCTGCAAAGTTACACCCGAAAAACTGCAGATTTTCATCGTCATTTCTCTGCTGCCGGTCCTAGGCTATTTTTCATGTGTTTTCTGAGTTCCTGGCCGTCGAATTAGTCTAAAAAGCGTCATACGGATCGATTCCCAGACAAAAGATTTTTCGGCCAAAAAAAATCCAAGGCTAACCCCTTTGCATTTCTGGCGAAAATTTCGACGACTTTGAAAAGTGCTGCAATGAATTCTTTAGGGTACTATTCCGACGTGATTTTGCGAGAGGAATCGATTAATCGCAGTCCCGATACGCTGCGAGCAACACCTGCAAAGTTACAGCCGAAAAACTGCAGATTTTCATCGTCATTTCTCTGCTGCTGGTCCTAGGCTATTTTTCATGTGTTTTCTGAGTTCCTGGGCGTCGAATTAGTCTAAAAAGCGTCATACGGATCGATTCCCAGACAAAAGATTTTTCGGCCAAAAAAAATCCAAGGCTAACCCCTTTGCATTTCTGGCGAAAATTTCGACGACTTTGAAAAGTGCTGCAATGAATTCTTTAGGGTACTATTCCGACGTGATTTTGCGAGAGAAATCGATTAATCGCAGTCCCGATACGCTGCGAGCAACACCTGCAAAGTTACAGCCGCAAAACTGCAGATTTTCATCGTCATTTCTCTGCTGCTGGTCCTAGGCTATTTTTCATGTGTTTTCTGAGTTCCTGGGCGTCGAATTAGTCCAAAAAGCGTCATACGGATCGATTCCCAGACAAAAGATTTTTCGGCCAAAAAAAATCCAAGGCTAACCCCTTTGCATTTTTGGCGAAAATTTCGACGACTTTGAAAAGTGCTGCAATGAATTCTTTAGGGTACTATTCCGACGTGATTTTGCGAGAGGAATCGATTAATCGCAGTCCCGATACGCTGCGAGCAACACCTGCAAAGTTACAGCCGAAAAACTGCAGATTTTCATCGTCATTTCTCTGCTGCTGGTCCTAGGCTATTTTTCATGTGTTTTCTGAGTTCCTGGGCGTCGAATTAGTCTAAAAAGCGTCATACGGATCGATTCCCAGACAAAAGATTTTTCGGCCAAAAAAAATCCAAGGCTAACCCCTTTGCATTTTTGGCGAAAATTTCGACGACTTTAAAAAGTGCTGCAATGAATTCTTTAGGGTACTATTCCGACGTGATTTTGCGAGAGGAATCGAATCATCGCAGTCCCGATACGCTGCGAGCAACACCTGCAAAGTTACACCCGAAAAACTGCAGATTTTCATGGTCATTTCCCTGCTGCTGGTCCTAGGCTATTTTTCATGTGTTTTCTGAGTTCCTGGGCGTCGAATTAGTCTGAAAAGCGTCATACGGATCGATTCCCAGACAAAAGATTTTTCGGCCAAAAAAAATCCGAGGCTAACCCCTTTGCATTTTTGGCGAAAATTTCGACGACTTTGAAAAGTGCTGCAATGAATTCTTTAGGGTACTATTCCGACGTGATTTTGCGAGAGGAATCGATTAATCGCAGTCCCGATACGCTGCGAGCAACACCTGCAAAGTTACAGCCGAAAAACTGCAGATTTTCATCGTCATTTCTCTGCTGCTGGTCCTAGGCTATTTTTCATGTGTTTTCTGAGTTCCTGGGCGTCGAATTAGTCTAAAAAGCGTCATACGGATCGATTCCCAGACAAAAGATTTTTCGGCCAAAAAAAATCGAAGGCTAACCCCTTTGCATTTTTGGCGAAAATTTCGACGACTTTGAAAAGTGCTGCAATTGATTCTTTAGGGTACTATTCCGACGTGATTTTGCGAGAGGAATCGATTAATCGCAGTCCCGATACGCTGCGAGCAACACCTGCAAAGTTACAGCCGAAAAACTGCAGATTTTCATCGTCATTTCTCTGCTGCTGGTCCTAGGCTATTTTTCATGTGTTTTCTGAGTTCCTGGGCGTCGAATTAGTCTAAAAAGCGTCATACGGATCGATTCCCAGACAAAAGATTTTTCGGCCAAAAAAAATCCAAGGCTAACCCCTTTGCATTTCTGGCGAAAATTTCGACGACTTTGAAAAGTGCTGCAATGAATTCTTTAGGGTACTATTCCGACGTGATTTTGCGAGAGGAATCGATTAATCGCAGTCCCGATACGCTGCGAGCAACACCTGCAAAGTTACAGCCGAAAAACTGCAGATTTTCATCGTCATTTCTCTGCTGCTGGTCCTAGGCTATTTTTCATGTGTTTTCTGAGTTCCTGGGCGTCGAATTAGTCTAAAAAGCGTCATACGGATCGATTCCCAGACAAAAGATTTTTCGGCCAAAAAAAATCCAAGGCTAACCTAAAAAACTCTTATTACAGTAAGCAAATAGAAAAAGCAGGCAATGACCAGAAGAGGATCTGGCAAGTAATCAACGAGAATCGATATGAAAAAGTGGACAGAAACAAGGAACGTGTCTATACAATAAAAATAGGAGAAACGAAAATAACCGACCCTAAACAAATTGCCAACAGCTTTAACGAGTTTTACATCAGTATGGGTAAGAATCTCGCCAAAAAAATCCCAAAAACCAAGATGAAAAACACAAAAAACGAAATAAACATAAAGGACTCAATATTCCTGACACCAATATACGAAGCAGAAATAAAAAAACACATAATGGAGCAGAAAAACAGTGCATCCACGGGACATGACAACATTAAAGCCGAATTTCTCAAACAGAATGTAGAATACCTTACAAAACCCCTAGAATACATATTCAATCTTAGTATAGAAAAAGGAATATTTCCGATACACTTTAAGACAAACACCATAACGACTATATATAAGACAGGGGATAAAATGGACATGGCCAACTATAGGCCCATAGCTATCACCAGTGCGATAGGAAAGCTCCTTGAGAAATGTATGAAAACTAGGCTGATAAAACACATGGACAAGCACAACATCATTTCAGAAAATCAATATGGATTCAGACAAAATTGCAGCACACAGGATGCGATCTACTCACTAACAAAGTACATATACGGGAAGATAGACAAAAAGAAGAAAATAGTAGGAGTGTATCTAGACCTAGCGAAAGCTTTCGACACGGTGCCACATCAAAGACTGTTGGAGAAAATGGAAGCAATAGGGATCAGGGGCATCTCTCTGCGATGGTTCGGAAGCTACCTGACAGAAAGAACGCAACAAGTAAAACTAGGAACATCATACAGTGAACGAAAAATTACGGAATTCGGAATACCCCAAGGGACTGTCCTATCGGCAATCTTGTTTAACGTATATGTAAATGATATATGCAACATGAAAATGTCATCGAAAATATTAGCATACGCCGACGACACTGTCATATTGACTGCAAAGGATACGTGGAAAGAAGCCTTTGAAACAGCAAACCAAGACCTGAATGCAGTATATGAATATCTTAACGAACACCTACTATCCTTGAATGAGAAAAAAACCAAATATATGACATACGCATCCAGCAAAATAGGAGAAGAAACAAGAGAACCGGAATTTTCAATTAAACTACATAGATACGATACAACAAACAAGAAATGTACGTATGAAGAAATTGAAAAGACAGAAGAAATAAAGTACCTAGGAATAATCATTGACCAAAAACTAACATGGAAGACACATATACTTCAAACATCAGCAAGAATCCGAAAACTGATACACACCTTCATCAATTTACAAAATATGGTAGACAAAACAACAATGAAAAAAGTATACTATAGTCTCGTGAACTCCGTACTAGAATACGGTATAATAGGCTGGGGTGGAACATACGGCAAACATCTAAGACCGCTGGAAATAACTCAGAAGCTAATCCTAAGAATAGCGTACAAGAAGGATAGAAAATACTCTACCGAGAAATTATATGAAGAAACGGGACTACTGGACATTAGACAAACTTACATGAAGGCTGCAGCAATAAAGATTCATAAATCGAATTTAACGGACGAAGAATACCAGATCGTACACGCGCATGATACAAGGGCAAGAGTCAACAAAGAGGTAACAAACCTGAAAACATACACAACGAAAGGACAACACCAAGCTGACTACATAGGCCGAAAAATATATAACGAACTCGATAACGAAATGAGAAAACAACCAACACTCAGATTCAAAAAAGAAATGAAACAATGGATTTTCAGCAGAGGAAGAGAATACTTCAACAAAATTACAAGCCAGGAATGAAACAGATGAGACCTACAAATCAGAACACGGGACGGACAACACAAACGAAATAATGAAAATAAGTAAGCCGAACCCTTGACACCCTACGCACAAGTTTCCGAACTTATGTGGGGGAGGGCGACGCACTCTACATGGAGGTACACATCGTAGATTATAAGTTAATTCTCACGCAGACAGAAATAGAAAAAAAAAAAAAAAAAAAAAAAAAAAAACACTGTATAAAATTACAAGTATAACTATGTAGCGTATTTAAAAAAAAAAAAAAAAAAAATGTATTGTGTTCACCGAAATGGGAGATATCCAATAAACAAAACTAAACTAACCCCTTTGCATTTTTGGCGAAAATTTCGACGACTTTGAAAAGTGCTGCAATGAATTCTTTAGGGTACTATTCCGAAGTGATTTTGCGAGAGGAATCGATTAATCGCAGTCCCGATACGCTGCGAGCAACACCTGCAAAGTTACACCCGAAAAACTGCAGATTTTCATCGTCATTTCTCTGCTGCTGGTCCTAGGCTATTTTTCATGTGTTTTCTGAGTTCCTGGGCGTCGAATTAGTCTAAAAAGCGTCATACGGATCGATTCCCAGACGAAAGATTTTTCGGCCAAAAAAAATCCAAGGCTAACCCCTTTGCATTTTCGGCGAAAATTTCGACGACTTTGAAAAGTGCTGCAATGAATTCTTTAGGGTACTATTCCGACGTGATTTTGCGAGAGGAATCGATTAATCGCAGTCCCGATACGCTGCGAGCAACACCTGCAAAGTTACAGCCGAAAAACTGCAGATTTTCATCGTCATTTCTCTGCTGCCGGTCCTAGGCTATTTTTCATGTGTTTTCTGAGTTCCTGGGCGTCGAATTAGTCTAAAAAGCGTCATACGGATCGATTCCCAGACAAAAGATTTTTCGGCCAAAAAAAATCCAAGGCTAACCCCTTTGCATTTTTGGCGAAAATTTCGACGACTTTGAATAGTGCTGCAATGAATTCTTTAGGGTACTATTCCAACGTGATTTTGCGAGAGGAATCGATTAATCGCAGTCCCGATACGCTGCGAGCAACACCTGCAAAGTTACAGCCGAAAAACTGCAGATTTTCATCGTCATTTCTCTGCTGCTGGTCCTAGGCTATTTTTCATGTGTTTTCTTAGTTCCTGGGCGTCGAATTAGTCTAAAAAGCGTCATACGGATCGATTCCCAGACAAAAGATTTTTCGGCCAAAAAAAATCCAAGGCTAACCCCTTTGCATTTCTGGCGAAAATTTCGACGACTTTGAAAAGTGCTGCAATGAATTCTTTAGGGTACTATTCCGACGTGATTTTGCGAGAGGAATCGATTAATCGCAGTCCCGATACGCTGCGAGCAACACCTGCAAAGTTACAGCCGCAAAACTGCAGATTTTCATCGTCATTTCTCTGCTGCTGGTCCTAGGCTATTTTTCATGTGTTTTCTGAGTTCCTGGGCGTCGAATTAGTCTAAAAAGCGTCATACGGATCGATTCCCAGACAAAAGATTTTTCGGCCAAAAAAAATCCAAGGCTAACCCCTTTGCATTTTTGGCGAAAATTTCGACGACTTTGAAAAGTGCTGCAATGAATTCTTTAGGGTACTATTCCGACGTGATTTTGCGAGAGGAATCGATTAATCGCAGTCCCGATACGCTGCGAGCAACACCTGCAAAGTTACAGCCGAAAAACTGCAGATTTTCATCGTCATTTCTCTGCTGCTGGTCCTAGGCTATTTTTCATGTGTTTTCTGAGTTCCTGGGCGTCGAATTAGTCTAAAAAGCGTCATACGGATCGATTCCCAGACAAAAGATTTTTCGGCCAAAAAAAATCCAAGGCTAACCCCTTTGCATTTCTGGCGAAAATTTCGACGACTTTGAAAAGTGCTGCAATGAATTCTTTAGGGTACTATTCCGACGTGATTTTGCGAGAGGAATCGATTAATCGCAGTCCCGATACGCTGCGAGCAACACCTGCAAAGTTACAGCCGAAAAACTGCAGATTTTCATCGTCATTTCTCTGCTGCTGGTCCTAGGCTATTTTTCATGTGTTTTCTGAGTTCCTGGGCGTCGAATTAGTCTAAAAAGCGTCATACGGATCGATTCCCAGACAAAAGATTTTTCGGCCAAAAAAAATCCAAGGCTAACCCCTTTGCATTTCTGGCGAAAATTTCGACGACTTTGAAAAGTGCTGCAATGAATTCTTTAGGGTACTATTCCGACGTGATTTTGCGAGAGGAATCGATTAATCGCAGTCCCGATACGCTGCGAGCAACACCTGCAAAGTTACAGCCGAAAAACTGCAGATTTTCATCGTCATTTCTCTGCTGCTGGTCCTAGGCTATTTTTCATGTGTTTTCTGAGTTCCTGGGCGTCGAATTAGTCTAAAAAGCGTCATACGGATCGATTCCCAGACAAAAGATTTTTCGGCCAAAAAAAATCCAAGGCTAACCCCTTTGCATTTCTGGCGAAAATTTCGACGACTTTGAAAAGTGCTGCAATGAATTCTTTAGGGTACTATTCCGACGTGATTTTGCGAGAGGAATCGATTAATCGCAGTCCCGATACGCTGCGAGCAACACCTGCAAAGTTACAGCCGAAAAACTGCAGATTTTCATCGTCATTTCTCTGCTGCTGGTCCTAGGCTATTTTTCATGTGTTTTCTTAGTTCCTGGGCGTCGAATTAGTCTAAAAAGCGTCATACGGATCGATTCCCAGACAAAAGATTTTTCGGCCAAAAAAAATCCAAGGCTAACCCCTTTGCATTTCTGGCGAAAATTTCGACGACTTTGAAAAGTGCTGCAATGAATTCTTTAGGGTACTATTCCGACGTGATTTTGCGAGAGGAATCGATTAATCGCAGTCCCGATACGCTGCGAGCAACACCTGCAAAGTTACAGCCGCAAAACTGCAGATTTTCATCGTCATTTCTCTGCTGCTGGTCCTAGGCTATTTTTCATGTGTTTTCTGAGTTCCTGGGCGTCGAATTAGTCTAAAAAGCGTCATACGGATCGATTCCCAGACAAAAGATTTTTCGGCCAAAAAAAATCCAAGGCTAACCCCTTTGCATTTTTGGCGAAAATTTCGACGACTTTGAAAAGTGCTGCAATGAATTCTTTAGGGTACTATTCCGACGTGATTTTGCGAGAGGAATCGATTAATCGCAGTCCCGATACGCTGCGAGCAACACCTGCAAAGTTACAGCCGAAAAACTGCAGATTTTCATCGTCATTTCTCTGCTGCTGGTCCTAGGCTATTTTTCATGTGTTTTCTGAGTTCCTGGGCGTCGAATTAGTCTAAAAAGCGTCATACGGATCGATTCCCAGACAAAAGATTTTTCGGCCAAAAAAAATCCAAGGCTAACCCCTTTGCATTTCTGGCGAAAATTTCGACGACTTTGAAAAGTGCTGCAATGAATTCTTTAGGGTACTATTCCGACGTGATTTTGCGAGAGGAATCGATTAATCGCAGTCCCGATACGCTGCGAGCAACACCTGCAAAGTTACAGCCGAAAAACTGCAGATTTTCATCGTCATTTCTCTGCTGCTGGTCCTAGGCTATTTTTCATGTGTTTTCTGAGTTCCTGGGCGTCGAATTAGTCTAAAAAGCGTCATACGGATCGATTCCCAGACAAAAGATTTTTCGGCCAAAAAAAATCCAAGGCTAACCCCTTTGCATTTCTGGCGAAAATTTCGACGACTTTGAAAAGTGCTGCAATGAAATCTTTAGGGTACTATTCCGACGTGATTTTGCGAGAGGAATCGATTAATCGCAGTCCCGATACGCTGCGAGCAACACCTGCAAAGTTACAGCCGAAAAACTGCAGATTTTCATCGTCATTTCTCTGCTGCTGGTCCTAGGCTATTTTTCATGTGTTTTCTGAGTTCCTGGGCGTCGAATTAGTCTAAAAAGCGTCATACGGATCGATTCCCAGACAAAAGATTTTTCGGCCAAAAAAAATCCAAGGCTAACCCCTTTGCATTTTTGGCGAAAATTTCGACGACTTTGAAAAGTGCTGCAATGAATTCTTTAGGGTACTATTCCGACGTGATTTTGCGAGAGGAATCGATTAATCGCAGTCCCGATACGCTGCGAGCAACACCTGCAAAGTTACACCCGAAAAACTGCAGATTTTCATCGTCATTTCTCTGCTGCTGGTCCTAGGCTATTTTTCATGTGTTTTCTGAGTTCCTGGGCGTCGAATTAGTCTAAAAAGCGTCATACGGATCGATTCCCAGACAAAAGATTTTTCGGCCAAAAAAAATCCAAGGCTAACCCCTTTGCATTTCTGGCGAAAATTTCGACGACTTTGAAAAGTGCTGCAATGAATTCTTTAGGGTACTATTCCGACGTGATTTTGCGAGAGGAATCGATTAATCGCAGTCCCGATACGCTGCGAGCAACACCTGCAAAGTTACAGCCGAAAAACTGCAGATTTTCATCGTCATTTCTCTGCTGCTGGTCCTAGGCTATTTTTCATGTGTTTTCTGAGTTCCTGGGCGTCGAATTAGTCTAAAAAGCGTCATACGGATCGATTCCCAGACAAAAGATTTTTCGGCCAAAAAAAATCCAAGGCTAACCCCTTTGCATTTTTGGCGAAAATTTCGACGACTTTGAAAAGTGCTGCAATGAATTCTTTAGGGTACTATTCCGACGTGATTTTGCGAGAGGAATCGATTAATCGCAGTCCCGATACGCTGCGAGCAACACCTGCAAAGTTACAGCCGAAAAACTGCAGATTTTCATCGTCATTTCTCTGCTGCTGGTCCTAGGCTATTTTTCATGTGTTTTCTGAGTTCCTGGGCGTCGAATTAGTCTAAAAAGCGTCATACGGATCGATTCCCAGACAAAAGATTTTTCGGCCAAAAAAAATCCAAGGCTAACCCCTTTGCATTTTTGGCGAAAATTTCGACGACTTTGAAAAGTGCTGCAATGAATTCTTTAGGGTACTATTCCGTCGTGATTTTGCGAGAGGAATCGATTAATCGCACTCCCGATACGCTGCGAGCAACACCTGCAAAGTTACAGCCGAAAAGCTGCAGATTTTCATCGTCATTTCTCCGCTGCTGGTCCTAGGCTATTTTTCATGTGTTTTCTGAGTTCCTGGGCGTCGAATTAATCTAAAAAGCGTCATACGGATCGATTCCCAGACAAAAGATTTTTCGGCCAAAAAAAATCCAAGGCTAACCCCTTTGCATTTTTGGCGAAAATTTCGACGACTTTGAAAAGTGCTGCAATGAATTCTTTAGGGTACTATTCCGAAGTGATTTTGCGAGAGGAATCGATTAATCGCAGTCCCGATACGCTGCGAGCAACACCTGCAAAGTTACACCCGAAAAACTGCAGATTTTCATCGTCATTTCTCTGCTGCTGGTCCTAGGCTATTTTTCATGTGTTTTCTGAGTTCCTGGGCGTCGAATTAGTCTAAAAAGCGTCATACGGATCGATTCCCAGACAAAAGATTTTTCGGCCAAAAAAAATCCAAGGCTAACCCCTTTGCATTTCTGGCGAAAATTTCGATGACTTTGAAAAGTGCTGCAATGAATTCTTTAGGGTACTATTCCGACGTGATTTTGCGAGAGGAATCGATTAATCGCAGTCCCGATACGCTGCGAGCAACACCTGCAAAGTTACAGCCGAAAAACTGCAGATTTTCATCGTCATTTCTCTGCTGCTGGTCCTAGGCTATTTTTCATGTGTTTTCTGAGTTCCTGGGCGTCGAATTAGTCTAAAAAGCGTCATACGGATCGATTCCCAGACAAAAGATTTTTCGGCCAAAAAAAATCCAAGGCTAACCCCTTTGCATTTTTGGCGAAAATTTCGACGACTTTGAAAAGTGCTGCAATGAATTCTTTAGGGTACTATTCCGACGTGATTTTGCGAGAGGAATCGATTAATCGCAGTCCCGATACGCTGCGAGCAACACCTGCAAAGTTACAGCCGAAAAACTGCAGATTTTCATCGTCATTTCTCTGCTGCTGGTCCTAGGCTATTTTTCATGTGTTTTCTGAGTTCCTGGGCGTCGAATTAGTCTAAAAAGCGTCATACGGATCGATTCCCAGACAAAAGATTTTTCGGCCAAAAAAAATCCAAGGCTAACCCCTTTGCATTTTTGGCGAAAATTTCGACGACTTTGAAAAGTGCTGCAATGAATTCTTTAGGGTACTATTCCGTCGTGATTTTGCGAGAGGAATCGATTAATCGCACTCCCGATACGCTGCGAGCAACACCTGCAAAGTTACAGCCGAAAAACTGCAGATTTTCATCGTCATTTCTCCGCTGCTGGTCCTAGGCTATTTTTCATGTGTTTTCTGAGTTCCTGGGCGTCGAATTAATCTAAAAAGCGTCATACGGATCGATTCCCAGACAAAAGATTTTTCGGCCAAAAAAAATCCAAGGCTAACCCCTTTGCATTTTTGGCGAAAATTTCGACGACTTTGAAAAGTGCTGCAATGAATTCTTTAGGGTACTATTCCGAAGTGATTTTGCGAGAGGAATCGATTAATCGCAGTCCCGATACGCTGCGAGCAACACCTGCAAAGTTACAGCCGAAAAACTGCAGATTTTCATCGTCATTTCTCTGCTGCTGGTCCTAGGCTATTTTTCATGTGTTTTCTGAGTTCCTGGGCGTTGAATTAGTCTAAAAAGCGTCATACGGATCGATTCCCAGACAAAAGATTTTTCGGCCAAAAAAAATCCAAGGGTAACCCCTTTGCATTTTTGGCGAAAATTTCGACGACTTTGAAAAGTGCTGCAATGAATTCTTTAGGGTACTATTCCGACGTGATTTTGCGAGAGGAATCGATTAATCGCAGTCCCGATACGCTGCGAGCAACACCTGCAAAGTTACAGCCGAAAAACTGCAGATTTTCATCGTCATTTCTCTGCTGCTGGTCCTAGGCTATTTTTCATGTGTTTTCTGAGTTCCTGGGCGTCGAATTAGTCTAAGAAGCGTCATACGGATCGATTCCCAGACAAAAGATTTTTCGGCCAAAAAAAATCCAAGGCTAACCCCTTTGCATTTTTGGCGAAAATTTCGACGACTTTGAAAAGTGCTGCAATGAATTCTTTAGGGTACTATTCCGACGTGATTTTGCGAGAGGAATCGATTAATCGCAGTCCCGATACGCTGCGAGCAACACCTGCAAAGTTACAGCCGAAAAACTGCAGATTTTCATCGTCCTTTCTCTGCTGCTGGTCCTAGGCTATTTTTCATGTGTTTTCTGAGTTCCTGGGCGTCGAATTAGTCTGAAAAGCGTCATACGGATCGATTCCCAGACAAAAGATTTTTCGGCCGAAAAAAATCCAAGGCTAACCCCTTTGCATTTTTGGCGAAAATTTCGACGACTTTGAAAAGTGCTTCAATGAATTCTTTAGGGTACTATTCCGACGTGATTTTGCGAGAGGAATCGATTAATCGCAGTCCCGATACGCTGCGAGCAACACCTGCAGAGTTACAGCCGAAAAACTGCAGATTTTCATCGTCATTTCTCTGCTGCTGGTCCTAGGCTATTTTTCATGTGTTTTCTGAGTTCCTGGGCGTCGAATTAGTCTAAAAAGCGTCATACGGATCGATTCCCAGACAAAAGATTTTTCGGCCAAAAAAAATCGAAGGCTAACCCCTTTGCATTTTTGGCGAAAATTTCGACGACTTTGAAAAGTGCTGCAATTAATTCTTTAGGGTACTATTCCGACGTGATTTTGCGAGAGGAATCGATTAATCGCAGTCCCGATACGCTGCGAGCAACACCTGCAAAGTTACAGCCGAAAAACTGCAGATTTTCATCGTCATTTCTCTGCTGCTGGTCCTAGGCTATTTTTCATGTGTTTTCTGAGTTCCTGGGCGTCGAATTAGTCTAAAAAGCGTCATACGGATCGATTCCCAGACAAAAGATTTTTCGGCCAAAAAAAATCCAAGGCTAACCCCTTTGCATTTCTGGCGAAAATTTCGACGACTTTGAAAAGTGCTGCAATGAATTCTTTAGGGTACTATTCCGACGTGATTTTGCGAGAGGAATCGATTAATCGCAGTCCCGATACGCTGCGAGCAACACCTGCAAAGTTACAGCCGAAAAACTGCAGATTTTCATCGTCATTTCTCTGCTGCTGGTCCTAGGCTATTTTTCATGTGTTTTCTGAGTTCCTGGGCGTCGAATTAGTCTAAAAAGCGTCATACGGATCGATTCCCAGACAAAAGATTTTTCGGCCGAAAAAAATCCAAGGCTAACCCCTTTGCATTTCTGGCGAAAATTTCGACGACTTTGAAAAGTGCTGCAATGAATTCTTTAGGGTACTATTCCGACGTGATTTTGCGAGAGGAATCGATTAATCGCAGTCCCGATACGCTGCGAGCAACACCTGCAAAGTTACAGCCGAAAAACTGCAGATTTTCATCGTCATTTCTCTGCTGCTGGTCCTAGGCTATTTTTCATGTGTTTTCTGAGTTCCTGGGCGTCGAATTAGTCTAAAAAGCGTCATACGGATCGATTCCCAGACAAAAGATTTTTCGGCCAAAAAAAATCCAAGGCTAACCCCTTTGCATTTTTGGCGAAAATTTCGACGACTTTGAAAAGTGCTGCAATGAATTCTTTAGGGTACTATTCCGACGTGATTTTGCGAGAGGAATCGATTAATCGCAGTCCTGATACGCTGCGAGCAACACCTGCAAAGTTACAGCCGAAAAACTGCAGATTTTCATCGTCATTTCTCTGCTGCTGGTCCTAGGCTATTTTTCATGTGTTTTCTGAGTTCCTGGGCGTCGAATTAGTCTAAAAAGCGTCATACGGATCGATTCCCAGACAAAAGATTTTTCGGCCAAAAAAAATCCAAGGCTAACCCCTTTGCATTTTTGGCGAAAATTTCGACGACTTTGAAAAGTGCTGCAATGAATTCTTTAGGGTACTATTCCGACGTGATTTTGCGAGAGGAATCGATTAATCGCAGTCCCGATACGCTGCGAGCAACACCTGCAAAGTTACAGCCGAAAAACTGCAGATTTTCATCGTCATTTCTCTGCTGCTGGTCCTAGGCTATTTTTCATGTGTTTTCTGAGTTCCTGGGCGTCGAATTAGTCTAAAAAGCGTCATACGGATCGATTCCCAGACAAAAGATTTTTCGGCCAAAAAAAATCCAAGGCTAACCCCTTTGCATTTTTGGCGAAAATTTCGACGACTTTGAAAAGTGCTGCAATGAATTCTTTAGGGTACTATTCCGACGTGATTTTGCGAGAGGAATCGATTAATCGCAGTCCCGATACGCTGCGAGCAACACCTGCAAAGTTACAGCCGAAAAACTGCAGATTTTCATCGTCATTTCTCTGCTGCTGGTCCTAGGCTATTTTTCATGTGTTTTCTGAGTTCCTGGGCGTCGAATTAGTCTGAAAAGCGTCATACGGATCGATTCCCAGACAAAAGATTTTTCGGCCAAAAAAAATCCAAGGCTAACCCCTTTGCATTTTTGGCGAAAATTTCGACGACTTTGAAAAGTGCTGCAATTAATTCTTTAGGGTACTATTCCGACGTGATTTTGCGAGAGGAATCGATTAATCGCAGTCCCGATACGCTGCGAGCAACACCTGCAAAGTTACAGCCGAAAAACTGCAGATTTTCATCGTCATTTCTCTGCTGCTGGTCCTAGGCTATTTTTCATGTGTTTTCTGAGTTCCTGGGCGTCGAATTAGTCTAAAAAGCGTCATACGGATCGATTCCCAGACAAAAGATTTTTCGGCCAAAAAAAATCCAAGGCTAACCCCTTTGCATTTCTGGCGAAAATTTCGACGACTTTGAAAAGTGCTGCAATGAATTCTTTAGGGTACTATTCCGACGTGATTTTGCGAGAGGAATCGATTAATCGCAGTCCCGATACGCTGCGAGCAACACCTGCAAAGTTACAGCCGAAAAACTGCAGATTTTCATCGTCATTTCTCTGCTGCTGGTCCTAGGCTATTTTTCATGTGTTTTCTGAGTTCCTGGGCGTCGAATTAGTCTAAAAAGCGTCATACGGATCGATTCCCAGACAAAAGATTTTTCGGCCAAAAAAAATCCAAGGCTAACCCCTTTGCATTTTTGGCGAAAATTTCGACGACTTTGAAAAGTGCTGCAATGAATTCTTTAGGGTACTATTCCGACGTGATTTTGCGAGAGGAATCGATTAATCGCAGTCCCGATACGCTGCGAGCAACACCTGCAAAGTTACACCCGAAAAACTGCAGATTTTCATCGTCATTTCTCTGCTGCTGGTCCTAGGCTATTTTTCATGTGTTTTCTGAGTTCCTGGGCGTCGAATTAGTCTAAAAAGCGTCATACGGATCGATTTCCAGACAAAAGATTTTTCGGCCAAAAAAAATCCAAGGCTAACCCCTTTGCATTTCTGGCGAAAATTTCGACGACTTTGAAAAGTGCTGCAATGAATTCTTTAGGGTACTATTCCGACGTGATTTTGCGAGAGGAATCGATTAATCGCAGTCCCGATACGCTGCGAGCAACACCTGCAAAGTTACAGCCGAAAAACTGCAGATTTTCATCGTCATTTCTCTGCTGCTGGTCCTAGGCTATTTTTCATGTGTTTTCTGAGTTCCTGGGCGTCGAATTAGTCTAAAAAGCGTCATACGGATCGATTCCCAGACAAAAGATTTTTCGGCCAAAAAAAATTCAAGGCTAACCCCTTTGCATTTTTGGCGAAAATTTCGACGACTTTGAAAAGTGCTGCAATGAATTCTTAAGGGTACTATTCCGACGTGATTTTGCGAGAGGAATCGATTAATCGCAGTCCCGATACGCTGCGAGCAACACCTGCAAAGTTACAGCCGAAAAACTGCAGATTTTCATCGTCATTTCTCTGCTGCTGGTCCTAGGCTATTTTTCATGTGTTTTCTGAGTTCCTGGGCGTCGAATTAGTCTGAAAAGCGTCATACGGATCGATTCCCAGACAAAAGATTTTTCGGCCAAAAAAAATCCAAGGCTAACCCCTTTGCATTTTTGGCGAAAATTTCGACGACTTTGAAAAGTGCTGCAATGAATTCTTTAGGGTACTATTCCGACGTGATTTTGCGAGAGGAATCGATTAATCGCAGTCCCGATACGCTGCGAGCAACACCTGCAAAGTTACAGCCGAAAAACTGCAGATTTTCATCGTCATTTCTCTGCTGCTGGTCCTAGGCTATTTTTCATGTGTTTTCTGAGTTCCTGGGCGTCGAATTAGTCTAAAAAGCGTCATACGGATCGATTCCCAGACAAAAGATTTTCCGGCCAAAAAAAATCCAAGGCTAACCCCTTTGCATTTTTGGCGAAAATTTCGACGACTTTGAAAAGTGCTGCAATTAATTCTTTAGGGTACTATTCCGACGTGATTTTGCGAGAGGAATCGATTAATCGCAGTCCCGATACGCTGCGAGCAACACCTGCAAAGTTACAGCCGAAAAACTGCAGATTTTCATCGTCATTTCTCTGCTGCTGGTCCTAGGCTATTTTTCATGTGTTTTCTGAGTTCCTGGGCGTCGAATTAGTCTAAAAAGCGTCATACGGATCGATTCCCAGACAAAAGATTTTTCGGCCAAAAAAAATCCAAGGCTAACCCCTTTGCATTTTTGGCGAAAATTTCGACGACTTTGAAAAGTGCTGCAATGAATTCTTTAGGGTACTATTCCGACGTGATTTTGCGAGAGGAATCGATTAATCGCAGTCCCGATACGCTGCGAGCAACACCTGCAAAGTTACAGCCGAAAAACTGCAGATTTTCATCGTCATTTCTCTGCTGCTGGTCCTAGGCTATTTTTCATGTGTTTTCTGAGTTCCTGGGCGTCGAATTAGTCTAAAAAGCGTCATACGGATCGATTCCCAGACAAAAGATTTTTCGGCCAAAAAAAATCCAAGGCTAACCCTTTGCATTTTTGGCGAAAATTTCGACGACTTTGAAAAGTGCTGCAATGAATTCTTTAGGGTACTATTCCGACGTGATTTTGCGAGAGGAATCGATTAATCGCAGTCCCGATACGCTGCGAGCAACACCTGCAAAGTTACACCCGAAAAACTGCAGATTTTCATCGTCATTTCTCTGCTGCTGGTCCTAGGCTATTTTTCATGTGTTTTCTGAGTTCCTGGGCGTCGAATTAGTCTAAAAAGCGTCATACGGATCGATTCCCAGACAAAAGATTTTTCGGCCAAAAAAAATCCAAGGCTAACCCCTTTGCATTTTTGGCGAAAATTTCGACGACTTTGAAAAGTGCTGCAATGAATTCTTTAGGGGACTATTCCGACGTGATTTTGCGAGAGGAATCGATTAATCGCAGTCTCGATACGCTGCGAGCAACACCTGCAAAGTTACAGCCGAAAAACTGCAGATTTTCATCGTCATTTCTCTGCTGCTGGTCCTAGGCTATTTTTCATGTGTTTTCTGAGTTCCTGGGCGTCGAATTAGTCTGAAAAGCGTCATACGGATCGATTCCCAGACAAAAGATTTTTCGGCCAAAAAAAATCCAAGGCTAACCCCTTTGCATTTTTGGCGAAAATTTCGACGACTTTGAAAAGTGCTGCAATGAATTCTTTAGGGTACTATTCCGACGTGATTTTGCGAGAGGAATCGATTAATCGCAGTCCCGATACGCTGCGAGCAACACCTGCAAAGTTACACCCGAAAAACTGCAGATTTTCATCGTCATTTCTCTGCTGCTGGTCCTAGGCTATTTTTCATGTGTTTTCTGAGTTCCTGGGCGTCGAATTAGTCTAAAAAGCGTCATACGGATCGATTCCCAGACAAAAGATTTTTCGGCCAAAAAAAATCCAAGGCTAACCCCTTTGCATTTTTGGCGAAAATTTCGACGACTTTGAAAAGTGCTGCAATGAATTCTTTAGGGTACTATTCCGACGTGATTTTGCGAGAGGAATCGATTAATCGCAGTCCCGATACGCTGCGAGCAACACCTGCAAAGTTACAGCCGAAAAACTGCAGATTTTCATCGTCATTTCTCTGCTGCTGGTCCTAGGCTATTTTTCATGTGTTTTCTGAGTTCCTGGGCGTCGAATTAGTCTCAAAAGCGTCATACGGATCGATTCCCAGACAAAAGATTTTTCGGCCAAAAAAAATCCAAGGCTAACCCCTTTGCATTTTTGGCGAAAATTTCGACGACTTTGAAAAGTGCTGCAATGAATTCTTTAGGGTACTATTCCGACGTGATTTTGCGAGAGGAATCGATTAATCGCAGTCCCGATACGCTGCGAGCAACACCTGCAAAGTTACACCCGAAAAACTGCAGATTTTCATCGTCATTTCTCTGCTGCTGGTCCTAGGCTATTTTTCATGTGTTTTCTGAGTTCCTGGGCGTCGAATTAGTCTAAAAAGCGTCATACGGATCGATTCCCAGACAAAAGATTTTTCGGCCAAAAAAAATCCAAGGCTAACCCCTTTGCATTTTTGGCGAAAATTTCGACGACTTTGAAAAGTGCTGCAATGAATTCTTTAGGGTACTATTCCGACGTGATTTTGCGAGAGGAATCGATTAATCGCAGTCTCGATACGCTGCGAGCAACACCTGCAAAGTTACAGCCGAAAAACTGCAGATTTTCATCGTCATTTCTCTGCTGCTGGTCCTAGGCTATTTTTCATGTGTTTTCTGAGTTCCTGGGCGTCGAATTAGTCTAAAAAGCGTCATACGGATCGATTCCCAGACAAAAGATTTTTCGGCCAAAAAAAATCCAAGGCTAACCCCTTTGCATTTTTGGCGAAAATTTCGACGACTTTGAAAAGTGCTGCAATGAATTCTTTAGGGTACTATTCCGACGTGATTTTGCGAGAGGAATCGATTAATCGCAGTCCCGATACGCTGCGAGCAACACCTGCAAAGTTACAGCCGAAAAACTGCAGATTTTCATCGTCATTTCTCTGCTGCTGGTCCTAGGCTATTTTTCATGTGTTTTCTGAGTTCCTGGGCGTCGAATTAGTCTAAAAAGCGTCATACGGATCGATTCCCAGACAAAAGATTTTTCGGCCAAAAAAAATCCAAGGCTAACCCCTTTGCATTTTTGGCGAAAATTTCGACGACTTTGAAAAGTGCTGCAATGAATTCTTTAGGGTACTATTCCTACGTGATTTTGCGAGAGGAATCGATTAATCGCAGTCCCGATACGCTGCGAGCAACACCTGCAAAGTTACAGCCGAAAAACTGCAGATTTTCATCGTCATTTCTCTGCTGCTGGTCCTAGGCTATTTTTCATGTGTTTTCTGAGTTCCTGGGCGTCGAATTAGTCTCAAAAGCGTCATACGGATCGATTCCCAGACAAAAGATTTTTCGGCCAAAAAAAATCCAAGGCTAACCCCTTTGCATTTTTGGCGAAAATTTCGACGACTTTGAAAAGTGCTGCAATGAATTCTTTAGGGTACTATTCCGACGTGATTTTGCGAGAGGAATCGATTAATCGCAGTCCCGATACGCTGCGAGCAACACCTGCAAAGTTACACCCGAAAAACTGCAGATTTTCATCGTCATTTCTCTGCTGCTGGTCCTAGGCTATTTTTCATGTGTTTTCTGAGTTCCTGGGCGTCGAATTAGTCTAAAAAGCGTCATACGGATCGATTCCCAGACAAAAGATTTTTCGGCTAAAAAAAATCCAAGGCTAACCCCTTTGCATTTTTGGCGAAAATTTCGACGACTTTGAAAAGTGCTGCAATGAATTCTTTAGGGTACTATTCCGACGTGATTTTGCGAGAGGAATCGATTAATCGCAGTCTCGATACGCTGCGAGCAACACCTGCAAAGTTACAGCCGAAAAACTGCAGATTTTCATCGTCATTTCTCTGCTGCTGGTCCTAGGCTATTTTTCATGTGTTTTCTGAGTTCCTGGGCGTCGAATTAGTCTAAAAAGCGTCATACGGATCGATTCCCAGACAAAAGATTTTTCGGCCAAAAAAAATCCAAGGCTAACCCCTTTGCATTTTTGGCGAAAATTTCGACGACTTTGAAAAGTGCTGCAATTAATTCTTTAGGGTACTATTCCGACGTGATTTTGCGAGAGGAATCGATTAATCGCAGTCCCGATACGCTGCGAGCAACACCTGCAAAGTTACAGCCGAAAAACTGCAGATTTTCATCGTCATTTCTCTGCTGCTGGTCCTAGGCTATTTTTCATGTGTTTTCTGAGTTCCTGGGCGTCGAATTAGTCTAAAAAGCGTCATACGGATCGATTCCCAGACAAAAGATTTTTCGGCCAAAAAAAATCCAAGGCTAACCCCTTTGCATTTCTGGCGAAAATTTCGACGACTTTGAAAAGTGCTGCAATGAATTCTTTAGGGTACTATTCCGACGTGATTTTGCGAGAGGAATCGATTAATCGCAGTCCCGATACGCTGCGAGCAACACCTGCAAAGTTACAGCCGAAAAACTGCAGATTTTCATCGTCATTTCTCTGCTGCTGGTCCTAGGCTATTTTTCATGTGTTTTCTGAGTTCCTGGGCGTCGAATTAGTCTAAAAAGCGTCATACGGATCGATTCCCAGACAAAAGATTTTTCGGCCAAAAAAAATCCAAGGCTAACCCCTTTGCATTTTTGGCGAAAATTTCGACGACTTTGAAAAGTGCTGCAATTAATTCTTTAGGGTACTATTCCGACGTGATTTTGCGAGAGGAATCGATTAATCGCAGTCCCGATACGCTGCGAGCAACACCTGCAAAGTTACAGCCGAAAAACTGCAGATTTTCATCGTCATTTCTCTGCTGCTGGTCCTAGGCTATTTTTCATGTGTTTTCTGAGTTCCTGGGCGTCGAATTAGTCTAAAAAGCGTCATACGGATCGATTCCCAGACAAAAGATTTTTCGGCCAAAAAAAATCCAAGGCTAACCCCTTTGCATTTTTGGCGAAAATTTCGACGACTTTGAAAAGTGCTGCAATGAATTCTTTAGGGTACTATTCCGACGTGATTTTGCGAGAGGAATCGATTAATCGCAGTCCCGATACGCTGCGAGCAACACCTGCAAAGTTACAGCCGAAAAACTGCAGATTTTCATCGTCATTTCTCTGCTGCTGGTCCTAGGCTATTTTTCATGTGTTTTCTGAGTTCCTGGGCGTCGAATTAGTCTAAAAAGCGTCATACGGATCGATTTCCAGACAAAAGATTTTTCGGCCAAAAAAAATCCAAGGCTAACCCCTTTGCATTTCTGGCGAAAATTTCGACGACTTTGAAAAGTGCTGCAATGAATTCTTTAGGGTACTATTCCGACGTGATTTTGCGAGAGGAATCGATTAATCGCAGTCTCGATACGCTGCGAGCAACACCTGCAAAGTTACAGCCGAAAAACTGCAGATTTTCATCGTCATTTCTCTGCTGCTGGTCCTAGGCTATTTTTCATGTGTTTTCTGAGTTCCTGGGCGTCGAATTAGTCTAAAAAGCGTCATACGGATCGATTCCCAGACAAAAGATTTTTCGGCCAAAAAAAATCCAAGGCTAACCCCTTTGCATTTTTGGCGAAAATTTCGACGACTTTGAAAAGTGCTGCAATGAATTCTTTAGGGTACTATTCCGACGTGATTTTGCGAGAGGAATCGATTAATCGCAGTCCCGATACGCTGCGAGCAACACCTGCAAAGTTACAGCCGAAAAACTGCAGATTTTCATCGTCATTTCTCTGCTGCTGGTCCTAGGCTATTTTTCATGTGTTTTCTGAGTTCCTGGGCGTCGAATTAGTCTAAAAAGCGTCATACGGATCGATTCCCAGACAAAAGATTTTTCGGCCAAAAAAAATCCAAGGCTAACCCCTTTGCATTTTTGGCGAAAATTTCGACGACTTTGAAAAGTGCTGCAATGAATTCTTTAGGGTACTATTCCTACGTGATTTTGCGAGAGGAATCGATTAATCGCAGTCCCGATACGCTGCGAGCAACACCTGCAAAGTTACAGCCGAAAAACTGCAGATTTTCATCGTCATTTCTCTGCTGCTGGTCCTAGGCTATTTTTCATGTGTTTTCTGAGTTCCTGGGCGTCGAATTAGTCTCAAAAGCGTCATACGGATCGATTCCCAGACAAAAGATTTTTCGGCCAAAAAAAATCCAAGGCTAACCCCTTTGCATTTTTGGCGAAAATTTCGACGACTTTGAAAAGTGCTGCAATGAATTCTTTAGGGTACTATTCCGACGTGATTTTGCGAGAGGAATCGATTAATCGCAGTCCCGATACGCTGCGAGCAACACCTGCAAAGTTACACCCGAAAAACTGCAGATTTTCATCGTCATTTCTCTGCTGCTGGTCCTAGGCTATTTTTCATGTGTTTTCTGAGTTCCTGGGCGTCGAATTAGTCTAAAAAGCGTCATACGGATCGATTCCCAGACAAAAGATTTTTCGGCCAAAAAAAATCCAAGGCTAACCCCTTTGCATTTTTGGCGAAAATTTCGACGACTTTGAAAAGTGCTGCAATGAATTCTTTAGGGTACTATTCCGACGTGATTTTGCGAGAGGAATCGATTAATCGCAGTCTCGATACGCTGCGAGCAACACCTGCAAAGTTACAGCCGAAAAACTGCAGATTTTCATCGTCATTTCTCTGCTGCTGGTCCTAGGCTATTTTTCATGTGTTTTCTGAGTTCCTGGGCGTCGAATTAGTCTAAAAAGCGTCATACGGATCGATTCCCAGACAAAAGATTTTTCGGCCAAAAAAAATCCAAGGCTAACCCCTTTGCATTTTTGGCGAAAATTTCGACGACTTTGAAAAGTGCTGCAATTAATTCTTTAGGGTACTATTCCGACGTGATTTTGCGAGAGGAATCGATTAATCGCAGTCCCGATACGCTGCGAGCAACACCTGCAAAGTTACAGCCGAAAAACTGCAGATTTTCATCGTCATTTCTCTGCTGCTGGTCCTAGGCTATTTTTCATGTGTTTTCTGAGTTCCTGGGCGTCGAATTAGTCTAAAAAGCGTCATACGGATCGATTCCCAGACAAAAGATTTTTCGGCCAAAAAAAATCCAAGGCTAACCCCTTTGCATTTCTGGCGAAAATTTCGACGACTTTGAAAAGTGCTGCAATGAATTCTTTAGGGTACTATTCCGACGTGATTTTGCGAGAGGAATCGATTAATCGCAGTCCCGATACGCTGCGAGCAACACCTGCAAAGTTACAGCCGAAAAACTGCAGATTTTCATCGTCATTTCTCTGCTGCTGGTCCTAGGCTATTTTTCATGTGTTTTCTGAGTTCCTGGGCGTCGAATTAGTCTAAAAAGCGTCATACGGATCGATTCCCAGACAAAAGATTTTTCGGCCAAAAAAAATCCAAGGCTAACCCCTTTGCATTTTTGGCGAAAATTTCGACGACTTTGAAAAGTGCTGCAATGAATTCTTTAGGGTACTATTCCGACGTGATTTTGCGAGAGGAATCGATTAATCGCAGTCCCGATACGCTGCGAGCAACACCTGCAAAGTTACAGCCGAAAAACTGCAGATTTTCATCGTCATTTCTCTGCTGCTGGTCCTAGGCTATTTTTCATGTGTTTTCTGAGTTCCTGGGCGTCGAATTAGTCTAAAAAGCGTCATACGGATCGATTCCCAGACAAAAGATTTTTCGGCCAAAAAAAATCCAAGGCTAACCCCTTTGCATTTTTGGCGAAAATTTCGACGACTTTGAAAAGTGCTGCAATGAATTCTTTAGGGTACTATTCCGACGTGATTTTGCGAGAGGAATCGATTAATCGCAGTCCCGATACGCTGCGAGCAACACCTGCAAAGTTACAGCCGAAAAACTGCAGATTTTCATCGTCATTTCTCTGCTGCTGGTCCTAGGCTATTTTTCATGTGTTTTCTGAGTTCCTGGGCGTCGAATTAGTCTAAAAAGCGTCATACGGATCGATTTCCAGACAAAAGATTTTTCGGCCAAAAAAAATCCAAGGCTAACCCCTTTGCATTTCTGGCGAAAATTTCGACGACTTTGAAAAGTGCTGCAATGAATTCTTTAGGGTACTATTCCGACGTGATTTTGCGAGAGGAATCGATTAATCGCAGTCCCGATACGCTGCGAGCAACACCTGCAAAGTTACAGCCGAAAAACTGCAGATTTTCATCGTCATTTCTCTGCTGCTGGTCCTAGGCTATTTTTCATGTGTTTTCTGAGTTCCTGGGCGTCGAATTAGTCTAAAAAGCGTCATACGGATCGATTCCCAGACAAAAGATTTTTCGGCCAAAAAAAATCCAAGGCTAACCCCTTTGCATTTTTGGCGAAAATTTCGACGACTTTGAAAAGTGCTGCAATGAATTCTTTAGGGTACTATTCCGACGTGATTTTGCGAGAGGAATCGATTAATCGCAGTCCCGATACGCTGCGAGCAACACCTGCAAAGTTACAGCCGAAAAACTGCAGATTTTCATCGTCATTTCTCTGCTGCTGGTCCTAGGCTATTTTTCATGTGTTTTCTGAGTTCCTGGGCGTCGAATTAGTCTAAAAAGCGTCATACGGATCGATTCCCAGACAAAAGATTTTTCGGCCAAAAAAAATCCAAGGCTAACCCCTTTGCATTTTTGGCGAAAATTTCGACGACTTTGAAAAGTGCTGCAATGAATTCTTTAGGGTACTATTCCGACGTGATTTTGCGAGAGGAATCGATTAATCGCAGTCCCGATACGCTGCGAGCAACACCTGCAAAGTTACAGCCGAAAAACTGCAGATTTTCATCGTCATTTCTCTGCTGCTGGTCCTAGGCTATTTTTCATGTGTTTTCTGAGTTCCTGGGCGTCGAATTAGTCTAAAAAGCGTCATACGGATCGATTCCCAGACAAAAGATTTTTCGGCCAAAAAAAATCCAAGGCTAACCCCTTTGCATTTTTGGCGAAAATTTCGACGACTTTGAAAAGTGCTGCAATGAATTCTTTAGGGTACTATTCCGACGTGATTTTGCGAGAGGAATCGATTAATCGCAGTCCCGATACGCTGCGAGCAACACCTGCAAAGTTACAGCCGAAAAACTGCAGATTTTCATCGTCATTTCTCTGCTGCTGGTCCTAGGCTATTTTTCATGTGTTTTCTGAGTTCCTGGGCGTCGAATTAGTCTAAAAAGCGTCATACGGATCGATTCCCAGACAAAAGATTTTTCGGCCAAAAAAAATCCAAGGCTAACCCCTTTGCATTTTTGGCGAAAATTTCGACGACTTTGAAAAGTGCTGCAATGAATTCTTTAGGGTACTATTCCGACGTGATTTTGCGAGAGGAATCGATTAATCGCAGTCCCGATACGCTGCGACCAACACCTGCAAAGTTACAGCCGAAAAACTGCAGATTTTCATCGTCATTTCTCTGCTGCTGGTCCTAGGCTATTTTTCATGTGTTTTCTGAGTTCCTGGGCGTCGAATTAGTCTAAAAAGCGTCATACGGATCGATTCCCAGACAAAAGATTTTTCGGCCAAAAAAAATCCAAGGCTAACCCCTTTGCATTTTTGGCGAAAATTTCGACGACTTTGAAAAGTGCTGCAATTAATTCTTTAGGGTACTATTCCGACGTGATTTTGCGAGAGAAATCGATTAATCGCAGTCCCGATACGCTGCGAGCAACACCTGCAAAGTTACAGCCGAAAAACTGCAGATTTTCATCGTCATTTCTCTGCTGCTGGTCCTAGGCTATTTTTCATGTGTTTTCTGAGTTCCTGGGCGTCGAATTAGTCTAAAAAGCGTCATACGGATCGATTCCCAGACAAAAGATTTTTCGGCCAAAAAAAATCCAAGGCTAACCCCTTTGCATTTTTGGCGAAAACTTCGACGACTTTGAAAAGTGCTGCAATGAATTCTTTAGGGTACTATTCCGACGTGATTTTGCGAGAGGAATCGATTAATCGCAGTCCCGATACGCTGCGAGCAACACCTGCAAAGTTACAGCCGAAAAACTGCAGATTTTCATCGTCATTTCTCTGCTGCTGGTCCTAGGCTATTTTTCATGTGTTTTCTGAGTTCCTGGGCGTCGAATTAGTCTAAAAAGCGTCATACGGATCGATTCCCAGACAAAAGATTTTTCGGCCAAAAAAAATCCAAGGCTAACCCCTTTGCATTTTTGGCGAAAATTTCGACGACTTTGAAAAGTGCTGCAATGAATTCTTTAGGGTACTATTCCGACGTGATTTTGCGAGAGGAATCGATTAATCGCAGTCCCGATACGCTGCGAGCAACACCTGCAAAGTTACAGCCGAAAAACTGCAGATTTTCATCGTCATTTCTCTGCTGCTGGTCCTAGGCTATTTTTCATGTGTTTTCTGAGTTCCTGGGCGTCGAATTAGTCTAAAAAGCGTCATACGGATCGATTCCCAGACAAAAGATTTTTCGGCCAAAAAAAATCCAAGGCTAACCCCTTTGCATTTTTGGCGAAAATTTCGACGACTTTGAAAAGTGCTGCAATGAATTCTTTAGGGTACTATTCCGACGTGATTTTGCGAGAGGAATCGATTAATCGCAGTCCCGATACGCTGCGAGCAACACCTGCAAAGTTACACCCGAAAAACTGCAGATTTTCATCGTCATTTCTCTGCTGCTGGTCCTAGGCTATTTTTCATGTGTTTTCTGAGTTCCTGGGCGTCGAATTAGTCTAAAAAGCGTCATACGGATCGATTCCCAGACAAAAGATTTTTCGGCCAAAAAAAATCCAAGGCTAACCCCTTTGCATTTTTGGCGAAAATTTCGACGACTTTGAAAAGTGCTGCAATGAATTCTTTAGGGTACTATTCCGACGTGATTTTGCGAGAGGAATCGATTAATCGCAGTCTCGATACGCTGCGAGCAACACCTGCAAAGTTACAGCCGAAAAACTGCAGATTTTCATCGTCATTTCTCTGCTGCTGGTCCTAGGCTATTTTTCATGTGTTTTCTGAGTTCCTGGGCGTCGAATTAGTCTAAAAAGCGTCATACGGATCGATTCCCAGACAAAAGATTTTTCGGCCAAAAAAAATCCAAGGCTAACCCCTTTGCATTTTTGGCGAAAATTTCGACGACTTTGAAAAGTGCTGCAATGAATTCTTTAGGGTACTATTCCGACGTGATTTTGCGAGAGGAATCGATTAATCGCAGTCCCGATACGCTGCGAGCAACACCTGCAAAGTTACAGCCGAAAAACTGCAGATTTTCATCGTCATTTCTCTGCTGCTGGTCCTAGGCTATTTTTCATGTGTTTTCTGAGTTCCTGGGCGTCGAATTAGTCTAAAAAGCGTCATACGGATCGATTCCCAGACAAAAGATTTTTCGGCCAAAAAAAATCCAAGGCTAACCCCTTTGCATTTTTGGCGAAAATTTCGACGACTTTGAAAAGTGCTGCAATGAATTCTTTAGGGTACTATTCCGACGTGATTTTGCGAGAGGAATCGATTAATCGCAGTCCCGATACGCTGCGAGCAACACCTGCAAAGTTACAGCCGAAAAACTGCAGATTTTCATCGTCATTTCTCTGCTGCTGGTCCTAGGCTATTTTTCATGTGTTTTCTGAGTTCCTGGGCGTCGAATTAGTCTAAAAAGCGTCATACGGATCGATTCCCAGACAAAAGATTTTTCGGCCAAAAAAAATCCAAGGCTAACCCCTTTGCATTTTTGGCGAAAATTTCGACGACTTTGAAAAGTGCTGCAATGAATTCTTTAGGGTACTATTCCGACGTGATTTTGCGAGAGGAATCGATTAATCGCAGTCTCGATACGCTGCGAGCAACACCTGCAAAGTTACAGCCGAAAAACTGCAGATTTTCATCGTCATTTCTCTGCTGCTGGTCCTAGGCTATTTTTCATGTGTTTTCTGAGTTCCTGGGCGTCGAATTAGTCTAAAAAGCGTCATACGGATCGATTCCCAGACAAAAGATTTTTCGGCCAAAAAAAATCCAAGGCTAACCCCTTTGCATTTTTGGCGAAAATTTCGACGACTTTGAAAAGTGCTGCAATGAATTCTTTAGGGTACTATTCCGACGTGATTTTGCGAGAGGAATCGATTAATCGCAGTCCCGATACGCTGCGAGCAACACCTGCAAAGTTACACCCGAAAAACTGCAGATTTTCATCGTCATTTCTCTGCTGCTGGTCCTAGGCTATTTTTCATGTGTTTTCTGAGTTCCTGGGCGTCGAATTAGTCTAAAAAGCGTCATACGGATCGATTTCCAGACAAAAGATTTTTCGGCCAAAAAAAATCCAAGGCTAACCCCTTTGCATTTCTGGCGAAAATTTCGACGACTTTGAAAAGTGCTGCAATGAATTCTTTAGGGTACTATTCCGACGTGATTTTGCGAGAGGAATCGATTAATCGCAGTCCCGATACGCTGCGAGCAACACCTGCAAAGTTACAGCCGAAAAACTGCAGATTTTCATCGTCATTTCTCTGCTGCTGGTCCTAGGCTATTTTTCATGTGTTTTCTGAGTTCCTGGGCGTCGAATTAGTCTAAAAAGCGTCATACGGATCGATTCCCAGACAAAAGATTTTTCGGCCAAAAAAAATCCAAGGCTAACCCCTTTGCATTTTTGGCGAAAATTTCGACGACTTTGAAAAGTGCTGCAATGAATTCTTTAGGGTACTATTCCGACGTGATTTTGCGAGAGGAATCGATTAATCGCAGTCCCGATACGCTGCGAGCAACACCTGCAAAGTTACAGCCGAAAAACTGCAGATTTTCATCGTCATTTCTCTGCTGCTGGTCCTAGGCTATTTTTCATGTGTTTTCTGAGTTCCTGGGCGTCGAATTAGTCTAAAAAGCGTCATACGGATCGATTCCCAGACAAAAGATTTTTCGGCCAAAAAAAATCCAAGGCTAACCCCTTTGCATTTTTGGCGAAAATTTCGACGACTTTGAAAAGTGCTGCAATGAATTCTTTAGGGTACTATTCCGACGTGATTTTGCGAGAGGAATCGATTAATCGCAGTCCCGATACGCTGCGAGCAACACCTGCAAAGTTACAGCCGAAAAACTGCAGATTTTCATCGTCATTTCTCTGCTGCTGGTCCTAGGCTATTTTTCATGTGTTTTCTGAGTTCCTGGGCGTCGAATTAGTCTAAAAAGCGTCATACGGATCGATTCCCAGACAAAAGATTTTTCGGCCAAAAAAAATCCAAGGCTAACCCCTTTGCATTTTTGGCGAAAATTTCGACGACTTTGAAAAGTGCTGCAATGAATTCTTTAGGGTACTATTCCGACGTGATTTTGCGAGAGGAATCGATTAATCGCAGTCCCGATACGCTGCGAGCAACACCTGCAAAGTTACAGCCGAAAAACTGCAGATTTTCATCGTCATTTCTCTGCTGCTGGTCCTAGGCTATTTTTCATGTGTTTTCTGAGTTCCTGGGCGTCGAATTAGTCTAAAAAGCGTCATACGGATCGATTCCCAGACAAAAGATTTTTCGGCCAAAAAAAATCCAAGGCTAACCCCTTTGCATTTTTGGCGAAAATTTCGACGACTTTGAAAAGTGCTGCAATGAATTCTTTAGGGTACTATTCCGACGTGATTTTGCGAGAGGAATCGATTAATCGCAGTCCCGATACGCTGCGACCAACACCTGCAAAGTTACAGCCGAAAAACTGCAGATTTTCATCGTCATTTCTCTGCTGCTGGTCCTAGGCTATTTTTCATGTGTTTTCTGAGTTCCTGGGCGTCGAATTAGTCTAAAAAGCGTCATACGGATCGATTCCCAGACAAAAGATTTTTCGGCCAAAAAAAATCCAAGGCTAACCCCTTTGCATTTTTGGCGAAAATTTCGACGACTTTGAAAAGTGCTGCAATTAATTCTTTAGGGTACTATTCCGACGTGATTTTGCGAGAGAAATCGATTAATCGCAGTCCCGATACGCTGCGAGCAACACCTGCAAAGTTACAGCCGAAAAACTGCAGATTTTCATCGTCATTTCTCTGCTGTTGGTCCTAGGCTATTTTTCATGTGTTTTCTGAGTTCCTGGGCGTCGAATTGGTCTAAAAAGCGTCATACGGATCGATTCCCAGACAAAAGATTTTTCGGCCAAAAAAAATCCAAGGCTAACCCCTTTGCATTTTTGGCGAAAACTTCGACGACTTTGAAAAGTGCTGCAATGAATTCTTTAGGGTACTATTCCGACGTGATTTTGCGAGAGGAATCGATTAATCGCAGTCCCGATACGCTGCGAGCAACACCTGCAAAGTTACAGCCGAAAAACTGCAGATTTTCATCGTCATTTCTCTGCTGCTGGTCCTAGGCTATTTTTCATGTGTTTTCTGAGTTCCTGGGCGTCGAATTAGTCTAAAAAGCGTCATACGGATCGATTCCCAGACAAAAGATTTTTCGGCCAAAAAAAATCCAAGGCTAACCCCTTTGCATTTTTGGCGAAAATTTCGACGACTTTGAAAAGTGCTGCAATGAATTCTTTAGGGTACTATTCCGACGTGATTTTGCGAGAGGAATCGATTAATCGCAGTCCCGATACGCTGCGAGCAACACCTGCAAAGTTACACCCGAAAAACTGCAGATTTTCATCGTCATTTCTCTGCTGCTGGTCCTAGGCTATTTTTCATGTGTTTTCTGAGTTCCTGGGCGTCGAATTAGTCTAAAAAGCGTCATACGGATCGATTCCCAGACAAAAGATTTTTCGGCCAAAAAAAATCCAAGGCTAACCCCTTTGCATTTTTGGCGAAAATTTCGACGACTTTGAAAAGTGCTGCAATGAATTCTTTAGGGTACTATTCCGACGTGATTTTGCGAGAGGAATCGATTAATCGCAGTCCCGATACGCTGCGAGCAACACCTGCAAAGTTACAGCCGAAAAACTGCAGATTTTCATCGTCATTTCTCTGCTGCTGGTCCTAGGCTATTTTTCATGTGTTTTCTGAGTTCCTGGGCGTCGAATTAGTCTAAAAAGCGTCATACGGATCGATTCCCAGACAAAAGATTTTTCGGCCAAAAAAAATCCAAGGCTAACCCCTTTGCATTTTTGGCGAAAATTTCGACGACTTTGAAAAGTGCTGCAATGAATTCTTTAGGGTACTATTCCGACGTGATTTTGCGAGAGGAATCGATTAATCGCAGTCCCGATACGCTGCGAGCAACACCTGCAAAGTTACAGCCGAAAAACTGCAGATTTTCATCGTCATTTCTCTGCTGCTGGTCCTAGGCTATTTTTCATGTGTTTTCTGAGTTCCTGGGCGTCGAATTAGTCTAAAAAGCGTCATACGGATCGATTCCCAGACAAAAGATTTTTCGGCCAAAAAAAATCCAAGGCTAACCCCTTTGCATTTTTGGCGAAAATTTCGACGACTTTGAAAAGTGCTGCAATGAATTCTTTAGGGTACTATTCCGACGTGATTTTGCGAGAGGAATCGATTAATCGCAGTCCCGATACGCTGCGAGCAACACCTGCAAAGTTACAGCCGAAAAACTGCAGATTTTCATCGTCATTTCTCTGCTGCTGGTCCTAGGCTATTTTTCATGTGTTTTCTGAGTTCCTGGGCGTCGAATTAGTCTAAAAAGCGTCATACGGATCGATTCCCAGACAAAAGATTTTTCGGCCAAAAAAAATCCAAGGCTAACCCCTTTGCATTTTTGGCGAAAATTTCGACGACTTTGAAAAGTGCTGCAATGAATTCTTTAGGGTACTATTCCGACGTGATTTTGCGAGAGGAATCGATTCATCGCAGTCTCGATACGCTGCGAGCAACACCTGCAAAGTTACAGCCGAAAAACTGCAGATTTTCATCGTCATTTCTCTGCTGCTGGTCCTAGGCTATTTTTCATGTGTTTTCTGAGTTCCTGGGCGTCGAATTAGTCTAAAAAGCGTCATACGGATCGATTCCCAGACAAAAGATTTTTCGGCCAAAAAAAATCCAAGGCTAACCCCTTTGCATTTTTGGCGAAAATTTCGACGACTTTGAAAAGTGCTGCAATGAATTCTTTAGGGTACTATTCCGACGTGATTTTGCGAGAGGAATCGATTAATCGCAGTCCCGATACGCTGCGAGCAACACCTGCAAAGTTACAGCCGAAAAACTGCAGATTTTCATCGTCATTTCTCTGCTGCTGGTCCTAGGCTATTTTTCATGTGTTTTCTGAGTTCCTGGGCGTCGAATTAGTCTAAAAAGCGTCATACGGATCGATTCCCAGACAAAAGATTTTTCGGCCAAAAAAAATCCAAGGCTAACCCCTTTGCATTTTTGGCGAAAATTTCGACGACTTTGAAAAGTGCTGCAATTAATTCTTTAGGGTACTATTCCGACGTGATTTTGCGAGAGGAATCGATTAATCGCAGTCCCGATACGCTGCGAGCAACACCTGCAAAGTTACAGCCGAAAAACTGCAGATTTTCATCGTCATTTCTCTGCTGCTGGTCCTAGGCTATTTTTCATGTGTTTTCTGAGTTCCTGGGCGTCGAATTAGTCTCAAAAGCGTCATACGGATCGATTCCCAGACAAAAGATTTTTCGGCCAAAAAAAATCCAAGGCTAACCCCTTTGCATTTTTGGCGAAAATTTCGACGACTTTGAAAAGTGCTGCAATGAATTCTTTAGGGTACTATTCCGACGTGATTTTGCGAGAGGAATCGATTAATCGCAGTCCCGATACGCTGCGAGCAACACCTGCAAAGTTACACCCGAAAAACTGCAGATTTTCATCGTCATTTCTCTGCTGCTGGTCCTAGGCTATTTTTCATGTGTTTTCTGAGTTCCTGGGCGTCGAATTAGTCTAAAAAGCGTCATACGGATCGATTCCCAGACAAAAGATTTTTCGGCCAAAAAAAATCCAAGGCTAACCCCTTTGCATTTTTGGCGAAAATTTCGACGACTTTGAAAAGTGCTGCAATGAATTCTTTAGGGTACTATTCCGACGTGATTTTGCGAGAGGAATCGATTAATCGCAGTCTCGATACGCTGCGAGCAACACCTGCAAAGTTACAGCCGAAAAACTGCAGATTTTCATCGTCATTTCTCTGCTGCTGGTCCTAGGCTATTTTTCATGTGTTTTCTGAGTTCCTGGGCGTCGAATTAGTCTAAAAAGCGTCATACGGATCGATTCCCAGACAAAAGATTTTTCGGCCAAAAAAAATCCAAGGCTAACCCCTTTGCATTTTTGGCGAAAATTTCGACGACTTTGAAAAGTGCTGCAATGAATTCTTTAGGGTACTATTCCGACGTGATTTTGCGAGAGGAATCGATTAATCGCAGTCCCGATACGCTGCGAGCAACACCTGCAAAGTTACAGCCGAAAAACTGCAGATTTTCATCGTCATTTCTCTGCTGCTGGTCCTAGGCTATTTTTCATGTGTTTTCTGAGTTCCTGGGCGTCGAATTAGTCTAAAAAGCGTCATACGGATCGATTCCCAGACAAAAGATTTTTCGGCCAAAAAAAATCCAAGGCTAACCCCTTCGCATTTTTGGCGAAAATTTCGACGACTTTGAAAAGTGCTGCAATGAATTCTTTAGGGTACTATTCCGACGTGATTTTGCGAGAGGAATCGATTAATCGCAGTCCCGATACGCTGCGAGCAACACCTGCAAAGTTACACCCGAAAAACTGCAGATTTTCATCGTCATTTCTCTGCTGCTGGTCCTAGGCTATTTTTCATGTGTTTTCTGAGTTCCTGGGCGTCGAATTAGTCTAAAAAGCGTCATACGGATCGATTCCCAGACAAAAGATTTTTCGGCCAAAAAAAATCCAAGGCTAACCCCTTTGCATTTTTGGCGAAAATTTCGACGACTTTGAAAAGTGCTGCAATTAATTCTTTAGGGTACTATTCCGACGTGATTTTGCGAGAGGAATCGATTAATCGCAGTCCCGATACGCTGCGAGCAACACCTGCAAAGTTACAGCCGAAAAACTGCAGATTTTCATCGTCATTTCTCTGCTGCTGGTCCTAGGCTATTTTTCATGTGTTTTCTGAGTTCCTGGGCGTCGAATTAGTCTAAAAAGCGTCATACGGATCGATTCCCAGACAAAAGATTTTTCGGCCAAAAAAAATCCAAGGCTAACCCCTTTGCATTTTTGGCGAAAATTTCGACGACTTTGAAAAGTGCTGCAATGAATTCTTTAGGGTACTATTCCGACGTGATTTTGCGAGAGGAATCGATTAATCGCAGTCCCGATACGCTGCGAGCAACACCTGCAAAGTTACAGCCGAAAAACTGCAGATTTTCATCGTCATTTCTCTGCTGCTGGTCCTAGGCTATTTTTCATGTGTTTTTCGAGTTCCTGGTGGTCGAATTACTCTAGAAAGGGTCATACTAATCGATTCCGGTACGAAAAAATTTCGGCTTCGAAAATCGAAAAAAAACTAAGGTTAACCCCTTTGGATTTTTGGCGAAAATTCCGGCGATTCTGGAAAGTGCTGCAATTGATTTTTGCAGGCACTATACCGACGTAATTTCGCGAGAGGAATCGATTAAGCGCAGTCCTAATACGCTGCGAGCAGCGCCCGAAAAGTTACAGCCGAAAAACTGCTGATTTCCGTCGTCATTTCTCTGCTGTTGGTCCTACGCTCTTTTGCATGTGTTTTTCGAGTTCCTGTTGGTTTAATTACTCTAGGGATGGTCATACATATTGATTTCGAGACGAGTGACTAAAAAAGTAAGGCTCTCCTTTTTGGATTTTCAACGACAATTTTGACCATTGCGAAAAACGCTTCAAAATGTTTCTCCATGCACTATTCCGACCTAATCTTTTCAGAGAAATTGAACGAACGCAGTCACAATACGCTGCGAGCAACTGATGACGAGTTGTTACCAAATATTGACAAATTTTTCTCGCCTTACTTCTCCCGATGATTCCACACAATTTTGTACCTTTTCTTCGGGTTTCTAGTGGCTCCATGACTGTAGTACTGATTGTACAAACTGATTCTTAGTAGCATGATCATAGAATAGTCAAGAAGCACCATGAATAGCTCATAAAGTTAATCTACTATCAGTGAATCATCAACCAGGCCGTGAATTCAAAATCAAAATAAATCACATCGACAAAACCTCATGGACTTAAGTAGCTTAAACAAAATAACTTTCCCATTAAAAGCAAGACCGGAAGATAACTTACAGATCATGTTGTGGAAATGAAAGTAAATTCTGACACAGATCTAAAATAGTTTTATTAACGGATATATTGTGTAGAAAAATCGAAAAAATATCATTCTAAAACTTACAAATTATTATAAAATAAAACATAATATACTAGTCTAATTGACTTACTCTAAATTTTAAAACGAGAAACTGACAGTTTGGAACATGAATCGTATTTTAAGCTTGTGTACAATGGTCGAATAATCGCGATCATACACGCACCAGACACTCTTCAGGGCCCTTAAGATATGTGGCCCTAAATCTTGAAAGGACTGTACCGCATTCTACGCTTCTTGTGGAGCCAATGGATTCCGTAAAAGTCCACCGCCTCATCCCAATCCCTGGCTGACATTGACGATTTTTTGAAGGCCTCAATCCTGGATCTTATTCGGAATCTTCTGTAGCGTCGCTCCTCCACCCGATTCATATGTATAAATTCTTCCAAGGACTTATCGCACTGTAAACGAATAATAATAACAAAAAATCAAATCTTGAATCACACTCTCCGACAGAACTATATCGATACATTTCATTAAACTTGACTATATTAAAACTGGTCGACTACGTACGATTATTAATTTGGATTGTATACCACCCATAATCCCTCCAAGGACGTCCAAGCAGGATGGTCCCAGTCATGAACGTTACTCTCCTCACTCAATCCCCCAAGAGGCATCCAACGAATACCAAAAAAGTTTATCACATCATCCGCATCCTCGTAGAATATCAGGTTCTGCATGTCCCGAAGGTACATACAGGTAAAAGTTCGATGTACTGTTGTGACGTCCCAGGGTAGTTGATCGACGAAAACAAACCAAAAGGTGTGTTTTTGCAAACGGCACAACACCGGAAAAATCGGCATCAAGTACTGGAGCCCTGATTTTGTTTGGGGACCCGAGCCCCCGCTACGAACAGATTCCAATTGGAAGGTGAACTGACAAATGCCGTGGATAACTGGCTATATAATTGATATTGGATTTACCCGTAATCGGGGGTGACTGCCTCAGGTTTTGGCTCTGGAGTGACCTCTCTGACGACGTCCTTTTTGGTTGAAAGGTGCTGGTTGACCTCTGACAATGAGTCCGCAGATAGGGAATAAGCACGTGGACTCGAGTTGTATACAGCTATCTGGTTCCTGGTGCCTCTAATCCGAGCAGCCTCAGCAGCTTCTTGGTTCAAACGCCGCCTTATTCTCACTTGATAACGACGATGAATGGAAGTGGAGGAGTTTTTTAGCATTTAAAATGCCAGGAAATAGATTTACTTAAGTTATTATTATTTAAGAAAACTGAACACTTGAATTTGGTATTTTCGGATTTATAATCCCATATATTGTTACAAACTTTGGTAGAACGTTACACTGCTTGGATTGAGATTTAGTGATTATGATTAATATAAGTTTGCTAAGGTGCGTTATTAAATTATTCGATTTTGTTAATAAAGGCGTGTTTTATCGAAGTCACGTCATGCGTCAGGAAAATCACTCTCATTAATTGCGGGAGCAAATAGATGTCAAACTCGATTGTTGACACGAAACTTGTCAATTTTCTAATTTGGTTATTGATTTGCGCGCACAAGTTTTAGGAAATTATGACCGAACGATTAAATGACCGGCCAAGAGGTGTTTGAATTTAACGTTGACCTTACGGATTCTGAATTTTTGGTTTGTGATTTTCTTTTGGTTTAATGTGCCTTTCGCGAAAATTTGCCCGTTCGCCTTCGAAGCTCTTAATAATTATTGCTACGTAGTGATATATTAGTTCATGTTTGGTATATTCACAGATAGATACACAATTTTAAAAATATTAAAATGTACCTTAAATTTAGACGAAAATCAATTTAACGTACTCGTATGATCTCTAATTTGAAACTCTAAGAAATCAAGAAACGTATCTTCAAACGGCATACTCGGTAAACTCGAAACAATTCAAGTAATCTTCATTATCCTTGAAGGGTCGCCCTCTCAATCATCGCTGGTATATATAATTTGAACTGCCCCTTGGAACTCTCGGATTTTGCCGTTAGAATCTGAAAGGTAAAAGCAAAACTGTAACGGATATGATTATAGATTGATTCCTTTGCAAAAATGATTAAAAACCTAAATTTTCCTTACCATCACCATAGATTTCCGGCACCACTGGCATGTCTGGATCTTATCAAACGGTAATGAAGCAAGAAAATGACTCCCCAGCTTCTCCCAGAGTTTAGGCCAGTAAGCCTTTATCACCTGACAAACGATCCAACCGCAAATCAGTTCCAAATTCCGCCTCATGATTGGGGTCAGGTATTCGCTTAGGACACCTGAACAAAGGAACAACAATTAACAAATTAATAAGAAGGAAAATGAACGGGTTTACAATTCAAAACCAACATATGTTTCCATTTAATCGCAAAATATTCAAATCGCAAATATCATAAGTATAAGTATGCAATGATTATGAAAAATGTGTGCAGCCCTTGCATGCTGGAAGATCTAATACAAGAGGTAGGCGATTTCGCTTACTCTATCATTATCGATGAGAGTACAGATGACATGACCCTGAAGTTTGTTTGTATGATAATACGTTTTGTATACGTTCCGAAAAAGCAATAACTACTCTTTATCGAATAATTAAATTGAATGACTGTGATGCTAAGACCGTATATGGTGCTATAAAAGTTCAATCAACTTGAATCTTCAAAATCTGGTTGGAATAGGCACAGATGGTGCTAAAGTACCCATAAATAAATCTGTTGCCGTTCTTCTGAAAAGAGAATTGCCAGATCTCATTATTGTAATATGTGACTCTTACTTTCTGCATTTATGCGCAGGTCTCGCAGCCTAAACACTGCCTAGACAACTAGAACCATAAGACGTGAATAAAACCGATCACTTCACGTAGCTCCTCCCAGGACATCTCAGTCGTTGCTTGTGTAAATCCGATGACTATTGGTATTTCCACCTCCTCCTCCTCCGCCCTCCAATCATCGACCGACCAACCATTATCCTGGATTGGAACTGGGACAGATCCAAGATTTCCGAAATATGATATGACATTTTTAAAACTGTATAGAAAAGCCTCTGTAATGGTGATAAATCCATAAATGAGCAAACGAAATATAAGTTAATTACGTAACATCGATTGTTTGAGTTGAATTATTTTATTGTAATTTAGTGCTAAGCACCAATCTTTCTACGTTTAAAAATAGTCCTCGTCATCAGCAACTTTGAAGTACCGCAACTGTTCATTGAGGTCCTCAACGTCCTCAAGGATCGGAGCAAAGTGGCGGTGGAATTATTGGAGGTTATAAACCCTTTCTACCCTCACCTCCTCCTCCTTATCCTCTACCACCGCTTCCACCTCCACCTCCCACTCCCTCTCCTCGTCTTCGTCTTCGTTTTCGTGACCCTCCTCGTCTTCCGATGATTGGAGCAGACGCTAGCATGCATTGTTATTTCGATCATCATCATCAATTATTACTAACCGATCCCTCTGGATGTCGAATCTATTCATCCTTCCACTCTCCATCCACATCAGCATTCTCTTCATCCTCCTCGTCTTCGATTTGGGTTTAAGATTTTTAAAACTCAAAAAACAAAGACACTGTTCCATTTGTTGTTTACGCTAATCTCGAATGTATATTGAAGCCTGAACCTTTAATGGGCGTCGTTTTCGGGGCGGTGAAGATATCGCAATCGGACTGCAGCCGAGGGTGGAAAGGACGGCTGTGCATGGACGACGCCTGTCTGGGAGGCTAGACGCGACCTGTCGCGAATGCTCGCTCTTCCGTGAAACTACGTGAACCCTATTCCAGCGACGTCCCTCCCTCTCCCCCGTTCATCCCCCGTTCATCCCCCGTTCATCCCCCAGCCGTGCTTCCGTCCTCCGCTATGAAACTGGGAAACTGCACCGGGGGTTGGATCTTTGTCTTACTGCGGTGACACGTGTGTACGGTGCCGGATAATACATCGACATCCTCCTTATATACATTTGGCAAATGAAGGACGAGGGGAGGCCTTTGGAAATACGAAAGAGCCTCCTTCCCTGAGAGCTAAACTTTGCACAAATGCTAGTTAGGGCCTGGGTGTGACGTGCGGGTCGTTTGTCTTGTTCACACTCTCCATCACGGAAGAACGAGAACGATACATGTTGTGTAATGATCTGCTGGTATTAGAAATTCAACGACATTACTGCAGAGCTCGAAATATCACGACTCAACTCGCTTGTGATATTGTTGAATCAAATTGACCAGCTCACCGGAAGCTGCGGAGTTTTTTAATCGGCAGCAGCATTACCGATGGAGTTTATATAGATATTTTTTGTACAAAAACCAGTAGTGGATAGTCACGAAATGATCCAAAAGTTAATTCCTGATCGTTTGATTTTTGTGTCTGTATGCAATCGTGATTACGAGAAGGCTTTTTTCCTGTTATAGTAACAATTTCAAAGTCTTAAAGGGTATAAACCAAGTTCCACAATTAAGTCAGGGATTCAATTGAATGCACGTGTTGTACACTGCAGCGTAATTAGAAGGGGGTTGCTTCTCCAGCTGCGCGCTTACTCAATTTTGTTTTTCTTCTTCTTGCACAAATGTGTGTATACGATTATACGAATTAATGATCGGAGTGTATTTAACATCACGACGCAGTTCCAGTGTCTGGGTCGTTGTGATTTCAGTTGCAATCGGTTTCCGGTTCATTGGATTTCGATCGCGTAAAGCTTGTTTAGAAAGTAAAAATCGCATACTGCACAGACGAATTCAGCATCGTGTTCAACATTGCCACTTTTCGACCATGGGAAAATGGGTTGGAAAAGCCTTTTCACACCGACGTTATTTGAACGTATTCTATGTTTGCGTATTGGCGCAGAATGTGTATTGCATTGTGTAAAGCATTGTCTACCAGCGATCCAAGTCGGCATTCAAAAGGACCGTTCGAAGCGAGGTAGCCTGGGGAGGATATTGCAGACAACCAAAAACCACGCCATCATCTCTGCCAAAGAAACGGGAGAGAGTTTCTTGCGCCGCGGCTTATACTGCCGGTGAAATTTACGTCGCAGCTCGTGCTCGGGACAAACGATAATTAATTGTTCGGATATTCGGTGGAATCCATGATTTTTCAGATTTTACCCAACCATCGTGGCGTCGCAGAGCCTGAGGCGAAACGATTTTCGGCTTTTATCCGCGTGCCATTCACCCCGCAGTATCCAAGCGAAAGCAAAATCACGTTAATCCAGTTTGAAAGTAACGTTCGGCGGAATTTCGCATCTCGCATACAAAGTAATCGTGAATATTTAGAGATGAAAGAACTGCAGAGTGAAATTGGGCGGTAGGTTCGAGAATCTTGAGATGTGTAGGTACCTTATACCGCACATCCGGACTGACAAGTAAAACCAAACCGGGAGTTGACTCCTCTATTATTGAAGATTCACATTCTCCGGGTAATCTATTTCCCAACGGATATCCCGTGGGAATAGTACAAAGGTAGGTAACGTACGTCTGTGTTTCCTCGCATCCGCCATCGCGTTTTATTATTTACTCCCTCCGGTATTCCTGGCAACTTCATGTCAGTTTTTCTTCGTAACCCTTCAAACGCAAAGTCTGATCTTTTCTGCCGCGTTATCCGTACCCTAGTTCTCATAACGGCTGTCCATGTGTACGCATATACTATAACATCGAAGGTCGATCCTTCCGCACGGATCGCTCATCCCCTTTCCACGTTCGAAAAGATTTTTATGGCCCAAGTAATCCATCCAAAAAATTTTAGTAACTGCATAACATTTTTCTTCAGCTTTGATAATCCTCTGCGTAAAGCTTTTCATGGCAGCCGTTTAAACAGCCGGCCAGATTTTTCAGCCGCGTAGTAACGTGCAGTCGAGCAGTTTACTCGAAGAATAAGCTATTTTATCCGCTGAATTAAGTTACGCTATATCCCAGAGTACATGAATTGCACTTTGGAGTTGAAATCAACGATATACGTTACCGTATGCCACGATCAACAACCGGGTCAGCGATGCTTTTATGGGGTAGCTAAAGCCAGTTACCCATAATTCCGCACGATACTCACAATAACTATTAAAATAACTATTCGCCCTGGAGAGCAATGCAGGTTGCCCGAGTGGTGCGGGGAACGCGATGTGATGAAAACAATGCGAATTGACTCGCAAGCCTTCCCTTCGCCACGCTTCTGTTCTTTGGAGAAGAATGATGAGGCAGGTATATTAGCACTGTATGTATAACTTCGTGCCAGGGGAGCGTTGAAGACGGGAGAAAAATAAGATGAAGGAAAGTGAGGCCGAACTCGGAAAACTGAGAGAAGCGAGAAAAAGTGGAGGGAGGTTTCCGGAGATACTCAGCTTACGAGCAGATGGAGTGGAAAGCAATGTAATTACATACACTTTTACCTTTAGTTTGTGATCCCGAAAGTCTTTATATCCTCTTTCCACGTACCTACAGGCATGTGATACAGAAATAACGGAACGCCGTTGTATTCTTACCCTCCCATTTATACCAGCCCTCTTCGAGGCGAATGCCTGACTGCATGGACGGTGGTTTGAGGGTTGGTCCATCATCTTGAGCTCGGGACCACAAAGCTAGATTCAATTTGACAAATGAGATGAAATTTTCACTCGCTACTGCGCGGCTACGTTCGCGACAGTGAAAGAAGATACACGAGCGGAGAAGCAATAACAAGTACAGAAAAATACGACCAACAAAAGAAAAATTCAGAAGAGCGAAAGCTTCGAAATTCGTGACATTTTCAAGGACATAAATTTAACGAATATATAACGGAGCAGCACCCGAACCTTCTCAAACTTTAGCCAGAGGGTCGTCACGTTCCGACACCTTCATAAAAATTTTGTTTTTTTTCCAGTGCTAACGTATGGGTTCAAAATTTATATAGTCCTCACTTTCTTTGGATTGCCAAGTCTCGCCTTCCACCCGCTCTCCTCTGCCATTTTCTCGTAACAGCCTTGGGGCTGTTTCTCCGCTTGGAAAAGAAAAGTTCCGTTACGCGATAAATCTTTGAAGAAAAAAAATGTTTAAAAATGAAAAAATAAAATGAAATCAAGTAGAAGGTAAAAAAAACTCATGTAGATATAGTGATCGGTATTAACTGGGCATCTGCTTGTAACGAATTTGACGTTGGAATGAATTGCCATTCTTTATAACCTCGTGACAGATAATTTTTCCCCTTTTCAGAACCAGCAAACTTAATGGCCCGACTTCGAATGACAAGAGTTTTTAGTTTAGTTTTCAAGTCACTTTTCCGCAGAGCGAGGAAAGCTCGTACGGCAAGGTATCGCAATATCCTGTACAATAACTTATACATCCTTCACGTATCCCGATCCGCAAAACATGAAACTCCGTCAGCATAATACTTACATACTCTACGGCACATCCATCATATACTTAGTTATTACCGAGCTGAAGCCAATTAGCAGAACCTATTGTACTATTCACAAAGCCCACTTCGTTACACGGCGCAGCTTTTTTGCACTCGCAATTCTCTCCGGCCCGCAAGTTTTGAAGCTTTACGTTTCGCGATGATGTTACGTGCGGTGTATCTTATTATGCCTAATTCAACTTGTCCGTATTTACATCTATGTTGCTAAATTGTTTTTTCAAACAAAGTTTACTCCATAGCTTGACGAAAGTGAACCTTGCAGTTCGATGTGTCCTATGCAAGTCAGCAATATGAATACTCCGCAGGAAACTTTCTCTAAAAATATTTTTTCCGAGGTCAAATCTAACTTTCATTCAAGTGTCCGACCCACGGCTAGATATTCGACCCACGCTACTATATTTTTAGATTCTTCCTTACACATCCTGCCGTCACAGAGCACGTGGGGAGTGTAGGCTCGACGAATGGAGAAAACGTGCGTGCACTTGGTCGTTTCGAAGGGTAGCTGATAGTAAGGTTAACCGAAGCCGACACTTTTAGTGTTTAGAGGAAAGCCCAGGGTAGGTATCCGTGGATGCCCAAAAAGTGGAGGATGGCGCGTGCCCGAGTTGATAGCACATACATTTCTCGTTTCATCGCCGGTCGTTTTCTTGTTCTGTGAATCAGCGACGGGGCGAAGCTTTTGCCGACCGGGCAAAAAGGCCTTTTTCCCTCCTCGGGTGTAATCGGGTATTGTGGTATACATAAGATATGTAATCGTCCCAATACGAAACGTGAGGTAATATCACAATATCAAACCACCCTCGCACCCCGGGAAACTGATGTAACAACCCCGGCAGATCGACGCCAGTTCTCCTACTCAGCGTCGCGACACGTGCAGGCGAGGCGAGACTCGCGCACAACGCTTTGATCAACCGCTTTTGAACCAGAGGCACCTCGTGCAATCAGCAAAGGCGAAACGGCGACTGCAGTCTGCATTCAATTAGTCCGATTTAACAGAGAATCGGAATGAAAGTGACGAGTCGTTGCGAATAGACGAAGGGATCAAGGTTGAATTTGATCAGTTCTATGCAGCAGAGTTTGTGACGCTCGTTTTGAACCGGAATGCCTCGAAGTATTGAGAAGAGACGTGAAGACAAGACCGCGGTCGCGGGATATCTTAGTTAAATACCGGAGGTGATTTTAACGAGGAAGTTATCCCTGCGGGTGAAAAGCAACTTGTCGGGGAAACGCTCTCGAAGATCAGAGAAGATAGTTATGAAACTCCGCAGGAACAGCAAGTGATGGATTAACGTGCAGACCCGCTTCCCGCAGAGGTCACGTCACCTTTCAACGCAATTAGTGAGCGCTCGCTAATTGCGTCCTTTGCAAAGGGAACCCGGAAGCGCACATTTATCTTGACTGTCGAATCCGCGCGTTCGATTCTTCGCTCCCTTCACCATCTCAGCGGGTAGGGGGTGGACGATGTAATGGGGATATAAGCCATGGAGGTTAAGAAGCGTCGGAAGTAAATCTAATAAAAAGTTGAGAGCTTGCCGCTGAAAAGTATCCCCCAAGACCCGCTCCTTCGACCCATCGACTCACCGACCGACCGGCGAGAGATCAGAACGGAATCGGAAAAGAATCAGAGGAGAATCAGGATAGCCCACCGGCGAATAAAACTTGAGAACTCAATCTGACGGCGCAAGGCCACATCGGCCATTCGAGGCTGGTCTGGATAGTTAGAGTCACCGGGTCTGCGAATCACGGGAGAAGCTTAGAGGTGAGCGATATGGTGTCGGGGTGTCGAAAGCTCCACGCGTCCACAGCCGAGGAAATTGTCCGGGTGTAACTGACTGGGTGAATATGACTAGTCTGTGTATCGGAATGGTGGAGATTGCCTGAAATTCACAGCTCGAACCTACCATGATCCAGTCATGGTTCGAAGCTTTAAACTCAAGTTAGAGGAACCCGGAGGAAATTGGAATTCGTTCTACGTGTAGCCAGGAGAACATATTGCTTTCCACGCGGTACTCAACAATAGAGGATAAAAACTTTCCGCCGCATCGAGTCATTAAAAATTTAGATAGGTATTTCTGGGAAAATTTCTGGTAGGTACGGCATGAGTCGTATTTCTGATACGTATACTGATGGGATTTTCAGAACTTCGGTACATCCGGGCAAATGTATACACAAATCGTGATTTCCAGAAGGGTGCAGGTGCTGTTGAATAAATCGCACGGATACACAGCTGACGGTATAATTGCAAAAGTACGTTGGTGGAGTTGTTAAATGCTCTATATCGATGATTATTTTTCGCTTTGAATACAAGATCAATCGTTTACCGTATATACTTTGTCCCGATACAGATTTTCAGGTCAAAGTAATTAAATGGCTTGATTGCGATCGTTGACGTTTCGCTACCTTTCCTGCGCCAGCATCAGGTACCAGAAAAAGGGAAATATGGCGCTATCAATCGTTTCATTGGCACTTCGGCATTTACGACTCACACTCTGGATTTTGCTCACATACATTTCAAGCATATTCGCAACGCGAATACTATCACGCTGTTCCCTTCCAGGGCAAGCATCCGTGATGCCCTCGTCAATACAGCTGCCAATCGGAGTTCAAAGAGTCTGTCTATGGCGTGCTCGTACCATATTTTTCCGAACCAACGGCTGAATAAAAGGTAAAGCTGCTCGTATCACGTCGATCGATACCACCTATAATTACCACCGCGTTCTTTTCGATACGTTTAATGACAAACCCGTCAGTGCCGGTTTCTTTCACAACTTGTAAAACAGTGCCGTAGATATTTTAGAAGGTTCCATCGCAAGTGCAACAATCTGAGACAATCGATTCTGGTGCTTGACTCGTAAGGTAGATAGATAGAAGAATGAATTCGAAAGTCAAACACTTGATCGTCTCTCTTGCAAAATTTGAAGTAGATTTCTAATTTTCTACCAACTGAATTGTGTATAGATAGGCAATGCCTGACAGTCTACAGCGACTCTCGACCCTGTTGGAATTCTCCTCATCGTTCGTCGTCTCATTCTGCCAGCTTCCTTGAGGGCTGAAGACTCTTGAGTAAAACAAATAAACTCGAAATAAGCTAGGCTTTTCACCCCGCGTTAAATTAATGGCCATCAAGGTCTCGTTCAAAGTTAGGAAAGTTATTAGATTAGTACGTTTATCCTCTCCTTGTACCACTCATCCTGAACAAACTAGCTTACTGCCTACTCGACGGTTGCGGCTGCTTATCCGTCAGTTTCTTACCGCTTGTCAACAATAACGCAAAATTAGTGTAAGACTCGCACGGTTATTCCTGATTTTTCTTGTGCATCTGCAGTTTCGTTTTCATCGGTATTTTACTGCCTCACGCGAAATTCTTCAGCCTTATAACAATTTTAATTTTCCCTTCCACCGTGCAGAAAGTTGAAGCGTCATTATTACATTTCCCTGCAGTCTAAAAAATGCAAAAACAACGAGGTGGAAATTCTCGCGTCGTCGAAAGAAGTAATACCGGACCTTTGCTAGGCGAGAAGAAGGAATATTTTGTTATTCGTAATTTCACTGTTGCTGAGCAACGTATACCAGAAGTAACATTCCCTGTTTGCCGGTGTGACATTCTCGTATAATCTGCATGACACGAAACGCCAGCATCAGCAAGGTAAAAACGTAACTACAAAACTGTGACGAAAAAAAACACAATTATTTTTTAATTAAATAAAATATCCAAAAAAAAGTGCGTGGAATTTCAAAATCTAACAATAAACATCCTAGTGAGGGGTTTACTTACACGAGAAGATGATTAAAAGGAAAATAAATGTTGGCGAAGGTTTACGTTTTAATCGACCTCGCCTAGAGCATCGCGGCCACAGCATTTTGAGTTTTATGATTTTTACCGCGGGGCCATTAAAAGCATGTTAAACACGGCTATGTCAGTTATATAGCAGCTCTTGCAGTCGGTGCAGAATTTCTTCCCTACCATCTAAAATACGAAGAGATTTTTCCGCATAGAGCTGTTCGTGGTTGCGGGTATACAGCGGCCCTGCAGACTGTGGCGATGGTGCAGGTGGGTTGAGGCGAGACGGTCCATCGATCTCGTTAAAGCTGGAAAGCCTTCCTCTGGTTAGCTCGTTTTATTTGCTTTTTCCAGATACCAAGAGGGTGGCGCCAAGGGTGAAGCCGACGGGCTGCTCGTTGCGCCCGGAGGCTTTGCAGTCAGATTACACAAACCGTTTGAATAATTTCGATCCTTTGTCTACGGGCACGTCTAGAGTGTTTCAAATTTCCAAGTAGTTAACGGCTGTCAGGCTGCAGTAAACAAATCGTAAACTTATCTCCCCTCATCTGCCCCACCCTCCACCCGCGTCATTTATTATCCCCACGATTCACATTTTTCCACAGATATTATCGTTATATCAAAGTGATCGAGTTTTTCACAGCGTCGCTCGAGTGTCGCTTCATTGCGCGATCAAGTATTCTTACACGAATTGATAATTGAAAACGCGTCCTATCCGGGGAGATGAATTATCATAGCCGCCTGACGTTTAGCGCGAAGTATAGATTTGCCACGACCTGCCGTTAAAAACGAGGAATGAGAAGTAGGATATCTGGGAAATAAATGCGCCGAGGGAACATTGGCGTAAAATCTAACGCGAAACGAGTCTGAGGGGCATCTCTCGTTGTTTAAATGTTTCTCCGACGTGCCCCGCCATATTTCTACGGAACGAAACGACCTGGTTACCCCACGTTTCCGCGTAGAAGAGGAAAAAAAAAAAAACTAAAGTAGATAGAAAGGGGCGGAGGGGGGGGGGGGAGGAAAAAATTTTATACGACGCGTCGCGAAATTTCCCGTACCCCGTAAATCTGGGACGTATATAGGGCGAAAGGAGAGAAGAAAGCACGCAGAGTGCTAGGCAAATTGAGGCACTCGCTCGCTGTTCCGAAGAAGCGTACGAAATTACAATTTATGAAGAAAACTGCTGGATCTACGCGCTGGGCGTTTCGAGAGCGGCGAACTGAACTCTCCCTTTACATACTTTGCATTCCATGTTTATATACTACCCTGTGTACATACACAGAAGTACTAATACACCCAAGGCCTACGACTATTTGCCTCAAGTTTCATCAGACCCCACCTCTTGTTTTACAATTGCGAAATATCTTTCTCTCTCTCTCTCAACGGTCGGTTTGCTTGAATCTAGATGAGATGTTGGTTTCATCCTACATTAAAATGTTGTTTGTTTTTTTTTTTAAATCCCGAGTGAATTAGATGCCAATGCTAGAAATATTATCGGTATAATCATCCTTTGAAATTAAAGGCCTGGCATTGGGGGCGTGCTATTGCCTCTCACCTCATATCATTGATGTGATTTCCCTATTAAAAATAATTGATAAATTCCCATAATCATGAAATTTAATTTATCTTCTGGTAAATGCCTTGTGGTGTACGTGCAAAAATTTGCTAGTACTTTTAATTTTCTCCTGCAGTTCAACTATCGTGTAAAGTTTAATGTACAGTGATAAAAAATGTCTCCCCAAGGGATGAAGATTTATTGAAATAAATTGATCCATGACTGAATGACAGTCGTCTTTCGTTTATATGATTATTACCGTAATTATTATTGGAATAAAAATTTCCTCTAAAGAGCTGGAGAGATTTACCGGGGATTCCTGGAACGATCCTGCAGTCGTCGTCCGGGAGGCGATGCGCCGCCGCCTCGGCGAACGATCTCTTCGGAAATCTTCTCTAGGAAGAAGAAGCAATAACTTACCGGGGTTCTATCCTGCACCTATAACCACGTTTCTCCTAATAATATATATTTCGAGCAGTCAGCGAGGAAATTCTCACCTCGCTCTGAAGGGAATAAGTTTTATCCGCTCGTTATCCACGCTTCGGCGAAAGTAGCCGAAAGTAACCGAGCCCATCCAAGGCGAAGATCTTATTTATAGGCGCCGAGCGTCCCGAACTTCGGAAGCGCCGCTTTCTTGCCTCAAAGCCCCCGAAAAGTTTTGTTTGCTCGTTGCCGAGGAACGGCCAACCGTTTCCAGAATTAACTTTTATCCAAACTTTTCCAACTATATACATACACCTACACCCCCGCTTACCCGACGCTTTTGAGCTGCCGGCTACGACGACTGCTAAATTTTTTCGATTTATACTTATGCCATACCTTCCTGTCTTCCTTCCTTCCTTCCTTCCTTCCTTCCATTTTTTTGCTCGCCTTCTCTCTGTCCTTTTGCTCCGCAATTTACTTACATCGATCTATTCTCAAGTAATCATTGTATAAACATAAACGCCTATATCCACACATTGTTAATGTTTGTGCGACTGTGTGTATCGATATTTTTTCTTTTTATCCCACTCAATATTCTTCAATTCGAAATAGTGTTGAAAGCTTGCCTACTTTTCTATGAGCAAAGAGGAGAAGACAGTTTAACTAGAGTGAGGGGTTGGGGGGTAAAATGTAGAAACTCTTTGAACTCCTTTGAATCTCGTATTATCAAACGAAAAGAAGGGAATAAACACGTAAGTCATTTCGGAACAAGAGGCAAGCAGCTTTGATTGCTTGTGACTCTAAAACAGAGCGTGAACCTACAAAGCTCGACGAATCCGTAAAATGACGTATTTCAAGCTTAGTTATACGTTTCTCAACCGGATCCTCTTCGTTGGGTCTCATTTTCCAGTTTCTCAGTTTCCCGCCGTGCATTACCATAGGTAAAGCGTTTTTCGGGACATTCAACCTCCAGGCACTCGACAGCTGCCTCGGAAGTTAATAACGAACGGTAATTTACGTGAGAAATGAAAAAAAAAAACAAGTTGAAAGCGGAAAATAGAAGCAGGACATTCAAGTGAAGTATACATGGTAAAGCACTTGACGGAAAAAGTCTTAGTTTTTTTTTACAATCTTTGCAATCAATTTTATCTGAGATACGATTAAATCAGCTATTTCGGAAGTGCTAATTTTCTGAAATCTAAGGAAATTCAGAATAACCCAATGTAATGTAACAAGATCTTAAAATCCTAACAGAAGATTAAATTCTCATAACAGCAGGAGTCTACAGAAAGAAAGTGAAGTATATCAAAAAAGAAACACAAGTAATCCATTTTCTAGAAGTGTTAAAATGTGATTTAAATATTCATTAAGATACTATTAGAGGATAAATTATTTGAATTATTTTTTAACGTAACCACTGTTTTTTCAAATCTCCATCTTCTGTTTGGGTTAGAAAATTTGATTATATTTAGCTTGATTTTTCCGAATATCTTCCAGATTTTTGCAAAACAATGTTTTTGGAATAGCTAGTTTAATCACACATAAACCGAAAATGCTTAAAAAAATATTCTTTTAAAATCAGGGGTTTGTTTATCGACAAATGCTTTATTACGAAAAAAAAAAAATTTCGCGTAAATTTGAATTACAACCTTGATGAAAACCTCGTGGAACGTCCGATGTGCAAAACACAAAATGACTCGCAGTGTTCAAAATTCCTTTTCATATCCTATTTCAGACTTGAATCCGTTCAATGATCCACCACAAATCTGGAAGCGAATGAAAATGGTGGAAAGTGAAACGCTCATATTTTCACCGACTATACCACGTTTCCAACTCCAAGATGCATCGGTCCGCGAAATAACTTCAGGCTCATGAAAAGAAGGGGGAGAGAATTGAGGAGCGAGCCAGGAAATCTGGGCGCAGGGACGCAGAATTCGTCCACGTTGGAATCGAAATCACGATTACGGAAGCGGTTTAATCGTAAGAGCAATGCACTAACGCCCTGAACCACAATCGTTACTCTCTGACAGAGAGAACGGTCAGGTACCTAATGGCAAGCCCTTGATTGTTCAGCTTTGAATTATAAGAGGCCGTATAACGAGATGCCCTAATTATACGCTACGGATAATTATTTCCCCTCGCATTGCCGTTGATTACCACCGACCACTTAGTGTAGGTACGGTAATTTGGCTGATATGGTCTCGGGCCTGGTTTTACCCGCAAACTCAAACCAGCTAAATATATCTAAAGGATTGTCTCGATTGATAATGAAAAAGATTTTTTAAATAAACAGATCAAAATTTTTCATTAATTTGAGTTTAAAGTGACGTCGTAATTGGTTTGATCTTTATTTTACCATGCAAACAAACCATCTCCTACATACCATAAGTATTTCTGAACACAAGATATACGTGTATTAAGTTATCGTGGACGGGCGACACGGTTGGATAGCTAAGAAAAATGTACCCGAGGGCGTAGAAAAAAAAAAAAAAAAAAAAAAAAGAAAACTAAGAAAGGAGAAAAATGTTCCACCTTCTCCATCCCCGTCCATTCTCTATTCACGACACATGTTGTGTGGATTGAATTCGTTCGCGTGGCTTGACAGGTAATCGCAATAAAATGTTCAATTCGCGTATTATACGAGAGAGAGAGAGAGCAATTTTCAAACCAGAATACATTATACAAATTCGTGAATCAGAGCTGTCAAGGCTTGTTTGCGAGCTATTTCGACATTCGGGATCAGGATCAGCGCAGGAAAGCTGCAGCATTCGCAGGTGAATAGAGGAAATAGCCGCGTAACCCGGGGCTAGCGTTGCTCTGAATCTCGACTAGCCAAGAGGTGGGCTTGCACGGCACGGTGACATTTCCCCAGGGTCTGGATTCAATTTCACCATCTCAGTCTGAGAATTTTCAGTCGTTCTAGCCGCACAAGAGGCTCCCCCTTTGCCCCTCACTGATTGCAAACTCGCCAGAAGACCGTTGTATGTACATACAACAACTCGCCCCGCTTTCATCGCATGCTTCCACCCTCCCTGCAATGCCTTTTGCTTCCCATTTTTCAATCCGTTTCATTTTTGTATTTTATTTTTTTTTTATGTTTTTTTTTTTTTAATTCTTTCTACCCCCCCTGGCATATCGGTTAATCACCCGCACGGTGCAGATTACACGACGAAACGCGTGTAGAAGTTATATACCGGCGATTTCGCATCGCATTTTTGAGGGGGGAGAGGGGTGGAAAGTCGTCGGAGCACGTGGGCAACGGTTCTCGAATTTCCAGAGTCTTTTAACCCCAACAAATCTCAGCTCGGCATTTTTTGACCGAGGCAAAAAAATCCCGCTTGACCCGACGAATGGTAAATGCTTGTCTGGCGCAAAAATCCCCCCCCTGGATATCTGGCCACGTGATGTTTTTGTGTTAAATCTCATAAAAAAATCCAATTAACTCTTTACGGTGTCCACGTGCCATGTGTACCTTTGGTTTAATTGAGTGTGCCGGTCACGTGAGGCTCCGAGTTGAGTGGATGATACGTAACAATGTAAATAGCATGAATAAAGTGACAATAACGGGTTCTGGTCCTGAGGGAGGGGGCGTATCGCTCGATTCGAGGATGTAATAATTCATTTGGAGTGTTTCAAAACTGCGTCTCGAGACCTCGAGTATCGGGGTGAATTTATGCGTTATATTATATCGAAGCGAAAATAAACAAGGAAATCGGGCGTAGCAGGGGGAGGGAAAGAGATAATCCATTAATATTTGCCCCCGTGCAAGGGAACGTCGGTAATATATTGTTAGTACACCGCGACACCCCCGTTCCTCGTTCCTTATACCGAAACTTTCGGTTAGCGAGATAATCAAAGTTGAAAAGTTCAGCCATGATATCGAGCTTGCACAGAGGTGCAGAAATTATTAGAACGACTCAGAAGGCTGTAACTACGTAAGCACGGGGCTTATTGCACCTACAATCGAAGAAAAGGATCGAGGAACTCCACAAGGATACGTCCAGGAATATAGGAGCTATCGAAGCTGATGCAAATTGCGACCAAACTATCGGCATCCGTAATACGACTAGTGGCTGAGTCATTGGCCTCATAGGTTGCAGCCGTGAAGCCAAAAGCTCGTCCCTCCTACATCCGCTGTCACTTTGGCAAGCTCGGAAATTACCGAACCAACAATATACCCAGACGGCATGCATAGCGTCCGTTATTTACAACATGCACTTTCGTGGGAAACTTTTCTACCGAGTGAATCGCGACGCTGTATATTTCTTGTTAACATTCATCCGAGTTTTACAATTTCCTATACCGCGTGTATAATACGCGGTGATACAGTAAAAAGAGGAGCTGAAGAATGTAATTTACGATTGCAGCGAGCGGAGCAGAAGAGTGCATAAAATGAGTATAATTTACAATGAATTTGCGTACAATTTGCGCAACCCGATGAAAATATGCCTTCGATTGTATTCTTTATATTTTCATTGGAAGTATGAGGTATGAATACCGCGCGGTATTTCATCGGGGACAAAATTTCCTCCTTTCATACCGGCTCATCGTCTTATCGTTCCATGGGAAGGATATAGAGGCAATTACGAGGGAGTTGCAGAGTCGCAGGGTAAAAGATGTTTGCCCTAGAAGAGCCTGTTCTCATCGTCGAATAAAAGACACCCTGCAACGACAAGACGCCGTCTTGATAGATGGACTGCGTTATTAAGGTCACAACCCACGGTTCACCGGCTCGCTTCTTTTCAGATTTTAACAATTCGAAGAGGGGGTCGAAGTTCGGGGGAAATAATCTATAAATATGGGAAAACAGCACCCCCACCCCCCGCCGCGAAACCGTTAAACGAATAAGTACGTTGTTGAGCTGAAATCGATACGAGCATAGCTGTTGCGAGTTTATACACCGGCATGAAAAACGTAAAATGAGGACTACTGCACAGCTCCAGTGTCTGCCAAGTCGAGTTTGCCCTCGTATTAATAAGCGTCCGTAGTATACATATAAAAATACTTTGCCCACGCCAAGTGGCTCTTCGTTTTCTTCCTGATATGCGCTTTTTACTTTACTCAACGGTTCCTTTTCCGTCAATGCAGTATAATAAGTACTTTGGTCCTTTACAGATTCCCGGGCATTCGGAAGCGGTAATTTGAATGAATGATTTGACTGAATGGTTTGAAATATCCGGAGTATCCAATTACTACCGAATATTTGATGGTCTCTCTGATTCGCAGGGGTATCAAGAGAAGCTGATAGAACGGTTTATAATAAATATGAAAGATTCGACAATCGGTATAACACACGAAAAGTCGAAATTTCGATTTCGCAAGTTTTCGCGTATATTTTACGAACCGACAAAATCGCCCTGTTTGATTTTGGCGATTTTTCGTCAAAACGATGCGAAATTGCGAACACATTCCTTGAACGAGACAGCCGAGCGAAGGGCTACCAAAAATAGGGGGATTTCGAAGTACGTCGCGATTTGATAAGCGAGTATATATGAATTGTCACACGGTGGCAAAGCGCGGGCTGGACGACTGCGTGAGCGGGAAAAGGAATGAAAAATGAAAAACCGAAAATATGAAAACGCAGGGGTAAAAAGAGACACGATGAAAATACAGGGTGTAGTCTGGCAGCTGTAGTACATCCGTCGAGGATTTACGACTGTTCAATTATTAACGCGAACGTACCCTGAGATATGTCTGCAAGAATAAATAAACAATATTTTCCAGTCCAGAGTCACCTCCAGTTACTCCTCTGCGTTCGCCGGCAGATTCCTTCCGCTCTCAAGGCGATGGAACGCGCCCCGTGTCTCAAGGGAGCGTCGCGTCGCGACGATTATACTTAAAAAGTAGTTAAGCCGTATTACACAAGCTATCCACATACAACATTACACACCTGTACATGTAAAGTGAAGCCTGAGGGTAGCTGAAAGTGAATAAAAAATATATTCGGTGGTGATGAAATTGCAGGGGTTGAGAAAAAAATAAATAAACAAATGAATAAATAAACGAATGAATAAACGAACGAAAAACCGAATACAAATAGAATGGACGAAAATTACGAGAGGGATCGTGGAAGGTGCGAATGCGCTGTAGATAGCGGGGCTGTCGCTTGGCCCACGGGAAGGGGGTGAAAATGACAAATTGGCACATTTGTCCCACGGATAGCTCGCTCACTTCGCGGGTTCCGTCGTCCCCCAGGTCGACCGTGGTACCAGCCACCGACGCGGTGCGTCACGTTGCAGTGCCACCCCCCTCCCCCTCCGCCCAACCCCCCATCCACGCCTGTTTCCTCCCTTATCCGCCGAGCCACCCCCGTCAAAGCTCACCGCGCAATAGAACGTATAACGAAGCGGATTACCCGCGAGGGTCAGTCAGATTAAGCGGCCGATCCCCAGCTTTGGCCAATAACGCACGATAAATCGCGTCGCACCCCGGAATACGAGAATTAAAAAGTCTTTCTGACTCCGTCCCGGCGGGGAAACGGGAAACGGAAAAAGATGAAGCATTGTTTCCGAGAGCTACACGTAGCTGTGGAGTTCCTGTAGTATTCGGTAATCGTTCTGACGGGAAAATTTTCAGCGATTGATGAGATTTGAATAAAAAAAAAAAAAAAAAAAAAAGTAACAAAAAATAACAAAAAACAAAGAATTAACCCATATCAAGCCTGTACAATAGAAATAGCCTTTCTCGAAGAGTTTCTCCACCCTTATTGTGTCTTCGATCTTCATTTATCAAGACTAAGGGATCCCAGCAGCTGATACGGACAAGTGGTTCGTCTGCCTTCAGCATTCGACTCGAAGCATCAGTCGTTGTAACACCTATACGTAGTGATACTTTCATTCATGAGACTCTTTAAACCGAGATTTCAGCTGCACGAATCGAAAGGGTGAAAAAATTTCAAAAGTACATTAATCTTCGCGCAGCCATGGCGTATCGCACCGATTTAGGCTAACCGTATACCCAATCATACCACGACCTTCGGTCGAGTTGGTCGACTAGAAAAACCAAGTTCAACGCGACCTCAAATCTTGACATTCCGAAAGCCTATTCTTCTTGTTACTGTTACAGATACCTACAGTAAATGTAAAACAATAAGGAGATCCGAAACTGAGAATTGAATAGCGATAAATATCCTAAAATTATTTTTCAGTGAAATTGATTTTTACATTAAAGTAGAATGAATCGCTCTGAACGATTCAAATTAATTCTCTTCATTTTTCCGATGTTTACACAGACAAAAATATCTTTGAATTTATTAAATATTCGTAATAACCGCGCATGAATCATTTGATTGAAAAGTCTGGATATCGTTCGATGAAAATGAGTGATAGTTTATATCGAAGGGTGCAGTAATATTCACCAGCGGCTCATGCACGGTTAAATGAATATTCATTACACTTTTGACTTTAACATATTTTTCTCTCTGACACCAGTTTAACCCCTGCAAGCAGGCATTATAGACACGTAGGTATACTTTTATTACGGCTGACCATAAATGTATAATTTTTAGAGATCCTTTCCGACCCATTCGTCATCCACACAGATCTGATAAGTGTTTAACCAGCAGGAATTCCAACGGATACGATGCGAAAATGTGTTGATCTCTGAGCTTTTGTCGTTCGACAAAGCTTTGTTCAAATATATCAGCATGACTTTTAATTGCAATCCAGTACGATTGGAAAACCTGTATCACGTACGCTCGTCATTTTGACGAATCGGATACTTCGTTAACGATAATTCGCAATTATCGAGCACTGCTATAATTCGCATGTACGTTATACGATTCGTGTAATTACCGTGTATAACTTTAACGATGAGGGACGTCGCGCGACGTTTCCGTTTTTTTCTTTCATCCTGAAATGTATCACTTACCGGTATTTAATTAGCACCGAGTGGCTCCTCCGTCTCTTTTTCCTCCGTCGACGTGCACTTTGTTTTTATATCATTCGCATTACAGAGATTTCCGAGAGCAAGATTGAGGAGATTTGTTGTCTATTATTGTCGTTATGTGAGATAGCCGTGCCATTAAACGTAATTGGAATACATAAAACTTGTGCTGGCGTTAAGCTCCGTTCGCTGCCAAGGTTCGTACATTATACCATTGAGCCACCTGCTACTGAAGTATAAACAGAGTTCGGATAGTTATTATGCAATCTATGATGCCCAGCGTATTAATGCACAGTATTACGATTGTTCTGAAAAAAGTATTGCGGTGGTGACTCAAAAAATCAGCGGTCTTCCAAGTATCGAACGAAACGAAGTCGTCAAACGAGATTCTGCGAGTTGTACAAGAATCGTTCGACGATCTCATTCGTGGCATTCATACTCGGTTCGAGTAACCATTTCCCATGAACATCGCCGTGGAGTATCCGGGGTCATTTTCAACATCCGACGATCTCTGGTCTCGCGTTAGCGACGTGACGTCAACGACGTCAGCCTCCATGTCTGGGGTTTCTTTAGGGAACAAAGTCTCCAGTCCGTTGCAGCAGCATTCGGTTCGCCGGAAAACCGCGTGTGGAATCGTCCCTCCTTAGAACCATGCAGCAACGGTGTTATACTCAAAGAATAGTTCGCACAGTCGGTAGAGAGTTTTATTGACAATTCGAGAAGGTTTCCTCCTCTTGAGTCGTGGTTATCGGCGATCGTCTGGAATAATACCAATAACTCACGGACGTTGGTTACAACGGATACGCTCGGTTGTGGTGCATTGTTCGAGATGCCGCATAAACCTGATAAAACTGCCGCTACTCCGACGCCGATAAAAGTCCGAATACCATTACAGCGCATCCCAGCAGCATCCACGCCCGTTCCTTCACTCATCCCTCGTGACCCTTCATCCCGTCGACGGGGTTGGAAAGGATGTTGCGGCGAAGGATATAGACGAGGATGTGTCCGAGGTCCTGAAACAGCATCCGTCGCTTGAAATCAACTCAACTCCCACAGCGCGATTCTCAATCATGAAAATATTTTTCTCCTTCACAGTGCATAGATTCATTCCTTCAAACTTCCTGCATTAGGTACACATGCGCATGTTACATTGACTATTCTCATAGCTATATATAATGCATATGAAAGCAGAGATTCGTGCAGCCGTGGCGCGTACTTTGCGGCTTGTTAATTATTCGCATTTGTTAAAGCGCAAAGTAAAGCGCACCGCAGTTATAAGTACTGTACATAGCGTCGCGCCAGCAAAGTTCCTACTAAGCTATTTTTAATTAGCACCAAATGGGTCCTAATTACAGCCGATGGTAAATCATTTTCATTTTCACCATTGCTACGCGCTAGGATTTGCTCAATTGGCGATACAAATATCTGCAGCCTGTATACTTTTTATCCCAGCATGGTTAAGGAGAACCAGAAGAATAGACGCGTCGATATGGTTGTCGTATTGACTCCCTTAAGCTTTTCATCGGGACTGGGAATTACTGATCGCTGTATTCTGCGACATGAACCTCGACGAAGATGGTATTAAGTCGAGTAGTTACCTCATGGCTACCAGAGTGCTGTATCTGTCCCCTCGGGAATCCACTTCGTTATCGAAGCTCGAACGCCTGAATCGCCGAAACTGATTAGCAGCTTACGGTTTTCTCCTAACTGCGGCCTATTTGCCAGAGTATCGTTGCCAGCCTCATTTTCCGGAATATTACTCGTAGTTCTATAACTTTCCTCCGAAAACTAATTAGCCTAGAAACTTGGGGGGCCGGAAGTCAAATCAGCAGGATACAAAAGTATAGATCCAATTAGTTAAGACTTTCGGCCAGTTTTATCTACTACAATTAAAACAACTATATACCTACTTGATGTGTAAATTTCTCGCGCCATGAATGTTCGTGAGAATTTATTACACTCACTTCCATTGTCTCCAGACGAGAGGGTATCGTTTCTACAAGTTGCAGTCCTACAAGTTCGTCCAAAAGGTTCGCTTCGACAAATTCGTTTCTGACAAATTTAATTGTCGATTTCGTACATTTTGATTTAATTTAATTTAAATCATTTGACCGCCACTTGTAGAAACGAACTTATAGAAGCGGTCCTCTCCCCTGCGGACTCTTCAACGCTGATGCCTTTGAATCGGAAACAAAGCTCTTCGGGCGTAATACACATTGTTGAAAATATAACGGTGGTCCAGGGAATTCCGGGACTGTGACGCGAAGTCGAGTGAGAAAAAGCTCGGCTCACTGCTGCCCGTGGGTGAGAGTTATCGGCTTGCTATCCGGCACAGGACGGGCACAATGCCGAGGCTGATCGTTTTGAATGGTACTATTGTGATGTGGGGGTAGTATTGTAGCGAATATGTTCGGTCTTACAAGTAACCACGGAAAGTTATTGGTACGTCGAAACCTTGAGCCGCCCACCGGCAATTCAACGTCGATGCCGAAAGCTTGACCCACGCTGCCCACTTCCGGCAGATCGGCTTACCCCACGAGAACAAATCTCTCGGACGTTATCGCTTTATCGTGTATACAAAGATATGTATATATATAGGTATGTATATAGGCATCGACGTCCTCTTGCATTCACGATTCATTCTTTACCTGAAATATTCCCCGCAACTCCAAACTGCAAACGACGATTAGGAAGGCCCTCATCGCTGGTGTCTGCATCACAGCTCGTTAATGAAAGTCCGAGTCTAATTAGGCCCTGGGTGTCGACGTAGGTATTCTAAAGGAATGAGCGACACGCCGGGAAGAAGTTTTCAACTCGAGATAAGTGGGCGTCTTCGATCAGCCGAGAACCCGAAGCGTAGATCTTGGGTGAGGTTGATCCCTCGAGGAGTGACGGATCATCCCCCGATAGTCTCACACCCCCCGCAGAAGTTTGTACCGCGAAGTTGTCGTTTGCAGAGCGGTAAAACTGTCGCTGCTGCAGAAACAAGAAATATGCACAGAGTTAGATTACACGGAATTGGAATTCGACTCGCGCTCAATTGCTGCTACCGCTGCTGCTGTTGCTGCTACTTCCGCTACTGCAGAAGGGAAACTTCCACGTCGGAAGAGACGGACGTAAACCGCGATGAAATCTGGGAAATCCAGACTGCGTATCACGCTCACCGCAGAGATACTTGCAAGCCCAACGTTGTACACCTCGGTGGCGGTTCGCTCCTGTCCGTCCTCGGCGTGACTATAGCAGCGGGAATCCGAGAGCGAGTTATATCCGGTGACACCTTCGGGTTAGCCGCAGTCAGAGACACCGTTGGCAAAGAGTCCCCCAGGATTACGAATTAGCCAGGGGTGAGACTGGTTGAGATTCTCACCGAGCTTGCAGGGAAGCTTGGGCCAATTGAAATAACAAGGAGAAACCTCGAAGCGACTGTCGTTTCGAGTCACCCGCGTTGCACGCATAGCCGACCACATCAACTGCACCCATTGATTACCATCTATGTCACAGCGCGTTGGGCGCATCACGAAGTTGTGGTTATCTGGTGTTTATGGACCAACGGTTAACACCAGCCCTAGGAATGCGTCGAGGGACTGTTATCAACCATCGAAACATTGCGAGTCGAGGAACGAGATGTTGCAACGTTATGGTCTCATCCAAGAATTATTACGTACATATATATTCAGACTTGGAGTCTATTTAATCATGGGTCACAACGAATGGGGTGCGCTATAATCGCGGTATACTGGCACCAAGTAACCGTACAGATGGACATTGCTAAAGCCCATTCGTCCGCGTTGTCTCGGCAGAAAATTTGCAAAACAATGTAATGATGATTACAACTAACGAAAACTAGGTGAAAAAACTTTGAAATACTGTAGAAGGCAGTGGATTTCATGTACGTGTATCCGGTTATTTTTTTCTTTCTTTATTAACTTACGGGATATGAGTTGAAAAATACCGGGTACAAAATTGAGGTTTTCATGTTTTTCACACGGCTTGAACGCTGTTGCAGAGGTGTGAAGTGTGCCGAAAGATAAAAAAAAAAAAAAAAATATGGAGAGAAATGCGGATGTAAAGCGTGGTAGTGACAAGGTGAGGAATATGTGTTTTTTTCTTCTTTGCTTTTTTTTTTTTCTCGTTTTAATAAAATTGTCACCTGCAGTGAAACTGACTTTCTTTATATCTATTCAGCGCTACTTTTCACATCGTTGTTTTCAATTTCACATCCTTCTTCCTCGACATATTCCACCGTTCAAGTGTAAGATTAATGTGACAATAAATGGTGAAAAATAGGGGATGAAACGAAGATGAAATGAATTTCCTCTGGTTATGGAGTTAAAACAAGACGAAAAGCAAGTGGCGTTGCAAGGAGAAGAAGCAAACGCTACGTTTATATTCCCAGGCGAGACGATGGCTAGAGCAAGCGATTATGTAAATTTTAATGTAATGTTCCGGGCTCGGCCTCCTGCCGCCTTATAGCCACGCAGTTTATACCCATAACCCACCTGCTGTGAACACTCATAAAATTACGCCGGGTTTTTCCGCAATTACACTCGAAAATGCGGCCGCAATCCGAGAGCGGAAAGAGGAAAGAGGAAAGAGGAAAGAGCCGGTAGCAGCAACGGAGCATCGTGCGCACGGTGGCGTACAATTTATTCTACTCGTTACCGCGCATTAAGGAGTGGGAAAGGAAATTCTTTGAAACATTTTTGAGCTTTCATACTTTCAGACTTACAAAATTTCGACAATCATACATATAACATGTAATACGTATACCGCACCGTGCGCTAGCATAAAACAGTTTTTCCTGGACGCAAAAATATCATGTGATAAATATTACATAATAAATATCCAATTCGACTGTACTTCAGAGGCGATCTTCTAAGGCCCCAGCTGCAGTTGGGTTCGTTGAAACGCAACCTGATAGGACAACCGGCGTCACCGACGCATTTGACAAAGCTCACCGCATACTCCCAACGTGAAATGCACGTACATCTCGTCCACCTCCACCTATGATACCGTGTATCCTACGGCCGTCAGAACCGAGTTACACCAACCACGACGCACACTCGTCCCAGAGTCTGCGGTTGGCCCGCGGGACTCTTGCTTAGTACACATATTTACCAATTTGCGACAAATTAGGTTTGACATGGGACGGATGTATTTTGCAGGCATTGATAGAACACGCGGTTCCAGCACGGGCACGTCGACGCACGCAGGTACATATATTGTACCCATGGAAGTACCAGATCGTCACGTCACGTGACGTCGCGTCGACTCGCGTTTGCCTCACCCTTAATCCCTTTGTCTGTTCCTTTTTCATTATTTCTAACAATGATTTGGTTTGGAACATGTTTTCAGGCACGTGAAATCATGCAATTCTTTATACAATCTCAGGACAGAAAATTTATGTAACTCTGATATTAGTAATTACTATAAAGTTGAAAAAAGACGAGAAAAATTCAAACTATCATGGGTTATGAGTTCAGAAGTCTATTCTTTTTTCTTCAGCAATATAATGCTAACAACGATTTAGATTGGTTCGTGTTTTCGCATAGGTACCATCGCACACATAGCTCAGTTTTATAATCTTCATCAAATTTCGAACACGGTGTGGAAGGTATAATGGAGCTTTGTTATCAGATTATAATTTGAAATTCCAGCATCGCGGCGCTACAGTGAACCGCGTTATTGTACGTCAGCTAGAGTAAAGGTGTGTTTACGATTTTCGTAACGAGCACCGTAAAATTTTAACCCTACTCCACGATCCAGATAATTTCAAATTATATATGGTTAGGGAGCAAATGAACCACGCGTAGTCGAATCATCGAACACAATTACACCCTCCTGTGTTATTTGAATTAATGTTTACTCGTCTGTACGGAGCGCGGAGAATTTCTGGCTGATTTTATGGATAGGTACAGCGAGGTGGGATTTTCCTTGTTTGAGTTGGCAGTGCGCATCAATTAGGCGCTTGGAGTGTTCCTGTCTTGGCCAGAGCTTAGAGAAACTTGAATTGTTGACAATCCTGTCCTAAACTAGGTCGGCACGTGACAAGGTTCACGAAAATTGGAATGAGCGAACTGGTTCATCAATCTTTACTGCCTGATTCCGTGCATCAAAAGGTTCACGCCAATGCCGGTTAAACAATCATGAGTATGACTATCTAAAGTCTGTGCAAGGAGAACACAATTCTTAGAATTTGTTGTTTGGGAAAAATACAGCTGCCAGAACGGTTTTGCCTGATGCGAGGGGGAACGATATGCAAAATATGGTAACCGTGGGTATTAAATCTCCTCAGAGTGAATAAATTGTTGTTTTTTTTTGTTTTCTTTTTTTTTTGTTTGTTTTCTTTTTTTTTCATTTCTTTCAAAACGTCAAAGAAAAAAATTTACGACTCAACTTACTTCGCCTATAGCATTAAACGAAATTCCACAATGCGAGAGTAGCATATCATGTGGAGAAGTTTTCCAAGGTAATTTAACAATTCTTTATATACTTATATATTTGTTCCGGAAAGTAGAAGAAGAAGAATAAGTATGAGAAAAAGGAGAAGAAATACGAGAGGAAAAAAGAAATATTTTTAAATTCTCAGGAAACTTTTCTGCCGGCTCGACTGTGTATCGCTAAGATAAACTGTGCACCCTGCTGCCTCGCCGAATATCAGGCCACCTAAAGCTGTAAAGTATCAAAATGAAACTAACATTCTCAAGCGAGTTCCTCGTGTAGAAATATGTAGTAAATTTAAATTACGCTTCGGAATGACAGCCGGAGGGCGAGATTGTCTCGGTGTGAGAGTCACTCTCCGCGTTGTACGTACCGGAACGATGCCCAGGAGGTACAGTGAACCGAATGAAACGCGTTAATCCGATTTGAAACTGCAACGTGGAATTTCGACGAATTTCAAATTGCTAGTTAAATAATTCCCGAGTGATCCTACCACCGTTCACCTCTATTCCGACCCCGAATTTTTGATTGTCCAAGTGCGACTTACCGATTCACACAAATCTCGCGACTATTTTTTTTCCTTGACGGCGAACTAGATGCTCGTGCACTAAAGTCCATAAGCAGCGTACTGCGAGCCGTTGAATGACCACAGAAATCACCGCTCAAGGATCACTTTGTGATTTATATCGAGACGGTAATCCGCCAACGTTCATCACGCAAGCCAACTTCCGGGTGAGGAACCATAGAGATTATCACTAGTCTAGAATCCATTCAATCACACTTTGTCCAACGTTTTATTTCTAATAACGACCAACCTAAAAAAGCAAAAAGATTTTTTTGTTTTTAACATTACCAAAAGAAAAAAAAAGTAAAAACTAAGCTACATTACAATCATTTTGATGAAACTAATTATTGCGTGTGCAATTCAAACCATTTGTGTACCTAGATACCTACGTATAGTGTAAATACGTACGTGAATGCAGCGGGAAATATTGCCAACGGAATAAACAACGTAAACCATTCGAATTCTAGCGTAGCTTTTAACGAGTTTTCTGTGCCGATGAAATGGATTTTTTTTTAATATATTTCTCTTTCACTTTTTACCTCCAGCATTCATTTCCTCGGACACCCGAGTCTGCTGCAAGGGAGTTCAATGATAAAAAAAAAATTCTGAATACACCCAAGTGATTAGTAGAGAAATTCGGTATTTAACAGAGATGTATACTCATGGTTATATTTTCGACGATGGTAAATACCACTCCATTTCGTTGAATAGTTTGATTTTGTTATACGTTATAAAGGCCTCTTTTATTTGCCGAGAAAGCGTTGTTGAATAACAAACAGGACACGAAATAACTAAAGTTTGTTCCAGGCAAATCTGAGTCGCGTGAAACCACCGTCGCACTGCGCTGCCGACCCAAAGTCACCGTTGGAAACGGTGAACCCAAGTGAGACTTTGCCAAGGAATTGCAAATTCGCACCTGGATACTGTTTAGCATTTACCCACGCTTAGTGGATTTTCAGACAACCGTCAGCTTAACCCAACGTCTCGAAATACGTCCTCCAAACCCCAAGAGCCGGGGGCCTTCGATCACCCGGGCGAAACCCAACGCGACAAGATTCTCAGCGTCGTTTATGACGGGGTCTGTTACTGTTGAATACTGTTATTACTGTAATTAACTAAATTCTTGCATCATCGTTTCTGCGAGATAAGTAACGCAGATATTAATTCTAATGGAATGGAATGGAAAGATGTGGAGAGAAATGTTTCCTTCACTCGTACGTACGCTAATCTATAAATCATACGTCAAGACGATCGTTATTTCATCCCGATAAAAAAATCATTAATGTGCGCCCTGCAGCTTGGATTCGTTAACGGATTTCCAGCACGTGTACAGCCATACGCAGAGCAAGAAGACGCCGCAAACTTTTGGCACGTTTAGCCGCCCCCCTTGAGACACGAGCGCAACATATCACGTTTCGCTAATGGAATAGTCCAAAGCGCGAAAGGTGCGCGAAAGGTGCGCGACAGGGGTTGGGGTTGGGGCTGAAGAAAGCTTTTGTACAGCCGTATATGTACGGTTTCTCCTCGCAAGACGTAGCCGAGTAGGGTGGTCAGGGGGGGGTGGCGGACGCGAAGAACGAGTCTGTGGGAAAGCCGGAAAGTATATTCCGCCCGTTTCATCCTTTTACCCAGTTTACCCCCTTCCCTGTTTCGCGCTTTGCAATCATGCATAAAACAGAGGTTCGCACGCCTACACCGCGTCCCCCATTTGCCGGTGGTAGCGATGCAGCCGAGACCCCAAAGAGTTTCTTGAGAAGCGTGAAAGCAGGTTGCATCGACGACGTTTATACCAGGCACGAGACGAACTCTGAGTAACGGGTGCGATGTGGCTTTTCTCTCTATCCCTTCGGGATTGAATTGCATAGCTTTCGAAGTGGCTGTACGCAGCTGAGCCAATCGGGTTAATTAGTTTATTCCGCACAAATACCTCCACCGACCGCAAGTTTCCCCTCGACCGTCACGCCGTCGTTCGATATAGGCCCCCGCTAATTTTCATCGCTCCGAAAACTTGCCGTCAACTATAGGTAGGTAAATGCGGTGCTTAGGCGTTGACGTCACGTACAAGCCGGGGGCTGAAAGACGACTTCGCCTTCGCCGCCGCGACCTGTGTTACCGTCGGTTCGAAGCCGTCGTCAGACTTGTTGGGTCGTGAAACAAAGGGACAGGCAAACAACGACGATGACGAGGGCGGAGCTGCTTGGATCAATTACGGGACGATTTCATTCCGTCGGCAATAACACCCCCGTATTAGAGTCACCTAGGGGTTGTTGAAGGTGAGCATATTTCATTTCTTTTCTCTCGCTTTTCTGTGCTTGCATTTTTTCCTCTCTTCTATTTTTCATCCGCCGTATAGGTGAGCTTGAGTGCAAGGTGTTCGAATCGTGGAGAACAATGAGGGTGGCTAATAGCTAAATGATTGTAACGATTAAAATCTGCGATTGCAGGAAATCAGGACAGTTTTTATCACCGAACAGAGGTATACATTCAACGTATAGACATAATCAGCCTAAGAACTTCTTCGAGAAGTGGCTAGAAGTTGGGTTGAAGCCTTCCCGACAGCGCATTGATAAGTGCTTTTCGACAGAAACGGTTGAATTTTAATGAGATTCAATAAAGTTTGAAACTTGTATAAATTCAGTATTCAAATCTTGTCTTACTCGACGAATTGTCGTCGTGAGTTGGCCAAATTATACGTGCAGAGTACTTTACGTATAGTAACCTATACTTTGTCACATATAAAATGGAGATTTTTATTAATTACGAAGAAAAACATTTGAGGTTCGGCAATTTGCAGCTCACCGAAGGATATTTGGCCTCTCGCAATGTTTGAAATTGTCGTTAAACTTTTTACTTGGGTAGGTTATACGCTGCAGGTAATTTACCATCTACCTACATATATCTGGTATATTAGAATTTTGATGACGAGCTTGGGGTCGTGTCGCGTCGTCGGCGGCGTTATACTTTTTACGAAATGGCTTTTACAGCTGATGGAAATAAAGAAGAAATAAAACAAGAGAAGAAAAATAGCTACGCAAAAACTTGAGACAAAAAGCTTGAATCGATATAGAAAATGGTGTGGAAAATTTCATTTTCCCCGGATTTCGTTAGAATCTTGCGATATGTAGCATCGTCTGAAAAAATAATCCTAAGACCCGATATATGACGCCAAGTCAGTCCTCCAAGTTTCTCGTAAAATATTGACGTCTTTTTGTTTCTTGTTAAGCGTCACCGTGAAAAGGGAAGAAATGCTCGAGATTCGAGATAGGTAAGACATTCGCGCAAAGTTTATGAGTTTATGACGGTAACGATAGTGGAAATAAAAGGCATCTTACTATCCAAGTACCATCTCATATCTTTCTCATTTACACCTTGTTGTTCACAACCCGCTGCAGGCAGTTACTACCTACTTGTGTCACACGATTCTTACGAACTGCATCACAATATGAAAGAAGTTTGGAACGTTTTTCATAAAAGCACTCGCGTATAAAACACGGAGGTTTAATGGTTAGTATACGAGTTGAAATTTCGCTTTAAAATCCATTCCCAAATTCATAATCCGGGATATACGTAACGCGTATTATTATCATGCAAGTACGTGCAGCAGCAACTATAAGCGTTACCGCAGTCTAATTGCATTAGTTGTAAGATGTTCTACAAATTGCACAAGAGACGGAGGCAAGGAGTTCGGGTATAATTGCACCAGTTAAGATGATATCGTACCCACCAAGAGACTAGCTTAACCCTCCCTTTCGGGACCTGTGTAGGCAGGTATATAAGCTCGCGAATTCGACACGGCTTACGAGTTATCGTTCACCGGGGTTGAATTTAAATGGTTGATAAATGCGAATTAATTCCAGGCTCAGCGAGGTCGATTTATCAGAGACAACAAACAAGGTATTTCTCTCACTCTGCATCGCGGAATGATGAGGATATCTCTACGTCCTCGCGTAGATCGAAGTAAAACTGAAATAAGGAACCTTTCCCCAGCTAGAATCGTTTTCCAAAATTTTAGTGAACTAAACCTTGAGACGGATTATTCCTCGGCAGTATAAGTGAAAAATTGTTTGAAAATCAAGAACTAAGGGAATCACAGTGCAAAGGGAATACCTTCTTTGTTGCTTCTTTTTCCTGAGACGATGCGATCGAGTCTCCGCGAACTCACCGAATCACCGAGTTCCGAACTTGTTAGTTCCAGAGTGCATTGCAGCGAAGCTATTGGCTGTCTCGAGTCCTGAACTTCTGATACATTATTGACTCGTATTTGGTACCAAGCCGCGATCGTATCGGGAGCTCGTCTTCTCCTTGCCGTAATCTCAGCCAGCAGCGAAAGCTGCGAAAGCTCGCTGACTCTCCTTCGCAAGTCTCAGCGGTGCCGTCTGAGCTTGTCAAAGCTTTATAACAGTCACATTGCCTTCTCTGTCAAGGCTTACCAGCCGGATCTGAATCCACGTCTCTGACACGTTTTAAAATTTGAAAAATTCATCCCTCCGCGGATACCCGAGCTTCTGGGACTAACGGGATTTCACACCTGTTTTACCATCCTTTATATATAGATGAATCCCTTTGCTCGAGTGAGAAGAGATACGCCTGGTCGTCCCATAGACGAAAGCTCGAATCGCGGCTAGAGGAAGTAACTTGGCAAGTCGATTCGCACGTCATCGTGTGTGTGGAACGATCGAGAAAAGAGAAAATGGAACGATGGGATAAGCGCAGTTTGCCAGCAAGTTTAACGAGGGTGAAAAAAGTACCGCTGAATCAATGGGTGAATGTTTTCTAAAAGAGAAAATCCGCAGGAGCTTTTCTTCGGTATTCTACACAGCCCTGAGCAATGCCCGAGAATTAACCACAGCGTTTACCCGGGGGCGTTCAGTTCCCGACAGAATGTCGAAGAGTAATCGAACTCCGAAAGCTTGGCTCCTCCTCCCATACAAAATCCGACCTTAGTCCTTCTACCGACATGCCTGACAAAACCAAACGACTGCAAAGCCTCAACCATGTCAGAAACTTTTCTTCTTATTGTCTCGACCTCTTCCTTTGTTGCTGCAGCAGTATTGTTTTTGATCTTCACCCATCTTTCGTCCGATTTTGAACAACTTTCAAAGCGGTCGGATGTTCGGAGTTGTGAGAGTGAATTTTTTCCCAGGATTGCCAACCGCCCTCAACCTAGTTCGAAATACTCTGAAACACTGCGCGAGACGATCAAACAGCATTAAACGGATGTACAGTAATGTTCTTGGTAGTCATTGTTACATAATTCGTATGGAATCGAGCTCACATTTCGTTTCAAACCGAAAACATGTCAGCCGAAAGCCCAAGGCATTAATGAACATTACTATACGTATGTAGTATTTCGCAAAGACGCAAAGATCCGGAAGTAATCCAAGTTTCAGTTTCACGTCACGAATCCGTAACCGCATACCGTGAGGATACTTGAAAAAGCTTGGGTGAAAAATACCGGAATTGGCTTTTGAAATAGAAATAGTTTCGGAAAGTTGCCGCACTGAGTAAAACTTTTGCATTCCTCACCGATTATTATAATATCAGGTACACATTTTTTTAGCTTTTTTGAATACTTACACCAAGTCTAAACTGCAATATACCTTGCTATAATTTAGCTCTCAACCCTGCACTTGGAAAATTCTCGAAACGTACCACACGGGCTCTACGTGTTTACAGGTGCCCAATTATCTACGTCCCGCTATACACAAAGTACCCTATTCTCCGGCTATCTTCAACACGTTGCGTTAATTACCCGATTATGCACTCGCCGCCAGGCAAAATTACTTCACCGAGGAAATTTTCAAAACTGCTGTATTTTAACCTACGTTGAGATGATTAGATGAGATAAAAATAGTGAAAATTTAAAGATAAATTAATCAACTAATGCAACTGCATTTTTTTCATTCCACCTATCTATCGAAAAACGAATTTGCAAGTATACCCGTTGTGGAAAATTTTCACTTGCATAATTGTACTGCTAAAGTGATTCAATCGAGCGAACTATTTGTGCGCAAACAATAATTACACCCTGCAACAGAGATACGAAACAGGGGTGATGGAATAATTGGCATACCCTAATTGGATGATTAATTTTGGAAAGGTAGCAAAACACAGCGTTCTAAACACACACCGACGCACTAAATCCTGCGATAGAATACACACAATATGCGCAACAGTACAAAGTGAGATACACAAGCGATCGAACTCGTTACACGAACTCTCGCAAGCACAAGCCCACGAAGTTTAATCCTCGATAGGATTTATTGTGTAACATTTATCATGTGTGAAATATCTTCAGGGTTTTGAACCGACCGCATCCATCAATTGATTTAATCCGATTATATGGCCAGGCATCGGATATTCGTCATATTATCGATTGCGGGGATCGCGTGACGTTACGTCGTCGGTCACAAGTTGGTTTCGTCATCCCGTAGTCGAGACGCGTTATGGGGTCGTCAAAACGTAGCACCATGATCGTCCCATTCGACCTCGACCCCCGCGACACGACCAGAATTGCGACACTAATAACGAGGACAATGCCCAGGGCGAAGACAATACCTGTTATTCGGTTAACATTGGCAGACATGCGAGTTCGTAGGTTCGCTCTCTGCCTACCTTATCCCTGTGTGAGGGAACGAGAGGAGTTCCATGGCCACACATGCCTGAACCGGTGTATCCTAAGCTCGCTCACGGACCGGCAATTCCTGGACAATGTCGATACTGGTGGTCTAATGGAGCAAGTATATATACTCACTCGATATAGAGTTCAGTGATGCCACCTAGTCGCGTGTCATTCAATTCCAGTAGCAATTCCATGAGCTTTGGCTCGTCGGTCCAACTGGTCTGAAAACAAATAATCCGTTCATTGATGTAAAACTGAACTCCGATAAAATTAGAACAATTATTTCTATGGTACACCTTGACTGGTTTTACCATTGAATTTGATGTATTCATGAGACAAAGATTCCTCTATTTCAATAAGAGCTGTGAGTAATTAATTGAAGAGAAATTAAATTCGTACTGACTTTAAAACTTTTGCCCGTTTTAGGTGTATAAATATTAGTCTGTTTAATAAAACTTGATGATATAAATTTCAAGCGATGCGAAAGAGATATCGCAAAATTCTAGTTTATTAGGCGGAATTTTGTTCAGAAGAAAGTAAGATTTTTTCTTTTTTTGCTTAAAAAAAGCTGTCAACGTCCGGACATGTTGAGAATTCAAGTAACCGCCAACGCTGGCTGATATATACCTGTAATAAGTAGCATTTTAAGTAGTGAGGACAAAACATGCCTACGTGACTCGAGTACGCTTTCCACGATGATATCTGGCGCTGCACGTTTCAATTTTCACTGCGATCCTCACCATATATTTCTATCGATTCTTTTTTTCAGTTACTGCTCGTTTTTCTCTTCCGGAACTCGACAAATTTACCGGTGTATTATTTTTAAACCCTGGCACAAGCAGTAGGTAATTAGTTATTCCAACGGTATAAGTGCCCGTCATATACCTACAACCTTGTAGAGTGTGTGTGAAAAACTAATTTCCTTGACGAAGCTTCAACTGTATCGATGTTCAGGGGATAGCGGCTATTACGGCGAACGCAGATTCAATTAATGATTTAATTACACAGTTCTCTTGAATATTAAAGGACAAAAAACGGAGGAAACGGGTGCTAAAATTATTACATAACTGCAAACTTCGCGTCGTTACCTCGTTGATGTAAAATTGCAGCGAAAGAATTTCTTATCTGTAATTTATCGCCGCGCTCTTCGGGAGACGTAGGCAAGCTATCTATTCTCACCTGTCGTGCTTTACACATCGATCGTATAAATTTTTATTCTGAGTACCTGTACCATAGTGGTGACCCGCTTGTCAACGAGCCCCTTCGACGTACGCGGTGTATAATATCGAGGGAAAATCCGCACGTCGAGATGCGGAACGGTAAGATTTCCAAGCGTATCTAATAGGAAGCGGCTACGAGATCCGTTGTTGATCCCTGTTTTCCCACTTTCATCAATTATGCAAATGGATCTTATAACCACACCGGCATTAATATTTTCACCCGTGCGACCCGGGATATAACGTCGGTCTTGATCGATTGGTAAGCACCCTTCGCTTTCCGAATGTAATATGTACACAACTCGACCGAGAAAATCCCGAAACGGAGATAAAAATATTATGTCGATAAGATTAATTACCTTCGTAAATTTCAACATCGAATAACGAGTGAAAATTGTACGATAACTGCAGGAATCTAAAGTCGGGTGAAAACTGTAAGCGAAGATTCCCAGGCGATATAAAAATCATGATCGAATATTCCGCTTTTCACTTTTCACAATTTTCGATATGAATCATAACGATGAAACTCAGTTTGAGCTATACTCTATGATGAATATAATTTGTAAAATAAATGCATTGAAAAATGATTTTTCGAAATTCTACTCGAAATTCTTTGTAAAACGAAAAGGTCAGAACCTAATTTCCACGTTTTCCAAAAACACTTTTCTTCGCCCTGCAGTGGAACCGGATTGGACGTATACACGTACCGTGAACAAAAATATGAGGGATCCAAAAAGTGAGTGGAGTTTGAGAAAAGCCCGGCGCGTGCACGACAGGAAACTAAAAAGAAACGACGTGGGATGACAGAGATAATATTCAGGCCTCGCGTCATCCCGCAGTGAATAAAATTTTTATTTTCAAATTATTTCCATCGCCGCAAAAAAGTTGACAGGCACAACCGTGCTGGGCACAAAGAGCTTTTACACTTTATTGCGAATGTCCATTTGCAGATGCCTGCAAAGAGTAATTCGTCAGAGTCGAAAATACGGTCGACTCCCTAAAATATGCACGCACAATATCGTTCTGTAGATCTGCAGACGAACCCGGAAGTGGACAAGCCCATTTTAATGATTAATATAACAGATATACCCGGCTGTTTACGATGGCGAAAACCTTTTGTCTCTATACTACACCTAATCGCACCTTCACAAAGGTATCACGTAGGTATAGGAAAGATGGTTATCAGCAACAGACACATCGTGGCACGTCCACGTACACATGCGAGACATGAACCAACTGCAGAGATAACCTCGACGGCACGCGTTTTCGAGACAAACGGCCGCCTTATTTCATACCTGTAATACCTTATACAATTTTATTTTATTTTTCAAACGCGGACCGTAGATAATGCCTACCATGGAAAGCAGCGAATTAGATGATAATGATAACTCTAATAACTGCAATAACTGTAATAACCGCATGAGTAAGTTGTTATATTTAATTTGAAAATTTAACACCTCCAAACGTCGAGATAAATATCGTAACACTTCTCGCCACCGAATAGGGGCTAAAATTTTGCTGGCTGTGTCAGAAACGTACTTTAATTTCCATCTCACCGGTTGGATAGACTCGGATATAAATGCTATCCGAATCCGTATGTACAAGCAGCTCAGGGTGCAGTATAATGCATTATGGAAGTACAAATAAGTGAGCGTAGTACCGGGTTTCCGCGATTTAGCGACTCTCTGCAGAGTTTTCGCGGTTGGTAAATAGCTGGGAAGACGAGGCACGAGAATTGGCGTAGTTTTGCGATCTTAAGTTCAAGTCGGGTAGGGGAGGTATAGGGTGAGGGATTAGCATAATCCCACCGGGGTTACTTTGGCGGAACGGGGTCAGTGAAATAAGAAGTTGGTGACGGGTTGAGTCGCGCGTGGTCGAGTTACACGTGCAGGTGTATAGGTATGCGCAAGACTCGGTATTTTTGTAATAAATTTTATAAAATACATCCGCAACTTCAAATTCCAATTTTTTTCAAGTTTGAGGCACGCCGCCATAACGGAGAAACGGAGACCCGGCATCAAAAATCGGTTGAAATAACTTGATGGAACTCAGAGATACTTGTTAACTGTTATATTTTAAGACAAATTAGTTATCTTTAGCAAAATTATATTTTGAATGTGAAAAAACAATTTATAAAATAAAAGAAATATCGGAAAATGGATTATTCTACACCATAAATCATAATTCACTGAATTTTCAATATTTTAATAAGCTGAAAATTTACCGAGTCACTCTCAAGGTACGGATATTTAAGAAAATTAAATATGGAGATAATTTGCGACGAAAAAAATTTCCTTATTTCTACGAGTGAAGTTGAATTTTTGGAAAAAAATGAATTGACGATTTTTACGATATTTCATCATTTATCTTGGATGAAATCAGATGATTTTGGATGTTTTTCATACGGAATTCACGACGAAGACGCTTCGGGGTCATTTTAACCCCGGTCTACAGCGTAAGGGTTAAACCGCAGGATACAAGCATGTATATAAACTCTACCGCGAATGAAAATGATATTTCATTCTACCCTTGACAGGAGGATGCGAGCATTTCCCGAAGGTTATCGCCCGCGTGTATAACGGGCACAGTGCTCGTTATCAATCTTGAATTTTTCCCGGTATGGGCCGACGGTTCTGGCCCTTTTTATACAACCACGTCGATAGCATATGCGTCAATACAGCCACGTCGCGGGTTATTCGGATACGAAAGCATGTGTTCACGTTCACGTTCGCAAACGTGATGCTCCATAGCGTCGTTGAGGCTCGAGAAAAGATGTTGGGTATGAAAAGTTGGCAAAGAAATAAGAGAACGTAAAGCAAGAATACGGGGAAATCTGGGAAACGCAGTGTAAAGAGGCTGCCTTTGCATCCGAGGGTGAAACGTGGGGGGATTTTAATATAGGGAAAACATGAATAAAAGGAACGTCGCAGCAGCCGGTAGGTACTCGGGTAAATTCATAAGACTTTTCTCCTACGTTAAATTCGTATAATTACCACGGGGCTGCTGGATGCCTATTAATGCAGGAACATTTCGCGTACCAAAGTGTAAGAAGAAATTAACACGGAATTGTGCCAACGTTGCAGCAAGAGTGGGGAGAAACGCGAGTAGTTATTAAGCCTAATCCAACCCAACCTGCCGACTACGATTCCTGGATTCCTTTGGTATTCCGAAGAGAATTGCCGAGAAGTAAGAAGCCCGATGAAAAAGCAAAGGTGAATTGCTCCAATTATAGAGAAAATTATACGGAGTTACACCGTTGAATTACAGCGCAAAGTGTTCGGCGCTTGTATCTAGACGAAAGCTACGCAAGCTACACAAAAATTCGCGAAATTTTGTTACGAACTTTTGTATAAGCATAGAGAACGTCCTCTGAGCTGCAAGCGTGAATTGAATGAACCAATGCATTTTTGTCTCAGCGAAATCGGGGACTTCTCGTCCATTGCTATACTGAATAATTCGACTTCGTTAGTCCGAAGGTGAAGGGTTTTTCTTTTAAACTGGCGACTCCACCTCTCAGGATAAAATTTTTTTTTAAATGAAAGTAAAAATAAAAGAAAAGAAAACGATGAGAAAGAAGAGCATTGTAAAAAAATCAAGAACAACAACAACTCAATTATGCAAATCCGATAAATTATGCAAAATACTTTATACCTACAAGGACTGACTTGGCAAGCGATGGAATATAAAGGCCCGAGAAAATATCGAACCTCGAGCCAGCAGAGAGAGACTGAGGCTACCGCCCTGTCGGAGATGTATTTTAAGTATGGCTGATATTCACTCTTTATACGAGCATTCTGTCACTCTTTATGTTCGATATGCTTTCACATCACGTAGAAATAACCGGGAGATAATGTAGCGTGGAAGTGCAGGCTGCATAGGTTATACAGACTAAAGTTATATGGCCTGTTATTAGACGGCAGGAGTTTGGGCTTGAACATCATGTTTGCAGTGGTGCATGGTAAATTGTATTTAGAGTTTCATCAGCCCGCGGTGTATCTACTGTAGGAAATTTTCAATGGTTATATAAAAAGTGTGCGAGACGCGGTGTGGACCCAGGATTAGGAAGGTAGATGTCTGACGAAAAGTTTTCCTCGACTCGATCTTTTATTCTGGAAATTGGAAAAATTCAGACAATCCGTCATTCAGACGGAAACGTCAAAGAAAAATATATAAAACAAATTTAGAAGTCAACCCAGTGGATGTGGAATAGTGCGAGTATATAAGGTACAGGTAACGCTCAGCGTAAAGGAAAGTAGTATAAAACGAAGTGTTGAAGCGAATTCGCAGCTTGAAACTTTCTAGATTTCAGCTAAATCTTCTCTGAGCAGTCGCTGACTGGTATAACTTTTCTGTTAAAAATGAATAACCTTTTGAAAAAAGACAGTTTAAGGGGGAAAAAAAAGTAAAGAAAAAAAAAATAACTGCCATATACGCGATGCCGCGTAAATCGTTCCAGATAGATTTACGTTATACGTGGAAATATATTGTAACTCGTGTGGCATTCCGAGGGAATGAAATGAATTTCTAAACGGGTGAAGTTATCATTACTCGGTGCACTGCAGCTCGATCTATAGGTAGGTACACCATATTTATAGAGTGCACGGTGTGTTTCTGATTCTTTGGTGTTTATACGCCGAGTGCAGGCGGAAAGCAGTTGAAACATTTGTAATTTTACGCTCAATATAGCAGAAAGTTTCCGGCATCATTCACAATAAGCGGGAGAATTCCTCTTGTTATTTTTACACTAAAAGGCTGAGAGAGAGATATTTTAAAATGAGAATCAAACAGGGACTTGGTTTGAAAGTTTCTCGCCCCCGTTCCCGAGTGTTTTTCTGCAACCCATAAGAGAGAAAGAAGGACATCACTTTCTCAGAGCCACTCTCATTCCATAACATGAGAGTTTTTGTGGAATTTACGACCTCAGCTAACTCCGCAGGAAATAAAGTACTATATATAGTATATATATATATAATATATATATATATACATATATGTACGATATTTTATTTTTAATCTTATCGAGTTATTCTTTCCCAGAAACCGAACCTGCAGTCTTGACTCGACATACCGTGCAACGTTCTTCTCGAGTAAAAAAGCAATCTCGGGCAAAAAGTTTGAGCTTCTTTGTTGTACCTAAGCTCTACCCGGCACTTGCCACTTAAGGACACGCCAGAAAAGTTATGAGAAAGTATCGAGTCACGGGAGAAAAGTACCGACAGCAATCATCTGCGGATTGTCCGGTCTGCACAAGGGTGGAAAGCGAGTCTGCAGGCGAAAGAAGGGGGAGGAACCGGCGTCGGATGAAATTGAAGGAAACGTTGCGGTAAATGGAAAGAGGAGAAGAAGGGGTGGGAAACATTGCGGGACGACGGCGAAATTCTGCCGGAAATATACCGTCAAGTAAGCAAATAATCCCGCAACACGTGTGACGTGAATTCAAAAGTTCAAAGATCCGCGTTATCTCCGCGAGCCGTTATTCCGACGACCCCTCAGTCTACACAGCAGCACCTTACCGGTCCAACCCTCTTGGCGCAGCATATTTTCCCCCCTTTTAGTTTTCCCGGTCGGCTCTCACCTCGGTAATCTTCAAGAATCATAAAACCTTATCTTTTACCCATCCGCTGCCCGGCGGTCCGTCAGTCGTTCCACCTTCTCGGCCCGACCATCAACCCCAAGATCTAATATTCCTGTCATTTACCTTCGCAAAGAGAAACCTGGAGATCTTGATTTTTTTTTTTTTTCTCACTACGCAGGAAATTCGCCTAGCCTTGAATTTTACCGAACCGGCACGTCTTCGCGGAACGGAAAATCAATTTCCCCCTGTTTTGACAGATCCTATTTAGCAAGGGATAAAGCGGATAAGGAGAGCAAAGTCCTCGTTCATTGCGAGGTTCCAAACTCAAAGCTATTCAGGACCGAATTCAATATTTTCTCCAGGATGGAACCTGCCGGTATAGAAGTACTCTTTTTTTCTGATTGGCTGATCTTTGCGCCGCAGCTGAGAAGCAGGATCAGGAGATTTCGGTGGTACCTGTTTGTGCAAAACAAACGTCGAGTCTCAAACTTTGCAAGGAAAAGCCAACTCGCTCTTTATCCTTATCTCTCCGACGACAGTCGAGCGGATGATCACCGAGATAAACGATAAGACCGCGTGTCGGTGAGATCAAGCAGTGAAGCGTTGCGAAAAGAATTAATTATATATATATACGCCGTAATTACCTCTCGGTTCACCCGCGATAACTCACCAGGCTTAAACTTCCACAGATTAGCGTTTTCGAGGTACAAATTAATTTGCAGATTATTCAAAATCCGGAGAGATAAGATTCTGATTTAAAAAATGTATAGATATCTATCGAACCAGTATATACAACCGGCAGTTCACTGAATAGATCATTCTTGAGCCCTGTTTCTCATCCTCGGATAAATGGGACTCGGTATAGTGAACCCGGTGAACTCGGGCAGCGTAAATTCTCGTGGGAAATATATTTCATCCTTCGCTTTTCCATCCTTTGTTTTTATGATCTCGCAAACTGTGGAATGTATACAGCTGAAAATACCGAAGAACCGACGAGTATTACTCCCGACTCGTACGAACGAATTGAACTAACAAATGTGCAGCTGCATTGGGTACGTGGTGTGCAGAGACGTATGCAAGCGTCTCATCGATCCTCAGCTTCCACGATCCAGTACAGTTCAGAATCCAGTCTGAAGGGAAAAGATAAACTTTGCGCAGTATTTTATTGGCCAGTTGACTAACCCCAGTGAGCGTAATTTATGTTTAGAATATGCTAAAACTCTGCCCTCGTAAATATGAAACAAACGCAACGTTATTGCTGATAACAAATATTCTACTCGCGAATAAATTACGAACAAATATAAAAGTTTGTCACTGTTACTTTCACTTTCCGAGCGAAGTGAATTCGAGTAAACGTTTGACTTTAATATCTCGAGAATAAACATCGTCTACCCTTGTTCACAACACAAGCATCAAATACTTGCTAAAGAATTTCACAATGGCTGAACGTCGCAGACAATACTTGGAGATCGCGTGACGAAAGTGGTGCAAAATTTTACGATTACACCTGCAAGATCGCTCTTTACAAAGTAAATCCATGCCAATGACCACATTGCGAGACTGATAATTCTAACAAAGAAGGATAGACAGTGCAGTGGACGGTTCTAAATCACATTGATAAAATAAAAATTGATGACACTGTAATCTTTGATAGTAACAGACAAGACATTGACCAGATATGAGGTAAATTTTCAAGCTTTAATTCCGACCAGTTCGTGACGCGTTAGAGTTTTGAACACTCGTCAGCAATGCTGGCTGCAGGAAAACTCGTGCTTTTATTAACTCTCACGGCTCAAATTATTCACGGACAGCTCACGCCAATTCTAACCGATCCAACTGCCTACACTACGGCAGTGATTGACGCACTTTGGGTGAAGATTAAGAATCATGGAATATCGAATCTCCCCGTCCTCGACTCCACGGTGAATTACAAGTGAGTGTAATCACTCCTAAGTTGGATTTGAATAGAATATTGGATGGCAAGTAGAAGTTATGAAGCGATGCTTCTAATCTCTGTAATTTTATTGGCAGTGTGACCGACCTTGGCGTCGAACTGAATGGCCCGGTATCATTCGAGGATGGGTTCGTGCAAGATATCGACTTGGTTTACGGCAGCCCGCAACACTTCACATCGTCAACGGGAACAGCTTTGAGCACAGTGAACGGGCGCATATTATTCGAAAAATTAAGGGTATACCTGGACTTGCGCGCAGATCTTTCCCAAGGGATGAAAATCGGGACTATCGTCGTGGAGCCCGAAACTTTGGCGTTCCAGCTGACGGTGAGTGGCTTGATTGGTTACACAAGAAAATCAGCTGTGTTTCACGTCATGAACTCAGGGAATAACGGATGTATAATTTAAAAATTTCTTAAAATTTTTTTCTCAAACAATAATTTGTTAGCAGCTTTACGAAGTGAGATCTAATTTTTTTTTTAAAACAAGGACGCATCGATTTATCACGATGAAATTCCGGCCCGTTGTTTCCGCTGATATGGCCATTCGTTTGAGGTGTTCAGTCGTATGAAAACGAAAATATATATGATGAAACAGAGCTTTAAATGGTGTCACTGAAACTATTCAAGTTAAATTTAACTATAAAAATTTCCGTGATGGAGATAAAGATGTTAAAACACTGAAATTTAAATAAGCGCCTCAATGTTTAACCAGATCATCGAAATCTCATTAATTTATTATTTTTCATGGAGAAATTCATATTGTTTTACTGATTTTAAGGAACAAAAGCTGACTTCATTCGTAAATGAATTCTCCACAGAGCGTCTGAGTCAAATTGTGATTAGCAATAACGTATTTCATATTCAATCACAAGTTTAACGTCTATGAATTATTACTAGTTCAAAAAAAAAAATCTGTCTCAGACAATTTGTAGGGAATTCATTAGAGAATAGAATAAGCTGTTTTTAATAGAATCAAACGGATTATACGGATTCTTTGCTGAAAAAATAATTAAATAATGTGATCACTCTGACATTGTTACTCACAAGTTTACGATTGAAATACAGTAGGTAAAGAAATGTTTCGGTTTCGTTCACAGACTCGGTGAACGTTTTGTCGACGGATTATTTGTTGCATAAGGAGACGCTACTGCAATGTTTCTTAAATTTTTAACGATTCTCTTTGTTGTTTTTTTTTTCAGATCTCAAAACCACACAACGCGAATAATGTTACTTCGACCGTGTCATTTTTGTCGTTAAGTACTATCGAATGGGATATGGTTCCGGATGACCTAATAACAAGGTTAATACGAAGACGGTTTGCCATGCAAAGTGCGATGCAGCCAGAAGTGGTGAATTTACTTCTTCCGACGGCACATGAATGGGAACCCATACTTTCAAAATTTGTCGAAGAAATTGTCGAGACGATGGAGTTTCCACAATTAGATTTTTAACTTTTCATCAAGCTCTGTGTCATGAGTAAGGAAAGGAAAACCATTCTTAACCGGTCCTGGGTAACCCGACTGAGCTTTCTATATAAAATACATACCATAATAAGACTCTACTTCAGATGTTTATTTATTGAAATAACTCCCTCCCCTGACGTCTATCCTTGGCAATATTTGAGTAAGAAAAATTCCGCGCAGGTAAAGCTAAAGAATGTTAAACAGGCGTATCGCATAGCGCAAGCTGGGGAACAAAGGAAATTGAAACCTCGTCTACATCACGTCTAGATGTATATTTTAGCGTCGAGAAAATGAAAAATTTGTAAAGTTATATCGCGGTGACGCTTTCCCATTACGGAGCTGAAAGATAGACGTCACAACCGCAGTAAAAAATCGAGTTATATGGTACATTGGCTCTCTATTGAATCGAAGAAATTAAAGAAAATTATAATGACCATATCCATAGAAAAATCTCCGTCCGTTCGTCGTATTAGCATATATGGAGAAAATAAGCCACAAAAAACTTTAGTAACGATAAAAAAGAAGACGAAGTTTGGCAAAAAATTTCCGCGAAAAATGATAAAATCGACGATTCTCTTCTCGTTTCTGAACTCTTGGCAAAAGTTCCGCGTCGTTACATTCCCCGAGCACAAAAATTTTAGGTTAGGCTTTAAGCAGGGGACGCAAAAGGCGAGACAAACAATTCCATTTGTCACTGGCTGACCCTTCGATACGAAGTGCCTATGAATATACATCGCCAACTAAAACGCGTTGTCAAAATCGAATGTGCAACTTTTTCCCCTCTCTAAAAATTTAGGACTAAAAAAGCTTGAAGTGGATTTTGGCTGTTCTATATCCGGCCTGAACGAATCAGCAATAGAATTCGATTGCAAAGGAGTGAAAATTCAGGCAAGATGAAAACCGCTAGAAGGAGCGCGAAATAAGAAACCAAAGTTAGACGTTAGTGAAAAGTGAAGGAAAGTGGACTTGAACGTAGATGAAAGAGCGAGTGGACGAGATTGCTGACAAAAGACCCGGCAGGTTGGCTTTCATTTTATTTTCTTTTCCTTTCTTTTCTTTCATTTCTTCTCTTCATCCTCTCGCTTTCTTTCTCATTTGCTGTCTTGTTACTCGGGAGATTTTCCAGCGATTTGAAATATCGATGAATTCAAGCACGCGTAAACTGGGTCGTATTTTCTAATCAACATTATTACGTTATACCAGAATTTTCGCAACGTTAAATGCACCTCGAAAGCTCGATCCGTTGATGGAAGGACAATCGAGCGCTGCAGCGCTGTCGAAAAGTTTGCTCTCGCATAAAGGTGCTGAAATAAAACGGCCAAGTTGGGAACTGTTTTCGAGAGAGTCCGGACGAAACTGCAACCTGCCATCCTCGGCGTATAAACACGTCCAGATACGTAACAACAGTAATCAGGTTAGTCGATGCGATGGTAGAAAAGCACAACACGGGGTTTCCTCTCGGCATACTCGGCTGCCACACCGAGCATGGCTGGTGGCGGGAATCGGGAGGAAGAGTGAGCCTTTGTGCTGACTTCCGTTTCCGCATGGTGCCGCTAGACGGGGAGCAAAATAGGAGCAAACGGGCTGCGAAATAAAGCCAGTATGTCCGCAGCTGCACGCTATTTTATTCACATTCAACCACGCCTGCCTTCCTCCCTGGCCCGTCAGGCGAATAAAGTAGCAACAAAATTCACCCCCTGGACTGCATGGACACCGAGTTAAAAGGATCCTAATGTTCTAAAATCCACGGCACCTTAGCGAACGGAAAACGCCACTTTCAAACCTCTCTTCTCGAAGACATGGCGGACCGACGTTCCGAGCTTTGAATCGTTTGCAGACAAGATCGCGAAATATCAGGCCTTTATTTATTATAGTGAAGAGCACAGGGGTGTACAGGAATTTTTAAAGATATTTTACGAAGCTTTTCAGTGCCTGGATGACATCCTAGAATTATAAATATCATGCTTTTCTAAACGGCGAGGCAGATATGAGATCGATTTTCGGTCTCGCGTTTCGCCGTGATTTATAAAGAATAGATTGGGGCAGACTAAAAATATTCATCGAAACGGAAGAAAAAGTTACTTCTCTTAAGGGGAATATGAAATATTGCATTCTGTCCAAACATGGCGGTTCAAACTCGGAAAGTGGCATATTTTTATTATAATCCTGCAAATTTGTCGCGGTTCCTCGTAAGAAGATAAACCTCCTCGCGTTACGTACCGGCAACGCGTATCGTGAAACCGAGAAACACAGTGAAGCGGCAATCGCAATATCATTTCGTTTCGCACGAAAGTAATCGTGTATCGAAAATTCTACCGACGTCCTAAATCTTACTTCCGAGTTTGTTGAGAAACCAGCTCCGGTATGTCATGGTTTTCGAGGTATGAATTTTGAACGTGGTAATCAGTACGAAGCCGTCTTTCAGGGTTACACAAAATTACACAACGTGTTCAAGTTACATAATGTCTCAGCAGTGAGTCCCTGATATGACGTAGAATAATAGCAGGTAAGTCAACCACTCAACGCGTAGAATTCTCACCCTCTTCGCGTCAGAGGGCTTGATGATTATCAGGTGGCAGTTGATTCTCCGTCCTTCACCCTGTTGTAAACACCACAATGTCTTTAATCAAAATTTAATTGAAGAAACACACGGCCCCGGTTCCAACTGAATGTATACATATACTCATAATACACGATGCACGCGTACGCGTATACAGATCCGTACTTCATCCTCCTTCTCCTTCTCCTTCTCCGTCTTTGGCACTTCAGTCGCCTCTTAATTCAGCCCCTCCGTACGAGTGTACGTACGTTCAGACACACGGGCATTACGTTTTATCGCTGTAGCTTAAGAAGGCGAGAGTTAGGCGAAAACCTCTCGCTCGTGGATATAAACGTACAAACACGTCTTAAGAACTTAACCTAACGACCGAGGCAATTTGTAAGAGAATCAGTGCAAGCTGGCTTTCTGACACAACGCTGCGTTGATATATGCGTAAATTTCTGATAAACGAGGAATGAAACGAAGGGGAAAAAAGAAAATTCAACTCAGAGAAAAGGGATCGGAAAAATAATTTCCTACTAATGGAAAATCGATTGGGAAAATCAGATTGTAAGCAGGAAATTTCTGATCATGATTCACGTGTATGGGAAGTAAGAGTCTCACACGCTTTTCCGATCGAAATAAATTCAAAAGCGAAGTCGACAAGTCACCCTCGGGGTACAGCGATTGCCATCTTTCGAAGCGATAACACTATATATATATATATTTTTTTTTTCTTACTTCATTGAAAAGAAAGGAGATTTTTTCCCTCCTCGTAAAAACACATCCGCAGATTTTTATCTCAAGCTATAATAAAAAATGAAATGTCTTTGCGCCATGGTTTTTTCAATTTTTTTTTAACGCCAGTGTAGTTTACTATGGACAGTACTTTTTCATTCATATGCATCGAGAGTCCATCATTTCCTGGCTATTACTGACATTTCAAGCAATAAATCTTCGTCCCGTTATCGCAAATAATCCTGCAATGCAATGCTCGGTAATTTCAATCTCAGCTTTGGACAAATTTCAGAAATTAATTTCCAATCTCCGATCCCACCAGGTGTAATATCCGCATAGCTCGCACCTTGCGTCAAAGGAACCACCGATACCAAGTACGATTCTCTGAAACGCGGCATCTTCCCTTCATTATAGGGTTTTGATTATGATCGATACGCGGTGCGAACGCTTTAGAGCGAGCCTATAATGATAATGAAGAAAGTTTGTCCGATATCCGGACCGCGTTACGTCAGAACACCAATTATAAACCGGAAAAGCCTCAAATGAGTAGAACACAGATGGCAGAAATAATCGCGAGACATCCCCAGTATAGCCGCTCGTTATAGGTACCCAAGATGCGGAACCCAATCACCGCACCAAAATTGCCAATCAAACCCTTGTCGAAATGGCTCGGACAAGGTTACGACTGCAGGTAGCTAATATCGCACGTCCGTTTCATTTAGAAGTTGATGAAGCTGCAAGCTCCCAGCCATCATGCCGACTATTTGAGCGACTTAATGCATTCATTCGTTTGTCTGATAAACTAAATGTGTATACTTTGCTTTTGCGAGAAAATACGTCGAAGCATTCAACGCTTTCTTAGCAAGACTTCAGACTCGTGAAAGGACGGTGAAGACAGAAGACCAATAGTCAAGTCCTGAAGAGCAAAACAAGACGACAAAGACCGCATTGTGAGCTTTCGAAAGTCCGTAAAAAAGGAACTCCGCAGAAGTAAAAGGTTTTTCACTTCAAAGTTTAAAGAGCATCGTAAACAGTGTAGAGAGTACAGTGTGTACAAAATTATAGTTCCTAAAGCGTGGAAAAACCATTATCGTTGATCTTTTTCCCCCCAATTTAAAATAAGAAAACACTCAAGTTTGAATAAATTCATTGAAAACTTGTCGCATATGTCAGTCAATTACCTTCAATACCAGGAATATTATCAGGATCCTTCAGCCAGCATCATGGATTATGCTCAAGGTGCGAGTAACAGCCACAAAATCGTCACTGTGATCACAGGCATGCAAAACTAGTCCAACTCTGAGTTTCACGAGATAATCAAGATACCACGGTATGCCGATTGCGTGAAGCCGAATCAGTTTTGAATAAAAGTATTTCGCAGCGTGCTTCCACCACCGGTCCGAGTTTGAAACTGAACTTCGAGCAGCGGGCCAGAGTATACAAATATTGTGAGGGTGAATTCGTATTTACGTACATTCTTCAAGAACTAGTTTACTTATTGTTAGGTCCGGCGTTCGTGGAAGCGAATATTAGTGAGTTCAGAAGTCGACTTGTACACCGATATTCGTATATTCAAACTGGATTTTTTTTAGCATAAAATAACAAAATGACCAGATACCAAAATCACACGAATTTCGAATATGCTACACGTATTTGAAACGAAGATGAGTGATGGGTAATCACTCTAGTGTGACACTATCCATAAAACGACCGATGATGTGAATAACTGGGTTATTACTTGGTCAGACTTTCCGGCGTATAATAAACAATTTATACCCGCGTGTATTCCATTGTAAATGCTCAAGTCCGAGGTTTAATCTGGCAAAGCTTAGCGATCCACCGCCACATTCATCCCCCAAAGACCCGCAAAATCCACCCATTCATTGCGCAACCCGGCACCCTTTTCGTCCCGCGTTACCTTCGCCCTCGGCCGCACTAGCCTACCATTAGCCGATTGTGTTCAGAGGTAAGCAAGTGTTAGTTCGGATCTCCGAGCTCCTCAGATGTAAATTGTAACCAAATGGCGTAAAGTAGAAGGCTGTGTGCCTACTCCGGTGAACGAGGAGATTCGTGACGTCTCATATAATGTCAAGAATCCCTCGTCCGGTGTTCGTTGTATATTCATACGAAAACAAGGGAATTACAGAGGCATTCTTGATGTTTGCAATCGCGTTCCTAACGTAAAAATTATATTCTACTTGTTCCCTAACTCGTGCGACTCTCTCAAGAGCGTATACAAAGAGTGAGGAACCGATACCGAGTTTTTTATTTTGCGCAGTTAATATTAAATTACGTCGAATACTCTGGTCGAAACTACGAACACAGCATTGAGAAACAGACACACCGTAATAAGGTTCAATCAATTACCTCGGAATGATCAATGAAGGCAGTCGACTATTGAAAGAGCTGCAAGAACAAGTATATCAGAAGGAAGGAAAGAGAAATTGAGATGAAGCTGATAAAAGATTTCGTCACTCGAGCGATTTTAAATATTAACAGTACTTATTTTTCGACAGGATGGGACGTTAAATGAAGAAATCAAGACTATTGAATATCATGATAAAATAAGAGAAAGCGCTCGCGTATCTCTCTGATATTTCAATCGAAAAATGATGATAAAATTTTTAATAATTTTCGCTCGACCTCCTCCATAGAAGCGCGAAAACCGTTCCCTCGGAATGATCAGAAGTTTTCCCTTCAGAAGTTTTGAGAATAATAATTATCCGTATCGCAGCTCGTAGTGAGTTCACCTGCAACTGTTTCAAAGTTCCCATTGGTATAGAAGACCTGCGAACGGTCTTCTCGTCACTGAAAAAGTTCCCTCGCACTTCCGTTCGAAGCTTTCGCGGGCAAAAGAAAGCCAACAAAATCCTTTGCCGAGTCCCTTGAGAGATCTGACAGTAGCAACCTACACCTACTTTTGTACCCTCTTCCATTACTGTCTTACCTATACTTTCTCCTTCAGTTCTTCTACATATTCCTTTTTTAAAAGATGTTTTTGCAGAAAAAGATATGGCTAATTCGTTTATATGGAAAAGTTCCTCGCCTCGTTTGCAAGGGAAATGCAAACCACAGTACAATAGTTCTTAAATTTCTCTGAATCAGCCGGTGACGACAGCGTCTTTAGCAAGATATCGTAGCGAAAGAATGAAACAGCGATACCATCTAAGAGTGACAAAAGAAAACGCGATGGTTGACATACAACTCCTTTGAAATGTTAGTCGGTTTTTGGAAAAACTCACACTCCTGTATAATTGTTTATACCGGCATGAAAAGAGCAATTTTTTCCTACATACTTGAATAAGGGTAATTAAAACGATGAAAGAGGATTTTCATCTCTTGCGCGGCAGAACACCGGTTCAAATGTCTGCCAGCATGACGGTAAAAAGTATGAAATGTTTTCACTTTGTCCAGGATATCGGGTGGAAAATTCGGAACGGTATTTCGAGCAGACACAAAAAGTATATTAATTTTTTACCTCCGGCGCTGAAGTGACGAGGCCGGCGGACAGAGGATAAGATAGAAGAGAGTGGGCGGAGAGGGTGGAGAAGAGGGGAGGCGACAGCCCAGGAACAAGAGCTGAAGGCGCAGGGACGAGGATCCGGTTCTTTTCATCCATCCATCCGGCGAGACGGTCATCTCTTTTGTCCGACGTTAAATATTACGTATTCTTTGCTAATAGCCAAGAGTGAGAGAACTGAATGGAAGAAATGGTACGGAATGTTGGTTGCGCTCTCTCTGCTTTTCTTACGAATAAAACCTACCGCTGCCCACCATTCCGGCCGATCCAACGTTGCAGATAGCAACGAAAGAATTGTCCTTAAGAGAATGGTGGGAAAAACAGCGTTACAGGAATGCTTCGTTCTGATAAGGTTACTGAAGTGTCCTGAACTTCGGCATATAATAATGCATCGTATAACCCAGTCGAGTTTACTTTCATTAGAGTGTTTGAATGAGGTTTCACCATGGAATATTAGGCTTGAAAAATTTGCAACCAAGCGCAATATAGAAATTGGCGCAGATAAGCTGTAGAAAAAAAAGTTGTGGGGTGTAACACGGAGCTGTAGGACTTTGACAATATAATGTATGTTTTTTGAGATGCCTTCAAGCAAAGTTGCGTCCCAACTTTCAGCAAAGGGTATACAGTCAAAGTTTTTTCTTTCCTTGGGATGGAAAATTGGATTTTCTTTCCTTCTCGCTAACTCCATTGAGAATTGAATAACGCAGGCACATCGCGCGTTACATAGATCGAGACGTCAGTCGATCAAACTTGTCACTTATGGAGTCAATTATACGAAGGTAACAAATCGACGTGGGAATTCTTGGGGAATATTTGAAATGCTTTTAGAGTGACAGTTGAAACGAGACGTTCGTTATTCGAGATCCTCGGTCCATAGTTTGATACCCGAAAGTGGAAGTGGGCATGCGAGATGTAAGTGAGTCCAGCTGAACACCTCGACCGAGGTGACAATCGCAATTTTTCGAGCCATAGTGCAGAAGGTCTTGGATTGAATTAGCGAGCTTGACGAGTTTCGTATTAATAACGGAGTGGCAGTCTAGCATTAGATAAGATATTCGCTATTTCCAAGTTTTGGAAGGCTTCGGGGCCTCTGGGACGTCACGTAGATCCAGGACGCGGATCAAGTTATTAGTTCGTAATCCTATACGTGATAATGAAACTCCTAAGACTACCCTCGAACACTGCAGACGCCATTTAAAGCCAAATTTCACTAGGCAGAAAGTAAACTGCGTACCCCAAACGCGTGTATCGTACACAATTAAGTGTATTACAAGTAATTATAATCAAAGATGAAACCCCGGTAAGCCCAAGTGCCTACCTCGGAACACGCTGAATTTCCATTCCGCCATCACCGTCAAGGGAATGACGAGGCGGATCTACATCGCCGGGTTTCTTGTGCGTAAGCATTTTGAAAAGTGGCGGCTACTTTTTCCTCCCCTTTTTTGTTCCACCGTACTCGGCGTCGTCGGAGTGCCGAGAACCTCTTGTGCTAGGGTAAGTAATATATGCCTCACGGAGCAAAGAATAAAGTTGGCGAAGGTGGATGCCTGTATTTGTCATACACAGAGTAGCTAGAGAAGTTGGTTGTCGCGAAGGTGATATTACGCTGAACTAATGGACGAGGAGGTGCCGTCGTTCGACTGAAACGACACAGTGAGGGGATGCTAAGAATGCCTTCCTCTCTTGATGGGAATATTACATACATCTGATGAAATCGCGAAAGCTGCAGCTATTAGATACAATCTTCTGTCTCGATTTGAAAGATTGTTTATTTTTTTCCCTCAAAGTAAAATAAGGGAAAGAAATAGGGAAAAAACTTAAAATAAACATACAACAGTGCTTGGAAAATAATATTCCAACAATTCTCGGTGCGACGTATATTATTCATGCACATGATACAGTTCAGTTCAAAAGTTACAATGACACTGACGAGAGCGGCGAAGGGGACTGCCATAAACCGATGTACTCCAGAGAGAGATGAGTTACTTGCGAGCCCCAACGACGACGTGGGCAGCGGGAATATAGCTCTGCAGGGTGTAATATGTATGAAAGCTTCGACAAAATATATAAAAGCTGAACGTAACTCTACACCGTGTCGATAATACGACCTGCACGTTCATTTGGTGCTAACGTCAGAGAGTCCTGAAAGTATCAAACGCGTGGTCGCGGATCATGTGGAGGAATTTTTACGGCTCAAGATTATTTCTCCAGGCCTTTCACCTCGCAGGTGTTGGTCGAATAAACGGATCGCAGATTAAGTTTACTCCTATGGGATTCGTGGTCGACAGAAAAAGTCGAAAGAAAAAGAGGATTAGAGAGAGAAAAGAACTCGGCCCTCCTCGTGTACACGTATACATTAAATGTTTTATCCGGAGAAGATTTTTTGACGGGTGCCGGATTATTTTTCAAGAACATCTTTCCCACAGGGGTTTAGCAAGCTTGAGGTGTAAGTGGAATTCGTGAATGGCATGGATTATAGAGAAAAAAAAACACGTTATTATCAAGTGACAGGGAGTCTCTACTGCAGGCTTCATAATCCGCCGTTTAAACATATTAATTCTGATGGAATAGAATACGTCGATACACGTATTCACAAATCTGGATCAGTGCCAATGCTTTTGCCAGCAGTTATTAAAATCAAATAGTTTTACTTGATTTCTCCAAATGTTCCTTTCTCTAGTGAAAAATGATTGAAACCCGTAGTCCGCTACCGACGAACGTTGATAGAAAAGGCGATTTTTCGATCAAACTGTGATTGAATATTCCATTTCAATATTATTCTAGATTCAACAGATCTCGCTGTATGATATCAAGCAGAAATTCTTTCATGGATTCAGATTCCTACTACCGAGTTTAATTAAAGTGAAAGGTGAAATATACACCAAATATGTATGGGCCTTCGGTGTACAGCGCGAGAGTATAAGGCAAATACACAAGTTTTGCTTTGAAGGTACTTATAGCTCGTGCGAAATTATATTAACCAACAGATTAGTGGACTTAGCTGTAACAAGTTGAAGCTTCTTGTAAAAAATGACTCACTTGATCTGGCACAATTTTATTACATCCCTGAAATATGATTATACGATCGACATGATTTACACATAATTATGAGTTCAGCCGGAAAGAGAAGTACCGCACAGTAATTCCTGAAAAAGGATTTGATGTGTGAAAGGAAGTACGAGGAAAACAATCAATGGAATTTCCGATGTTGACTAAAAGCGACGTTCAACAATGCTAATTAAACCAGACTCGGTTAGCCACTCGCATAATTCAGGTAACCGCAGTAACCCGTTATCCCTTGGAATTGAAACATCATAATATGATTAAATTCACTCCGATGAAACAAGAACTTTTTACACATTGTGCCGTGTGGACGATTCGAATAAACCTTACAAGCGACCACCGACATCAGTAATAATAATCACAATAATAATTACTACACGTTACTTCGAATATGTCCCCATGAACGATCAGCTTGTACAAAGTGAGGGAGGGATGGGTTGGTAACCATCATTACGCGTCCAATATTGTCTGGACAGGTGAATAGTTGGTCAGATAATTTCCCAGGATAATGTATATCGTGTACAACTGCCATAATGCAACATCAATTCAACGGTGTTCCGCCTGAGCTGCTAACACAAATATAATATGACAGATTGTGAGGTTTAATGGTATACCTACTCTGACAGCTTTGTAGGCAACCGTTCGACCTAAATTCACGTATCGCACAACTCGCTGACGCTTGTCCCTTCTCAGGTTCCACATGATCGCATGGATTTCAGGATTGCTGGTTCCAGTAAGCATCAAAGATCAGCTTGCTTCGTCCTCGCAACTCTAGCTTCTGCCTAGCTAAAGAGCGATTCTGGGATTTTATCATCCACTTTTACAGTCGTTGGTGGTCCTGCAAAAATACCACTGATCGAAATTCAATCTCTTTCGCGATAGAGAAAGTTTTCTATGTAAGACGTTTTTCTTTCAATTCCGCAAGATTTACCGAAGAATGTTTTTTACTCAAAGCGAGATTCCAGAAATTTTTGCCAAAGCACACGGTTGAAGAGAACAAGAAAAAAACACCTGCTTTTCAGATATTTACAGGGGTTGCTTGAGCGGAGTTTGACTCCAGTGATGCGGTAACTCTAGAGAGGATCATAACTTCAATTCCTGTACTTTATCTCGTTACTCCAAGTTTAAAGTGATGAGGATATGCAATTACGATACCGGAAATTACCGGTGGTTACGGAAAACATAGCATATAATCACCACCGGTAGACGTTTGGTGTTATCGCCGTGTTCCAACGAGGCTTAATTAACACATCTAGAGACCTTCAACAATAAAAACGAATACACAAAAAAAATTGACTGAATCTGATTATCAAGCATATGGATAATGTAACAAATTCAAGAAGTCTATCGTACGGAAAACAATAAGAAAACAACTGTTCCACCTCGGACTGAAAATTTCGTGGTAAAAGCTTTGTAAAAGTACCGGAAGACCCGGGCGACACTTGGCAGATGCGGTTGAATCGAGAATCGATAGTTGGTCTGCAATGTGCGGTAAAAAAATCTTCATCATATACGGCTGGGAATTCCATGGCCAAAACGTGACGGAAGAATAGGAAATTTTTTTTTTTTTTTACCAAATTTGGCAAAGGTGTAGGTATATTAGATGTTTCAGGGGGTTCGTTTTGCATTCACCAGACGTTGTTTGCTTCGCTGAATCTCTTGCATACAAAGTAAATAAACGGTTCAACCTCCTCCTTTCAAAGCGACATGTCACAACGTTTACTTTGGTTTTCAAACATAGGAAGAAAAATGAAGAAAACGTAATTACATCAAACCCAAGCCTACGTACGTCTCCCAATATCGCGTACAGCGGTTGGTACGTTTGCACGTTATACTCGCAAGGTACATAAGCAGCTCAAGGTGTTCTCTCGACTACATTTGCTCGTGATGCAGTTGAATTCAAGTATGCACACGACGCAACGTACATTCATACAATTTGTGAAATTATTGAAGCTCCAGCTCTATATCTATAATATGACTGGCTCGTGTTCTGCGAAGTAGATATAACTCGTCAGAGCTTTTCTAGAATTCATCGAATCTGATTCACGGTAAGCTGTGTAAAAAATCAGATGCCTGAACACGTAAATTTTTCTTCATTTATCGTACTTTCATCACAAGCTAGTCGATAAATGTGCTGCGATGTGAAAATGTGCTCTTGGCACTTTAAGATTAAAGGTAGAGAAGCCTCTTCATGATCAAGGAAGAGGAAAAATGTGTTATTTTTATCTACCTGCTGACGAGAATAAGAGCGGCATACTTCAGATGTGCGCGTGTCCTGAGATCGTCAAGTGCTAAGTAGGTTATACACTCGTCCAATGGTATTTCATTTTTGTATATTTTTCCAACGTGTTATTCTTTCCCTTTTCCATTTTATTTCGTTGCTCTATTTCTGCCTGCAAGCCCCGCGACACGCACGTGCTTCCGTCCTCTCGTTCTTTTTTTTATTTCAAGCAATTCAATTTTACCGACCACGCATACAGACACCTGCCCACTTCGCTGTCTGATAATAACTGAACTTTTTTCCCTTCTACCACCGAAATTTCTATCAACGTCACACTCGAAGATAAAGAGAATTATTGTGAGTAAGGAAAGCTTGCTAAATTAGATTATGTCAATTTAAAATTGAAACTTAATTGCAATTAGGTTGCAAAAAACATGAGACAACGATCCCGCCATGGCATTTTTAAAACTGCCTTGAAACTGTACTTAGGCGACGTACTTCTGGCCTGTTAATGAAAATGAATTCTATCAATTCCAGTGACGCTTTTGAATGAAATATTTACCTGCAACAAATACGAATTCCTTTCTCTCAGTTTATTAAAGTAAAACAATTGTCAAATTGAATCACTTCCTCGAAACGAACAGGTTCATGCCACGTTCACCCTCCTTCGAACGTGGTTATTATTATCATTGAATCGGACAAGGAATTACTCGTTTTGAAAAGAATAATTTAGTAAAACTCGGGGAATATCTCTCTTTCGAATAAATCTTTCCTCTGGGGTTTACATACCAAACTTTTTAACCAAATGTAACGTGATAAAACAAACAGAGTAATACAGTAAACTCTGCACCCCCGGAAGGACGTAATTTACAACTTCACTGTCCGCTCTTACTCGCGTTCCAACTCAAGACTCTGTCCACGACGATGCTTTACTCAACGACTACGAGACAGTATTGCAAAAGAGACTATGAAAACGGTGCATTTATATCTACCAGCTTTTCTTTGCATTCGGCCCTTGCCTTCAATCCCATCGCAATTAACTACCGCAAACGTCAAGAGCTCTACCTCGCGGTAAAAATTCTAAAAAACCAGAGATTCATTTTCACTGCAGATTCAAGAGAAATTGTTTCACGGAGAAGAGATTTTAGTAAGAGCAATTACTAATTTTACACGCAGAGCGGCAATAGGTAGCAGGGTAAAAACACCCTTAAAAATTATCTCTCGCTAAGGGATTACAGAGTATACGTTAAAATTAACAGGGTGAGTAAAAATATTTCTTCACGTATTCACACACCTTCCAGCGAATAAAACTTTGCGGCGATTGCGTGTATATACATATATACTTGACAGAGACAGAAGGGGTTGCGCGACCGGTCTTGCCTAACGAATTGTACTTCAAAGTATTCCGCGACCTCGACAGGTGCAGGAGAGCCTCTCAGCCCGCGATGTGCTTCGTTAACTCGTCAGGGGTTGGCCAAGCCGTTTGCCTGCGATGTAGAGGGAAAGAAAGAGAAGGGCGAAGAGAAAGAGAAGGACGGAGAGAAAGGGATGAGCGAGATGAGAGGGATGAGAGGGATGAGAGAGAACGGTGGCGGAGGCAAGTAGCCGTAAGATTTACTAAGATATACGTGCCCTGCGTTCCGACACAGATTCCGTTGGAGCAAGAAATTCCTACCTCTTTTGGTTTTAGCACCATTGGTACGCGACCAATGCCAGCACTGAACTCTGCTGGACTCTTTCGAGACAATATTCTTCGTTTAAAATCCACCCGGGGATGCCGGGGGGCAAAAGGACATCGAGAGCTCGACCCCGGGCACCTCGAGATGCTGTCTCTCTCTCTCTCTCTCTCTTTTCCGTTACCACACACATGTATCTACCTAGGTTTATTGTACCTGCCTATACAAAGTCATACGGTCCGAAAAAGAAATGAAAAGAAAACAGATTTATGGCTCCACTGCCGTCGGATTCTTTCTCCATGAATAATCATTTTTTTTAACGCGAAGATCAAAGTGGGAAAAACGAAAGCGTCGAAGGACATAATTTCTCAGATATATATATATATATATATATATATATATATGATAATGTTAAGGTGGAATTTTTTCTTCTTTTTCTCGTATATTCGTTAATTAAGACCAATTATTATACGACGGAAAATATAAGCAGGGTACCAGACTCCGACGATGAAGCGAGGAATTGACTTTTTTTAATATTGATTAAATTACTCGGTGCGAAATCTTATAAAAATATTTCTGTGAAATAAATGCAAATCGAGGAATATTGTTGAAGCTTTTCATCGAAACACGCGGTGGAAAAGACACCCGACTCCCCTCATGATGCAAACATTGTACGTAATATAATTTTCAACCAGTATAGGCGACCACCGAGGCTCAGGGGTCTGTAATTTTTTGTCCACGACTTTTTTCTTTTTTTCTCAACCCCGAACAAGTCATCCAGTTTGGTACGTTCTAAATAAATTTAAAAGAATTTATTTTGTTGCATAATATTCGGATTTAATAACAGACTTTTTAAGGGTCATGAATATTATGAAGCACGCGGCGCAGCTGGTCGAGTTTAATTTCAACCACTTTTTTCATTTTCATTATGTTCTTCTATATTTTTTCCCTCTCTTCGTTTTTTCTTTATATTTTTCTTCCACGGAGCGAAATAATACGCACCTCATTCTCTTCTCTCCCACTGTACAGCCATTTGCTCTTTCAGAATTATAGAATTCAAACAATCGTAAACAAAAGTCTTATTCTGTAGCACTTCCTTTTTTATTACCAATTCTTTTCACAAACCCGCGTAGAACAAGGGGGCAGATCAGCAATGGTGATCGTGATGTGCCGATTCCCGATTTAAATTAACGACTCGTTTCCCATTTGTTGGCTTTGCCGGGCGTACACAACATTAAAAGTATCTGAACTAACGACCGACGAGCCGACAGTCTCAATTTAAAAGAAATATTTACCCAATTATTTTCATGTCAAACGCTTTTTGCTCGTGCGAAACACCTCGAGAGAAACTGGCTGAAATTTACAACGGTAAATTTTACTCTCTACCTCCGCCGTTAATTTCATTCTCTGCTGCCCGATCCTTCTCATTTTTTTATTTTTACATTTCTTTTTTTCCGCTTGCCGCTTTTCATTTCGTCCCCCCCTTCAACGATATACCTACTTATAGTGGTTAATTCATCAAACGGACACTTGGAGATGAAAGCACCTCACCCGATTAACTTAAGCCGACCTAATTTACGACAGGCATAATTTCCCGCGCTGCATACTGGTGGTTCAATCTTCAGCTTAACCTGCAGTTATTATTAACACGAAAAGTTTAGGTAGTACCGAAATGGACTGTAATTCCGGTCTCCAAACAGATACACACGTTATTCAAGATTTTAGACTATTACGACGCGACCATGAAATTTTTCTGAAAGTCTGATAAGTTCGGAACTTGACTGATTAAAACCACCTCAATGTATAATATCTGGAGTTAACGTCGATCGAAAATCATCCAAAATAATTAAAAATGATTCCGTGACTTTAGATTAGAATGAGGTTTTCCGTGACGAGCGCTATTTGTTTAAGAATAAAGTTCATTTTTTTTCCCTGTGCAAAAATCAATCCCAAGAAAAAATTTGAATTCGATCTATCAAATCAGATGGCCGTGGTGAGTGAGATTCGGTGGAGGAGTGTATATATATAAGCGTGAATGGTGCGGGCGTCGATTAAATTCAACTTGAATTTAAAATTACTCCCGAAGAGCGGCGGCTAGGAGAGATAATTAAACTTATCAGGATCGACAGAATCGAAATCACTTTCGCCCGAGAAGAGGCACTTTGGGCTGGCTTCCTTATTTACTCACGAGAGGCCCGATAAGGATGCAGAATGTCTACAGAGAATCCCCCATAAAGAATTCCCCTTTCAGAAGGGATCGTCTATACCAACCGTACCGAAAACCCTCGGCTAAATCCAGATTACGGAGTTTCCATTCGTTTGTCTTGAATTTGTGTATAAATTCGTTTCACGCGACTGAACTAGGAAGAATTTAATCATTTTCAAATCAAGGTCCTCCGGCGCAAGGCGAAACTTCTCTACCCTGAAAATAAATATACCCACACGTTCACGTGCATATGTATAGAGGTATATGATATCACACATACGTGAGGTTCCAACTGGGAAATTATGGCGAAACGAAACAGGCAATTCGGTTCGTCTCAGGGTGGCCCAAGTGTCGCCTAGCCTCCCGAGCCTACCTGACCAACTTCTGAGCAAATCAAGAACCTCGGTGCTCCAAAGCTTTCCGAGCCCCGCTGTTTGTATCGTATCCCGTGAGGGTGAATTCAATTTCTCTTCCTCTTTCCTTCCGCAGGTCCACACGTAACACTCTCGCTTCGCGAAATACGCGATCTCTGATGATATCATTGCAGCCAAGCCCTCGTGAAGCGATACATGTACTTGGACTGTTTGAGTTTAAGAATTGCACATTTCACCTCTTTGGAGTGCAAAGAAATCATCACGAGAGCCTCGGTTCTCGAATATGTCGTTTCAGGTCGACAGTACCAAGTTTCTGTTTCATCCGCTATACATAGGTATAGAGATTCATGCAATCAAGTATAATTTCTCCTCAGTCCAAGCGGGTCCAAAGTTTATTCGAGAAGTCAGAAGGCCAGTTTCCTAGACCTAGATAGACGGTTGAGTAGAAGCTGTGCGTGTACCAACGAAGATCAAAGAACGACTGCACGGGTAAAGTTTGTTCGTTGAACAAGCGAGAGTCATCACCAAACTCTGAATATTCCGACGTGCTACCATTTTGCACGACACAAAGTCACGGGAATGCTCCACTCGATGGAACAAGTAGACGTGCGGATGTGGATACAACCGAAATACCTGAGTGGTGGTTGAGGTAGAAGAAAAAAAAAAAGAAAGAAAAAACGGAATAGGGATAAAAGATAAGAGCCTTCTCGCGCATAATAATTACCCTGCGGCGTCGGTGCATAAAACATAGTTGAAAAACGTGAGGGTGTGGGAATATATATATTTTGCCCAGTTATACGCGTCGGTCCTCGGGTAACAGAGCCTTTTGCCCGGCATGCCGCATGGCGGCAAGATTCACGTCCACTTTTTTGCGCCCAGCGATCCTCGACAGAATAGGGGTGGAGGTGGAAAAAAAAGATAATTGTATTTTATGAATTCGAGATAAGCCGAGAATGCCTGGTGGGTAACGGGGGCGCATAACATCAACATAATTTTCAAGAGCTGTGAGGTCACATTTCCATAATGGGATGCATCGAAAGCCGCAGCCACGGCTATGCGCCGTCTCGAGCAAAACGTCGAAACGGAGCTCCGCTATGCTTCACCCCATGCTCCATCGCGAGACCGCTGGAAAACTGTACGGGATTTCCCACAGCCTCCGCGGTCCGTTGATGGATGAGAATTCCTCCCCGGCGGTCAGCGGTAAACGTGGCTACTAGCAGCTTATACTTATCTATACTGATCCGTGCGCCATCCACCTCAAACCTATCTCTTACGACCTCGCTCATCGTCTCCATCAGCAGCATCCCCGATACTTTAATTCGAATCTCCTATAGCATGGACATCCCTGAATCGGGGTTGCTGGTTCAATCGAGTTCTATACCATGATGGTCGGATCTTGATTGAATTTGAAGCAATCGTTATGAACTTCTTACAATTTTCTTATTGAGAAGCGATTTGTTTTTTCTCGCATTGTTTAAGAATAATGAGAAAATTCATCAACTCTAAAAAGCTTGGCAATGAATTTTCACAACGTCAAAGACAAATCGTCCGTTTGTAGCTCACGATGAAAGCTTCCGATTGTAATATTAAACATCAAGAGTGATGTGAGTGTGCACACTGTCCCCCGGATATTTACGAGGCATTTCCGCCCGGGTAACGGAGTCATAAATGACGGGTCAACGAGTGGGTACCTCGCGGGCGTGGCGGAAGTGAAGGTGGGGTTGGGGGTGGGGGTGGGTATCCCTCGCGAAGCTTGACGTGACCTCCGCGTCCCGCGCGACCTCCGCGACTTCGTCATCTCCGGCAGCATTGCAGGATGTGACGTATGAGGGCAACAGAGTATATACAGAGGGAACTTAAGAGGCATTTTGGCCGTATACTAATCCTGTTAGCAGGACCGTCACGTTCAAGGATTTATCCTGGACTGTCAGCAGCTTAAGAGGGTCAGCGCATAGCTACGGTATAACGTGAACACCCCCTTATATCGTCAGGTAATGCCGTCTCCACCCCTTAATCTACTTCAGTTCGCGTTCCTACTGTGAAGAGTAAATTTGTACGAGCTGAATGCCAAGAAAGCCGTTAAATTCTGTTATTGGTACTCCTCTCAGCCGCGTAACGGAAGTTTGAAAACGCAACGTTGGCCGTCGAGATCTTGACGCGATTAATATCCCAAAGGATAACGCTGGAGAGCCGCGGCAAAGAGCTACGCCCTCCACCCCTCTCAAGAAAAGTGATCCTTACTGACTTAAGAAATTAAAGGTCACTTTCCACTTCCCATGAGGGGACCAAGAAAACGAAGCTACACGGCGCAAAGCTGAGCACTTTAATATCCGCAGGTACATAAACTGTACCGCTTCAAATTGGCACAATTCCTTGTGTGTATATATATTTGTAGGTATTACATAGGTATATACTCATCTCTCTTTTTCATTGCATTAGCATATCACGGAAAGCAACTTGTGCAGCCGTATTTTATACGGGGTGATCATTTTTTAAGAGTGTACGGAATAGTATAGGAGTGAAGGAAATAACCGTGGAATTTGTATTCAAATTGGAAATGAGTTGATGGAAATATTCTGATAATATGTGTATCACATCCTGATGTCAGGCAACTCGCAAACGAATGGTAAAGTCTTATTGCAAGGAAAATCGTGCAGAGTACCGTCATGATATAGGGTTCCACAATCCTTTAGGGATCATTCTGGTTGTCCATGACCTCAGTTTAAATGTCGATTCAAACGAGGGTTTGGCATTTTAAATTTCAGCAGTTGGAGGTTCAACGTAGAGATTGTCCTTAAATTTTGAGGAGTTACAGGATCAATGTAGGTTTTCTAGGTTCAGTTTCCTTCAAAGTAAGTTCATGATGAACCTTGGTAGGGTCACATGTGTGCGCTAAATTCCGACGCGGGCTCTTAAAACCGTTTTTACTCTTTGAAATTCGTCGATATGCTCCGTTTTACAGTCATTCGATTCATCAGTTAACTGCTCGTTTCAACTTCGCAGAAAATGGAAGCACTGGTTTATGGAACATAAGTATGACCCTGCATCTGGTAAAAGGTACCTACGTTCGACACAGAATCAAAACGTGAACAGGATACCTACGTACATGCAGGGCAGCCACGAAACAGGATGGAAAATAAATCGAAACGTGAGTCGAGGAGAAGAGAGGCGAAGAGAGAAGAAGAGAGGAGAGAAAGAGAACCGATGCGTGTGTTTCTACGTGCAGTGGTGAAGATCGTGGTTCAGGCGGTATTGAAATTGCAACAGCGTTCTAGCTTGGGTATGGGTCACGACATAAGCATGAGGCTCTAATCACGGGATGGTCGAGCTACCAGGTTTACTCCTTACGAAAGCCCTCATCAGACTAATTCACCTACCTCAATCACTGCCGGCTCCATCATACCCTTCGTACAATATTTTTCCATGAAAATATCCTTCCCTCAATTACCTCGATCAGAATCATGAGAGACGGGGAAAGAATCTAGAGTGAAAGTACAATATCGCTTATAAGAATTTTATAGCTGTCTTTTTCACCTGCAGCCTTCGCATTCTCGGGCCAATAAAGCCGAATAACATCACCGAGGGGTTTAAATAAAACTATTGATTTTTGATTCAGAGAAAAAAATCAGGGTACGGGAGAAAAATATTTATTCCCGCGTTATGATAGAGAAAATATGTTATTAATATTTTAATTAACTATGTTCGCTCAAACGATGGTGGGCATATGTTTTTGTTAGAAAGAACCTGATTAATATATTTTTCGCCAAATGTAGGCACTTCAACGCTGATTAAATTTGTTATAATTTTAAGATTAATTTCAATTTTATCTTACAAATATGATAAGTATTCGTCAATTTCGTCATGCCACGGATTTACCCGTTTACAGTTTGCAAAGAGAATACGATAAAGTAGAGGCTATCGTAGGGTCAGAAAAAAATTTTGATTAAAAACTATTTTCAACGGTCCGAATGACATCATCCGCCGAATCCGCCGAAGGCTCGACGGATTTGCGCCGAAGAGGGAGGTCATTTGGCCGTTTTAAACTCCTTGGCTGAGGCGAAAATGGTGACGGAGATCTTCCGGAATTCGGAACGAATTACCGGGTCAGAATATCCCGATTTTGCCAGCATTGGTTTTCACTCTCACTTCGCCCCAGAAGTGCAGTTCGTCACCATCCATAACGAGACTTTGGAAAAGGCTGGATATAATCAATGGATGAAAGGCAGGACTCTTTCTAACGGAAAACGAGTCTGGGGATCTCTCCACATCTCAGGCGTTTTCAACAATCACGGTTTACCCACGCCGTTAGGCTTTATATGCGAGCTTCCGATCTGGCAACGTGAGCAATTGACTGTCCTGCACGGTTACCCCCAAATTGAATTATAGTAATAAAGATATTGTAAAGAACGTGCGAGTTGGTATTCATTCCTGTACACTCGGAAAAGAGCTTGATCGTTATGACCGAAATTTAGTCCTGAAGACGAAATTTTAGCGTTAATATATATCCGAGAAAAAATTGTATTCACAGCACCAAAAATTTTAGTTGATTTTATAGTGCGTAGAAAATAGAATATTTTGTCGTTTTGACCAAACTTTGTCTACCGAACAGATTTAGTGAAATATATGAAGCAATTTAGTTAAATCTACCAGGACGTAAAAAATATTTTGATACTACCGTAAAACAAATATTTCGTATTTATGAGTTCATTGTATTCAATAGACTTTTTATATTTAGACCAAAATATTGTATCGCCACGGTAAAATTTTCTACAAAATGCATCGATAAATTAATTTAAAAGAAAAGCATAAGTTTTGTTAATTTTTATGTTTGTTCAATGAGTGCCAAACCGGTTCAAGTCTCGCAGCCAATTAGCCTAGGACACGATAGACTTATTTAGATTATTTACACTTCGGAAATCCGGTCTATAAATATTGACATCATAAACTCCCACCTGACAGGCAAAAGCACGTAAGGCCATAATATCCTATCAAAAAAAAGTCCATGCTCACATAAAAACTTTAAGAAGTTTAGAATATCGTGCAGTGATAAACGGTCGTAATTTAATCGGATAATATAACGTATCGTATGTAAATACAATATTTTTTATATAATATATATATATATATATATATATATATATATACACCGACCTATATCACAGCAAGGGGTTTGGCCGCCCAACCCTTGTCGTTAGTATAATCTTGAAAAAAATAAGTACGGAAGCTCGGAGGGGTTTCGAGTTGAGAAATCGAAACGTATACTAAAGGCTCTTTTCGTTTTCGTTTCAGTTTTTTCCGTCATTGACTCCGTGTTTTCATTTATTTTCTCTATTTCTCATTCTGCTCCACGTGAACTCGTAATAAACGTTCGAGCGTCCGGGTGGTAGTAAATTTAAGCCAAAACTTAAATGAAACTTTTCTCTGTACCTGAAACGGACAAGTTAGTTTGGCCGATACGATAGCCTCCAACTTTAAACTAAAATACCGCAAAGCACCGCATAGGTATACCGAGGTCCACCGGTCAACTTCAAAGTCACAGCTGCAGGCAACTACCTCGATCAAAGCTCCGATACACCGAGAGATGGAATTGACAGTTACAACTTCACGGTGCAACTAAGCTGTTGCACAGGAAAAACTTAAACGAAGAAAAAAGCTAACGCAGTTCTCGCTCAATTTAATTGTTCTTCGCAGAATCTTCGAAGGTATTCACTCGGATTGTAAAAACTAGACGAGTTCGAATTCCTCGATTTTGCTCGGTTAAATGTTTAGACTTTTCTAATCATAAGTACAATCCTCTAGTGAGTACACGAGTCCAAAACTTGCGACTTATACTTGCATGTTTGAAGCGAATTCAAACGTCGAGATTAAAATTACGTTGAATTTTGATTATCATCGGTAATGAAAAGCATCCCATTTCATGACTTGGTATCCATGTGTATATACGAATGTCAGAAAACTCTGGCCAATAAGACGTCTTTTACTCAGAGAAGAAAAATTATTACTTGGCATATAACAACTCGGAACGATCCAGATACCGTTCGTAAAAATCAGCATGGTTATAAATATACCGAGTTTATAGGTCCAGAGTAGGAAGTTTTTATTTGTCTAAAAATTATTGCCCAGGGTAGATAATGGCCTGCAGAGGGTGAACTCGATTCATCGTATATCCCGGGGTAGAAGTTAAAGCATCGTTCACCCGGACACGACAGTAGAATACTAAACTACAGATGTGTACCTATACAGTTTCATAGTAAATATTATTATTGGACATTGCCTGCGTATTCGTCGAGTAAAATAGGTGACACGGACGCGTAAGTGAAACGGAAGAGTCAAGAAAGAGTCTTGAGAGTGAAAAGAAGGAGTTGGTAAGTAGTGGTAAAAGGTCCCTTTGAATTCGTCTCGCGACATCAATTTGCCTCAAACCCTCCGACACGGTTAGTTACAAACGAGCCTCTTCTTTCGAGGAAACAGACTCCGACCGACATGCCGTCTCTTGTATGTGCTTCGGTCTTGGCGCGAAGGAAGCTTCCGGGAGTTAATTCCGAGATAAGAAGGGAGATCCGTCTTTAGCCCGGTGTTTGCGAGTCATCTCATGCGCGAACGTAATAAATTTCATTCCGCGGCAAAAGAGGTCCCTTAACAAACGAGCTGAACCAACGCCGCCCCGTTATAATAAGGACCCACATTGTATACCTACCCGGCACCCATACCAGCAACCCCCCAAGCGAAGACCAAACAGTTTCGCGGTCGACTCGAGGAGAGGACGTATAACGACGCGGATCCCGACCTCCTGGAGGAGCACAAGCCTATACTGTCTACGTGGATAGGTACTTAACTAGAGGAATCAGAGGCCCGGGTGGCCGCGATGTGAGTTATGGGGGAGCGCGTTCATCCGGTGACCCGATAAATCACCGGACGGCCACGATATTTCGAAAACAGACGGAGATATTACCGATGCTCGTAATTCGGAGATACGTCTTTCCGAAAAGAGTCCAATATCAGAGATTCTCTGTACCTGTGTAAATAAATATAACCTCCTTTTCCCCTGCCTCGTTTCCCCCTCTTTTTTCGAACGAAAGGGTGAGAATGTTCTGAATTACGGATTTGGTATATCAGGTTAAACTGAGCGTGTCCTTCCCAGTCGAAAGCCGAAGGGTTTTACCGTCGAGAAACAGTTCGGTCAACTAAAGGGTGAGAAAGGTTCTATACGAGTGCGGTTGGACCGGACGTGAGAAAGCTGGGCTACTTCGGTCAGGTTCGATTCGGTTCGACCAATCTCTCTCTACCCACGAGCCAAAGTTTAATGGTTGAAAATCAAGCCCAGCACGGTGAATAACTGTCACGGTTAACCGTGTGACATAATTATTACCGTCATCGTTCAGGGCCGTATAGGTATAATGGACTTGCACTCGTCGATACATATAACTGTTCCGAGGATTGTTTCCACCTTCAGGTACCTGAACCTTGAATAACGTGCAATATAGTGCAAGAAAAAAATGTCCTCAAATGGTACGCTGCAAGCGCCGAAGTTTCAGGACAGCGCGATACTTCGTTACTGGAATAGTTCGAAGAGGGAAGAAAACGGAAAAGGTCAGAGAGATGAATTGGTCCATTTGTCCCTGCTGAGCGATTCGCCATTCACAGCCACGTCGATGCTGCGCGTGTTGGGTGCTGCGCATACGTGGTGGTGAATATCCGTCTCCGTTCAGGAATGTCTACTTCCATTGCTTTTTATAGGTTTGAATTTATACGTTTCGTGCGATTTTCCAACGGGTAAACGGAGAGTGTTTGTACAGACCGCACCGAGATTCCGGCTGATATTTCTGAGAGCGTAATTTCTGCAGAGCGATGCGCGGGGATTCGCGTGCTTTGGAACGTGAACTAAAAGGACGAGGTGCAAAGTGAGACAGGAACGACTCACAGCCGCTGTGTGTATATTATTCGTTTATAAGATTTCCCGACGTTCGCGAGAGTTTGCAGCGGGAAATCCCGCCCCGTCTAAGCGCTTAACGGCGTAAATATACCTGCGTAATATATTCAAAGACCTGGAGGACTTCCTGCGGCAAAATCCTTGCCTCGCTGCGGCAACTGAATCTCCTGAATTGTGGTCCTAAAGTCTGACAGTTGGCTGAATCACGTGCAAACGCGAAACGCTGACTGAAGATACCGTAAAACGCAGTAGTAACGCTCGGGCAATGGTCAGACGTTGCGCTGGCAGTTTAAACGCCGAATTATAAACAGATCGTAAATCTGAGAGACTGAGGAGTGAGAATTGAGGTAAAAACAACAACAGGATCATTGGGTACCCGGTGATTTATTCAACGGCCTCGGCGATTCGACGAAAATCTTGTTCCACGTTTTTGGTATTTTCTTGTTTTTTTTTCTTCTTCTGTTTCCTGTTTCCTCTGCAGTTTCTCAGACACACAATTCATGCGTTGCTTTTCTTCCAGAGTTATACCGTGGCCATTGTTTAGAGTTTTAACGGTTTATGTTGATTTTTCGCTTCTTTCTTTCTTTCCCTTGATAATTTGAATTCAAATCAAGTTTAGGTCAAAATAATGATGATAATATTGAATATTTTCCAGCAAAAAGCGAGCGTGCAGCTCGTCGGATAAAAACAAAAATTCCATAAGTAACTTCCAAGTGCTTATAGTTAACGTAGAAATAGTTGACACAGTGACTTCTTGAATCATCTGCGGTAGATCAGTAAAGGTGTAAATTTGGGCCACTGAGTCAATCTCCAATTTAGTAGAGTGGGTCTTGTCGTTCGTAAAACGTGACGTACTGCCGATGTTGATAAATTTCTCTTACCCTGAATCCTAAAGCTCCTGTATTTCATCTTGAAAGATGACTAGATAAATGTCCGAGGGTAAAAAGGAAGAGAAGAAGAAAAAGCAGTTGAATTTAAGAATCTTCCTGTACAACAGAATTGGTCGCAAGTTCAGTGCAACGACGTTAAAAAAATAGATATTCAAGATTATGGCTGACGTCAGGCCGGATTAAACAAAATACGCGAACGTAGGCGTGACGATTGAAATTTGTCAGAGATTCCGCGGAAAATTAACGGTGATACCACGATACTTGACGACCAATGATAAATAATTAATTAAGCATGACGAGGCAGGTCTGAGATCTTGCAAACGAAAATTACCCTCTTATTTGATGTTTATCAAACCATTCTTTGCATTGCGTTTTAAAATCAACCCTTGATCGATCTCATCCCTCCTCCTCTCTGATTTCTGTGCCGACTTTTCGCTGTCCACTCTCCCTCACTTCCGGTCTTTTAATTCATTTTATTATATTTCGTAATCATAATACTTGTTATTATGATAGCTTGTTAATTGCTTTTTTAATGATCTACTCAATCGTTGGTGGACCAAAGCGCATTACACGAAGAAACGATACAAATTGTATAATTAAGAAAAAAATCCTCCAGTAACGTACAGCTCCGAATTGGCGCACCAAAACCCCATTATCATTACTATTATTATTATCCACCGACAATACCTGGACGAGTGCATAATTCAGCCGATAATCCATATGCCAAACGGCTTGCATCGATCGGATGTTCGTCGGTAGAATATCCAGAACGCTAATAATAGCGGCAAAAGGATAATAAACAGCCGGAACAATGCCAACAATCAATATCCCGTAGCACCTCCAGGTTCAATAAGATAGTCGAGAGAGGGGCGTTAATAGCACACAAATTGAAAGCGGGATAGCTGAGGCGACGACGGGCAACCCCTTTAAATTTGAATTTTATTTTTATCGCCTCTTTGGGCGAATTTTAATATACGTCGAGGGGAAGTTGACAGGACGACTGGAGCCCCACGATAATCCTGGAATAAATTCAACGGTAGCGAGCTCTCTGACAGGAGCGTAATTTATGGGGAAGTCCGTGGTGCTTGGAAAGTTGGAAATTGTCGTGAGGCAAGATCACGTCAAGACATGTCGTATAGAAGGTATACGACTATCGTCTTACCGCCGGAATTCGTAGAACTGTCGTATTCCGGATTTTCTCTTTTTTTTTCGAGGGGGGGATTGCGGAACGTCGGCCTGGTCAGCAGCGTCCAAAATGCCAGCTTCTCTCCACTCGCTCCCAACGAATGGAATACCGCGAAATTATCATCGACATCGCGGCCAACATTCCAGGGTAGCGTGAATCTACCGACATTGACATACCGAGCTAATGAGCCGGTGGTAAACCGCAGAAAAAATTAGCCCTGCTCCCTGGTACGTAGATATAATTCTGTTCAACCGTGACCGAAACGAAGTTATGCAGCGGGTTTGTTAATCACTCGATCGTAAACCGGCCAAGCATGCGAGGGAAATCAAAGCCTGTGATATCAAAGCGCGAGTGATAAAAGCAAAAAAATTACATATATACGTAGATTTTATGACACGCGTTATAAGAGAAATAGTTTGTAAAGGAGGGGGGATTGAGGCGGGCACTCGCACCATGCGGCCGACCCTGGAAGTCACGGTTCTCATCTCTGGGGATTGGTATAATTTTCTAAAAATAAGAGAACAAATCTGCTGTCACAGAAGTGCGCCCGAGCACTCGGATTCAAAAGCTGCGGTACTGAGAACACGATACTGCAAGCGGCGTCCCAGGAAACGGAGACGGTGAGTCGTGATCCCGGATGAAATGTGAGACAGAATAAACTGCTTTTCCCGCAGATGTCGTCGGTCGCTTAAACGCAATGTCGTCACTCAGTGAGCGGCCCGGTAAATTGAATAAGCGAATGAATTTATAAGAAAACCTATTATAATGTAAGAATCTGAAGGGTACGGAGGTGAAAATAATTTGCGAAAATTATTTTTGCACTTCCAAAGACGTGCACGCAAGGGGACAAAAAACAGGAAAAATCAGAGGAAGGAAGTAGAAAAGTGGCACAATCGATGCGAGAGTGAAGAGGATTATTGAAGTCCTGGGGAAACTCAGAAATGTTCCGAGTTCGACGATCGAGATTCCCTTCAGTCGTTCCAACTTGCCACGCGGCAATTTTCTGTACCATCATGGAAGCTCTGGACTCGAACCTTACTCTGGAACCCGGAAGAACTGAGTGCGGAATAATATTAGCCCCTCCTTGATGCCAACTTCACACGATTTCTAATTTCAGACTCGACGAGGTTCTTTAGCGAGAAAAATATCATCTAGAAGCTAATGATGAACAACATCAACGCTCGCCTTCCGGAAGACTCGAGATAATAATAAAAGAAGATAATAATAATGCAATTGCTTGGGTGACTTGTTGTCAAGTAAAGCTTTTCCCCGATCCGTGAAAGCAGAATACGTTGAGCTGCACAACCGTACTGTCGTACAATGGCGACTTGTGTGCCATGAAGTGCTATTGGTCCAAGCACCCGACGCGAGTAATCAAGCGAAAAATTAATTACGTTGCTGAGATACTCTTGCAACAATAATACAAGACTGTGGAAAACGAGGTTGGGCGAATACCGCAAAGTCCGTTGACACGCTCGGCTCTAGGTACTTGCTTTGGGTTTGTTGCGCTGGTGTTTGCACCTTGATGAAATTTGAATGCATAACATGAAGGGGGCTGATTAAGAACGAGAATTACGTACGTCTGTGTACGGTGTTTGTAGGTGCATGAATGTAGAGAGGTGGAACAAAGGGGCATTTTGACACATGACCGTAACTCCGGGTGCCCCCTGCAGTTATTTCGCTGCGTGACGCGGGTAGCACTTTCCAAGACTGTGACAACAATGGCATGCGGTGTGTGTGGTGCACTGGTCAGACCTGGGCACCGTCGCGTCGCGTCGCGACGTATCAACGATAACTGGAAAGGTGGTGAGAAAAGAAAGCGAGTCTGAGTGGGATTGTAGGTGAAATCAAGAGCTTTTCAATGTCGACGCGAAGTGGAACCTAGATTTCATTATCGCAAATGGGGGTAAAACACAAAGGATCTAGCGACGTATGTAACACGTAGGTGCGGTACAGCCTATCGCGTGTCTTAAATTGAAAAGGGTCGAGAAAGGCTCGTGCTTTAGAGGAACGTGTTGGACAAACCACCCCTCATCCCTGCCATCCCCTCCATCCTTCACCGGAAACTTTTTATTCCTTATGCATATACATATATATATATATATATATATATACAGATATTTGTGTTCTTTTCTTTTTCTTTCTCTTCGTGTTCTACTTCTCCTTCGTGATTTTTTTCTCCTCCGCCGTATCTAAAGAAATGTAAATTTACCGAGGACGCAGAGGTTACCGATGACTAGAAGCACGCAGCATATGAATGTTTATTTTCTTCTTGTGTTTTTTCCTCCAAATTTCAACGTTTCAACCGTAATCTTGTAAAAGCTAGCGCCGCACGTTTCACCGCGTCTAGCTAAACTGTGACTGAGAGTTTTACCCTTCCGCACCAACTTACTCTGTATCTTATTCACGAATAAAACGACGTTCGGCGAGACACGTGATATACTGGATATAACGCTGGCGACGTTTCACCTCCATAAAATTTCTTTCGGGTATCGCGCCTCAACCAAAGATCCTAACCAGACCTACCATAAATGTGTCATCGTACACGAAATCAAATTACTCGTACAACAACGCATGAATGTCAGATAGAACCGCAAAACATACTTCGTGTAATAATGCTGTGTACGCCACGCAGGAATATCGCACATATTAACGTTTCAATTCAACCATCCGTTCTACCGTGAACAAATCCCATCCTCATGTCATTCGTAATATCGTGCAGGAATATGTGATATCAAGTTATACTTTGATCGAGCATGCATTCCCTATAATTACTGAAAACTTGACGTAATTGGAACCTTCTGGATCGACAAACCGGATGAAGCGTTAACAATCTGACAGCTGTAGCCTGGTTTGTCAAACGACAAGCCTCGATACGAGTCGCCGGGGCATCAATTACTACATAATCAAACGTAATGCACATTATGAAATTGGTCGTTATTCGTACAAAGATGAGAAGCATAAAATTTGTGCCTCATTCACAAAAATCCGCATTGTTTGAACGACATTCGAAATGATAGTCGACAGCAAAAATAAAAGTTTTTTGCACAAAGTCTTCCTACATGACTTTGGAGCTCGTTAGATGAGCCGATAATGAAGGTAGTGGGTATATATTGCATTAAGTCTAAAACTTCGACCTTTCCTGTCAGCCACCACTTCCAAAGTTATTTAATCAATCAAGTGGGTCCTCCTTTTTCGAATCAATATATCAAGTTTTTCAAAACGTAATCATGAACCCCCTCTTCCCAATAAATAAACATAAATCCAAGATTACATACAGATATCGTTTTCGTATTTAATTACCTATTACCCACTGTATCCCCATGATTTCCTTACGTTCTTATTCATGTTGTTCCCTCAGTGACCTGAAATCAAGAATTTCGATTCCGGTTTCACTGAATCTGGGCAATTAATTAATGTGTCAGAGTTTTAATGAGCCATCATGACTGCAAGGTCCCCCTGTTACGGAATTAAACAAATAAATCTCGTTGTCAAATCAGTCAACAAATCAGCCTCGCAGTGCTTTCGAGCGACGAGTGACGCTTTAACAAAGCGAAAAGCGATCCGTCGGATTTTCGGACATCCCTACTGTCGAGTAATTTCTAAAAAGTATGCGCGCGGGGAGGAGAGGACTTCTTGTCTGACCAGTTTCGTTTCATGCTCGAGTGGGCAAGCTTTATCCAGAGAGTCGATGTGATGGAGTTCGATAGCGAGACAAGAGAGAGGGAAAAGCTTCGACGGACAAAAAAAGGCCGGTAGTAGTAAGTAAGTTATAGTGGGACTTTAGGTCCAGGACGGCGGAAAGTTCCTGGCTAAACCAAGGGTTGATTGCTTTTTTGTCCCCGAGCCCATTCCAGTCGGCTGGAAGGCCGGGTCGCCCTACTCCGAACACTGATATGCACAACGGTCCCGATCCGCATATAAGACGTTCCTTCTTTTCAAAGACCCTCGAACTTGTCGATTTTCAAACGGATCGCCATGGCGACCGTTACAACCTCGAAGAGTGATTTGAAATTCCACCAGAAGATTCGAAAAGAATTTCATTTATTTCTCTGGCTTTTTACTTTTCACCTTTTCTTTAAACTATATTTCCACCGTATTTCATACGAATTCTTAGCCAACTCAAATGCGATTTTTCGTCTGACTATCTCCTGGTGAAAACGTGAGACACGTGTTTCTTTTTCAGGCAAAGTGGTAACTTTTTGAAGTGTATGATAACTCAATACTTACGCCAAGGGTATTTTCAACTTTTATACCTATAAGGTATAAGGTATACATCAGCGAAACGTCGGGTTTCAATTTTAGCAAACACGGACTTAAGGAAGAAGAAAATCCATCTCGCAAGTCGCTTCAGCATGCTTAGCAAAAAAGTAGTAGGTGAGAAAAAATTGCTTGAGTAAAAATTTGATCAATCCGCAAAGCACCTCGTCCAGCTTCTATAACTATAATAACGAGTCCGGTGAACAACATTCGAGTTCCAAGTATAATAGAAGCTAACGACGCTACGCTGTAACTCGGTTGTGAACAAATCCACGCTGTAATTGAGACAGCAATTATAATAATTACAGTCTTCAATTCAGAACTAGACGGGGGATGGAGAGAGCTCTGGAATATGTGTTTAAGGCACGTAATTTTGGTGGCTGTTACAGCATCAAGGCTCAACCTGGAAAGAGGGCTCGTTATCTCAACGTGGAAAGCTCAGACAAGCAGCCTCGTTTGTCACGCGCTGACCTCCCTCGACACGTCCTCTTCTTCTTGTCAGACGTCTACAGTCTCGCTCTCAGGTAACCACCACAGTAACATGTGTACCTCGGAGAGAAAAAACTCCACGCGGGCCAAGGGCCTCATATACATAAAATACATGTATACAATTTCAGCCGACTTCAGAGAGACGAAACGAAAAAAAAAAGTTCACGTGACACGACACGTTCTTCCGCAATCGGTTCGCCCACGATTTCTACCAACCATTCATCATCAAGAGATGTCAAGTCCCTGTATGGCGCTTGATGCGAAATTGCATTTATTACTTGTTTCCGTTTGGGGTTGATCTCTAAGTTTATTAAGCTACTAATAAATGGAATTTATGAGACTCGATTTGATGGAAGTGTTCTATCTGCTATAGTACAACCTGGTTATTTTATAAGGCAATCTGCATTCATGCCAAATCTACGTATTAAACAACAATGATTAAACAAGCGTTGATCTGAAGAGTAATTTCTGGCAGCAAAAATTATTGCTTGTAATAGTTTTAACTCTGAGAAACTATTTACAATTATAATTACCATGAAACAGATTTGATTCGATACTGTAGAATTTTGAGTCATCTATAATTGAAAAGTGAACACCATATAATATCGATCAAAGGCCACCAAAATTACACGCTACTTTTATGCGCCTGCGTATTATGTGTAATACCCGGTGAATAACAACTATTAAATCTACTATTACAAGTCCTGATTGCCACGTGGAATGAGACACAAGTCTGGTGAATAGCGTCGATGGTAAAGTTGTTGCTCGATTCCATATTCGTGTGTTTAATCAATATCCCACGACATTATTCAGCGTAGCTTCAAAAAGTGATAATGATCCGTGACGGTTGACTAAACCCTTGTCGTCAAACTCCTAAGCAGAGTCTGTGTAATTAAGATATTGCGATACATCGTTAGATAGCGGTTTTAATCAATCCATTTGGTCTATACGCGTGTTGACGGAGATACGCATTTGGATTACGGGGGCATATAGTAAGTATTCTGGCCAAATAGGGGTAGAGTTCACACGCATCAGCCTTTATAGACCCCAGGCCACAGGGTAAATATATCGTAGTTGAAGCTGCCGTGCTAATGTATACTCAATTAACGCTGGTTTTACCCAACACAAACAGCCCTCTTTAGCCTCGGGTACATGCACGAGATGTGAAGTATGCGCCACGTTCCCCGGTTAAACCTCTCTACAAAAGCCGGTTGGTAGTCTGTTACAAAGACGTAAATTCACAGCCAGTAATATACGATATATAGTAATATATACATATAACAATCACATTGGTAATCATCACCTGAAGGTTGTATGGTTGTTTACGATAAATTACCTCCGCATTGCGGAAACCAATGATGATATCTCCTCGTCACGTAGTTTAAGCGTGGTTCACGAAACGTGTGATGGTACAAAATCGATCACATGATAGGCGGCATTTCGAGGATGATTTTGATTCTCCAATACCGGCATCGTATTACCCTGCAGGATCTTCATGGATCTGGTTGATTATGGTTAGTTCTGCGATGGCGGCCACCGACGCCCGACATCCGACTCTCGAGGACGCCAAGGCGTCTCTGAGTCTAGACGAAAGTATTGGCGGCCGACGGCGCGAGAGTTTGCTCCGAAGGATCAGTATCCGAGCTCAGGGCGAACTGTCACAACTGGTAGAGGAATGCCGTTCTGCAGTAAAGTCTAGTGCACAAAATCTGCAGATTTCTTTTCGTTTCTCATATCTACTGTTGCAGTGTCTAAAGGTGTGTAGAATTAGTGCGTTCTTGAGTGATACGATGAACGGCCGAATAAGAAAGTTTGATTATAGCAGACCCTTGTTACGTGGTTTTGAGTAAATCGTGGAAAGTCGAAACGAAATTGAGGCGTAAAAAAATCACACAAACAAAGTGCTGAGCAAATGTTGCTCAGGTTGATTGAATCGGTAAATCATTTCACCGTCAATCAGTACGGGAGAACGATTTATAGCAAAGCATATAAAGCAATCCTTTCGCAACTCAAGAAGTTCAATTTGAACGAATGTGGCAGTCGTAAAAGCCTGACTCGTATATGGTGTACACTATTTCCACGACAGGTTTAGAATTCGGTATCGATAAGTCATCAGCTATCGGTTACCTTGAAGTACTGTATATCCTTAGAAGAAACTCCCAAGCTTTCCTCGGTGCTGATTTCTCGTTGAAATTCTCGGAGCGTGCGAGACGGCTTTATCGATGGATGAAACTACGCGGATTATCACACCAAACGCCTTTGCTTCGAAGTATAAATCGCAATCAAAATACTCATCGTCTGGAAGCTCTCGTATCCAATTTCGATGGCATTCATATTCATATTCGCATCGGCTTAACCCTCTAAATTTGATCAAAGAAAAAAAAAATGGTTACACGTCTTTCGTGTTATTAAATTCCACGTGTCAAGTATATAATTTCACTGCTTTTGCAAGTTTTCAGGCTCAAGATCTTCGTGAAGTATGGGCCTGTTGAGATTCGAGATCATCCTGGATAATCCGTACGGAATTTATTACGCCGGTTGTCCAATTTCCGGTAATGTTTACATAGACGTAGACTCGCCGAAAAAGGTTCGAGGTAATGAATCGTATGAATAAAACGACGTGACATTGAGATAATCTCATTACTTCGGTTATTTTCTTCCTTCTTGTTTCGACAGGGATCGAAGTTAGGTACAAGGGAGAGGCCAAGGTGCGTTGGAAGCCCGAAGGAGGGAATCAAATACGCAAAGCAAATGAAACCTACATGGCTATAAAGTGTATTATTTGCGGAGGTAAGTCGATACGCTGTGACGCAGCATAGCCAAAAGAATTTTTGCATATTTTCCACCCAACTCTGTAATCTATTCATTTTTCTTTCAATCACACCCTCCTTTCAGACGGAGAAAAAGAATTTGAAATTCCCGAAGGAAGTCACGTGTTCCCATTCACCTGGATGCTACCGACGAATATTCCCGGCAGCTTCGAAAGCTTGTACGGACGTGTTCGCTACACTGTCAAAGCAGTCATTGATCGCCCCTGGAAATTTGACCACGTCGTTAAAGTTCCATTCACCATCGTGCCGATCCTTGATCTTAACCGTGAACCACTTTCGTCGGTAAGATGAGGATTGACGTCGAGAGCCTGGTCGTTTTCTCGACAATAAACGATCGTGGCATCACCTCACTTTTTCCAAATTCTATTTGAAGAAATTTTCCTAATCTTCACCCTTGATTTTCTCCATAGGAGCCGATAAACGAGGAAAATCACAAAACGTTTTGGGGTCACTCGGAGCCTCTCTATATGAACGTTTCGCTTCCCGTTCGTGGCTACGTACCGGGACAAAATATACCAATTAAAGCAAAGCTGAATAATATGTCAGGCGTTGACGTTGAAAAGTTGAGAGTAGTGCTGAAAAAAGTGAGTTCTGCTGAATTAATCATAACTTCGTCGCTGCCGTAGGTTCATTGTAAAAAAAAAAAAAGCGACAGAATTGAAAGTCAAATGAAAACTCCTCTGCACCTTTATAAAAGTTTCACTGACAATGAGAATAACATGAAAAAAAATACTAGACTTTATTATTGTAATCTGTCAGATCCGACTAGGCAATTTCAAATCTCACAAATCCTCTGGTTAGCCAGACCACGAAGATAATTTTATCACGCAATAGCATTAAAATTGCATAAAGTTCAACTCAGGGATGCTTGATCACGCAATTACTGCGAGTAACACATTATGCATGCCCACATTTTTACAGTTAGTTACGTTTCATGCGCCGGGAGATTCCCGGACCAGAAAAGAAGTGATAACGGATTTCGAAGTGAACGTCGACGAGGGTCAAGATTTGGTTCTAATCAACCTAAAGTTACCCTCGCTTCCACCTTCCGGCCTGCAACATTGTAAAATCATCGAAATCGACTACAAGTTAAAGGTTGGAGCCAAACTTTCGTAAGAAGATATCCACCGAGTACAAGCTAAGACAAAATCATCTCTGGTCCACGACTCCTCTTCAATAAATAACGGTCCGTTGCATTTCGAATTAACTGACCTTGTTGCAGGTTGAGGCTAGGGTCGAAGGGTGGTACAATAAAAATCTCAAGGTCAGAATGGATATTCTAATTGGTACTATACCGCTTCTCACTTACCAAGTGCCACAGCACACTATGTCGACATCTGCTTTGGGTTTCGATGGTATAAATTTGCCCTCACCATCCGCTCCAAATCAGCCGGAGTCCCAACAAGAGACCTTTGTGTTTCCAACGGAAATAGAGGAATATTCCTCGAGCTTGCGTAAGTTTCAAAATTGAAGGGTTTCCTTGTTCGCAAGCAACCATGAGGCTGATTTAGACGTAATTACGACACAAAGCCTTTCACTATTTGTCTGTAGCCAGGATTCAAATACTTCAATTTACTGTTCAGAAAACGCTTTGAAACAATTTTTCAACATCTGTTATACCGTAGATTCAGCACTGAAATATGTATGTATGTATTTAAAATTACTAGGAAAACACAGCTGTTACCATGACATTCAAATCTGTTGCAGCTAAATGCTGTTGTACCTTCGAAAAATGCGAAAATTACAAAGCATCGAAACGTGAAAAGGACGAATCACCGGGCGAGGATTCCGACGGAGATAGTGACGAAGAAATCGCTTCATCATTCGATCCAAAATACACTGTTTACGAGTTTGGACCTGTTACGCCAACAAACTAACGATAAACTGTATTAGTTATACTTTTTTGTGTCACAATTCCGTGAAACGTTTATGTATCTTCCACTACAAATAATCGCTAACCATGATGACGTTATTGTATCCCATGTGATGCCCATGCCAAAGATCACAGTCTCATTGTGAAAATTGACAATTTGTTCGTTGATAAGAAAAGAAATCGTTTCACTCTCATATATCGTATCGTTGTGTGAGCTAAGCATACTGAATACGATAAATGATTGACAGCGAATTATTCTCATCGAACATATTATTATTGTCGTTATTATTATATATTTTATCGCCATGCAGCTTATGCCGTATAATGGCATGCATCGGTTCCAAAATCACAAATATTCCAAGTATAGTATGAATATGTGTGGAATACGGATAAAAAACATAAAAAGGATATTTTTTTGGTAATCCAGTAACACAGATGCCTATCAAGGAACAGTGCTTATTATAATTCCTGTCTCGTTAAATTCAGCTTACCGAAGCCAGCAGTGTTCATGTGCCAGACTTCAATCGTTATTGTACTCTGTACAGCCCGAGCTTTAAACTTGTAACAAGTAACCAGAAGTAAATCCGAATTGTTCGCTAGAATAGCGACAACGAAGTACTCGTATAATTTTTAATAAATAAGTTACACAAAAGCATTACGGAGTCTAACTTGTCCTGCTGTATCGCAAACTGAAGAATGTTATCGAGTATCAAAGCATAGCCGATGGCTATACGTCAACGTGAAATCGAGTTGTTACGTTTTCAGATAAAAGGATGAATGCAACGAAGGTGTGCATAAAAGGCGAGAATGGAGTTGAGGAATAACGAAGTCTATATTCTTTGGAATCGCATAGAGTCTGAGCCAGGCAGCGAGCTTCTGCGGTAATATTTTCAATCTACATCAGCCAGCCTTCTCCAGGCACAAAGTACCGATAACGCTCTCAGATAAAGGGAATTTACTAGTTCATATAACTTGATTATGAAGAACAGAATTTGTTGACCGAAGCTCGAACGGAGCGCAAGTTTCCTTATTCTTAGCGTCGAAACAATTTTAAAGCACCGCTTGCCAGATAATAAAGGACTGGTGAACCCGCAGCAATATTACGCCGTAATACTTGAGCAATATCTGGTATTGAACAGTATTGCTTCGATGGATTTCCAAGCTCTTCCATACATAAGAGGAGGATTGATGGTGAGACGAAACTAGGTAGTCTAATTTTGGGAATCTAAGACGACCTACGTAGCTAAGACTGTAGGGCAAATATCGAGGCGAATATAATTAGAGTACAGAACGCGGAGTCGATTGTCATTCTCTGAAACAGACGCTTTCTGCTCTCAGGTCGACCCTTTGCTCTGGAGTTTGTCGGTTTCGCGAACCCGTCGTTAAGCCGCGAGCATTAGGCTACGGGAATTAAATTAAACGATAAATTCCGGCTAAATAGCATCTGGGAGAGGGAATTTCCTGGTATCGGCCGCAAGACTGTGGATACCGGCTGTACTGTACCTACTAGACTCAACCATCCTTGCATGGAACAGAGCGCAAAATCTTTGCTCAAAGCTTCACATGGAGAAACCGTACAAGAAGCTCAAAAAAAATGCAAATAATGTAGGTACAGCTATGGATTCAAATTGTTGTCTACGTTGTGCAGTGCTTCGAACTTTGTCTCTGATCTGTTCGTTCCTACAGCTTCATTTGTCGTCAGTATCAGTCAGCCAAGAAGCCGACTTTATCGTACTTTCATAAGATTCTTTTCGTTTCCAGTACAACGAATTCGCAATACTAAATTGAACCGAAATTCGTGTTTTATATTCACCTTTTGTAAGACAACGGCTTTCTACGACACGGCGAGGGCTTTGAGACGTAGATAATATTGGCAGAATCACGTCGAGAAAACCGTTCGAGAGGCATAGTATAATTAAGTGCTCTTTAGCTGCTGATTAAGGGCCGTTTTCAATATAACCTCGCGTAATTGCACCCAAAGAGCACTTGATTCCTGTAATGTTGATTAATTTCTAAAATTGTCTTTATTTCGCTACTTTTTACGATGTTCTTCCGATTAAAACACTTATAATTAATAATTATACTATTTTGCTGCCAATATTATCCACGTGACTTACTTGAAAATTTATGCACATAAACGAACAATTACTTAGTGGAAAGAGAAATGGAGTACAAAGTGATTCGCGTAATGGAAATTGAGGAGGCAGCGTAGAGAATGGATTCGGTAATTGTTTCGGCGATTCATTCGATTCAAGGAACTCGACATTTCAATCAGAAAGCCGAAGGAATTCCGCGAATGAACCTGCTTCAATCGCGGTCCACGTATCCATTTACGCGTGACTTGGACCAGACAGAAAAGCACCGAGAGACAAGTAAAGGAAGGTGGACGGTCTCGGGACACCATTAATCGCAAAGCCACACTGCTGACAAAACTGGCTTACCACTTTTCGTCAAAGGAATGAATTCCCAACCACTTGAATTCCGCCACTCCATCGTGGCTTTTGAACTTCAACTAACTGTCGCGCGTAACTAACCACAACCGCAATTAATCAACAAAGTAAACGCTCGATGAAGCCGCATCCGGTGAACTGCATGTTCATATTCAGGCTTACATATATGATGCATACTGTCACCGCGCGTTGAACCAGCTGCTAGACTCTCGCCATGATGCCGGGGTAACTTTTTAAACTCCGGGAATCTCCTCGAGCGAAAACGCGGAAGTGCTGGTAACGCTTCCCCAGAGGATCGATTCAATTTACTTCCCTTATCTGGGTCTCTCTGTTCTCTTTCCGCTGTACCATCCGCGCCGCGCTCCGTTCTTGACTCCAATTGCTCAAAGTGAAACGACGGCGACGAAGTTTCATCTCTTCAGCGTCGCATACCTTGTCTACGTGTCCGCCTACGACGCTTCTTGTACTATTTACGCACGGCAAACTCCAAATCGGGATAACTTTTTTTATTTTTTTTTTTTTGTATTTTTTTTATTTTTTTCATATTGCACCCCACCTTCCGACCTTAATTCTGCCATATTTTCCCTGCGACGGCTCGGAAAATAAACGAACCACGTGAAACCTCGGTTCAAAACAGTTTTTCTTGGCAGGAAAAAATATTTGCATAAACAGTTAGGATAACAATAGCATGATAAAAGAATTTCCAGCAGTTCTGTATCTATCGGATATCACTTTGGACATCTGGAAGTATTGAAGTTTTTTCTAGCATTGGTACAAGCAGGACGCTGTATGAGATTTGATGAAATTGGTATGATTTGTTCTCAGCTTTATTCAAAATATCTGAATTTAAATACTAGTTTGAATTATTCATCTGTAGCCTGACTGATTTAGACTTCAGGAATAACGTTGAACTGCTTTGACGACAAGATTCAGTTGAAACGATTCAAGTCGAAAACTTGAGAACTTTGACTGTCATTATAATTTTGTTTCCCTCGAATTTTTCCGAACTTCATGGAAATATATTCTGTTATCCATTCGTAAAGGTTATACCGAGAAAATCTTTTTTTGCGCATTACCGTGGAGTATCTGCAGGTTTTTGTCGGAACAATTCTCACTTCGGAAGGTTACTTTATAGACGTCATAAATTTGCCTGGGAGACTTGAAAGCATGCCAACTTTGGAATCCATGCATATATAATCTTTTTATATAAACCCATAAGAGCGTCTTCGCGGAAGAATCAAGTATTGGTAACCAAACGCGTTAAAATATAGATACTGAAAAAGATCAAGTATACTCAAGCGTAGCCGTTTGCACCGCCATATCTCTTTTATCTTATTTTTTTATGGCCCAGATTATATCTTTCGCGAGTTACAGCCAAAAAGAATATAACTTGTGGGGACGCTTCGTTTACTTTAGCTTATTTTCACTTTTAACCCACCCTCGTGTCTCTGATTTTTCTCGGTCTTAACTTTTGGCCAATATTTGCTCGTCGCGACCCACGCAATTTAACATAAACATGACAAACAATCGTTCCAAGAAATACGATCTCGCATCAGGGTAATTCATTGCCTCTTATCACCGTCGATATCGATTTCAGAAGAAAAGCAACAAAGAAGACGCCCGGGTAATAAAATTCGTCTTATTATTTATTTGAATTGAGGGTGCTTTCGCCACGGTTATGGGATGCATATGACGAGTGAATACGATCGCCTAAATATGGAAATACAATACTACCTGAACGTGACGAGAGAAAAGAACAACGGGTATCCACTTTAGAATCACTCGATACGACGATCTCGAAATATCTCCGAATATTACGCAAACTGAATAACAATAAAAAAATTTATTTATTCTAGGCTCTGAAACATTTCTTATATAATTTTTTGTAAAAGAAAAACACGGTCAATCGTTTCCGACTCGAAATATAATTATTCTCTTCTTCAAAACTGCTCAACCCGAACGAATTGCAGGGTGCATTGAGTATAAAAGAAAACAACGTCCTGACTTGGGTAATAAATAAATACCTATGTACGTATCGTCTAGAATTCCTTACGACCTGACATTAAAAAGTTTTTACCGTTGTTAACGCGTCATGGCCGAGAAAAACTGAGTTCACTTTTCTCTTTCTTAATCGCGAGTTTTGAATCTTTTTATTATACCCTTTTGTTTCTTAACGTTGTAGCATTGTCGAGACAAAGCATATACCCATGTAATAACACCATAGCCTCAGGTTGGCGATTCCTTTTTTTTTCAATTCTTCAAGTAGCTTTTATTGTGAATCGTTACAGCCACCCGTGCTAATTTAACATTCCATGGTACCCGAGGCGTTGTCTCCTGTTTTCGCGGAATAAATCACAGTGTCTTCCTGCAGACAAATACGCGCTCGTTGAAACTTCCCCGAGTTTGCGTGCACCTTGCCGTATTCTTAGGCAAGTGTGCATGGAGAGAGGATGATTTAAGCTACTTTATTTTACACCGTCAACGCGCTCTCGCCACCTTGTTCTTATTATCATTGTCACGAACGCGGTCTAGATGGTGTCGAGTTTTTTTGCTAATGTAACAAACTGGTGAGATGGGCGCGAAAAATTTGCTTAGATAGTGACTGCAATATCTGTACAATTATGGACGACAGCGAGAGAAGAATATATGAAACAAATTTTGAAATACCTATTGAATTAGCGCACAGAAAAAGCAACCGATTATCCTTATGAATTTCCGAATTAATAGGTAAGAACACGTCGAAATATATATGTGCATACTTTTGAAACATCCAACTTGAGCAATTGAGCTTCTTACCAAACGCCATGTATATTATACAGGTGAAATTGTAGCTTTTCCGAAACGATTCCCGGCGCTTAAGCGGCTTCACTTTGTTCCCTTCTTGCCCTTCTTGCCTTTTTTCCGTTTTTTCTCAGCTCCCGTGCCTTTCTGGGAAACCACCGTGATGATGGGTGGCACGGGACCTGGATCTGGCCATGGGATATAATTCCTCGGTGTCTTAAGCTCGATCTCTAAACTATTCTTCATATCGTCTGGACCGAGATACTGACGGGTTGATCTTAGCAAAAACATTTCTTCGTCGGGTTTCTTAGCCGGAGCAATCGTATTCGGGATGACATTCACCTTGACGCAACCCTCCCTGCACTTCTTGCCTGAAAGGGGAACAAGAAGGTTGTTTCTGATAGTCGTGGGTCAAAGTTCATGACGTTTACAGATGATCCTGACATTCATTAAGACAAATAACTGAGGTGCAACAAAAAGATTGGATTTCAAAGATATCGCTCGAACATAGCAGTGATTAGGAAAAAGCAATTTCCCCTTTCTTCCTGAAGGAATCCAATGTTGAAATGAGAGTGCTAAAACCAAGTTCCGCTGCGGTGGTGAAACCGACGTATAAAAGTAATCGGGAAGATGATTCATCACCTTCAATCCTCTCCGTTTCATCAACAACCAGAAGCAGGCAAGATTTCTGCAGAGCTTCAATAACGAGCCCGAAAAAAGAGCGAAGAATTTTCAAGGATCACTTCGGGATAAACGAGACGCAATATTTCTGCTCGTTTCTGGTTTTCTTTGAAAGCCATGTACTCGAATTTAAAAGTGGGTAAATACATATCTGTAAAACGAAAGAACGATACCTCTCGAGAAATATTTAGAAACCGTACCGTGAGAATCTGCGCAGGATACGTCAAGACGAGGGGTTCCCTGTTCTTGGCCTACGCCCGAAACGCTGTCCTGGACCTCCTTAATTTGGCCAATGTTCCTGGGCACCTTGATACTCATTATGTTGTTGCCTATCTGGTGAGATACCTCGTCGTATGGTGGCTGAGCAGATTCCGGGGGACAAATTGGATGGATGCATTTCCCGCAGCAGCCACATTCCGCCATGATGCAAGAGCTTTGCCGATACAATGAGAAGATATATCGCCTCAAGGTGGTAACGTTAAGAATTTTTTATGGAAAAGTAAAGCGAGAAAAGGAGGGGGGGAGGGGGGAGGAATTTTTACGCGGAGTAACGTCCAGGAAACTGTTTGGCCGAGTAATGTTTTTATAAGATTTTGAATTTAGACATTTTTGAATTACCCATGATTTAGAGGTTGTGATCCGAATATACTCATGGCTTTCCAGGCCGTCATTTATTTCGTCGGAGAAAACAATAAATAAAATAATGAACTTGACTTCCGAGTTCGGAAAATAATTAATCTGTACCTTCAGTAGGTATGTGAATAGCTAACGTATTTCTTATCGGCAGATTCAAATGCGATCAAAACAAGCATGAACGTGAGTGACAAGGTTGCGAAAAAGCTCATCACACTTTGAAGGAGTGTTTTTGTGACCAGTCTTACTATCAGTCACATAGAAGTTATAAGCCTACACGCGTATCGGGAATGTGTCGATACCGACGGATGAATTGAGGAGAATAGTAAAAAACTAATCCAATTATCTGAGTAGACTCTCACTGTCATCAACATAATACATACTTTTAGATAATCTACTTTATGCGATTATAAAAAGCCTGGAGTCCACGGGCACATAATATCCTCGTTGATTTTCAGGTGATCGTTCGCTTGAAAACAAAAAGAAGATAAACTCTTTAAATCTTCGGAAATTCGTACTGAAACTATAATCCAAACTTTCAAAAATTTTATTCACAGAAATTTTCAAGAGAAGTTTCAAGCACAGTTACGCCTCCCCTGCCAATTCCGTCTGATCAGCACTCGAGGCAATAACTTTGTACGATATTGTGTTACAGGTAGTGCAACATGTAGCGCAGTTTACTTCAGTCCACAAACCGATCGATGTGCTCGATAGTCTCGTGTATTCGTATACGAGCTCAGATCCCGGCGATATAACGTCTGATCAATGCGATACAATAACGCCTCGTATAATAATTACGAACGCCATTACCAACCGGTCGAGATTGGATTGCAACCTGGCCGAGTTCGGAACTGGAGTTGATACTGAGACTGAGGCTGAGGTAAATTACCGAGCGAATCTTAGTAACGCTGTGCTAAAACGCGGATATACATTAACGATAGATCAATCTAAAGCTTTCTAATTTGGTCATCATAATTTAGACAAGTGGTCCGAACTTCCCAAACGGATCGCGCACACTTAGGTGATTGGCCAATTGTATCCAATCACTCGGGGATCCGAGGCTTTCGACAGCTCTTCTGTACAGATTCAGTACCAAAATTGCGTTTGTTTTCTACAGTAACGCACGGATATCTACAGCAGTAACTAAGTGTCCAGGGATAAAAGAGTTTTCGGTAATAATATATTCCGTTGATTATAAATAACGCACGAATACATTATATGAATATAATGATATTAGCACAGACATCATTTGTGATCACAGATAAATATTTAAGGCAAAATAATATTCTTCCTGTGTAGTCTAAAAACGCAAGAAGTGCCCCAGAACATACTTTGAAGATTTTGACGACGTCATTTTTCGTAAAATTTCATAAAACTGAAGAGCTGGGAGTGATTTTTACTGTGATGTGAATGGAAGTAAAGTCCTCTGATAATTAAAGAGATAATTCTGAAACGGGATATAATATTTCTATCATCATCCAAGCTCTTAACTGAAAGCAAAAATCCTATACGAACAGAGTATCGTCGGCTGGAACATTCCGGGCACGGCTTTCAACTCGTGGGTTATTTTCCAGGTAAAATCACAAAAATGCTTGGACGACATCGGCGTGAGGCCGCATATATACAACGCCACTTCAGCGCCAACTCAGCCTCGCTCGCGAATCGCGGCCGACCTGAACAGAATTCCAATGAGCGACAAACAAGGCTTTACGGACCCAGGGCAGCAGCGAAAGAGTGTGGAAAAGCGTGTCTTCGTCGCCGATGACATTCGCGGAATGCATGCAACACGCGATAAATCCTAATTTTATTAAAATGTGAATAAGGGCATGATATTACTAAGAAGCTCCGAATATTCGCCACTTTTCCGGGTCTTCGCATCGGATTTTCTATAACTGATTCGACGTTGAATCGCACGAAAAGTCGATAAGCGGGGAACAAGACTCTGTAGAGGTGGCATCGCATGCCGAACATTCAGGATCTAATTGGCTGGTAATAAAGTTCAAAAGGAATTCAACGCCATTCATCATCGGTTCACTTCAGCCGTTCGACGGCTTCGTTATACAATACTATTAATTACTTCAATTAAAGCTTCGTCTGGAATCCATCCAGAACGGAATGCAAGGAAAATCGGAGTTATTTGAAATTCGAACAACTGCAGAAAAGTTAATTCAGCAAAACCGAAAGCACACCAATACACTTTTTGCAAAAAAATTATCCCGTCGTCTTTCAAGACACTGCCACCTCGTTTGGTCTCATTAGTGTGAAACCGACGTAGTAAGCAGGTACGTACATACATACATCGTTTACCATAAGATGCACCAGGGAACGGAGGAAATTGAATTTATCTATAGTCCTGCCGTAAGGACCTGATGAAACTTGCGAGTGGGAAGAGATTTTCTACGCGTTTCTTGTTTTTGTTTCACCGTCACGGTACAGTCGAGCTAATTTAACGTCGAAGACATTCTCAATCTCCGAGATCTTATCGATGCATTTGAGTAAATTAAGAGTTGGAAGGATTCTCAAGCCTAGTAGAAGAATCGTCGAATTCTGGTAGTTTTCTTTCGCGTCGCTCATTCCAAGACAGCAGTGTAAAGCAAAAAGTCCAAATCGTGCTTTCTTCTATGTTGAACCTTTTTTTTTAACTACCAAGCTGCATTTACATTCAAGGGATACTTAAAGCCAAGTGCGCGAGATTATGCAAATCTTAATTCGCTCGACGGAAAAACTCACGAAGTTACAGACCTTTTCCACAATAATGTTAAAAACTTGCACTCTGCCGACATAGGATATATATAGGTATGCTGCACTTCCTCGTGCGCTATTACGATTATACTTTTCATGTTTGTATCATAGACAAACCGTTGCTTTCGTAATTATACATGGACGTCAACGTCAGCCGTGTTTTAACATTGTTATAAAGAGATTCTACTCGAAAGACGAATCGCTTCCTCAAAGAGACGTGCTCGTGAAGGGGATTCATTTAATAAGTTTCATGCTCCTCGATCAAACGGACGTTCTTCAATCCATTATCAAAAGGGACGACAACGAATTTTCATATTCCGGCTCAGAAATCGCAAGTGCAAGTCTGGCTCTCGCAATATGCCTTATTTCACTTTTCAACATCGTAGTTCAATTCAACACGGCTGCACGGTGTTCGATTCTGTACAAAAGTGAACAGATTATTACAATAGCAACTGTAAGTCTTTACCCCAAAATTCAATATATATACCTACGTGAAGACGTCAGCCGGTGACAGCAATTTTCATCTTCCAATCTTTATACTCGCTTGCAAATATATACGTCTGTAATTAATTTCAGAACGGTCTGTTCTTCAAAGCACGAATCTCATTTGCAGAAATATGACTGCAGTATGAGAGGGTGGATTCATATGCGTAGGTATTCGCGTACGAAATCTGTAGGAGACCGGGCGAATGAAAACGCTTTGATGTTCAATTTCAAACACTTAATTGGAACTTTTTATAACTACGATGTTTCTTTTTGATCATACACTTCACTCCACGTCACGAATCCTAAAATCTCTAATTCGCAATTACGTCCAACAATATCCGAAATCACCTCTCTTTAAGATATAAAATAGCAGTTGAAGCTTGAAACGGAGTCAAGTTTTTTTGACCTCGTGTGAAAATTCAATCATATTATAGAGATAGTATAAATTGTGGCCAGACTTGCGCGTGTAAGTTCACACGGTAGGAGAGATAAAACAGATAATATACAATGAGTATATATTGAGTAAGGATATCTTAAACATTCGACATCCCTCGATATAAATTTCTATAGCTTCCATACTAGGGCTGATACAATGGTGTGGAAAAATGCGCGCTATCTTTATCCTCGCGCTTTATGGCTAAGATAGAGAGAATTTGCGACCCGCGATCCCGCGAGGGTTCAAGATACAGAAAATTCATACCACTAGAACTTCGCCGGTGGTTTATATATACACGATGCAGCATTGATAGAGCCGGGACTAGATCCTACAGGACCACGCAAATACGAGCAAGATCATGCGTTCCGCTAACGGATTGTCGAATGACTTCTAAGGGTTCAACAAGTTTGTAGAGTAACAAGTATAAAAATGCCACAAATTACCTTGCGTTGAAAATCCGCTGCTGCAGCGCTGTGTTCAGACCAATCAGGCACCGTGTCACTTTTCACACTGCGAAACTATCAATTTGGAAGTAAATTCGCACACGTTGCTCGTTATTTGGTCGCGGAATTATGCGAGAGCCACGATTTGTTCACTTCACAACTTTTAAGGGCACTTGGAGTAATTATTAATTAGCACACCACTGAACTCATAATGAACCTTCTGCAGCCCGGTAACACCGCACCCAACTGACTATGAATACTTACACTGTCCCGGCGAACCTCGACAATTTCACAACAGGCTTCGTAAACAAAGTGGCAAGGGCACGTAAACACAATCAACCTAGCATACTTACAGCGGAATACAAAATTCGTGTTGTTGCTCTCACGACGTACTTACGCGGACTGCGGACTCTGCGCTCTAAGATTTACTATTTCCGATCACTCGTCGTCGAGCATCGATGTATTTGGCGGTCGCAGCCTAAGGATTTTTCATCCTGTTTAGCAATACCCTTGAAAATCGTCGGATTGCTGATAGAATTCAGTTATAATAGGTGCAAAATTTTTGCTATTTCACGTAGTTAAATTGCATGTTTCACTGAGGTGAAAAAGACAGCTATAGCTATTTCTGAATCCTTAAACGAGAAGGATGGGCAGAGTGTTGAAACTTTTTTGTACGTTCATTACAAATAACTATAGACTCCGGTAGAATACAACGATAAATGGCTCATATTCAACATATTGCGACGATTATTTGGAAAAATTTTATAGAATCTTGCGACCGATGCTGATTGGCTTTTTACTTTTCCTCAAACCTGATTGATGTCTTCGGTTACTTTTTCTTCCGTCCGGTTTTTATGAAGTGTATTTTTCTTCGAGCGTTATTAAAATTATTTTGTTACTTTAGTCGAAGGATTATTTGTAGGAAGTTTGTAAATCTCTGCTGTACTGTTCTTTCCCATTTGAATGACATCCAAATCACGAGTCACGTATATTGCAACGCGGCTTCTATCATCAATCACAAAAATTCCTCTCTGCGTCTTCATTTTCCAGAAGGCAAAAAATGTCACCTGCAACAAAAAGTAACGATTATTGAAGCGAGAACCTCAGTTCATCGTTTTAGATTTTAAAAACATCTCAATAAACATCTCATGATATACAAATTCAATGAACTATACTAACTCTCGCTGGTTCTAGAATTGCGAAACTGAATGAAAATCCGACAAATGTGGCAAACATATAGCGAAGTCCGGTTGACCAAGTATAAAATGTACCATAAAATAGTATGAAATACAAAGCTATGAGTAGCACTGCTCCAAGCACTGCCCACAACGGGTACAGATAATTATGTGAAAATATATGAGCGTTTCGGATTCTCTGAGTCGCCTGAACTGGTCCCATTTTCGATATTACCTGGAAAAATATGCGAAGATGTACCAAACACGCCCGAATTACGTCTAGCATGGCACTTTGATTACAGAAACAATAACTCAATTTATTTTTACTTCGTCATAAAAAATTCTTTGACCGCGAGCCTGGGGCAATTTAAGGGGCATCGTTCGCTCGGCAATTAATTGCTTTGAGCCTGGTGTATACAAGGTCCGTTGCTGGACTTCTTCCGCGAATAACATCTTCTTGTCAGATGGTATACTGGACGCCGATACATCGGGACTTGTCGGCATTGGAATAAGAAGTTCTTCCGTAAATCTGTGAAAAATTTTGTTCATTAGTATACGCGGTATCTACAGCGCAGACAAATATTGTGTAACGTAAAAATTATGAAGCGAAGACAAGCCAAGTATCACCTTGAAGAGTATTCAGACGTATATGACTGGGCAGGTGCTACATTTTTCGCTATCCAAAATAGGAAGCAGTTCACAAAAAATGCCATGGTAGCTGCGACTACTCCAACCATGACTTCTTCCCATGCAAATTTAAACTCTTCGATATTATCCAATTCGTAGTGTTTTACTATGGTCTCGTATTTATGCATTGGATAAAATGCGGTGACGAATGCCATCAATACGCAAGCATGAGTAAAAGCCAGGACCACTCGTCTACGCCTCGTATTGTTTCGTGGCAATTGCCTTCACGATATTGAATTGATTAAGTATTTTATCTCACATTGTGGAAACTTGGAGGGGAAATTTAAAAAGCACCTACCTCATGCACATTCCCAACCAACAGTGATATCCGGCATTCATTGAATCAGCAATGGCATTTCTCAAACGCGTTTGCCACGAAAATATTTCGTTATTCAGCATTCTGTAGCAAGAAACACCCATACGACCTGCAAGGAATATAATATCCTGCGATAAAACGGTAAAAGACAGGTAACTTTAATGCATATAAATAAATAAATCCAACCATCATCGCCAAGTGGAGGAAGCCATGTGTTGAGCACGAAGAAACTAACGTGATGATTTTGCACATCATGCACTATGATTTTTCCAATAAACCTATAAGAGTATGTATATCAAATCACTGTGTCAATAGTCGAATTCTTCGAAGATAAATAGTTCGCCATAAAATATTACCAAATCGGCTTCGAGCCCTTGTCATTGTGCCACAAGTGCAAACAGAAGACATCCCCAAGTGACCGAGGTGTGCGTAAAACAAAATAATCCTTAGTTCCTTTGAGCATAACTCGTCTCTTGAATGAATGTAAAACGTGCACAGAACTAGTTCCATAAGAGCCCTCTAGCATTATAGCCACCTGAAAAATTCATCGAATAATTCTGACTGTGGGACATAATAAATTTGTACGCGTTATACCCTTGAAGAGGTTGTGGGATCTACATTTTCCCCAGTGTGCACTATAATGACATAGCAATACGCGTCGCCTTCGATGTTATCATCCAAAAATATGAGCCTATCCTGGTTTTTATCTCGTCGATCCCTCATTCCACTCCATGCAAATAATCCCAAGAAGCAAACGGTAAGGTAAACTAAAAACCTAATTTGGATTAAATGTAAACTACTATCCTAAAAACGCCTCATCCTTTTGCGATACCGATTTGAGTATTGTGCCAACTTACCAAAATATGAGTGAATTGTCCATGAACTGAAAAAACAACGAGAGCCTCGAAGAGGACCTTCTAACCGTCTCGATAGCACGGAATGATGCTCCGATTGTACTGAGTCCATCACAGTGACAGGATAGAGTAGTTTCTGTTAAATCACTCTCTCGTACCTTGCAGTGATTTTCCCAACTTCGTTTAGGGCTGTTCCAACGAAGGCATTTTGCATTGTGTACCCTGAAGCTGTACGCAATATAATTACTCGAGTTTACGTTCTTGGGTTTTGGAGGCGGTGTTTTATACAGGAAAGAGTCGGGCATTGGAGGATCAATCTCTTTGAGGAGTGCCCTTATGGTAACCTGCATGCAATTTATTTTAACACTTGAATTATTCTCCCTCCGGTCAGATCACAATTTTCTTTGAAAGATCGTTATACTTTCAATATCATGAATTTCCACTTTACCTCATGCGGTAACACACCGACATAATAAAAAACTGATTCTTCGGTATTGTCATCAAAATCCCGATAAATGGACCACTTCTGACGGTCTGTTAAATTTTTTCCTTCAAATTTAGGCACCACTTCTGAATCCCAAAAATCGTTCAGATCAGGTGGATCGTTTTTCTTAACCACCACTCGGAGCAACATATCGTCGCCATTGTTATCAAACATCAGAACGATTTTACCTCCGGCTTGAAGCTCCATTTCGTGAACGGCTATATCGGATGCCGTATAGTTCCACGTTGGTTTTAATGCTACCGTACCTAGGCATTAAAAAGACAAATTGAATACTCATTACGGTTAATAAACATAATTGCAGTGACATTTATATTCAGAGATTTAACCTTGGACTCGACGATGATTTACAAGGCCGCCAGTTTCCGGCATAACGAATTGGAGATCTGCATGATAAGTGACTGGAGTCGAAAATCTTCTCACTTCATGTTTTCGCGCTGCCCCCACTCTTGCCATTCTACTTCGTAATTCCTTTACTGTATTAAAAACGTCTACTTTGATCTACGATTTATTAAAAACTGATTAGAACCAAGAAGCAGTCGTTTCCAATACGAAAATGATGAATTAAAGCAAATTATCCTTACCAAAGGAAAACTTATATCCTCTGCACTTTTTTCCCACCAATAGGGATTATTTTTCAACGTTATTACTTGTAAATCGTACATCTCCTCAGTGTCATTAGTGATAATAGATACGTTTACTTCGGCATAAGAAGGCAATGTAGCCGTTTTCATACCACGATTAGTTTTTTGCACAGAGATGCAGATATCTTCAGTAGGATTGGTTAAATAGTCATCCTCATGTGGAGCCATGTATCGCGCGAACAGTGCGGCATAATTATTTAAGGTGTCCATTACGTTTTCGGTATGATGAGCGAGTCGTTTTTTTTGATAAGCCTGTTTTTTTTCTCCCTCCCAGTTATTGGACCGACGGGAAATCCGCTTATTAACACGCCCTTATAAAACATAAAAAATATAAGTGACAATTAAAATCACAATACATCGTTAATGAAAAAGAGAAACAGGCTGATTGTGAGTAGAATGATTCGAAAATTACCTTTCGGTTTTTTTAACAAGATTGAAACAGAGCTCAAGATAGTTGTACCAATGTCTAACACGTCGGTCCTAATTACAGTAGTATCTTCTGACTGTTGGGTTAATTTGTGTAACACTTCAATGATTTTATCAAGAACGTTCACAGCTATTTTATTCGCATACGACAACTGGACGTGGTTGTTTGATAAGTGTTCGTTGTGATCGCATCCCAGAATAGAAGTCAGAGTAGAGCTGCAAAATTTAGCCATCGTGGAACTACGCAGCTCACAGAGAGACAGATATGCAACCTATAGTCAGATAAGACTGATTTGAAAACTTCTTGAAAGTGAATAGATGTGTCTACGATTCTCACAGCGAATGTTATTAGATCCCAGTAGAATATACCATGGTATCTTTAAACTGTGATATGATGTCGGTTTGTTCTTGAATTGTATTATTTTCACTAGCTGTCCCGGACCTTCTCAACAGAGTTACATCTCTCAGCTGCTGGGATAACGTATGGATAGACCACGAAGCAGTTAATACGGTTTTAATCACAGACTGCACTTCCTGGTTTGCAAAATTCGTAATTATCGCAGATGCTGATCCTAGGAATAAAGTTTGATCAATATATTGAAGTGTTCACAAAGATTCTGTAATTGAAATTCTCATGTAGTATCGAAGGTCATACCTAATGTTAATTTTTTAACAAGAGCTAGTTCGTCGTTCAAATTTGTATAAACGGCGGCAGGAAATACCGTTACATCGAGTTCGTAAAATCCAAAATTTCCCTTACTATCAGATACGTAAATCCGTAATGCTGTCGAGTAATCATTCTCTGGCAGTCCTGCAGCCAACGTAATATCGAAAAACTCGGGAGAAACCTGATACGAGAGGCCATATGAAAAGCTTAAAATGAGTTATTTTCGCGAATCCTTATCTCGATGTTGTACCAGTCGTCTCAAATTTCATAAACAATTGTGAGATTTTATTAATCCTCTTATCAGACTCACCCCAAAGGCGACCATGATAGGCTCCTCTTTTGGTAAACGATACTGAAAGACTTCGTAAATGACAGGCAAGTATTTAGCAATAAAATGAAAGCACCTTATTTCAAACATGGTCACCAATGCATATCCTTGCGACGGATTTAATATACAGAATCCAATAGTCAATGCGGGGTATGTTAACAGATCTATCGACGCCATTCCAATATGTCTTGTGTTATCATTTGGATTTTCTACTCTAACGCTAATCTGTCGACAGGTGTAATGTTATTGTGATAATTACGAGTGAAAGCGCGGTATCCAGTATTATTTCGTATCCATTATACCTGATATCTTTGGGTGGGCAGCAGTGCTCCAGGTTTCGTTACGAAATTATTACCGTCTGAATAGTAAGGAATTTCCGTATCAGTAGAAACTGATGCATCACTTTTGGACGATAAAGTCCAGACATAGTTCAGGCTTCCACTACGATCTGGTGATATAGCTCTCAAAGCCATTGGACTTGTAGTGATTACTTTGTTGCCGAGACAGTTTTGTACACATTCTATTTCCACTAACTCTGTGTTATCGGATACTATCTGCAATATAATAAATAAAAAATACTGCTTTCTCGATGCAATTTATGCAGAGCAAAAAATGATTCAATAGTTCACGTTTTACAAGTGGTATAATTTTTCGAACGGAATATGTACCAGAACTTGAACGGTTTGTTCAGAATGATCGTGGTCGATTGACTCTACGTTTACTGTAAAAATGTAAAGACCATTCGGCTGCACAACATCCTGCTCAACATTTAATACCGGTTGATTCGAAATAATCCGAAGTTCATGGTCGCAAAATCCAGGAATCATGTCTTCGGCCCGTGTTACAGAACATGTCCACTTAAAGCGCATGCTGTGTAATGGAAAATTTGGATCGTAGGATTCTGAGGCATCAATCTCGAACGATTTTGACTTGTGGACTTGCCGAATACTGCCTGCATTGTAAAATCCTGGCGTGAGCTTATATGTTTGGATATATAATTATGATCCTCATATTATTTTAATCGATTCTTTCATACCTCCAGAAATATGTGCCACTATCTTGTCTTTAACAATTCTGAACCACGTAATCACAGTTTTTCTTCTATCGTGGGCTGGCTCAAGCATATTGACAGTTAAACGCAACACGTAATTCCCAAACTTTAGAACATACGGTGGTACATGGTACTCTGAAATCCCAGTTAATACATCGGGAGCTGATCTAAAATACAAGTAGTTCCTTAATTTACGAAAACATGCGTGTAGCATTTCACTATAGAAACAAGCTGTTTCATCTACACGCTATAACAGCGTTTTAAAGCCAATTTGGGTTATGAAAAGATTTTAAACCTTCTCAACGTTTCAGGCAGGAGCGATGTGAATATATTAGGAACATCAAATAACTCCCATGAATATTTTAAACGTGTTCCAGGACAAGTGAAAATTGATTCGGCGAATATGTTGATTGAATGTCTACGCTGATATACGGTAGCATTTTCGGGTGATGCAGCCGCATTTTTCAGCTCAACTGAGAAGTCACAGTTTTCAGATGATGTAACATATACCGTGAAATTATTTGTCATGATTATATATTCCTGACTCCACGCCTCTATGGTAATATTGTAAGCTGCTTCTTTGTCATAGGCATGAGTATAATTAACCAAATATACAACGCCTCTATTATCGTCTGGTTGATACAGAAATGAAATTAAAATATCACTCAATTTGTCCGTGGGTTGGAAATCTTCTTCGAGCATTGTTGCTATGGTTCCTATAAAAGAATACTTTCATCATTTTGTCGCACAAAACACTACAGTAACGAGAATCTCACCATCGCCAAAGTCCATTACTAGCTTTGGTAGAATGCCAATTTCCTTAACGTAAAACAGATATGTTGATGAAACAGACACGTACTGGTGAGCATGATAATAAAACCTTGGGCTGAGCATTGTTGATTTAACAAGCCCAGTTTCTTCGCAATTACGTCCGCCTTGAGATGCAGGACAATCACAGACGTACCCTCCCAGCAAAGGCTTACAGTTGATATTAGAAGGGCATGGATTACTCTTGCAATAATCAATCTGACTTTCGCAATAGACACCTAAGTTTGAAAAATCATTATGCGTATAGATTGAACAGAAGAGAACGCCTGAATGAAACAAAAATTATCTAAACATATCACGTATGGGTCAATGTAACTCTACAGACCTGTGAAATGTGGTAAGCAAACGCATCGTCTATCTTCATTGCAATGCCCTCCGTTCTGGCAACTACATTGCTCAAACCTTCTGGTATATTTATTCCCGCGTGTATCCAAGGTAACTATTCGGCCAGGTGGTAAGCATCGATAACCCTGCATTCTACCAATTATATGATTAAGACAGATCCAATTTACAGGACATGCAGCTTCGGGATTTTCCCCATTTCCAGTGAGACACCAATTCGTGCGATACTGTGGAGGATGATAATAACAAAGAAACCCGTTTCCTTGCACAGGACGGCATTCATGCTTGGAGGTACTGGTTTCGTAGAATTGACAAGTGTTGTTTTTCTCGTAGCAAATTCTTGTCTTAAACTCACAATGTATCCCTTCGTACCCATTTGAGCATTGACATAAGTACATTTTTCTTTTCATATTATATAATAGAATACCTCCATTGTCACAGGGATTTGGAATATTTTCAGAAATATCTGCCAGCGACACAACAGCCGACAAATCACCAATCTTTAATTCCCTGGATCCCCTTCGATGTGAAAACTTTGATAAAATGCCTCGCGAAGAAGCATAATTACCTTGATGGCTTTGACTACGAGAAAATATACCACTGATCATCACTGTCATGACTATTATCACTGTATTCTGCATTTCATGAGCAAGAATTATAAAATTCTGAATAAATTTATTCTACTGATTCATATGTTGGAAAAATTACGCAAATTGATATGACTGAACACAGACACTGTTAGCAAATGTTTTAGAATTATTCCAAAGATATAGAGTCGAGGCAAACTCTGAAAATCGTGGTATTTCAGGGTGCTTATTATAAGCGTATGTTATGGAATTCAACCACAAATACTTACATTTTTGGTCGTTACATGAAATATTACGTTGCAAGTGCGACGGTGATTTAATTCATTGCACTGTCTTCAAATACATGAGAGATTCATGTCAGTGAAAAAATTAAACCAACTACAATGTATGCAGATTATAGTAAATTAGAATTAAGCATAGTTACTGAAAAAAACCTTTTAATACGAATATTAGATCTAATAATATCCATGTACATAATATTACATCCATAACCCTTTTATACTAGAAGTATTAAATTTGAAGCATTATAGCCACACCAGCCAGAGTCCATTTTGTAGGCTTATCTTTGCTCTTCAAATTAAACGTCCAAACGTACGTAGGACCGCGTCCTCTAGTTTTGTATACAGGACATTCATACATATTTTTCAACTCTTGCTTGTCTTGTGTAATTGCTTTCAGAAAAATAACTGGCATCTGTGGAAACAATTCCTTCAAGCGAGATTCTGCAATAGTACCAAGAGCAGTATCCCATCGCGCTCCTTCCATGTAAAGACTGTTCACGTACGCCCCTTCCCGTGGAGGGGCTCTAAAAATTGTAAATTAAGTTTTTACTACTATTTTCAGATATACCATGATATCTCATAGACGAACTGTGGATCGGCTGTACGGCACAATATTTGGGATAACTAACGTGAATTCTTCTTTCTGTTTCTTTGTAACTTCGCAATGCAGGCACATTTTATCAAGAGGCCATTCGTTCTTACGAGCCGTTTGTTGCATAATCGCAGTTAGAAATGATTGCGGATTGAAAAATCCGGCTAACCACACTGAAGATGGAAGCTATGAAGGAACATTACATTATTGAGAAAACGCACCTGGCTAGTAATACAGTATCAACAAAAACGTCAACGTTTCTGGAGTACTCGATTGCAAAAAAAAAAAAATGGAAACAAACTTATACGTGGTAATTGTACAAATTCTATTATGCGCAATAAAAACTGAGTTCAAACGATTATTTTGGTATTTAATGAAAAGACGCATGTAAATCATGCAATTTACGTTGAAATCAGCGGTCCAGTTTGCTAATTCCCCGACTCTGTTCATCATATCAGCAAACCAGTTTGTCAAACCCAGACTAGAAGGATAAGCACGTTTCGTCCAGCTTTGGGGAACTTGATCCACAAACAGGTCGTTTTGCAAATTTTCCATGTCGCTATTGATCGTTAATTCACCCTGATCCACAGGCATAAATTTTCAATTGAACCAGTGATATATTCATTACAAAAAATTATCATTCAATTATTCTATATAACTTGTAAAAGACCTATTATTGATCACCTTCAAACCAAGCTCAAGCTCACGAAGGGATCTCCTGAGCTCTCCGCAAAGTATATTCATCCGTTCACATTCTTGGAACGCTACGATAATGAAAGGAGTACGATCTTCTACCTAGAATATTACTTTCCGATTAACTGCGCAATGTAAGCTCAAATTCGCGGAATCAAGTTTGTGTTTTTGAAAATGTTCCTACAAAGCAGGATTATTTCACAAAAATACTCACCCTACTCATTAATTCAGGGATGTTGAACTCTTCAGGGAGTTTATCTAATAAATCTTCTATTATTCCTCTGACCTTTTCTTCGCGCGACAAACCTGGACCTGTAGCCTCGCCTGTATCTCTTGGCTGCATCTCCAATATTGTTCTGAATAAGGTCTCTGAAGTTGTTGTCAGAAATCCTATAAGAATTGCACAATTTTCGTAAAAAACTAGGAAACTAAGACAACTGAAAACCTGAAGAAGCTACATCGTATATAAATCTCGGGGTGTTGCTAATTAAATTATGCCGGACCTATTTCTGCATTTGGATGTAAGCCATACAGAACTGGGCTCTCTGGAGGTAAATATTCATCCAGGTATTGATGATAAGTCTTATAATCGGAATTGGGAGGCACTAAGAAGCCTGGTGCCATATAAAGGTCTCCTTCTACCAATTCTGGCTGTAAATATTCAAGCAAATAGGTGCGGCACAATCTCCGATCCCAATCATCTGTGATGTGACCACCGTACATGATTTCCCCAAAAAGATATCGAAGATCTTCCCAGGGTACTTTATTGTTATTTTCCAAATAATTCAGTAGGACTGAAACACTTATTGTGAGGTCGCCTACATTGAAGGGATATGACTGTAACAGTACAAAATAAAAATTTGCAGTAATTAGTCAGATATGTTAAACATGAACATGTATTATTGATTAACACAGCATAATTGTATTACCCTATTCCATCCTTGTGGTCCAAACTTTCTTCGTTCTGCCACTACAGCATGGTAATAGCATAGTGCAAATAATATAGCTTTGAATTCACTTTCTTTGCTGCATGAGTCTAAGGTTTCTTGATTAAAATTATCTAGTGCTTTGTGGATGTTAGCATGCATTCCTGTTGGAGGTTCGTTGGTAATTTTTATAGCGGATTCCAATATACCCTGAGATGCACAAACGTATTCTAATATGAGTAAACTATGGTCGAAGAATGACGTATCATTTAGTCCTGTGTTACGAGCCACTTGAAGTAGATTTTTATCCATACTTGTGGTATAATGCATTCGTGAGGATCAGGCGATGGTTCGGCACTAATGTACAAGCGATAATCCGGATGCGGATCTTCTGCTGCTTGTTCCATTTTTTTCTCCAAACTTGCTAACCAACTTTTAACAAGATGTACATTTTGCAGAATGACCCAATGACCACTCGAGGCAGCTATATCCATAGCTTCTTCTGCTACAGGTTCCTGGCCTTGACCTAACGACACATTGTGGAAATTGCGACCATCGAAGGTAAATCCAAGTTTTCTTCCCAGCTTTTCAACATCCTACATAAGTTCAATATGTAAGATTTCATTTTCTAGAAGACTATTACGGACTGTAATCCACCTCTTTGTACTATTCAACCACCATAACTATAGTATCTCTGTTATTGATTTAGTGGCATTTTTTTTCTAGCAAATAACTGTGCCTAGATTAAAATAAGTAAGATTCAATGCCTGATGTCAAGAAATTTTCAATATTTGTATGTATACCTTCAAAGGGTCAACCCCTGGTGAGAGAATAAAGAAAACTGGCGTAATTGCACTGGTTTCTTCGTAAGACTTTTCAAATGGCGGAGCTCTGGATTCAACGAATTTTGGGCCAAGCTTTTCCTCAACAAAACATCTATCATGAAAAATGTACACAAAAGAATTTAAAAAAAACGTGTAAAGACATGCACGTGCATGGCCAACGTCGAAGATTGAAAAATTCTTGCCTTACTGCATAAGTCATTCTATCAATCCGTATGCATCTCATCATGCATAATCGTTGGAGAGCTGATTTGTTTTTCCACTCTTGTGGAAATTTCTCTCTTTCTGGAGTTTCAGATTCAACAAACTTTTTCCATCTCTTGGCCGCTCCTTCTATATCCTTATCAAGATTTCTAAAATCCTCCATGCCACTCAAGAATTTTATTGCACCCCAGCTTGTGTTGTTTAAAAAATCCACTGGGCTTGTTAGATTCGGAGTATATGGAAATCGTAGAAGAAAATCTAATTCCGCCTGCTGAATTTCTTTCATTTGCAGCAATATCTAAGGTCATCGAAATAAAATGTGTAACGTCTTGCACTTATTACTCGTTGTGTACTACATTAATTATAAAACTGTTGAAATGCCTTTTATATGAAAATTAAAGAACGACATACTTGTATGGTCATTTGGCAGAGGAATATCATTTTGTCACTTTCGAATAAGCCTCGACTGGTATACATGAAGACCAAATATGTAATACTATCTATGAGTAAAGTTACACGTTTCATAAGCACATCACATGGCTCTGCGAATCTGATTGCATTCTGGAACACCACACTGAAGGCTTTTAGTGAAAACTGGTACAGCATGTTGATTTTGTTTAAATCATTTAGAATGAAGTATAGAAGACTGGCTCTAGATGCTGCGGGTCGATACCACTCGCGAGCTTCGTCGATTTTTACTGCAGTTATTTTCGCCTCGGCGACTTTTATTTCAATTTCTGCCGCAGTTTTCTTGGTGGTCTCCAAGTTAATAACAAGGGCTGTATCGCTAAGTACATTTGGGCCTGCTGATGACAATCTAAAGTAAAAGCCCATACGTTTGTCAAGTTTAATTGCAGTCAGAAAATACGTAGCTGATGAAAGACGTTGAAATTTTGTTTCCATTCCAAGCTGATAAGTTCATTTTTTATGTGGTAAAAGGAAATACCTCCGTAATAAATCGTCTTCCAGAGATTTCAATGTAATTTTGAATGTATTTTGTTGTTTCGTCAATTCAGCCTTGGTGCTTTCCAAGTCTGGACGTTCAGCTTTAACAACTTCTCCGAGAAGCTGGTCTTCTAATCCATCTCTGGTAACTGTAAAGTTAATCAGAGTAGTCTGTGCCTGCATTTCTGGTTTATAATGTGGATTTGCCAATTTGGTTTGTAGTATGAGACGAAATAGTGGACTATATTCCACTTCCTTGTCTCCAATCTTGATTGCTCTGAAACATTACAAAATTAACAGACAAAGTCCATAAGGGTAGTTAGCAATATTACTATTGTATTTTATTGAATACGTTTTTATGCCAGCCTCTCTTTGCGTGCAAAAGTTACATGTTTTTTACCCAACTAACTAAGACTACACAGTCTCGTACCTTCCCTTCCGAATAAGAACACGTCCCAATAATGGATCAAGTACAGCATCTACTGTTTCCATGATATTTTCTAACAACACAGTATGACCAGATGCAATTGCCCATTCAATGCGATCCAAATAATTTCTCTGTGTTAGTCTCAATACTTTCAAATCTTCCCCGTATTTCGTTTTAATCCATTTCAATCCTTGTAGCTGTGGATCAATCATCAAGGGCCATCTTGACGAATTTGTAAGTATAGTTGCATTTTCTGATGACATTCGATCACTTGGCAACCCTAAGAATGATTGCAAATCAAATTTTCCCAGAATTCAATAAGAAAGGGTATTTGAATATGAATATATTTGAAAGTGTTTGTCTAAAGAATGACACAAATGTGTATTCTGATGGGAGATATGGAAAATACCTTCATTATTCCATTCTGCAATTTGCGCATCATCAGTCAATAGAGAAAGTGGATCAAGATCTGGTGTTCGTGGTATCGTTGGCTACTCAATATACGAAATATTAATAAAAGTTGGGGTGTTAAATGCGATTATATTTATTACCTCTAGTTTATCTAAAAATGGCAGCCAATGAATATTGATGAGATCCAATCGATACTTCTTTGTGAAACAGCCTACATACGAAATGAAAGCCGTCACCAACAGTACATCTCCTGGGATGGTTTTCCCAGAATTTTTCAAACTGCGTACATGGTTCAGAAACATGTTCGAGTTTCAAAGAGTTCAGTAAAGGTTTTTATTAACATTAATTCAGTGTGAATGCTCACAAGCTTACTGTCTCAGCCCAGCGAATTTTCTCAGATGCCAAGCCATTCACTAATCGATTGGCCAAATCGATCGTTAGCGCTGTCGCATCAGCTTCATCTTGACATTTCTGCTTTTCACTTAAGGCTGTATTCATTTTTTCACTAAGGGCATCCAGCATTTTTTGCAACTCCTAGAAATTCAGATATATTAGATGAAAGATTAGAATAAAGTGGGATCAACAATGAGCTGGTGTAAAGAGTGTGGCAAATATACGTGAAACTTAATGTCAGAAACAAAAAGAACTAAATAGAATAATGATATTTGATTTTCAAGTTCACTCTAGTAAACAAATAATTACTGCGAGAGTCATAACAAAATACTAACAGCCAAGCGATTCCTCAACGCATTCAGTTTATCCATTGCAGCCTTAAGTTCAGCATTGGCTTGCGCAAGAGCAGCTCTCAACGGTTTGACGTTTTCATTTATATAATGAAAGACCATAATATTTTTTACCCAACTACATAAGCCAGCAGCTGCCTGAGATTTTGATGCAATAAAATCGGGTTCGAAATCTGTAATATCAGTAAGACATCAATCACTGAGATAAAGTTTTCACACAATTTTTTTATTTTATCCATTGCCTTTACCCTTATCGTTTATGTATGGCTGTATAGCTTTCACGACTTCCGGTTGAATATTTTCCTTATCGTAATTGCGTAAGTTTGATAAAAATGTGTCAACTGCTCCCATCATAATTTTACAAGCTTTCCAGCTTCTGTCTTTAGGCACATTTCCTTTTGGAGAAAATAGGACAAGCACAGCCTGAGCAACATTTGCTACTGCATCCGGTGGTGTGCCAAATGATTTCAACTCCGTTAAATTGCCCTATAAATATAATTAATAAAAATACTGTTGTTTGTGGGAACATGTAACGCACAAATATGCAAAGTAAAGCAAATCATACCTTATTCAAAGTATCCAGAGCTGCTTCAGCCTGACGAATAGCTGGTTCTGCTCTAGCTAAATCTTCGTCGCAGCGTTTCTGTTTTTCAGCAACTTTTACTTTTATTTCTGCAACATTTGCCTCTTCCTCGGTTGCTGTAATGGATTCAATGTGAAATGATATAACATTCATCTTAATGCAATACATAAAATGATTAGATAAAAATGTGTGATCAAATAATCTATCATTGCCTCTAGAAATACTCATTAGTCGTTCTGCTCTACTACAAAACTAATGTACTTTCAATCATGTATGTTAGAAAATATGATGTCACATGAAAAAATATACTATACATGTATTAGACTTTATTGGTGCATATGTGTCAATTCATTTAATTCCATTCCATTATAAAACTTCTCGTTACCAATAGCTTTTTCGACCTCCGCTTTCGTATTTTCCGCTCGCACTTCTGCCAAAATCTTATCAGCTATCTCATTTTTTTTCTTCAAGTCCACTTCTTGGATAGCCAACGTAATTTTCAGTTCATCAGCCTATACCAAGACATATAAAAATTACAATATTTATTGTAAATGCAATTTTATATAGCCCATTTTATTATTCATCTATTGTCACAACAAATTCTTACCTGAATAGCACAACTAGCCAATTTGGTCAGACCATTTTCCAAACGAACAATCATAGAATTTAGGTCATAGGTTTTTGAAGCTAATAATTTAGAGTATAAGGCAATTTGTTCAAGGAAAGATTTTGGCGTTGTATAGTTGTAGCGTTTTTCGTTTTGTAGATAAACTTTTGAAGTTTCATTTACAATAGTATGTACAAATGACATAAATAGGGACACCGATGTACGTAGATTTTGTGGCAGATCTTCGCATTCCTAGAAGAACAAAACATAACAATTTTTGGAAGTTAAATAACACAGATGACTTTCTCAATTTAATCTATTTTAATTAATATTATAATAAATCCTCTCAAAAACAAAAAAGTCAACAGATATTACTACAATCACTACAAAATCAGACTTCTAATAATTTACAGAAATAAAGACGAGCATACTTGTAAAAATCTGCTGGACACTGATTCTAAAGCCTGTTGAGGCCAATCTTGGAACCAATTTATAGAAGTACAGTTGACAATAGCAGGAAATTGCCTTGCTCGTTGACGCAAAGTAGCTCCTACCGGGGAGAAGCAGAGAACACACTTCAGCTGCCTACGAACTCGATTTATGAAAAATTTCCAGCAATTTTCTCTTGTATCCATGATGCCAGATTGCCTGACCTAAATTAGACAACAACAAAAATGCATAGGACAATCTCAATATAAAAATATCAAGTTGTTTTACCTATTTCCTTATGTGGCAACCTAAAGTTCATCGCTATCTAGAATAAAACGATTTTTTAATGATTTCACTGACCTCCCCTCGTATTCCATTTATTATATTATCTACTTCGTCATCAGCAAATAAGTCAGATATTTCTCCTGAAGCCAGCATGTCATTAACTACAACCAAAAATTTTTCCTGAGCAACTTGAGAATCTGTCATCAAAAATGTTATCCCGATATTCTTCAATCCTGCTTTGACATACAACACAGCTATGTCTGCTTTCAAGTCAGTCATGGAGTACCCTTTTCTAAGCTGCACTTGAAACACCTGTATGACAATTTTCATAAATTGATAAACAATCAAGTTAAATCTGGATAGTAATGAATTATTAGTTACATCATACAGAAGCTCAAGTTATATCATGCACAGATACCTCAAGACCCGAAATAAACGATGCCAGACGTGATAAAGACTGTTTTCCACTCCCCCCAACTCCAACCAACAATGCATTCCCTCGGGGGGCTTCTAATATCCGATTTATCCGACATACATGGTACATAGCATCTTCAAACATGACCAAATTCATGGCTGCTATCTAAATAATAATAATGATTTGTTGTTGAAAACTGAAGAAACGATTCGCTGCAACTGACATCAAACGAGATATACGTGCAGAAAAGACCGTACCAAATCATTGTAATTATCCAATGCATCATCTAATAACTTAGTAAGTTGTGGCCACTCCTTTATAGGCATATACTTAGGATCTCCAATACCTTCCGCAAAATGGCAGTAAATCAAAGGTGGATTGAATATGGTCGATTCCTCCAACTCCTGCGATGTAGTACTCACATTTATTATAAGCATTGAAATGAGTATAACATAATACACATGCTCAACTACCGGAATATTTTTCCTGAGAGCTTCTGTAACTAAACTATCAAAAGACTTCTTATCTTCAAAATTAATTAATTTGTCACAGTAAACTCGAGTTGCTTCATGAGTGTACAATCTGAGTAAACCATTCGAGAATGGTACTGCATCACCATTTGCGAATAAGATGCCCTAAAAATAAATACAAAACATTTTCATGGAAGATAGTGACCTGGAATAATTCTCGATATTATATAGCACCCCACGCTCATACTGAACTAAGAATTGTCATAATTTAGCTATCACTATACCTGGAAAATATTGGATAAATCTCGTAAATTAAAAATGTAGTGAAACTTTATGGCTGTGGGAAGAAAGGTGGATGACATTTTACTATGAAGATATAAAGCAGCTTCTATCAAATATTCTTCTACTTTAGCAATAGTCACATTGAACTTCTGTAGTGGGTTAGCAATATGCTGTGCTAAAATTTGACTATAGATCTGTCGCAGCGCATCTTGACCTGGAAAACTGTAAATAGAAATAAGTCTTATCCAAAAAAAAATTTCTAACAATTGAATACAACCTACAGTTACACCACTATTCGTTTGATTGCAATATAACATAAATGAAATAAATATTTAATCACTTAAACTCAGACAGACCTGACAGCAAATACTGCAAAATGTCTTTGAAGTCTAGGATCTATAGTAAAACTACCAGCAGTTGGATTCATACATGACACATATTGAGTATTGTGAATATCTTTTAGTGTCAATTTTTCACGGTCATACCTACAATAGCAAATTTAGTACCTTTATTCAACTTTCATGAAATAATAAATACTAATATATTAGATATTACCTATATGTACGTATTAAATTTAAGAAATCAAAATGTTATTTGGCATAGAAAATAATAATTTACCAATGAGAATAGTCCATGTGCTGACGTATCAAAGTATGTGGTTGCACAGTACCATATGTGTCAACTTCTGGCATATTCATATCATCAACAAAGTATACCAAAAGTTTAGTACCCGGAGGGCCGTAATTACGACCAGTTTTTTTCTCTAACGGCTTTTCTAATATCCTCTGCAACATTTCTGAAAATACAGAATTATCTACATGTATGAAGTGGGTAATTATTCAAGTAAAAACGGAAAGGTGGTTGTCCGCAGATTGATACTCGGGTAATTGATATTGGCAAATATTATTTACACTAATTATTGAGTACTGTAGCTACCTGATGTTGTATAGAAATTGAAAGGAACATTAGCAATATTATAATTATCAGGTAGTGTGGCTAATTTCTCGGCAACAATCACACTTTTGCCAGACCCTGCACCGCCCACCAACATTACTGGCACTCGCTGCTTCATTAGCATGTCCATGAAAAACCGTAATCGAGCCGTCTCTCCCGTTGGAACTAATGTAGACTATAATAGTAAATGATACGCAGTAAGAATTCAGTACTCACTGACAAAAAAACATGGAAGTGAAATGTATCACATTGTACAGTGTACTCATAGATGGATAGAAACAAATATATTCATACCTGTAATGGCAAATCCATGTCAAGTTCAAACTGGCCGACTTTTTCACTCCAAGGTAAAAATTTCTTAGTTTCCGTATCTATAAAATAACTGAAAACAGTTCCACCTGACGGAAATTTGACTGCTTTGAATTCATTGAGCCACCATTTGTTAAATTCATTTCTCCAATCAATTAATTGATCCTGGAACATTGCTGAGCCAAAAGCCCAGATACAAGCAAAAGCGAAATATATTTCATACCTGTTCAACAAGGGTAATTACAGTAAATAAAAGTGGGCTATATTATTAGATTTTACGTAACTCTATATAGCTTACCATTCCTTGGGGCAATCTGGAGGAACATTTTCTTTCACAAGTAAGCAATCAAGTAAAGTACATAACATTTGCAAGTGACATATTTCCGGTATCGGAGTAATTTTTTTAAGTTTCATTTTGGTGACCTCCAGCAAAGGTGGAATATATTTATCAAAAAGTATCACTAAATTCGCTCGCTCCGAGTTGTCTCGCGTTTCTATCCAACTCGTGACATATCTGGATCAGACGAGTTACATAAATGATTAACAAAAAGTTTGGTGATTACTCATAGAACAATTGTGTTACAATGGTTGCTGTAAGTTGAATTTCAATAACGTCAAATGCTAAACAAGTTTACTCACGGATTCCATCCCAAATCTTGAGGATTTATGTACAAAATTCCAGCTCTGGATACTGTGGCGGGTGTGGCTGTTCTGTAAGTGGTACAGAGTGTTCATAAAAGACCCAAAATCCCATTCGTAGGACCCGGGATTACTAAGCATTTGAAATGTTACCTCAGGTTTGAAATTTCAAATAGAAGTCGCATGTGTTTAGTCAATGTAATTCTCTCATTGCTAGCCAGTGTCAAAACCTTGTTATCATCCATAACAGTATTCAGCGACTCTATCCACATAGGATCTATATCTCCGTCAAATACAATCCATTTCGGACCATCTCCAGGCATATTAGCTTGATCACGCATAAGAACCGAAAACAACCTATCAAGAAATCGTAATACAGAAGTTTTAATAAATAACGAAATATAAACTAATAATAAAGAATGGTAGATCCGGAGTTCCTACCCATCTTTCCATTCTCTGGTCGCTGGATTAATGATTCCAAAGAGTTCATCGTTAGTAACAGCCTTTGGATTCAAGTCATTGTAGTATGGTTTACGTTTCTGATTGAAATACGTTCTATTCAGTGTTTTCCAAACTTGAGTTTTTCCTGTACCAGCAAATCCTATGATGAAAACGGAATGACGCACGTTGAACAACTCCTCTAACTGGACAACCTAAAAAACAAATTTATGCGGTACATTTTAACTATGACATATGGCTCAAATATGTTGATTTTTCAATTGCTAATGGATGATACCTTCAGGACAAAACCATCCTCAGGTTGCATTTTTAAATCCAGGGCTGCGCTTTTAACCCCTTTTTCAAAATCAGGATCTCTTTTGCGCGGCACATCTAGCGCCGGAAATAAGTCACCTACAAGCGATTCGGAGATTATTAATGAAATGAGTTAACCATTACAACTGCAGGAATTGAGTCTATTGGAAACCTTTGATTTTTTTTTTGCACATATTTACAGTTGACCGACTGTCAAATACCGTAATATATTTTGCAGTATGAGGAATAAGGATGGTATTTGTCACAAACTACTCATTCGAAGTTCTCATACAGGTCTTGAGTGCTGTGCTCACCAATGAGGCCCATAAATACGGGCACATCGTCAGTTACAATTTTTGGAGTATTAAAATCACGAAGTGCTCTCATCAATACTTGATCTTCAGGCATGAGTCTGTCTCCACGCTTCAACTTTCCAGCTACAACTAAGACTGATTTAATAGCACGCAATCCCCAATCATAGTGATCCTGCTTGGATAATAACTCTCGACACAAAGTATATAGCGTTATAAATTTTCGTGCCAAGAGTCGAGACTCTTGAAATCCTTCAGCTACCAGCATAATTTCACAAATAAGTTCGAAATCAGGAACAACCATAGCACAAGGCCTATCACACAAAACAAAGAAATTCCCTTTTTATTTGTCATGTAAACAAAGATAAACTTTTCAGCAATACTAACAAGTAAACGAAACTGTTGCAAAGGCATTAGCTGATCGTCTCACCTGAATAATGTCTTAAGATTTTCGGGCAATTCTGTCCTACCAGCATAGCCAGGATTCATGGTGATGAACATTCCCACAGTGTCAATGAGATTTAGCTCTTCACCAAAAAAAAAGAACTTTGGCTTCCTATTTTTTATGCCATCTAAGACCGATTTTACTTGAACCGCTACTACAGATAACACTTCCACAGAAATTCTATTAAACTCATCGAAACATCCCCAGGCACCAGTTTGTGCAAGCCCTTTGTAGATGTTACCACACGACTGAAAGAATTTACATGTATGCAATCCAAAATCTTGTAACAATGCGAAAGAATTGTGAGAGATAACGATTGTGAGTAATGTTAGTATAATATTCTATACGAATATATTCTGGAACATAATTATTGGCAGCTACCTTGTAGTCCATTTGTTCAGAGCAATTGAAAACATACACCATTTGACCTAAGGCGCGACCCAAGTCTTTCGTTGTTTCAGTTTTTCCTGTTCCTGCTGGACCAGCAGGCGCCCCTCCCATTATCAAATGAAGAGATTGTGTCAATGTTATGTAACACCTATCTGTGAGGGGTGTAATAACAAGGCGTGGGACATTTCCCAAATATTCATACCCATATTGAAAGCATGCATCACAAATGTTAGCAAAACAATCTCCTAGCTTGTCGTCCCACCTGTTGTGAGTAAAAAGTATAATTTTACTTTTTATCAGAACATATTTTATGGCAGATGCCAATCAGACCCTAATAATTCGGGATGAATTTATATCACACCTGTGCCGCAGCTGAGACTGCCATTGAAAGCTGTACGAACTTTCTGCCTTCATTGAAATCAACTTAGCAACAACATCTCGTGCATGGACATCTATCGTACAGATAGTCATGATCTTTTGTCGATCATTTTCACTTAAATCACCACAAAGAATTGAAATTAATAAGCTCAATTGAGTAACTTGTTTTTTTTGATAATCCTTCAAGGAGTTTTCAAATCCCTCTTCTAGTCTGGCAAAAGCCATATTGACTTCTGTTGTCCACCAAATTTGAGTACCGCAAAGAGCAGGTTGTGCTTCATAGTCAAAGATCCAACTTTCACGTGGCTTTTCATCATAAGAAACCACAGCTCGACTGAAATGAAAGCGCACGCTCTTTCTCATAGCATCTGTTACTCGATTCAACCAGACTTCCACCTAATACATATATTTTGGTCATTTAAATAGGTATTTTAACTGTTGCAAATCTGACCTTTGACAACACCGATAGAGATTACGTAAGTAGTGGATGACTTATAGCTTTCAAAATACGAAAGAAAGCTCATTGTGTAATATAATTGATACCATTAGTTCACCTTGCCATTGCAATCGCATGTCCCATACATTTCCATGAACTCTCCATCTTTAGCCCACATACCATTTGCAATCTTGCTGGATCTATCACTGTCAGTTTTCCACCTTAATTTTGCCACCGAATCATATAATTTTGTCAAGTGCTTACATACCAGCTCCGGATTATTTCCTGAATTATTAGTGACAATTTAAATACACCAAGGAATACGATTTGCCTAATTTGTATGGAAAAGTAAGAATGCAAAAAATTTCACCGTTGCTGAGAATATCTAAAAGATCAGCTGGTGAAACAAAGTAAAATCTTGGGTAAGCCAATCTCTTAGTTTCCAAGTAATCTGCCAGAGCTTTTTCACATAAATTTAATTGTTTCTCTATCTCTTCTAGGCGATCTAGAAGCTTCGGTTTATTAGTCGCTCGGACTATGTTCATTGTAGATAAAGTGTCTCTCAATAATTCCTAATAATCGTAAAAAGTTAGTACAATGATGGCCTTTATATGGAATGGAATTCTTATTTTCCAACTAGAAGTGGATGGAGTATATACTTTGAAATCTCGATCGATTTTTTCAAAACGTTTTGAATCTTCAGGCAGTTGATTACGAATATCTTCGGATCCGATGAAAATGCTTTCTAAATGCATCCAAGCACGTTGGACTTCAAACCAAATATTAATCACTGCATCTGCATTGCTTAGCTTATGTTGCCAATCACTAACTTCATCTAGAAAATATCCTACATATTTAGATCCAAGCATGTTTTGGAGTTGCACCTACAAAAGTAAGACAACTAGAATTTAAAATTCTCAAAGATGTGTACAGGATACAAAAATAATGAGTTACCTGATTATCTTCAAGTATAACAATAGTGTCTTCACTGATCTTTAGAACATTAAGTTTAGTTCTCTCATGTATTTCTTTCTCAAATTCAAGACCAGCCCAAGTATTATGCAATTCCTTCAATGTCTTCTCCATAGCCATTTCCTTAACTGCTTTGTCAACTACATTTTTGACTTCTTCTTCATATTTATGAAGTTCTAATTTCAATAAATCATCTAGAGTCGTTTTATCATCCATTGTAAATCGTACCTATAACAATTTTCGAACCTCGTACATTCATAGATTATAATAATAACAATTCCAATATTGGAATCCAACTCAACAATGTGAAAAAATATATTTAATTACCTTGGTTTCAGCCATAAGTTCTTGCCAATGTCTATCTCTTATTGCTGGATTTTGGAGCTCTGAAACAGCTCGCAATGACGACATCATGTTTTTAATCGATGCTTCTATCAGTGAGTACACTTCCCAAGCCCTTATGTCCTTATCCAACACTGTAATATTCACAATCATAGTAATGCGTAGTCTCTTCTTTTTATACTCAAAAATTCCATAATAAGTCAAAATACATAAACGTACATCTCAACTCTTTTGTGAGCTTTTTACACTCTTGATCCATCCCTTCAACATCTATCTTTTTCCAAACAGTCATTTTCCATTCGTCTAAGCTTGTTCTGATGATGAATATGTAATCCCATATACACTTCAGCATTTTCAGTTCTTTTCTAGCCAATTTTATATGCTTAAAGTCGGGAACTTGTTGTTCAAATATGATTGACGTTTCTGTTAGAGTTTTCAATTCATTTTCTAAAGTCATAATTTCTTCATTTATGGTATTCAACTTCTGATATACATCCTGACAAGAGAAGCTATAAAAAATACCACAAATACATTCCTATTCATTATATGTATAAGACGAATAATCAGATTCGTTAAAAAGTTACCCAAATATCTCCTTATTGTGAAAATTGTTCAAATATCTCTGCTGCCTGAAGTCAAAGTAGCTCATACGTTTTTTTAAAAGATCTATCTGGTGAGCTAAAAGTGGCGCCACTACTTGTTTCACTTGCGTAGCTAGTTTCTTAATTGTAGCCCATAATTCAGGTAATTCTGCGAGCGCGTGATAAGTAGTATCGTTAAACTCAACATCGTACAGTTTTAAAAGATCTATAGTTTCCTGTCAAGTTGAATATCAAGACAGAATCAAATATCTATTAAACATTAATACTACCCATTGTAGAAAAACAGCAAATTCAACATATGCTATGTAAAAACATATAGCTGCTAACTCGTAAATTTAATACCTTGCAAGGAACAAACATATCGTCGATCTCATATTGTCGTTCCCTCACTTCTTTTAAATAATAAATAGTTTGTAGCAGGTCATCATAGTCATCTTCTAAGACTGGTTGAGTAAATCTCGTATAGGCTGCATTGAGGAATCCCGACAACCCGGACAAACTTTTAGTAGGAATCAATAAGAATAGTTAAGAAAATTAGATGATATCCTCATGATTTCTATCAAACTTTTTTCAACTCACTCATTATTTACTCGATTCACCAAGTATATCTTAAACAAGTTGGCCCACTTGCAAATAGTGTTGAGTAGTGCCTGCTTGAAGGGCTTCACATCAACTCGAAACCAGCGATAGAATACTTTTTCGTTTTTAATTTGATCACATATTTTATAAAGACCCATAAAGTAATCTATTTCCCTCTTGAAGTCACTTAATTCTGGTTTTTTTTCCTTGATAAATTCAGATAAATTTTCAGGTGCTTGCATAACTAGAGCCTTTTCGTCTTCAGTAAGATTTCGAGAAAAACGCAAAAATAAGTCCAAATATTCTTGGCGATCGTCCATCCACAGCCAATAATATGGTTCAAATTCCTAGTAAATATTATATTAATTCAAGCCTATAGGAGCAGTACATCAACGGATGCGAATAGTATGACAAATATTCCAAATAAAGTTGATTCGCAAGATTTTGTAACAGATCTCTTACTACTGTGTACTCGATAGCTTGTCCAAGTGCCAACTTCACTCGATTACACGTCTCCTCCAGCATAAATATTATACCTTCTTCTTCTGCCATGTCGAACTTGAAATTAATGAAAAATTAAAATGGAGTAACGTTTGAAATCTCAATAATATTTCATACATTAATATTGCAAACTAAATGTTGATGGAAACTATATAGAATCAAAAACCCATAACCAGACAGAACAAATGTGATCCGTCAAATTGAATTAGTGAAATCTAACTTACCCCATAATGCTCACGCTCCTCAGCTTTTTGAGGATCGATACGTGGTATCAGTGTCCCCATTTTCATCATATCGAACATTAATTCTTCATAAAAGACGTAAAAACCTTTTGGATCTTCAAGTTCAAGAGGTGGTTGAAAATTAATGTCGGGAACTTGTAACTGAAGTTGCACTTCAAACAGAGGCCAGATATTTGCCTCAGGATCCGTCTCATCAAGTATGTAACATATGCTGGAATTGTTATGCACAGTTACACAAGACAATTACATTTATAGATTTTATTACTGCAAGCTACTAAATGCCTGTACCTTGTAGACACAGCCTGTATTAGCCCCTTTGATACCAAGTCATCGATATACGTAACATATGGTGCCCATTTCTCTCCATTCTCGTCACTGATTGCAGCACGTTTGGCGACTGCTTCTTCTTTTTTTTGATCTTCCGAGAGAGATGATTCAGGATCTCCAACTTTCTCCTTTTTCTTGTCATCTCCTTCCCCAGCAATTTGTTCAGTACTTCTCTCAATGGCGCTTGAATTTTTTATTTCATTGCCAAGTGAGGAAATTAATAATATCAAATTTTTGGATATATTTCGGAACATATTTCACTTAATTTTTCCTTCTAAGTACAAAACAGTATAAAGTTTGAATCCGAAATCCACTCAATGTGTTTTTATAAACTTACCCTGATTTGACAATGCTTTTTCTCGACTTTTCTCTACCTGGAACTCCTTCTGTTCCATCAGCTCCTTCACCGTCTATTAAACCCTCGCCTTCATGTACTTCATCAGGTCCATTTTCTGGTTTACCGTCATCTTTAGCTATAATACGACAACCGCTTTGACCTCTGATCTTTATCCATAGATAATACAAGATTGATCAATGCATAACATTTATACCTTGTTCGAGTTCAGAATCATCTTTAGCATATTCAGACTCAGGTAAAAGATCAAAAAATAAACAGTAATTCTCATCTAATACACGATCAATTTCTGCAGCGGCTGCTGCTATGTCTGCAAACCGTTTTTCAAAGCGTTCTTCTCTTTCCCCTATTGCAAGTAAATTTTCATCTTTCAGATCCTTACGATCTAAAACTGGCATCATTGCCCAGGAGTAAATCAGTTTCTTGAGTTTTGCAACATTCTCTTGAGCTTGAAACACACGAGTATGCAATTTTTTCACAAAGTAAAGTAGCGTTTCAATATACTCTGGGACTTCTGAAAGGATAAATGATAAAATATAATAGATTCGTACAAGAAATTATCTAAATGCATAATTCGAGATTATTTACTTTACACTCGTTATAATAAAAGATGTAGAACCCGACAAGGCTTGATGAAGAAAATTATTCTCATAAAATTGTTGTTATCACAACCCTAAAATCTAAAAAAAGCTAAGAAATAGAACATAATTTGAGTGTTGGTATCCATACCAGGCGAATTCCAATTGTAATTCTGTTGACCTTTATCTATTAATGCATCAATATTGTCAATTTCATCTCTAACCAGATCAAACTCCACAGGCGTGCTAAAACTTCTTATTCTATTATACCTGTATAAATAATAGAAATAGAGATAAGTGACAACAAGTGCATACATTTTATGTTAATTATAAATATAATGAGTATAATTAATGCATGTACTAACCAATTGATAATAAGATTCAAGTTATAATTGATCTGAAAGAAATACTGAGTTCTGGAGAATAGATCCATGGCTTCGGCTGGCAGATCTGACCTTTGCATGATTATCATATAACGAGTCTCTCTTAGGACAGCTACTAATTCCGGAGAAAAATTCAACTCCAACAATCTATCCTCTAGAATAGTGAGCAGAGTTTTAGCCAAGTTTACCATACAAGTTTCTGGAGCTGTTGTTGCCCATTCCTCAAATATCGCTTGATCTGCAGCATCCAGTAGAGCCTTGCAAAATCCCATTACTCATTATTCGAGGTTTGAGTACCTTCTCTGTTATACACTACTTTAACTATATTATGGCTCAATCGAAAGTATAATATACTGACATAATATGCTCAATCTTACCTCTAATTCTTCATGTTTATTTTTAAGCTCACGAGCACTTTGACTAGCTAATAATGGATGATCAATAAGTGTTGTGCATTCTATTGGATATTCAATTCGATTTTTAAGTTTTAATAAACAGCACAAAGCCCCAGCAACTGGAGGAAAGTATTGATCAACGTGCATATAACCAGTTTTCTTTCGTCTTCCAAAGTTTTCATCAAACAATACCTAAATTTGATACAATATAATTGGTATGCATGGACATCGGAAAAAAGAATGCACTTTCTGAGGTAGACTCAACGATATGCAAATAATAAAATTGGCGCAAAGAAAATCAATTTTCAATCCTCACCTTAACAGTATCCATATGCCCATGTATTTCTGAAAACAATCTTTCGTAATTGAACCACAATTGTGTAAGAATAATGGGTCTTAGAGCAACAGGTCCCATAATCCAAACCAGCTTAAACATGCTTTCAACATTATGACATTCAAGAAATGCTTGGTCAAACACACTAGCTAATCTTCTGTCGAATTCTTCTACCTTGAGGAAAGAAGAAAACACATATATCTTGGCTTAATTCAGATTTTTTCTATGCGGTAACTTGCTGTTGTAACATTCAGGGTCTAATATTCATAGACATTGTGAATATTCATCATTAATTAACTAAAAAATCATTATGAATTGCATGTACCTTTTTTAAAAAAATTTTCATATCTCCAGTAAAGCCAGTGTCTTCCGGTACCAAAATTTCATACTGCACACCAGAAAATTCACTGTGGATCTTCATAAACTCTTCATATACATCGTAAGCACTTGCACACAATACTTTTCCCTTTAGTCCAGAAATCTCTATTCTTTCCAGCTTTGAATATTCTTGAGAAATTTCAAACAACACCTAATTGTACAAACGTGATTTAACTGAATAATAATTTTAGCATAAATATCATCATTTATACGGCAGGTGTGTAAGTTCTTGTATTTTGGTAATTCCTTAAATTCCAGACTATGAGATACCTTGATTTCTTTCAATCGTGCACAGAAAGCAAATAATCTTCCGAAAATAAGTTTCTGATGAAACGTCCACAAAATTGGTTCTGCTGGTGGTTTAAAATAACTTTCTACCTTCTCACGAAAACTTTCAAACGTTTCTACGTAATTTCCGATGATTGCAATCGTTCGCACTATTTTTTTCAAATTGTCATCTATGTCACCTTGAAAAAGTGACGTGGGATCTAATGATCGACTGGCCTGTGAATGCGTCGATTATAGACAGCGATGATAAATATCAATTCTCAATTGATTCTAAACAATTGTAATTATTGCTAAACAGGATTATATGCGAATAGTTTAGAAACGTAATGAACTTACCGTAGCTATCAACAGATTTGAAACTTCGCTCAACAGTGTAATGATCCGAGTTGTGGTACAATAATATCTCGAGTTAGCCCAAGTTAGACAAATGCAATGCAACATAGATTTTAGTTTTGGCTCTATATCATTAAAGTCCATACTTTCAATTTGATCAAAGTAAGACTGCAGTGGCTTGAGATATAAACAAACATCCCGGGCTTCTATTACAGCTGAAAAACAGAATAAAACGATGTTAATATAGGATTTCTTGCAAATAAATAGAAAATGTGATATTTTTTAAACTGTCATTCTTTTCAATGTTACTGAAGAACAAAATCATACCAGCCACCACATTTTTAAACATTGTCTTAAAGCATGGCAAATAAGGACTCTCAGTTAATTCCAATAAGGACACCATCTTTTTCACCCGAGGGTCCCGCATTTGATCGTAGATAGATTCTATGTTTTTAAGTCTCAAGCTCCAGAAGTCAATTTCTGTAAGGACAAATTAAGATTAGGTAAAAATAGTTCATTAAAAGATGCTATCGAGCCATGAAATATTAAGTACATTAGCATTTTACCAGCATTGGGCAGGGGGTGATTATTATTATTGAATGCAAGAGTACTCTCTTCGCTGAGAATGTCGTTGATTTGCGTGGCCCATTTGATAACTATGCCTTCAATATCACTTTTCAATTGTAAGTCGACCTGTTCTCCGGCAGTTTGCTGTACTAGCCATTCTGCTTCGAAGATTCGTTCTACTCCCATCGGCATTGGTAAAAGCGTTTGCCCTGTCATTTTTCCACGAGCCTATAATGTTTACCACAGATATATGCAAAAATTATTCAAACGTGAAAACCGATCATTGTACACATAACGAATACCTGGCAGATTAAACTTCGAAGATTGTACACGTGTTTCTTCACATCTTCACTGACTATAGCTGGCCATCCAACGTGATTATTCGTATTTGATAATATGGGAACATATACCTATTCAGAACATGGATTTTTTTTACTTTACAGAAGCTGATCGATTACCTAATTGAAGAAGTGTTGAGAAATCAGAAGAACCGCATGATCCTACCTCCTCAACTAAAACAGCCAGTTCTTCGATAGGCTTAGGCGCCATATCACCAATAATGAGCTCGTCTCTATAGTTCTTTTCAGTAATTTTAATTGGATTCCTCTTGATAAAATACGAAGACTTTACTTTGCTTCCTGGTTGAATACCAAGATATGGTATTAAAACACCAGAGGTTGCAACTTGCATTATTAAAATCTTTTCGGTTGAAGTGTTAAAAAACCTTAAAACAAGTTCCTGGAAGGAAATGGCAAAGTGATTAACAAAACTCTGAATTAACATGCAATAAGAATTCAACTGATTCTATTATATGAGAATACCATAAACTTACTTTGAGGTCTTCATTTGCTATCATTTTACCCCATTTATCTTGTTTCAATTTACTAGATCGGATCAAATATTGTAACAAAAATTCTAGCCGGTCATCTTCTTCTTTCCTTTCCTCATCTTTCTTGTCTCCCATACTTTGATTATTTAATTTTTATAATTGACCGCTTATTATAAAAATATACTATTTATTTAATAGCACATTGTAAATTGAGATGACATCACCATTGAACAATTGCTCTGCTATGATCTTATTATGTTTCATTATATCTATTCATGGGGGAAGGATTAGCTATTGCACACAATGTACTGCAGGATTCACAATTTCTCATCAAAACCAATTAGAAATAAATAACAATTGAAATACCAAAGAAGTGCATCCATAAAATCACCAAGTCTTATAATAATAATATACTTAATATACACCGTGTAAAACAATTTTATTAATGTAAATACAGGAAATTTTTAAGTATTTATAAGAAACAATGTACCCAGGTATAAGATATGTCCCAAAGGTTCCTTAAATATGAAGTGTTGGGAAAATATTGCGGATACTTGCCTGTTACTGCACTATACAATATCACTCACGTTTATTTCTTCTTCTGAAAAATTGTTAATTCAAAACGTCATTAAATTTTATTTATAGTATAAACTTTTAGACAAACACTTGGCCGATGTATGTGATATGACAACAAAAGCTGTGGAATTTTCAATCAGTATTAACTCTCTACTTTGCAAACTATGAAGCCATACCTTATGTTTCTTGTTTTTCGTTTTCTTTTTGGCTAACTTAGCCTTACGCTGTTCTCGCATTGAATGCCACCATCGCTGAATAATTTTTACTGCGCGAGTCATCATTAACTTTGCTAATTTTTCATTGATTATTGCATCTTCTGCATCTTGTTTCTCTTTCATAAAAGCGTCATACAGATCTGTTTGCCTCTCTATTTCAGCCTGCAATCCGAAAAAAATTTAGTGTACTCAGTTTTAAGGTAGTCTCAAGATTTAAATATAAATATTTCATACAATAGAATAACATGCATGATTGAATCAAGAATAATTGTGATAGCTACCTCTAAATCTTCCTTTTTTTTTTTATCAGTCTCAAATTGTAGAATGAGTAATTCCATCTGTTTTTGCTTTTCACCAATCTCTGTGTCGTACTTGTTGATTATACCCAAAAGCTGTGATTCGATTTTAAATCTGAAACAGTTTCAGTACATTGAAGCATAAATTTTTCATGAACAATATCACGTCCTTATAGTGCCAGTATTTACTCGATCTGTTGTTCTGAATTTTCGGATTGCAGTTTCTAGTGCGATTACAATCTTAAAAATTAAGTTGAAGATTGCACTAGTAATTCCCAATCAAAAATTATTAATACCTTTTATCCCGAGCTTCCTTTTCCAACGCTAGATTCAACGTGCGAATCTTTTTTAGGTGAATCTCTGCATTGCTTACATCTTCGCGGATCTCTTTCTGTTTCATTTCAGATGCCTTGTAAGCCATCATCATTTTCCGCTCTGTTCTAATTCTGGGATCATGATTAATCTTTGAGAATGAGTGTATGTGCTATTAAAGGATATTGCTTATTCTACATTTCAACATGATAATCATTTTTCCATACATGGTATAATTTACATCTTCTTTGCATTTTCTGTTTATTCTTTTTACAGTTGCCAAATCTTTTTCACATTGCACATTTATCACTTCCATTTCCATGTCATGTTGTTTTCTTTGCTCCTCCAATACTGCTGCTAGTACTGAAAAGCGATAAATATAAGCAATAAATATAATTCGTGATCAGTACACCGTTTCAAACTATATCAATTGAATAATCAGTAATTGAAATCAGAAAAAATTGTTACAGTGATAAACTATACGTAATACTTGTTAAATCCTTTTTTGCTTTTTCATTCTCTCTCCAAAGCTTTCTGTAGCGCAACTCTTTTGCTCTGTGTTCTTCTGGAGATGTAGAAATCCGTTTTAATGTGTGTTCAAAAAAATATTTCACATATCTCAAAAACAATTGAGCCTGCTCTGAATATTGTGGACATAGTTGTTTTACTATTTCTCGAATTTCTGTGTAACCATTTAGAATCTGAAATGAATGTCAATATTAGTCGAAATGTGATTTTCTAACAAACTGAGATACCTCAATTGCTCGATAAACGTTTTGATTAGATTTCGAGTCGTTGGTAGATGATTCTGTCATTTTTGAACTCTTTTTTGAAGGCTCTGAAGCCTCCACACTTTCTGAACATGCTGAAATAAAAAACGACCTGTTTGATAATATGATGAACTGTAAGGATATATTCTCCATTCAAAATAATAATACGATTATTGTAACAAGCTTGCAGGGAACGTACACCAATGGCACGGTTCAATGTAAAAATACTGATGGAAGGCATCTGTTACATCTCTGAAATTTTCTCTGTTTAATATATGCCTTACTTCTGGATGCTGAAAAAGTACAGGCAAGCTGGCCTAGAAATGAATAAGTCGTAAACTTTTATTAGTAAAGTATTTTAAATTAGTACGTCAATATAAATAAATAATAAGGATAGACGAATGAACAGGGTAACCGTCATATTCATTTTTTGAACAAACCAACTTTTTTCTAGTAAATTCATGCTATATCCTACACATTTTTACCATCACATAATATGTGCAGCACTTACTGATAGTTCTAATTTTTTAAGCGTTCGACAAAATATACTAAAGACACGATTGAAGCAGATGGATATTTCAATATCATTTGTAGCCAATTTGTTGAGTGACTGGCAGGACCCTGCAGGGGTAGCTCCCCCATCTCCTTTACCAGTTGATTCCTCTTCAAAAAACGATGTCTGACTTATCTCAACGTTTGGGCACCTGAAGTTAATAAGTGAATCCAGTAAATAAAGAAAGTAGAGTACGCATTTCATTGAGAATTTCGGTTACTCATAATTAATTTGAATTTGATGCGAATATTACAAAGTTGAACAATATGAAATAAGAATTTTCACCAAATATTTAATTGCAAAAGTTATACATACGGACATGAATCAGGATCTATTGGAACACCACATGGTAAGAATTTTCGTTGAACACGACCCAAGAGGTCAAAAATTGCTGGCATAATTCAGCAAATGAGATGATGTATACGCATAATGGCTAATATGTCACCAATCTTTGGTATCACCAAATGTTTGTTTCTATGTTTCAACCTACAGGTGACAAAAAAATAACATACGGAAAACTTACACATTTCAAGTATATCTTAAGATTATTTGTTTCGGAGTTACATAAATATAAATTACTAAATACGTTTTTTTTTATAAAATACCTCAACTGCTTTTATTTTCTTAGCCTATTTTCAATACAATAATGAATGAATATACATCTGTTTGCTGTATCAAAGGTGAAAAGGTCAAAAGGCCCCAAAAATTAAGTATCAACATTTTCGTATAATATATGAAAAAATTTTAAACATTACACAATTTGTTATTAGAAACGCATCAGCCTGCTCATACATTGATTTCATTTTTATTGCGAGCCATATTTTAATTCAAGTGCTATGAAATGACAAGATAGCAATATATCACCAATCAAAAATTATATCACGAGTTTTTTCAATTCTAGTTTCAATTCTTAAATACTCTGGCATAATTTGCTCATCAACTTCCATGTATAGTCGCATAATACTGCAGCTTACGGTAGAAAAAATCCCCAGACAAAGGAAAATCGTTCATCAGTGCCGAATAATTTTTGAACTTTCCACTTTTGTTACAAATCATAAAATTAAATACCTACAGATTTTTTATGCCAATTGCGATATACAAGTATAATCCAAGAGTAGAAGGAAATAAATACTCTAGCAGTGACAGAATTGGGTTTACAGAGTGTTCTTGCATTCGGTACTTATTTGCTCAGCTTTGAAACATTGTAAAACCGACAGTGCCAGAATGGCAAATAGCACACTACTTGCTAATAAATTTGAATAAAATTTACTGTTCATAGTCTATTAACTGAAATCCATACCGAATAAGATTATTGAAGAATGGAACAAACAGATTTCTAATTTCAAATCACGTTTACATGATACAGATATTCCCTTGACTTACTGTATCTACCTGAGTACAAAACCATTCTAGGCACTTGAAAAGCTCTATGATGACGAGATTGTCTATATTTTCATCAATTTTCAAACATAGGTTATATAACACATAATTAATTATGATTTAAAACGATAAGTTACTCAGTATATTTGTTAGCGAATGGTAAGTTTAAAATAAACCTAAATAATTCTTAAAAACGTTTGGATACCCTAATTTTACTCATGGTCACTATTTTTCAATCACTTGTCCGAGACACCTAACACAAGACAATAGCTGCAAGTAAATATAGATATCGATCTTTGGCCTACAAACAAGACTTAGTAGGTTTCATAGGTGTATAGCATTGACCAAGCTTGAGCAATAATTGCAGAAGCAGTATTTTTGTCTAGCTACATTAACCTAATCTACATTCAAATTTCAAATTAGAGGAAACCTTTGTTTTGTAATCAGGTCAATACGGTACATACTCTTAGATTGAACTGTAAGACATTCGAGATTATGAATTACGTACTTACGAATGTCTAAATAAATTCGAAACGTTAGTCAATATAAGCACGCTTCTCACGTTGTTATGCTCTAAATACACAGAATGATGCCAAAGTAGAAATTGAATCAAAGTTATTCTTTATCACTACTGAGAAATATAAACTCTTGATAGCTAATTGACCAAGTAACAAAATTGTATCTCTGAACCATCCTGTGGTTACGCAGTAGTAAAGTTCATTGAAAATCAATTATTTTTATATCACTCAACTTAACAAATTATTAGTGTATAACTATCAAGTCTTGCTAACAGTCAAACAATAAAGAGATGTATTGTCTCGTTCATCAGCTGCTTCACATTCGGATATCATAACGATATGAATAAAGAAAAGACTTTCAAATTTGTTCAATTATCCAAAAAACATTAAGTTTTGAATGGTGAGTGAGACCAGCTTATCTCTTCGTATACCCATTACAGGTACTCTTAAAGTAATTCAATTAGTTTGTTCATACGTTGAGTGGCTTGAAGTAATGCCTGCAATATAGTGCCATAGTAGCTGGGGGTGCATCCGTTTTCAACAATAACTTTTCTTCCTTTTCCGTTAGTCTTTCCAGTGACTGATTATATTCCCGATCAAATGCACCTGCAAATACCAAAGTGTTACATGCATAAAATGGCTATCTATAAGATCTTGCGACTAAAAATACTGTTGAGAATTTTTTCACTCCAATAGCATACTTTGATCAATATTTCCACGTCCCAAGACTGTGAATACTAAAAACAGAATGTCTCTGTATATAGAAATTGGGTTGTTTTCGTCCATTTTGTTTTTATGCCTCTCCAGAGCCAATCTTCTTATAGGTTCCGCTAAGTCGTTGCAGCGCACATTTGTTATAACAGACTGCATTAATCTGTGTAATAAGGTAATATTTTTCGTTAAGCTAACTAATTATAAAGTAGGCCTGATTAAAATTAGTTACTGTGATATATATTTACGTTCGATCTTCTGTACTGTTTGTCTTCCATTGAATGTACATAGGCAAACGATCCATATGTAATTTCTCGTTATCCCAAAGCGTTCTAACGCCAACCAATGGTGAATTACTTTGGGAATTACTCTTCAAATCCTGGTTATTATTGAACCAGAGCTCGGGCAAATGACTGCTCAGATTAATTCGTTCAAAGTACCAAATCAAATTCCAGTATACTATGGGATGTTCCTGTATAAATTTGTGCTTGGTAAGGCACGAATCTCCTTCTTGGCTTAAGACACTTTCTAATTCTTTCCTAAGAACGAGCGGATTTAAGTATGGGACTGTGATTGGTTCTTCCAATTCCTTTGGTTGTTCTAAGAGTTCCATCAATGCTCCGGTTAACGGATCATTTAGCTCACGCTCCTCACGCCTAAAAAAATGTTAGAATCATTACGTAAAACAAATACGTAAAGAGAGATTGAAGAAATAAATAATCTGCAATATCGTTTTCATACCTGTAATCCAATATAGTTACTGTCAAAAGTGGTACTGTAGCTTTATCACAAAATTGACAAACTGTATTCAAATTTGAATCCTCTGGCTGCCAGCCAGCCATTATTTCTTCGTCATACATAATAGTCGCACAATTATGGCACCTGCTAGCAGTAGATAAGACTAATTCTATTGCCATGCGTTCTTCTAAGTCCCTAGAACCCCTCGGATACAAACAATCGGCTAATTCAGACAAAGAACCAAGATCTGCGTTCGAATCCCCTGTAATTCAGGGAATTAGTAATACTCAATCGATTGTACGAATTTTGAGATTGATGGTAAATATTAAGAGAAGCTTGCAAATTCTCATTATTGCCAAAATTCACTATAAATTACAAACAAAGAAAGTACGCACCGGAACCTCTGGCAGGTATCTCATTACGATCTTGCTGTGACCCATCCGTCAGTGAATCCAAAGATTCGTGAGAAATTCCATAAGTTAATCTTTGTTCACGTTCCTTTGATTTTACTGGAGTACTGGTAGCAGAGATAGCTTCCTTTATTTCATCGAATTTTTTTGCAACACTAGTCGCAGCAGATTTCAAGCTATTCAATCCTCCTAGTATCAGTTCGTTTGACTTCTTTCCAGTCAAACTTGAGGGACTAAGAGAAATGAGTGAACAGTTTCAACATCGTTACAGTGATTTATATCATTAGAGCTACTACATATTATCGTGAGTTGATATGACACGCAAGCAAGTTGATAATCCTTAAGTTTGGCAAGTGGTTTCAAATGTTAACAACCGCATCCAATAAATAAATCATGCTCAAAGTTATGTCCTCCTTGCGAATTTCAAATGTTAAGTAAATGTTACATACCTGATATAATTGGACAAACTTAAGGACTCGATGAGCTGATTGGATGATATTAACTCCTTATTTTTAGCAAATGGCAGGCCTCCGGTAGAATACCGTCTACGTTATTAAAAAAAAGCACACACAAGAGCATGCAAAATAATCATAAAATTTCGATACGCATGATAAGTCGATGAACACAGGAAAATGTTGAGAGTGAAAAGTATTAAATGTTAGAAATATTTTTGAAATTAATATTGTGATCTAATCATAAATTGACAAATAGTAATAATGAAGAAATAAAAATTTAACCATAAATGGACGTTTACGTGTGTGAATTAATAATTACGTGAATTGATAATGAAAATTCTGACTGTGATCTATATCCTTGTTGAAGTTCAAATGAAATGGAAATTTAACATTTTTGCTTACCCAAAACTAAGCTTGAGACTAGATCCTAGGCTCGACAGGCTAGAGGTTACACTGTCTTTATTCTGTGCCCAAAGACTACCAAACTCCAATCTGTCTCTATCTCTTTCTTGTTCACCTTGTTGAGCGACGGAGTGAGGCATGGTTTCACTTCTTTGCAAATGTCCACCAACTATTGGTCCACCTTCATCGACTGCCTGATGAAACGTAGCACTTCTAGGTAAAACATTGCTGGAAATGCATTTAAATTTCAAATGAATCGTTTATTTAGTTACTTCAAGACTTTTTATGACCATTTTAATGGTCTCAAATCTGACACCAGAAATGAGGTAAGTATTGACAAACGAATTGAAAATACCTTCTGAATAATAATGGTCCCCCGGCACGCTCCTCTGTTACATTATTAAGTATGGTCAAGGTACTTGTTGAGCAGTTTGAATCATTTTCCCCAGACGGCGATACGACTGGAGTTTCATCATTAAGTAGAGCTCCGAGAGGGTCATTTTCAGTAACAGGTGTTCTGACGGGGCTTTTCAGTGGTGATTCAAGATTTCGGACTAGCCTTGAAATGTAAATAAATCATTCTGGGTTTGATCGTGGAAGAAACCGCTAAGCATAATGTTGCAATTCTTCTATTTTCATTATATTTGACAAAGATGTGAAGATCCTTACCTCGGATTACTAGATGATCGGTTAAGTGCTTCTGGCTGAGACGTACTTAGAGCAGCCCCTTGGTCTTTGACAATACTATTTTGACGTAAGAATTTCATTTTCGTCTCCGCAAGTCCGAATACTGGTAAATCAGGAACAATGCTGCCGATCAAAGCTAGAACATGCACACAAGATGCAGATAAATAAGCATTTCAATTCTATATCACTATTCTCACTGACTATCAAAGTTTTTACTTTGCTGTGCTAGCTAATACGATTTACTTACAATCACTGCCTGCTGCATCCAAATCTTGTGAATGCGCACTGTCAAGGCTAGACCGAGATATAGCATGTTCCAAAGTCTCACTACTCTTGCCATCCACGCTGTGCACATCCGTCGCTGCACTCAATCTCCTTCTGGCACCTTTTTTTCCAGCTTTTTTGAACAAAGCAGCCCCGACAATAACATTGCGTAACTTGTTCCACATTAATTGACTGGAATTTGTCATATCAGATGGCCATGTTGCCTCTAATACAGCCTGTAACCAGCAATCATTGTCACATATTCAATTTGCGGCTCACAATATTATTAGTTGAAGGTATATAATATTTAAAAAACAAAAAAAAAATGTTATTCTAGTTATAAAAAGCTTTCTTACTTTGTTGTAAAATCCATAAGTCAAGGCATTAGGTTGAACTCCACTGCGCTTCATGTGAAACAATAATTTCACAGCCAATACAGGTTGACCATAAACTCCACACAATTGCATCATAGCTCTGTAGCAAACCTGCAAAGAATGAAGAATTGAATTAAAGTCATCTGAGAATTTATTGAGAAACTGAAATAAAATTTCAATTATGAAAAAAAACATGGTAAATTTCAGGTCAAAGGATTACCTCTTCAGTCGGATCCATTCGTAATTTTTGCATTTTCACAAGTAACTCATAGGCTTGATGCAAAATAGCTGCAGGTTGGCTTGACACTTGTAGCATAGCAGGTAAATGTAAAAACCATAAACTGTAACATGTACCCAACAAACATCTAGCCCATCGTTCTGGTACAGCTGCCTGTTAAATGATTACAAATTATTTTCCTTACGTGGTTCTACATTATTTTGCGATTTACGCCTCAATTCAGTAGAAAGTTATTGCTGAATTGAGCTTGGTGATATTTACTATAACACACAGTTTACAAGTGCTTCTGTACCCGCAGCCTCGATTTCTAAGTGCAACATTTTTCTTTCGCCTCACCTGTTTTCTGGCCATTTTTTGAGCTACTTTTATCTCATGCTTGGTTCTACGAGCCATCGGACTTCCAGGTACCATGCTGAATGCAGTAAGGGCTGGATTTTTCAAACTCTGATTTTTCTGCGGCCTCATTAAATCAGGATTCAATTTGAACGTTTTGTAGATCAATTTTTTTTTATTTGTTCCAGCTTCCGGGGGGGGAATAAATACTGTGCGTTCACTGTGCTGTGATTCATCTAACTCCAAAAGTGGTCCTGAATTGAAGAAATTAATATAAATATGTAGAATAATAAAAATCTATGTGAATAATTTTCAGAACTAAACATCATTCGTTTTTTCATAACTAATCGTACCACTCTCTTCTTCAACTCGTTCCGTACACTCATCAAAAAATGCTAAGCCTGCCATATCCATATCTGAGACAAAGCTTCTTTCTTCTATAAATCTGGAAATATACAATAAGTTGTTAGTATTTCTTAAAAAATTTTGACATATCAAAAGTACTACTTTTCCACCGATAACATTACTGAATTGCCCGTAACACTGTGATCTACCTTATGAACATCTGGGTGCGCACTAGCATACTGTAAAATTTTGCATGAGCTTTATCGCGACTTCTCAAAAAGGCTTGCATATTAAATAGGCTTGTCGGGTCCGTTGAACCAACGGTGGGTGCTTTTGTAATTGGCAGTAAAAACGATCTGTAGCCTTTCAATATTAAGGCCATAAATCGAAGAAAAGCATCTTGTATTTCCAGCTCTAAAGCTTGTTCCTTCCGTTTTTGTTGAAACTCGCGATCTACGCTAAAATCTGCATCCCCTCGTTCTATGAAAAATCATTTTTTTAATATATTACATTGGGAAATAATATGTATTATAGCAGCTATTATAAACTGGATAAAAAATATACCTTTCTGAGATGTATAACTTCTACCCAAGCTGATCAACTTTGAATAAAGAAGTTCCAGTCTATTTTTCAGAGATCGACCGGCTTTCTTAGGGAGCAATTTGATGTTCAAGTACTTCTTATCATCGCAAATAGCGACGTTGTTGGTGTCAAGATCAACACAATTCACATCTGCTGGTGGATCGTATAAGTCAAAAAAACGAGAATCCACACCAATAAGGAACGGCAGCGGTGCATGGAGTACCTAAATAATTTTTGAACATTAATGGCCCATTCAACAAAATTGAAACTACAGTGAATAATCAAACAAAACAACAGGACATCTGAATCCAAAACTTGCACATATATTATAGATTTGAAACATATTTTATCATTTTATAATGTTTTGGTATGTTCTCTGAAATTTCTCTTCAACTTCCAAACAGAAGTAAGCATATTTTGTTGTTTTTATTTAAATTAATTAAATTAAGTGAATTTACCTCGGCCAATCCCAAAGGACACAACGGTATGTAAGGACACTGCCACTTGAACGGAAATAGGATCATCGCTATTGCTTCGCTCACAGATGTTAAAACATCTGGTCTCAAAGAATGTACCAATATCTTCTGTTCAGTTAAAATCAGTAAAAGAATTAACAAGCAATTGTCTGGTCCTAAATTGATCAGCAATTGCCTGAAACTCGCTCCTGACCTTGGCAATGCAAGATCTTCAGGTTGCGTTAAAATCAATCTGTCATCTCCACTCAATTGAACCAATATTCTTGGTCTCTGAGGACTGGGAAAAGGTATGTCACAGAGAAAATAAGCTATATATTTCTCAATGGGAACATTTTGCTCCTTGCCATTAACCATACTGTGTAGAAAGACGAGAAACTTTTCAAATGTGTCGAAAAATGGCCAATGTGAGAGAATACATATCGATTTACTGATGTTCAACGACTGAGTATTCGGATCCTCGAATTGCAGCTTGTCGATTTGCGACTGACTCAACTTATCAAAAATACCAAGTTTTTTATAATTCCTTATCTTTCGTATATCAACCTTTTCATCCTCCGCTGAATTCCCTGTCAGCGTTGAATCGTCTATGTTATCTGCTGGAAGAGTAATGCACTTGAAGAAAGAATCGATAAAAAATAAGATAGCATCTGAATTTAGTGATAATCAAAAATTATATTTTGTAATACCACCAACTAGGTACCTACCACAGTTTGAGTTTTTTTCATTCTTCGGATAAAGTTCCAAAATATCGTGAGAATTAGAATTACTCGGGTCCTTTAATACTGGCTCAATTTCTTCGTAAAACGTGATGGCAGATCCATATATCTTTTGGGCTGCATCAGCTACTGTTAATACAAACGTGGAAAATACGGGTTTTGGTTTACATGCCAACTTTGGCCAACATTCAATGGTGGCACCCATCGGCAAGCAAAACATGGCGACAGAATTGGGAAACATAAAACTGTCGTAGTCTTTTATAGGATACTTGTACAATATCGCAGGCTTGAAAGATATCAAATTGGCTCGGTTCATAGATTTTTTGTAACACAAAAACACATCGCTCCCCAGCATTCCTTTATTCAGATTTTTGTTTATAACGCAAAATGCGTGAGGCTGACACTCTCCTTTGTTTGTCAATATCACACATATATCCGTAACCACCAGACTGTTGCATGGCATTTTGGGACTGGCTCTTCTATAGGTAACAAAAATTCGTGATGTCGAGTTATTTACATTTGCAACATGTCCATCCGGGGTCTCAAACACCACTTCGGCGTCGGGCATTATACGTTCTTTGCCGTCGTATATGACTCCTGAAACAGAATTGTCCTTAATTCTTCTAATCGTAACTATCATCAAGGTTTTAACTATGTATAAAGAAAAACGCCTGTATAAATGTATAGATAGATAATTCTACATTTGTTAGCAGAAATTATCATTCAGATATATTTGAAGCGACAGAAAAGACAGAACGTTCATACATATAAGATTATAAAAAATTTCTTTACATTTGCATCATTTTTCTACATATTCCACCAAATTTGAACATAATTCTGTGACCTTGGAAGCTCTGGGAAAGATAAATATTATGCAGAGGTAACGGTATAATTTATAAATTATGGTGCGTACCGATATCGACCAAAGGTGGCTTGTCCCTGCCTCTCTTGTAACAAATATAGCATTCGTTTGTTCTGAGGCTTCCGTGGTTTAAATCTGCCGGAAAACCAGTCACTGTTTTACTCAAAAGAGTATAATCCTCGGGACAAGTTTCCCCCAGAGCTGGAAATATAATGGCCAGGTCGGTGATGGGAGCCTGCATGTGAGTGTCCTTCAGATGCGTTCCTTCCTGACACCAGTCCTCCAGCTTGTTGCTTTCGTTGTTCTCATCGGTTGAAAAATTATCGTCTTGTCCCGGAAGTCCGGCGACGACGAAGTAATCAGCTACCCGTCGCTCATCCATCGTTTTCTGATATTTTGGACGAAATTATCGTATGTACAATATACAGGTGTAGCGTTGCTGGTTTAATTAAGGTTTTCCTTCCTTTTTAGTGTGTTAATTTTTTTAATTTTTCTTCAATATCATATACAATTTCGTATTTTTTCTCGATTATTTGTTAGCACAGTTAACGAAAAGCTTGGTTATAATAAGGAAAACCATATCATTCAACACCGAGAATTAATTTAATCTATACGAGATTATGAATATTTGTTCTGTTTAGTTGCTTGGGTAAATAAAAGAAGAAAATAGGGAGAAAAAAAAAGTATATACGCTTTTTTAGGGGTTATAAATGTAAATAATATGACAAATAATAAAAATAACACATTTTTTTCTTAAACTTTTTTCTGTACATTTGCTAAAACTTCGTTGTGATACCGATTGCCTTATATTCGATAATAACATGAGGCTCTATAAACACTTGTCACGGAGCAGTGAAAGCAGTAGCGATTGTCACAGAAAAGCACAGAAACAAATCTTAGGTTATATGTCACACGCGAACACACTTTGATAAATTATTATTATTTAGCGACATTTCGGGGGTTAAACGATACATGTACGTATGAAAATATATCCAAGAATGTTTGTTAGCTGTCCAAACAAGCCTTAACACACCTTTCTGGGCTTACGGTACGCAATTTATTAAAAATAATAGAAATTTTCTTGTTTCTTGGACGGCCATATTTGTTGGGCGGCAAAATGGCTACCAAGGGGCAAGGTCGCCTTTAATTTTAAAACGTAAATATTATCCGTCAAAGCGGTTTTTCAAATCACTCTACCGATACGCTCATAATTACTTCACCGTATCATGACACACGCCTAACTGAGTGATCCTGCGCTCAGATATGAATAAAGTTTCACGAATCATATACTTTCCACTTTTGTACAACGTTTTTTCAAACATTTTCAAACTTCGCCGCAGCGCAGATCGATCTCTGAACACGTATTAAACTGGACGATCGAACTAGAGAAAATAACTATACGCGTCAATAGCGCTATGTCGAAACATAATCAATACTCTTATGCGTAGTAGACTAGAATTACTCGCTATTACACTCGGACACATTCCTGAATAACATTACACTTGCAACTCGATATCATGTCGCCTCAGCTCAGAATTATAAACGCCTCCGTATATCAATAATAGGTACGTAAGTAGCAGCCCGTTGCGACCCCACCCGCGAATATTTTCAAATGCTCTTTGTGGCAAAACTATTCGCCATAGACATCTGCTATTCCGGACTTTTTTGTAGAGGTCATCGCGACCTTGAAAACACTTCAGCATAACTTTCCTCTATCTGTAAGATTTTAGTCAGCGTTCGCATAAGTGTGTGATCTTGTTCCGACCTGGCTTACAAACATCGTTATATCTCTGAAGCTATTGATCTGGTTTTAACGAAACAAAGTCTAAAATCTAGCCAGACGTTGTAGCTACCCACAGAAAAAACAAAAAAACAAAATCGGTTCGGTAGGTCTGGAGTTGTAAGCAAAGATACGAACATAGAGACAAATAGAGAATAGCAATACGTGCGTAGGTGTACGTAGATGAACATGCACACATGCAATGCTGGGTGTTTACAGCGACTTGCTGAGGTAGGTCAAGATCAGATTTTAAAGAGGTTTTAAAAACTGGTCAATGAACGGGTTTAGACATTCGCTGATGAGTTTGCGGTTTACACAAACACGCAACACATACGCACACGCGTAAGCACAGAAGCATATTAACAGGCGCTAAACCTGAGCGCCACACGCAAATTGCCGTGAAAAGTTTACGCAGACTCGATTGCTCGACGGTTTCTAACCGTAATCGTTGCATCATAATAGTAGCCAATTATTTAGTCAAAGCTCAAGAGCAGTCATAAACTCTAGGACCTTGCCTTCATCGATTCCTTGCATAAGTCCGAGGCCCCTGAATTTGTGTTCCATTAGGAGTTGTAATATACGTACATACAAGTACAAAGTGCAGTTACTCAGCTCTTCGGAATAAGAGACGATGCGTAATGCGAGCCATACATCGTTGCAAAGTTTTCCTACTAAATAAATAATCATTTTTTATTGGGGCAAACTTTATTATCGGCTATACTTATGTCCTCATGCGCGGACACTTACTTACAATTAGATATCCACACGCAAACGATCCAGCGGAGAATTGACTCATTTTTCTTTACTTTTTCCTTCCCTCTTTTTTATACATTCCTTTTTGTCAGTATACTTGAGATTTCGACAGATGTGCTATCCAGTTTTTATCGTGGGTATATTATACTTTCAAATTTTAAGGAATATCTAAACTTTTTGAGAACAATCCGTCGGTTCAGAATACAATCTAATAACGTCACGCAGTCAGCTGGTTCAGTTTCGACACAATGCTCTTGAGTTTTTCACTCATTGTCTGTCGATTTATCTATTTGTTTATTTATTTATTTTCTTTTGCAATCACCACACGAACCCGTAATGCGTTTTAATTAATAAAAACGTTGTGTATACCTGGTGTGATGAAAAAAATGTCAAGATTTTTCGCATTAGCAATACTCCGTTTACGAGTTCTTAAGAGCAAAATTAAAGCTTTATTGCGATATCTTATACTTTTGACTATACAGGAATTGTTTGGTTATTACCATTTTTAAAATGAGAAGAGGACACAAGAACAGAATTCAAGGATATATATGGGTATAAAACATGAAGTGACAAAAATTATTCCTTCATCCGGATTGACAGCTTTGTTATAGATGCCGAAATATAGGGACAGTTGTAACGAAATCAAAGAAATTTTTCACATCGATGAACATTTAGTACTTAAGATAGAAAGTCCCTTGAAATTCCATAATATAAGCTTATAGCTTTCCTGATTTATATCGTTAAGTCGAACTAGCGAAACTAACGCGAAACAGCTTGTCGTCAATTGCTAATGACTTAATTAACATGGAACCGAAATTCCACAAACATAAATAGCCTATAGTGACCCTCGCTCTGTGTTAAGAAAGCAAACCCCTCTATGTGTACACGTGTCAGTTACAGCTATAGGAATGGTAACTCTGTAACTGATGTCGAGGTGTGACTACACGGTGTTTCCCGCCAATCATTATTCTACGCCAGCTGTGTAGCATAAGAACTGCGCTATTTTATTACTGTCCGAACGAAAAATTTGTCCAATAAAAGAGGCGCAATATTTATTTAACTATTGATTTATAACACGTACCTTTAAAGGCACTATATATGAACAAACAAAGATATGCCCATGCCATGCCATCCGTCATCGAATTACGATAAGTATAGTAATACGAATAAAATATGAATAAAAATAACGCGCGAAAGCATTCGTCATAAAATCGTGTTTGGAATAATAATTGTCCTATTTACACAAATTACATGCCCCTTAGGGGTACAGCTTGATGGGTCATGCACGACGTGACTTGGTGAAGGTTGTGTTACGAGAACTGGATAATAAAAGACAGCAAATAAGTATACGCACACCGACGTAGCGATGCTATGGACGACTCAGGGCGTATTCAAAAATACATTACAGATCTGTATGTACTTATAGTTGATAAGTCTGAACGCATACAATTGAAAAATCTATAGGAGACTCTCGATTCTCAGAGCGTAGGAAATATAATACGCAGCCGAAACAAACTTCGTGCGGAGTTTCTCAAAATTATGATAACGCTGACTACCGACGGCTGTTGATAAAGAAGAAAAAAAAACTTCCTGAAAGATAAGTTTCTGTGAATATTTGAATACCTCGAGATATAAATATTGAATTACATTAAGTGTTTCTAAGACGTGTTGTGTGCACAGGAATACGCTACATGTACAAAAGCCTTCTGACTACTAGCTGGTGCAAAGTATGGAAGGAGGTTCACAGACCTTAAATTCGCACGGTTTTGAAGCAAAATACAAAATACAAAAAAATAAAAAGATTACTCGACTTTCATAGTCGTTTCACATAGTTTCACCATATAACTCAGAATTAATCCTATCAATAAGGAGCCATCTCTTAAAAAAGTTGTTGCATTCCTCGATAAGGATCAAGGATGCGGCACGCATCCCGGGAATGGTAAAGTGTGACTCGTGTTGCATCACATCGTGGATGTAGATCCGGGCCTTGCAGGTCACTAGAGTTCTTCGTAGAAGCAACGATATAACACCTGCATCCGGCTAAAGATAGAAGATACTTTCTCCTCTCGTCCGGTTTGTTGAACTGGATGTATACGAATTTCTTTTGAAAACGGATTTGAGAACAGGATTGAGGCGATCGATTGGACCGATTTACATGCATCCGGAACGTTTTTTAGAAATCTTTTTTCCTCCGGTTACGTAACCGGAGAAATGAATGGATGTAAAATGGATAATAAGACCCCAAGTAGAACAGGATTTCCATGCGTTGCTCAAACTTGTCGGTGAACATCTATCGTCAGCTGACGATAATTTCGAAAAACAATTTACTGCACAGCTTAACGTCTATTTTCTGGACTTTCACTCAGCGAGGAGTAACTGTATGAGAACTAGGTAGAATCCAAGTATGAGTTATCGGTCGGGCAAACTTTTACCTCAGCTTTTCTATTCCCAGAAACAAAATGGCACCGAGGACAGACAGCAATACTTTATGAAAAATATTTACCCCTCACGTGTACAAGTGGTATACGGAAAAATGTATGAACGCAGTAGTTTGAGTATTTTTATAACAATATTTCATCATTACATAAATCTAGTCAGCGTGCAGAAAATTGCTCTTCACCCTGTCACCTTAAAGCTTCTTAATTATCTAACAATAATTACGTCGCAGAAATTCCCGAAAAATGTTGATAACTGATTTCCGTCTACGTTTCAGTACGTAGTCAGAGAATTGATCGCATATTATAATACATATTATAAGATTAATTAATGTTCCGAGAATTCAATGTGACGCACTCGATTGCATAAATAAATTACGGAAGATTCGTAGAGTTTATTTTTTCGACTATTCGATGTACTTTTTTCTGCCCTCTCTTCACGCTCCAAGAAAACCTATATCGTGCCTTAGATAGATTCAACTTCTCCCTCCCTCGATGGTTTTGTATCTTTCGCTTTGTCTCTCTCTCTCCCTCTTTCCCTCCCGCTATTCCTCTCACTCTCTCTCTTCTCTCTCCCTCTGACAAGTTGTGCATATTACACCCGTGCTGTGCACACTTTCGTATTTACTGGACGAGCGTAACCCAAGTGCCAGTGCGTCCCGAGATTTCGCGCCGAAAGCAGCTATAAAAGGAACACGATTTCTATCAACTGCTACTCAGGCAACCTTTACTTCGATATCTGAAACGTTTTGCACCGTGAAGTATCGAGTACACTTAACTTTTGATACAAAATCATTCACCGAGTATTTTTCGCGACGATTTCCCGCGGCGACAAATTCGCATTTCAACAATATACATACGTTACCCATATTAAATTGAATATATTTATCATGGCTGTGCTGCTGAAGGTGAGTCGTAAATATCTGGATTAATGAAAATAATAAAAACGAAGTTTTTTCAATATAATTAAGCTGTATATAATTGTGTGCAATATTTACATATTTCCAAGTGTGAAAAAAAAATTCATTCCGAATTTTCCGAATCAACGAACTGGATCATAAATTGAATGTATAATTAAATTGGGAAACGCCGGGCTCAATTTGGCGAATCGTAAATGATCTCGTTACACGCATAAGGATAATCGTTCGATAACAAGTTCTGTATAACGTAACGTCCCTGTGACAAGTGTACAGAACGTTTGCACAACTTATGCAGTACATTATACGCAATCATTCGCCATTCCTTAACGGAGAAATGAAAGTAAAAAATATTCAACGGCCGCGTCTAGAAACGTTACGCACAATTGTCCAGCCACGCTGAAATATAATAAAGTAATATCTTCAATATCTGGTTAATTTTTTAACACGATCTTGTGAAGTGAGTTTCTCATATACTTATTATTAAGATGCTCGCATGGGAGGTAGAAATGCCCGATAATAAGACAGAGATTTGAAACAAGCTGATCCATCTTTGAGCGACGATTAAACTGCATCGGCGAGAGTGAATCGCGAGTTGTTTCATAGATCAATGAAAGATCCAGGTTATTGTTTCGCCTGGAGTTCGGTATGAAAAACGGCACGAGATGTTACACAATTTTTCCTGTACGCAGGCTCTGATCGTCTGCTCGATGGTCTGTCTCGCGATGGCTGCGGAGAATCCCCAAGTTAATCAAGAACAACAGGCTCGATCCAGGGTTTCCGATGATCAACTCGAGAGCGCTTTAAGTGACAAACGTTACCTCATGCGGCAACTGAAATGCGCTCTTGGCGAAGCCCCCTGCGATCCGGTGGGACGACGATTGAAAAGTAAGTTTGCACTGGGCGTAAAATAATCGGCGAGTTCCGATTTCCCTTCTCGATTCGAAAACTGGATCGTTGAATCATGTAGCCAGGAGAACCCAAGGGAACGCGGGACTCTGCGCGAGGATTTATAATAATAGCATATATAGGCGAGTCGAAACTGGGTTAAAACTTTAATTAAAAGGATTGCCATTTGATTATTTGTAGAACCTCGTGAAATCCCGGTAAATTCATTCCGAACGAATTGGATAGACTAGGTAGCTTGCCCAGCGATTCATTATCGACACCAAAAGTTATCCCGCGATTGTTTGACACCTGCAAATATTTATGGTTACACGTCAGAGCTACGCTAAGTAAAATATAACAATCAGAAGTTCGGATCGCGATTAGGGTCGCGTTGCTCTCGTTTCCCCGAATTTCCTTCAGCTTCCATGCAATTGCAATGTATCAAGAGATTCGCACATTTATTTCTTTCCTAATTACGCAATTTGTATGCGAATTTTTACGGCTGCCGGGGGTGGGGGGGGGGGAGGAGAGGAATTTTCAGCTTATAATTATTCAAAGCATGGCAATGAATTGGCGCTACGCTGGAAATTTTAAGCGTTTAGAAATCGCTTATCTCGCCAACGCGCATTTCCACGTTTCTACGTGTATATGTACTGACTTTATACTATACAGATATATAAACCGTTTCCTCCCCTCCGAAATGACTTTCGATTCATTTAGCTCTGGGGACTCGCGTCGAGCGTGTGTTGCGTTAAATCCCCATCCGCAGCAACGACCGGGCGAAAATTTGTACGCTTAGAGGAATAATGACGATATGTATGTACATGAAAATTCCCTCTACGCACCCCGGACACTGTTTATATAACACGAAATACCGAATACCTAATATAACCGAATACCACGACCGTAACTCGAATACCTTCGTTTTATTTTCCAGGTCTGGCACCGCTCGTCCTCCGAGGTGCATGCCCGCAATGCAGCCCCGAAGAAACTAGGCAGATTCAAAAAGTTCTCTCACATATTCAAAGAAACTTCCCGAGGGAGTGGTCCAAAGTCGTCCGACAGTACGCCGGTGTTTAACCGAACGCAATATAAAGTTTATCAGTAAAAAAGTAAAAAAATTTCATATATACATATACGATGTACGTATATTTTGTACACATTCAAGGAATACACATATAGAAAACCGGTGCTATTCTACTGGACCTGGTATGAGAAATACAGTCAAAATGTCGGACAAAAGCGTACCACGAAGACTGTATTTTTTTTTTTTTTTATATATATATTTTTTTTAATAACGAAGCCAATCGCTGTTGTTAATATTATTAATGCATTAATATTATTGTCATTATCATCACTATTATTATTATTATTATTATTATTGCTCATCCATATTCTCATTATATCCATCGTACTGTCATATCAATACAACATTTCTGTCAATAAAAATTTTTCGACACATTACATTTTACCGGATTTGTTTATATAGTGTGTTCCTAATACTTTTACCGTAACGAGTTACGTTTATAAAACAGCGTGTAGCGAAATAAAACGAAGGAATTGCGGAATCGTATATTCAATCTGGTCGCTACTCTCGAAGGACCTCTCGTTCAGGCCGGTGAGAAAGTCGGTTGCGATCGTTAACCGAGAATGATTTGAATTGAATGTTGAGGGTTTAGGAATTTATTTGAAATGATTACGCTGCGTCTTTCCGAACAAGCTTTTCTAAAGACGAACGGTTTGAGAAGAAACTTTTGAGAGAATGGCTGATGAACTCGAATTACAGGGAAGCTCTCTTCCTTCGAGAGAAATACGGTATATTATACAAAAAGTCCTGCAAGTCTCAGATCCAGGAATCGAGAATCGCGAGAAACGAAAAAATGACGAAAACTCGCGAGTGTGAGATGTGAAAAATCCCTGCCGGAATAATTTAACGAATATATTTCTGAATATATTTCCAGTTTCCGGCATTCATTTCCACTCTGTCAATACATATTTCCTTTTTCCAATGCCAGCGATACACCCACGTTGTAGATCCGTCGCATCTACACGACGAATTTCTTACTCATCGTCAGCAATATCGTGTAAAGGCGCGATAAAAAATATGGGAATAAAACTCTAATATAACGAGTAGACCTCGTGATTAACGCGTCTCCATTACGCGTCTATACATGTATACGATTGTAACTTGGAATTGTTTATTATTTGTCCAACTGGGTCTCGTCGCGGGTGTATTTAGTCGGCTTCTCTAATATCCATCATTAATCCGTTTCGCTTATGCCTATCATTTACCCGAAGAGCCTTTGTCTGTCATTAAGTACCGCCGTTTATCCAACTCGCGGATCTATAACAACGGCTGTCCTCTTCACTCGCTTCGTCTTCCCATCCCGACCTGATGCCTGAAACACGGTTTAAGTTCCAAGGAAATCTGGAAGCAAAGATCTGCCTCCAAGGTGTCGCGTATTTTGACTCCAATATCCGTTCAGAGGGAGACAGATATCATCGTAAGAGGGTGCAAAGCCGTCGTTTCAACCCCGTTATACCACATTCTTATTTTGGTAAGCGCAGGCCGTTTCACGAGCACTTTCGTCATTGAGAAAAACCAGGATTTCTCAACTAATCGCGAGCGACTCGACTTGGCTTTTCCCCTCATGCAGGTAGACGTATTAGGCCAGGGCCCGGTTGGAAGGTCAGCTGCCAATCACTGCCAGAATCACCATTGTCCTCCATTTCCAAATCAGATTTTATACGTAGATATTCGTTCCACGGTGGGTTGCCGTCCGGATTGTCGTTAAAACGTTGTTTTACATGTAAAAAACACTGTAAAAAACATTCTGGTGTTGAGTTGAGTAGAACACGATTTCCTGCCAATTCAACACTTTTGGTGTTCATGTAACATTATCTGCTGCTAAATTTCTGGATTGGCCCCAAAAGTTGTTATATATATAAGTTTACAGCGGTCAATTTTTACACCAAATTTTTTACAGTGTATGTATATTCATACAGAAATAAATGTGTACTTTTGGATCTCGTGTGGTTGGTTGCATGTCGATTAAACGATGATGATATCGATCATATTATACATGTAAAACAGGGTGTTTCGTAATAAATAATTTGCGATTTTCCACTGTGGCACCCAGTAAAAAATTTCGTGAAGTTAAAAGAAAGGTTCTAACAAACGATGAGCGTTTCACGTTACGTGGAAAATCGCGCTCGGTTGATTTTTCACATTCATACATTTTTTTTAATTTATGAATTATAGTGAATAAATTTTTTTTTCAATGCTTATATCAATTTACGTCACCAAGAAGACACATACTCGTAATATCAAGTCTCCAGCTGATGTTTGAATATATACACAGTTCGCACACCGCGGTAATTATGCAGGTCCTTATTGATTAATGTGTCAAGTCTAGGTTCAAAGGTCATCAGAACAAGGATGAGGGTACGTGTCTAGCTGACGATGAGAAGGTTTAACTAGGCGAGAATCTGCCTGGACAAAAGTCCGGCTTCGCATTTAAGGGAGGAGAGACGAGAGACGGATGAATCACGTGCGTGTATCCTGCGTTAAAGGTGTTTCGTATTAAATCCTTTTCAATGGCTGTTCTCACGGGGCTCGTCGTCAGGCTCCTCTTTCTCTCATCGAGGTTCTTTCCTCAGTTCGTTCGTTCACTATTCTTTCCTTGACGATCGCTCTTACTCTTTCTCCCCCTCCATCTCTCTTCTTCTTTCCATCTCTTCGTTCCTCGACGTACAAAATACGTCTGTAAATACGATATGAGAGAAAAGTAGAGAAAAGTTTATCCCACGTTTGAGTTCTCTACAAATTATTTGATTTCTTAATTCGGAAGTACGGATTTGACGGTGTTTGATATGATACGAGAGATCCACGGTTGGATGGCTTTATGTACGCACCGATATATGTATGTACATTAATATACCTACCTATGGGGTAGTGTAAACACCGGGGTTATATACCGTATCTAACATGCACACGACACCAGATTACATAACACGTATGAGGGTATATGGAAGCATTCAGAAAGGCGGAAGTTAGACTGTCCGTACATACATACATACGTATGTGTACACAAATATATATCTACCTACCTACCTATATACATACATAACGTATGGATATATACGTACATGTTACACAAGCACAAAGTACGTATGTGCCTATGTACAGAGAGGTATGTATGCATGTATGTATTTATACCACTACACGTAGAATGAGGCGGAGGATCGATAGAGGACAGAGAGAAGCCCGGGACATCCCCAGCAATTCTGTTCTCTTATTCTTGCAAGAAACGCGGACGCCTCCTTCTCACCTCGGGCGCATGCATAATCGACTGGGTTACGGGGAATTAATGCCCGCAACCCTCACAAGGGCATCTAATTATCGGAAAGAATTAATTAGCGAGAAGTGGTGACGGGTTGGTGAGGTTGGAGGGGGGAGGGGGGAGGGAGTATAGATATAAGGTACAGAACCCGAGTATCCTCGGGACCCGCGGAGAGAATCCCCAAGGCTTTAACCCGCCAGATCTGAAGGTAATAATATGCCCAGGTGTATATGTATGTATATATGTATGTATACGCTGTAATAGTTTAATTAATTCAGTCAAGATTATCGCGTTGTTATACTTCGCTCTCTCCTCCCCACTCGTCGAACATCAACAATAAGATACGCCCACACAAACGATCCTAATTATCGTATACGATTGCACAATTGGGTATGGCGATGATTAAAAAACGACCTCGATGTTATATCTACTGCATCAGTAGGTACAATCCACATTTTTTTCACGCCACTGCGCGATCTCATTTTTGCAGAAATTATAGAAATGGAAGCACTGGGAAGAAGGAAAGATTCGGTTTATGATATTGAACACGATATATAAACTATGGTCGAATGTTGTCCTTTTTTTTCATCTAAAATGAATTATAAGAAATCGAAATCGGCTCGGTACTTGAATGACATTGAAAATCCATCGATTGATTTGACTTGATTATTAGGTTGCACACATGTTCAATAAATTTTATAAAATCACCTGCATATTCAATCAATCAAATTATTAGTGGAAGTATGAGAACAGATCTTCGAATGGAAGAAATAATTTTCGTGTTTGGAAAAAACTTTTTCACAACTGTGTCATATCGTGAAAGTAAAAATGACGTATTAACGCATCGCGTTGGAAGAGAGAAAGAGAGAAAAAGAGAGAGAGATTTTAAGATTAAGTGAGTTAACTCGGCGAAACAGGTGCATCCCACTTCGGCTAATCCATTTTCAAAGCCGGGACGAAAACGAGGTAAACTCCGCGGTTCGTTATGAACATTCCAGGAGGACAAATTGCACCAATCTTCCCTCCCGCGACGACGCTACGTCGTAGCCTGCAGGTTTTGGATGATGAAGAGAGAGAAAGGAGAGAGAGAGAGGAGAGAGAAAGAGAGAGAGTCACGCTCCCCGCGTTTCACGGATATATCAAGTTCCAAGGGACGCGTGTCGGCGCCATTCGCAACTTGCGAGATTACATCTATAAAAATGATTGTGAAATACCCACGGGGTTATTTTTCTCTTTCCTTTACTTTTACCTTTTCCTCGTCCCTTTCTATATCCGTTTCCTCCCTCGCGGCTATTTCACCGCCTCCTTTTTCTTTCTACAGCTATATACACACACGCAAATATACACACATATATACCTATATACATTATACACAACCAATCACTGCAGTGTAATAAAAGCTGCCTAAAATCAACGGGGAAAAAAAAAAGATGTGAAGAAATTCGAAACGTTTTGACGACTCTTTACGACGTTTGAGGTATAACTTCACCGAGGACTTTTGACGCCCTCGTAAAACTTGTTCGCCTCGTTCATCCCTCCATCTGTGTGCATTGCACCACCTTTTACACCGTCGTCGCGGCGACATGTAATATATATATATATATCTATACCCGCGAAGAGAGATCTCGTCTCCGATACGAAACCTCCCCGAGGGTATAACGATCTGAATACAAGTATAAAACCCGAACCCCGAAAATCCGCTTACAAAATTGATAACTACGGTCCGCGTAAACCAAGCGGACTGATTCTCGGCTAACGCGAAAGCTTTAATGAGGGTTCAGAGCTGAGGCGCGGGTGCCGGTGAAGAGTCGTCGGGATTCAGCCGATATTATGCTATTCCGATACACGTATGTACATGCCAGCGGGCTTCCACATCCTTTGAAACTACATTTTATAATTCATACGCCTACGCACCGTGACGTCATTCGTTCGATGCTCGTCAACGTCAGTCCAGTCACTCAGATCGAGCTCCGCTTTCAGAGGTGAAACAGAAAGCGAAGAAAAAAGAAGAAGCAACAAACAACAAATTTCCATTTCCGGATAATGACTTTTCATTTATACTTTCTTCCTACCCCTGCGTACCTATAATAAACACCTGCAAGACATACACTGCAAATGTATTATAGACAAATGTCTATAGTATATGTATACGTACATACGTACACATACGTATAATAGGGCCGGAGGCTGCGATGCAAACAGACATTTCCTTGATTAAAAACATCGATCTCTCGAGGAAAAACCGTTGATATATTTCCTGCACAAATGGGCACGCCTGCATTCACGTCCGACTGACGCACACGAGGAGTCTTCTTCGCAATCGCGATCACCGTCCTAATCCGGCGCCTGATCGCACCGATGATACGCTGCAGCACGTTCCTAAGCTTGCATACATACTCGGGTATAGAATTAGCCTCGATTGCCCCTCAAAGACGAGGAGGCTTGTTGCTTGCCTGATTGTGAGAAGAGAGGGCGAAGAGCACCGTAACCGACACCCTTGTACTCGCTGAGAGTATATATCTAAAGTCTTTATACCGGCCGAGCAGCGTGGAGGCTGGAGGCACAACATAGTCTTCGCAAAGTGGCTTTCATCGCCGTTTCAACGGCTCCGTGGTATAAAGTTCTTAATTAGCATAACTGCGTTGCAGGGGATGCCGCGTTGCTCGTATCACCGACGAGACGCTTAACAAAGATTTTCATGCGCTATAATCCAGCGTAAGAGAGGCCACTTTTCTCACCTCCCTTATTTTCTGCACCCTCGGTCACGGTGTCTCCGCCTCTCGGTTTTTCCCCCTTTTTTCTTCCCTTTAGCTGCACACCCGACCCCACGATGATGCCTAATTCTTGTCGGTGAAGTTTCGTCAAAAGATTCGTTTTGTCTGAAGAAATTGCTTACCCGGCTTATAAACAATCCCTTATATACTCGTGTATATACACCTGAGGAATTTCAGTCTTCCGGTAGATTTTCGGAGGGAATTTTAACGCCGTTGGACACCGATTCGCGTATTTACAGGACTCTGTAAAATTTCGCGAGGGATGTTGGAATACGCACACCTGCTGATTGCGAGGGTTAAGAAACCTCGAGGAAAACCCAGCTCTGAAAGTCAATGACGTCCGGGGATTTAAACTTGGCGAGATAATTTAGGTCGTCGCCGGTTAAGCTTACGCTGACTTGAAGCAGCGCGTACTGCGGCCGTGTTTATACACGCGGAAAAGACTGGCGGAGATAAAGTATAAGGGTGTATATATATATATGTATATACGTATATGTATAGAAACACATACATTATGGCTGAAACGCGGTCGCGGACAGGGAGGGAATTAAGAGAAACTGAGAAAGAAATACCTAAACAGAGAAGGGAAGAAGAAAAAGAAGAAGAAAGTGGAGAACGGAGGGGGACCGAAGGAAAGAAGAAAGTATAAAGATAACAGGGAAATGGGATGTCTCCGAGCTTTCAAGTCGGATCTCAACACTCCGCGCGAGTTGAACGCGCTTTGTCCCCCAGCCGCGGAGGAGCTTCAGGCTCGTCTCTAAACAATGCCTCCGAAGTAGGTATATATTTACGGAAAGGTTGAGGCTGGAAATGCAGAGAATATACCTAAGAGAAGTTGGCTGCCATTAGGAGACAAGTGCCTAGCCTTTTGCTTTATTTCCACCCCCCCGCCCCCGCCACCTATCACGAGATCGCGCGCGTGCCATGCCATTCGAAAGCCCGGTGGAAAAAGAGAAGCCAAAGGTATTTGCAGCCTGATAAGCGATGGAGGGAGGAAAGATTTTTCACGCGTCTACATTTTTTAGTTTTCTACGAAACAAGGCCAAAAACGCTGTGGGTATATAGTTATAGTTTTTGTCGAACTGTAAATTCTCTCCAGGTACAGAATTTTCAATTCGAGTTTAATTTTTTGAGCTGTTGTCACGTTCCATGTGACTCTTTGCGGTTCGATTAAAAGTATACCGATTCGTTTCAGTTTCCTGCATGTTATAATGCACAGAGATAGAGAGAAAGAGAGAGATAAAAAGGAATAGTAAAATTTTGTGATTAGTAAAAGTAATTTTGTAGCAAAACCGTTTTCATACGATATTGAAAATTACGTGACGCAAGAAACACGTCTGTAAAAGTAGTTAACGTAATTTTCAACTATATTTTCCTCTGAGTGTACAGTGTGGTTCGAAAGTTGGATTCGCATTTTGAACAAGAGATACAAGAACTCTTGATTATGCTAATATCAGAGTCGTGGAAGCTTCAATGTAAAAAAAAGTCATTTTCAAGGTAATTCAATTATCCGCACTATTACATCCGTATTATATTAAGTATAGGATCGTATAGCTGACGATTATTTTGAGCAATTTGGCTAAGGAAATGGAAATATTTATTTTTCTCACATGTTATACAAATGAGAAAAAGTCACATGCAGCTGTGAATCACCCCTTAGACTTGAGGGAAAAAATCCTGTATATTTTGATAGGACTTTGTGTACACCGCGACAAAAACTATAGGTAACTTTGAATCCTTGTACCTGCAGTATAAAAAAAGGATCTCTAATTTGAAACAGCTCTTTACGTATGTATATACATATACACACACACATAAGCCGGCAACCGGAGACAGGAAGGAATTAACGAAAAACGAACATCCCGCAGCGCCCCCATGAGTTGTTGTTTCAAGTGACCGCCGGAATTCAACCCCTTTTCCCACCCCCGCCGCTTCCGTATAAACCTCTGCGTGGAGTTCATTCAAAGTGAGTATTACGCAAGGTAAACATACCAACCTATACCTACATGCCTTACAGCCGTATAGAAGGTATAAAAAGAAGGAAATAAATAGCGGCAAGCAAACACGTATAAGCCGGATTTCGTTCACGCATGTTTAGCCACGATTTACCTTCCACAGCGATCAAAAGAGTTTGGAAATCGATAAAGGTGGTAAGATATACAACCCCTGTATCCACACAGACTTATCGCTGACACTCGGTTCCTCGTAAATGTACAATATCCTGTAGCTTCTCCCTGCAGTATAATGTATATAGGTACCTACGAGTATAATATGAAAGGTTACACATCCGCCTCTGTATGTACATTAACTCATTATCCCGGGGAAAAAGAAGAACAGGTGAACGAGTGAGAGGGAGAGAAGGAGAAAGGGTTGATTGAAAGGGGTGAAAAGATACGTTGTGTTTCGCGTTAACGCAGCGCGCCAAGTGTGACGAGTTAATTGCACGATTAAATAAACGCGCGAGCTGCAGGGGTAGAAATGGGTGTAATAGGTACACGGGATTGAAATACATGCCGGTGTCTGGTGGCTGGCAGAAAGTACCGGCGCCATTCCCAGCATCCAGCGATATCCACCCTCCACCCTCCACCCACCCTTCGGCCCTCCGGTATCCCGGTATCCCGATGCTGCACCCCGGACGCCCCGAACCCCCGGCCGACCCAGGAGAGTATCGGTGCCAGCTGAAAACTGAAAAGTGTCTTATTGATCTCCGATTTTCCGCGCTTAAGCCCGAATAAGCGAGAAACGGTCCGGAAAATAGCGGCCCCCTGATTCGTTTTATATTATATATTCGGGATAGTAACACGTGTGGAACCAAAGATAAGCCGGTTCGAGGTTGGCTGCAGGACCCCCGAGGTTTTTCGGGTTGACGATCACCAGCGTCCTGCGTCTCTCTGTGTATAAGAGAGGGTAGTAGAGGGTGGGTATCGCGAGGGGTGTCGGGGAATCCCGGGGAATACGCACAGTCACGTATTTTATGAAATATACGGGCATTTCCAGCGCCATTAATATATTAAACTTGCACATACGTGTATAGACGCCTGGATGTAGCCGGATTCCACACGTGTGGATACGACCGTGCGGTATCGCATACGGAATGTATGTTCGAAAATCGCACGTATATGTATATATACATATTTATATAAATGATACATGTTGCGTATTTAGCTGATGCACATTCCGCCCGGAGGGATGTCAGGAGGAGTATAACTGAGGACGGGCATATCGCTGTCGACTTATCGAGTGACTGCGGGATTGAATGGAAGTAGTCAAGTAGACGCGTCGACGTATCGATTCTCGTTCCGTCCATACGTCGGTCGTATGGATTTTTCATATTTATTGTTACTGCAGAGCAGCTCGGAAGCCGGCGTTTATTGTTGGAGAAAACATTACTTGCGCCCGAAGCGAGAACGGCACATGCCTTCGAGGAAAGTTAACGGACGTGTAGACCACCCTAATCGTAAGATAAGGATCGCGTGACGAGGCTCGACTATCATCGCCGGTGCCGAACAACTTTTGCCCTCTATTATATCCTATAAAGCAGCAACAGCAGCGCAGCGGCAGGATTGCCGCGACCTTCGCGAGCATGGCACGTATAATTGGCAAACTTTACGAAAGCGTATAATTACGATTGTTTTTCGCAATCTACGCGTTACACTCCCTCTGTTTATACGTATAACTACGAAGTTTCAATCGCGCTTTCTCACGCCCCAAAAACCCCCGATTTAAGCGAGTCCCGAGTTTACATATACATATAGAGTACAATGTACAGGTGCGTATCTATGTATGTATGTATATATGGTGGGGCACGTTTGAGGTATTAGAATTCTCACAGCAAATGCGTGTGTAACGGTATACCGCTCGCAAATATTATACTTTAGGTATGTATCACGGCCCGTTGAAAAGTCTGCAGTTGTATAAATTAGATCCACCCACTCCTCGACACACCTGCGTGATTGAAATAACAAAAATGTTTCAAAAGTACTTTGTTTAAACGTCCCGATCGCATTTGAGGCCGGACATTCAATCCAATCAACCCGGAGTAGGCACTGCATTAGCTACGGAACAATAACTCAGAAACTCGTAAAATGATTACACATTTTGCTTAGTCACATCGAATCCATTACCAGATGAATTTACAGCCAGGCAAAGACCGTCTGGTATATATACGTTTAATACCATTATTATCACATCTTTGCGAAAACTTTGTTATCGTTCAGCTATCAGATATACCTACGTATATATTATAGTGTTACAAAGGGTGAAATCAACCGTTTTGCCACCCCCTTTTTCTGATCCAGTAGTAATCGTAGATAAAAGGCACTTTAGTGCTGCTTTCGCCTGTTACCAAATGAATAATAAGGTTCCTGCGTCAATCTATATTATTGTAAAAACAGTCTTGTTTGCAACTTTAAACCGTAGCATTTTTCCCAATCTTTTAATCTCACGATCGTGTTTATTTTACTCTGTAACCTCTCGACCGTTACAATATGTATGGCGCTACTGCGTTTATATCGACTATCGGAGTATTCGACGAGATGCATTAAACGAATTAATTATCGCTGTCGATCATTAAGATACATCTGCCTACAAATTTACGTCACGCACCGAAGAACGCCACAGCATAACGCCGGTTTAACGCAGATATAAGAAAAAATTGATGATCCTGGAAATGGAAAACGGAGTATAGATAGATAGATAGAACCGGAAGTGAATAGAAGATGTACGCCACAGAGCTCTGCACGAATCTGCGTATACATGGCGTATATTTACACTGCAAGAAGAATGCGCTGTGAAATTCCGTAGAGTATTTTTCTGTCTCAATCTGACACTATTCGATACTGATCTAATACTACTTGTCGTCAATGTAACGCAATCCGACGTTCAAGTTCTGCGTTTACCGCTTTTCGTCAATTTCAACACCGTCAGTTTTCCACGGTGTACTTTATAAGCGCTCATATGTATGTGTGTGTAGAATATGGTTGGGGAGGAAGCGTCGAGACTAAGGGAGGATTTCAAGACTGTATCAAAGTGTCTAGACAGGCACCGGTATCCGAATTACAGCGTGCTGGGGGGAAGGATTCAGCCACATTCTGCGATACAACATCCGTAGGACTAATAAACGTGAAAAGGGGAGAAGAAAAACGGAATTTTCTTTAATTAAAAACACCGGAGTGAAGAATGCCCGTGGTTTTTCCTTCGTTTACGCGTGTGCGTGAATTCCAAATTTATTATCGTATGTTACGTATGTACAGTGTGTTGGACCAGAATCGATGTTCATTTAATAACATTCTGATAAAATCTCCCACGTGCGCTCTCCAGCATCCGCTCAATGTAGATACTCAATATCATCCAGACGAGGTACATACAATATTTACTCGGAAGGTAATAAAATTGTTAAATGAATTTAAAAAAAGAAAGAGCAACATTAAACGGCTAAATAACGAGAGTAAAAAAAAAAAAAAATGAATAAACAAAGAAACGTAACGCGTTTATTATACAAATGAAACATCATATTTTCGAAAGAAGTTTTCAGACCTGCGCTGTGCGCCCGGGGTTGAAAACGGCAACGGCGTCCCGACGCCTAGGGGTAGCGCGACTCCCTTCGTCTCGCTGACACCTCAGTACACGCGTCCCGACGCCCGGGGATGCGTCCGTCGTCGCAGCATCACCGCTGAGTCGTCAAGATTCCGAAGCGAGTGTTTAGTCGCCTCGTAAAATATTATATTACAGCCATATCATAACTGTATTAAAACCAAAAAGACAAAAAAAAAAAAAAAAAAAAGAAAAACTGCGAGACCACCAACAGCGTTGAAACCCAACAGCAACGGTCCCATGTCACAATCCTCCCCGACGTAGAGATAGCTATGCTACACCCTTCCTACAAGGTAAATTAATTGCTGCTCAACCGTCGGTGGATATACGTAAAGCGGTGTGCGGGGGGGTCGGAAAGGGGTGACGAAGAGGAGGATCAGAGGGTGAAAGTTTAACGAGCCTCGAATTGTTCCACGATTTTCTCATCATCGCTCGAGTGCAGGTGTATAAACACGCGCAAACAAATCCGGGGATTAGGTGCACCGATAATGTCGCTTTTATACGTGTGTGAAATACGATTAGCAACTCGAGTTGCGATCATGAATTACGTTATACCTGTACCTACAGCAATATGGAGATACAATTTTCCTTATTTTTTCTTCTTTTCTTTACTTTTTTTTTTTTTAACGAAATCTATCCGATCAAGTTGATGCGGTTTTGCGGCGAGTGTATGTGTGTGCGTGCGTGCGTGCGTGCGTGCGTGTGTGCGACAATAACGTGAGGATAAAAAAGCGTCTCTGTTCGCAGCTTCTCCTCGTTTTTTTCCCCCCCTCATTTCTGCTGTACGGATTTCTTTCATCCCCGCTTATCGGCCTCGCGCGCCTTTGTCTCCGAACTGATTGGTGAAATTACTCACTACGTCTGACGGAATGCGACATAGGTAGGTAGGTAGGTACGCGGGATTGTCAACGTGTAGGTACTTATCTGAGATATTACAGATTGCGAAGAAGGACCGAGCGCGATTTCATCCTTAATTTAATTGCCGCTGGATTTGAAAATAAATATATACGAGTGTGTATTAACACGTTTGCCTTTTTCACCCCCAAAAAAAAATCAATATCCGGTGATTTACGGCGTGTAATAAGTAACTTTTTACTCCGAACCGAACCGAGCCACCCCGCACCACGTGCAGGGGTTGACTACCACGTACACACTGCTGCACCGCGTATTATAACGTCGGTTATAACGGCAAACACGCGGCTCTCGGGGAAAACGAAACCGCGCGAGGACTGTCGGTGTTAAAGTTTGGCGAAAAATCTCACCGGCTCGAGGATAATTGATGTCGCTGAGCGGAGTAAAATTAAAATTTTTTTTAATAACCGCCCTCCAACCCCCTTTTCGCATTGGCAACGGGAGCGACGGTAGCAGAGGGATGTTGAAAAAATTCAAAATATTATTCAAGCTCTGCACAGCTGCAGCCTGACGTCGACGTATCCGACAACCGGGCTCTCAAATTTCGATATCCTCAAGGTGTCGTCGTCTCCGAGGTTTCGGGAACCCTGCAGGTTTATCAGAGTTTATCTCCGAGACTCGGGATATAAAACCGCGGGGGGAGACATAAAAAATCTCCGCTGTCCGCGTCTTGAAAGTTGTAATATTTTTCCGCTCTTTTCTTTGCTCGTTTTTCTTTTTTCTTTTTTTTTTTTTACTTTTTTTCCCTCCAAGCTTCTCATTTTTACGTTTTTATATTTATTACGCCTCCCGACGCACCTTCTGACAAATCCCGCGTGAACTTTGATCTCGGTGTAAAAAAATTAGGTATCATAAATAACTACGATGCTGCTTTTGTAGGTATATGTATTACAGGGACGTATATATTCACTTTGCATTTATTTATTTATTTATTCGTTTTAGATTGCACGCAAACGAACGAACGTCGGAGGAACTTTCTCTTTCTAGGCGACATCACGGGCACGCGCGTGAACCGTGAAGAACTTGCTTTGATTTCTTCAAGGAATGAAAGTGAGTCTTGAGATTTGAAACTACGCGAGACTGTATACAGTACATGTATTACATGTTGTCGAAAAAAACAACAACAAGAACGAGTACATATGTGCACATTTTTATACGCATTCCACATCCGGCGACTTTCATCCGTTGTACGACTTCTCTGTGACGTCACGGTCGACGCGTCTTCTCTTACACATCGCAGGCTCCAACGTACCGCACTTTCTCTCTCGTTTTTATATCTATACGTTACCGATCTTCGACGATAATCACAGCGAAGATGTACACCGACCCAGCATGTATTGAAAATCTTCGTGCCAGGCGAGATCGATTTTACGACACAGCTTCACAGGGAGGAAAATGATATTTTTTCAAAATTCAACTTCCCTGTTTCCTCTTTTATTATTCGGCTCTCGCCATTCGCCCCTCGATATATATCGTATACCTATGTTTAGCCTCCGGCCGTGTTACGATACTTCTCGTAGTTTATGGTGCAGGATCGGAACGACTCGATGTTTTAAGTAAAATATTTCGAAGGGAGTGTAGGTTGCAAAGGGTCGAAGAGGATGGCGTGTATTTTTTCTTTATTGCCTTCTTTTTTTTTTTTTTTTGTTTTGTTCTTTTTTTAAATCACGTTTTTCCGTCCGACCAAATGGTCCCGTATAACATATCACGGGTACACATACACCACGCGCACAAAGGTGTCGTATGTATATGGATACCCGACGCCCTGCACCGTAACATCAACCCCGTAACGAGTATAATATTATACTCGGTTTAATGGGTCCCGATTTGTTTCCAGAATGGGGGTGGCACGGTTGTTACTATGCTGTTTACTGCTCGAGGACCATAACTTGGATTTCGGGCTCGCAGTTTCCAACAACGTCAGGGACCTACACAGCGTTCCATATGCAACGAACGAAGCTCTCAACGACAACGGTGAGTCCCTTCCTCTTATAGGTAGGAAGGAGCTTGCGGGTCAAGACCGTCTCTATTCCTCGACTTGTTGTATATTTCATCCCCCTTACTACATAGAACCAGATCTATTATACCCTGCACCAACTAGCTCTTACTTCCGTACCCAGTTTCACGTGCACAGCACAGCACAGCAGCTCACACATTCCCTTCACCTTGTGCGGTAGAAAGTGACAATCATTGTGTCGTTGACGACAAGTCAACTGAGCTTTCTAAAAAATAATATCCATCGTTATTTCTCAATGTTTCCTAATTGCAATCTTGTATTGTAATTATACATCACGTGTAGAGAGATAGATGCGAGCTAACGTCACGTCACGACTAAGCACCAGGTCTGCGATACGATCGTTAATGTATATGTACCATCGGGTTCCCTGCTGCGGACATTTGTTCGAATTCTGGGGGAGTCAGAACCCGGGGAGAGCTTGTCATCTGTTATAATTGTTATATTAAAAGGGTATAATAGGGTTTATTTTGTTATACATCTCTTCTCGGCATGGCAGCTCGTATAACGGGCATACCAGCTAGTATATTCCATAACGATCTGACTCGTCCGCGATACTTATCGTCGTACTTAATCGCTTTTCTCCGACTCCCTGCACAACTGTTTCCGCAAGCTCAAGCGGCGCCGTTCTATAGGTCGATTGCAATCTGCAGAGAAAGCTTGGGTCGCACTTGGAACTCTGGGAAAGTATTCGAGCAAACCGTACTAAGCCGGAACATTTGAATTTCTTCGTCCGAATTGCGAACATCATTACGACAGATTTGTTCGAGGGTCTGCAAAGGGCTGATTTTCAACCGGCTCTTAACAAACACTCCGACGTTTCGCGACGTAACAATAACGGCAAAGATTGCGTTTTATATTCTTATACACTGCGTTGTACGTCGTCAGGTTCTTGTCTCAAGCACACTTCAAGTAAGAAGATTTCTATAATGGTATACGTAGTTTTATATGTGTACCTACGACGATGAGTTTATCGATCTTCTACGTACGCGCGATGCAAGTATGTATACTTATCTAACGATAAAGAGTTGAAACGTCTCGGATTAGAAACGAAACGTAAAGCGAAGTAAGTGGACCGGAGGTTGGGGGAGAGGAGAGCAAAAACCACACCGAAAAGTTCAAGTGGTTTACCAGGAGCTTGAGAAGTTTTTCCTTTGAAGACGAGAGATATTAATTAAACTGTCACCGACACGGAACGAACTTTATTTTGCCACTTACAAGTTTACGGCTCTCCCTGTATTTGTCATCTACTATCCTGCAGTCGTTTTTCTGCAGGAGAGCCATCCCGCTCTGTATATTAACGGTGGGAATAACCTGGCCCTGAAGCTGACGATCAGATTCAAGACGCCGCCGCAGTGAGTTGACGAACTCGGTTGACGACCGGATATATATAAGAAATAATAATCTCGGCAGTCTGCACGATCATAACCGGTTTGTTCGTCGTTTATTATGCCTACAATCGCACGCCTGGTCGGTTGAACTTTGTTAAACTGCGTGGTGATTATACCCGTAAAGAATAGCTTGATTTTTTACAAGACTCGAGACTCTTTTCGCCAATCTTTTCAGAGTCTCAAGGGTAAGAAAAACTGTGCGCGATGGTGCCTACATTGTTTTCTTATTCTTCTTAAACTCTTCTTATTCTTCTTCTTCTTCGTTTTCTTTTTCTTTTTCTTTTCACGTTGCGAGAGTCTGGGGGAAAATATCGTTTACCTAAGATTTTCCGAGATTTGCCAAGGATATCCCTCTAATTACCATTTTCTCATACCTTTCGCCCAAAGTTGGGACATTGTACGCGGATTTCCACCATGGACCACTTCCTGCCGCGGATCCTCCCGCACCTTTGTTCCTTTCCAGGGTGAAACTTTTGTGTACCTAGTAACTCTGTGCACCGCCTTTTTCCTTACTTCTTCTTTTATTCTTTACTCTACCATCAAGATTTACCAGAGTAGACTCGAGTCGAAGTGATCTGCGATTACATGCTTAACTCGCTCAGTGACTATATATATGTAATGACTGCATGTGGTACCTACAAGCAAAGATTCAAAAACAAATGTATAAAATTAAACCGTCACGAGTTGGAGAAGGATTTCGAAAAAGGAAGGTAAACCAATGTAGAAATTGGTACATGTGTACTCCTGTTCCGCGCTGATTACCATTGGCAAATATTTGACTGCTCCTTCGCGGATTTCGACACGCGGGTGCAGAATCTCGGATAAAAGTAAACAATATTTTCCCCTCTCCGATGCGCATTTGCCTGCCGATAGGTAGGGGTGAAGGGTATATTATTTATGTATGGCATACTGTATCTACAATGATGTGCAATCAAATTTCACTTCTCAAAATTATGTATGCAATACCGTCTCATGCGAACTGAAAAACGATTTTCATCTTTGCACATCACCTGCTGTTTATTTACGAGATGATGAGAGATTAATTATTTATTACACTCGATACGGGAATAAAAAGTTACCGACAAAAATCAAGGCGAAGATGATCTCACCCGTGCGAATATTTTACCATTCGAATATCTCTCCTAGCTTTATAAATTAAGTATCTGCAAAACCATTATTTATAGGACATCAACGATATAAATAATATGCAACATATGTATATACGTACGTGCGCAGGGTGAAATATAATAACTACGGACGAACGAAAGCGGATTTCACCCCGCTGATAACGGATACGGTCTAATTACGAGGTTTCGATATTCAGTCAGCCGATTATTAGCGAGATAGGTATAATTCGCACCCCCTTCTTTATACGAAACATTACTATAGACGGTTACAGTAGCACCTGAGGGGTGGGGCTAAAGTTGGGAGGGATCCGAGTTGATAACTTCATATAAAGCCGTTTCAAAGTTCGCATAATGAGGGGGTATCGGATACTTCCATTACCAACTTATGCCATCCGGACATCCCTTCGTCGTTTTCGAGCCTCCCTCGAGCCGAGCATAGAGTATCCAACACATAATAATACGCGTCTAACCATTCACGTCGAGTCGGGTATGTCGCTGTAGATTACAACTTGAACCGTACGTCAACTTGCGTGTGACGTCACACACGTAGATGATACGCATTACGCGATACACCGCAGACTGTGGTTACCTATACTTGGGCGTTGTTCGGTGCATACCCATATGGTTGCATAACTTGTTTGGGATTGAATTTCTCCGATTGTTACATTATACGGTTATCGGGTGTATTAGGGATGGTACACGTAAGCGGATCGGAAGTTTCCCAGGGTGCAGGTGTGTCGTTGGGGATGGTTTCGGCATGGTGTAGGTATATACCTAGTTACATGCCTCCGAAGCTTTCGTCTTCGTTCTCTATAATATAAGGTCGCGTCGCGCGTATAGTCGACGATGCTCGGCTGCATTTGAGGTAAGAATTCCCGGGGTGGCATAATATCACAATATCTATGTAAAACAGGGTCCCCTAGACCCCGCAAACAAACGAAGCGAACATTCGTATGCTAACTGCGCCTATATAGTCCAATCACCGTAACTCGAGGCTTATATGTCCGAACTGGGGGTGTACCTACATCGAGGGATGGATGGATGGATGGACGGACCTCTGCCTCGCGGAGATGCGGAGGCGAATAACCTTCTTTCCCTAACCCTCCCCTCGAATAACTTACTAATTTACAAGTTTACAAGTTTACAAGTATAAAGAGAGAGAGAGAGGAAAGCGGACGCGAACCTTCCACAACCTTTGACTATGTGTATACGCAACCCGACGCAACTTCAATCTGCAGGGATGATGCACACGGTTCTCTAACGTGCGACTTAAGTTCTCGGGGTGAACTTAGACGTTTGTTGAATTAAGGACAGATGTCTCGGCTTTGCGCATACACCTTTCAGATTCGGCCCGCGCAGTTTTAATGAGACTTTGGCTGCTGCTGCTGCTGCCACTGCAGTAGATTTCGTAGGATCTGTAATCTTCGCTTATTCTCTCTATATCTCACTCTCTCGATCTGACATTTACGATTCCATGCATGTGTTTGTATCATGCTCGCTTTTACTTTTGCTATAACTATTGTCGTTTAGCTACAAAACTCCTTTTCTTTTATTTAATTTTATTTTACTTTTGCATCAGTTTCATTACGCCTAAGAAAACGTGTACCCCAAGGTGAATAAAATCCATCCATCCATCCATCCACCTATCTATCTATCTCTTAAGTCCTACACGATAACTCTCCTCCGTACATCTCAGAACTCTTCGTCAGATCAGTTTCTCCCAAACATCCCGTTCGTCGTATAATTTCAACTGCCCATGTGTTTCACACTCCTAGCCATCCACTACATCCACCTATCTTAACTCGTTTCTGTAATCAGTCATATACTTTTGGCACTCCCGTCTAATTGAAATCGATCACCACCTATACTCTTGACGCACTTGAAAATCGACTATTCAACTATTTAAATTTGCGAGAGGGATAACCATGCAGCTTAGAGACACTTAAGTTGATCGTGACTGATCGTGTATCTACCTAAGTATCGCCGGAGAACATTATACTAATTGTAAGTAATCTTTACAGTGTTCTTTTGCTGTAGTTTATTTCTTATCCTGTTTTACGTTATATTATTTCTTCTATTATTTTTCATGTATTTTATATTATTCAAAGTAAAATTTAGTACCCTTGATTATGCACACTTCATGGTGTTCACTATACCGTTTATATCATTTATATTTACGTTTTATATTATTTGTATCAAGCTTATTATCTTGCAAGAAATTGCTTAAAGGTACAGTCAAGGCATATGTAAACCAAACAATCAATCTCTCTCTCTCTCTCTCTCTCTCTCATACACACACAATTCTGCAAGTAATATCCCCATGCTCTGATTACATATTTTCAAATCCCGCTGTCGTTACGTGCAGTTTGCGTCTAATGATTGCAATATCAACTGGTTATATTTGAACGAACTTCCTACTTGGTATAGTATCCCAACTGAATAACTACTGCGCGTCGTCGTTATTATTAGTTTCGTTTGAAAATCCCGATAACTAAGCCCGTCCTCGTATTCGTGTTGTAAACTGGTAATTTTCACTGCTCACATTATAAATACCATCGGGCATGTACATGTATCCCACTATGTAATATACGTGAAATGATATCTTGACCGGCAGGTTTGATTGAATTTTAACCTGCATACGCCTGCAATTATATAGGCACCTAAACAATTATAATGTGGAATTATATGTATAACTGAGACATTGAATATTTTTCATGAAATGATTATTGAATTGAAAATAATTTACCCAACACCGAGGAAATTAAAAGTTTTCACTTATTTATTTATGAACTGAATCACGCTTCATGTATATACCTATGTATATATATATGTATATATATTTGATTTTATGCCCCATTGACTGCTGTAGCAAGCTGCAAGCATTATATTATACAAGCTCGGATTTTTCAGGACAAGTTGGTTTATTAAACGAACATCTATATCGCAAAACGGAAAGACTCTACGAGGATACACAAGAAGTTATAAGAGCGAAGGTGTTACAAGATAGCGAGATTGAATTATTTTTCTCGCCAATCTTTCCGTCGTAGAATAAATAATATGATATGTACATGTATAAACATATATATATATATGTGTGTGTGTCTATGTATATAGGTACGGGGATGTTATGGGATAGCGAACAGGGAACAGGTAACGAGAGAAAGAACAGGAACGAAAAGGGGAGAGGGAGAAAGAGAGAAAGAGAAGGAGAGAGAGAGAGAGAGAGAGACGAGGAAGGCCGATACGCCACTGCCCTCGTCGCAGCTTCCACGGATATTTTCTTATATTACATTCTAGACGTGGAAAATCTGGAAATACCATTCTTTGCCAGTTCTCCGACGGTGAATATCTTATTATTGTAATCCTTGCTTTTCCTTCTCTGCAGCTCAGAACCCCTACCTGTAAACCGCAAACCACCGGGGCGCGGAATGGAATGGAATGGAATGGAATGGAATGGAATGGAATGAAAAGGGTATGAAGGGAAGAAGGTGCGGCGAGGGGATGGGGTGGGAGAGGAGAGAAGAGAAAAGCGAATCGCAGCGAACCGGGTTTAATAACGAAATAAAAATGAAGCATATAGGAGCAAACAACTCCGCGGAGGGGCAGCAATAAGAGGATCGGCAAAGTTTGACCCTTCAACATTGACCGTTGACCCTCCGCAACTATTGACGCGACCATTAGCTCGGCGAGAAATTTCATGTGACTATGGTGTAGGTATTTACCTAGGGTTCCCAGAGCTCGCGAAGCGCGCCGCGAGCTTCCCGAGTATTAGAAACAGCACGTAAACCAGGCGAGAACGTTCCCTGAATTTTGATTATAAGTCATTAGGACGGCGCAGGAGTCTTTGTCAGTTTGTACTCTCGCTACGTCCGACTCAAGATAATTTAGTTTAACGGGCGGGCGTGTCTCTTGGATTGAGAGGAAGTCCTCTCATCCTTCTCGTGCTGCGGTATAATCTTACACGGGGTGAACTTTTATTTTTTTCTTTTTTTCCATTTCAACCATCATCCGGAATTCCTTGAGCTTATACACTATTTTCAAGGAGGATAAATCGCGCGCCAAAGCCAAAAAGAGACGCGTTTCTAACTTATCTTTTGACCTTTTTATATACGCGACGAGAGGATCCCCGCACGCCGCCTTCGGTATCATAATTTTATTCGTTATCGCTCGAAATTCGAGGAGGAAAACAAATCGCCCGACATTATGAATATACCTACAACACGTATATCACGTTATATTATACATATGTATAGTTATATATAGGCGACCCTCCTGTCTTCGCGCGAAATAGAAGATTAATAATGGAATGCGGGACGAGGTGGAAATATAGAAAAATCAAAAAATTGAAGCGTCACAATATCGAATTTTTTAAAGAAAAGTAAACTTGAAAATGTTGAGAGTAGAAGTATATGGAGAAGTAAAGGACTAGAAAGGTCAGAACGTATAACGTCGAGGTGTAGAATCGTCGGAATTTCTCTCGATCCACGAATTTGCCGTTCTACCTTTCGACCTTTTTACATTTACATTTTTCTATACTTGGAGTTTCCACATTTTTGAATTCTTTGAATAAGATTTTCGCGTCTATGATATTTCGATATTCTGGCCCTCCTATCAACCGATAATTCTAGTTTTTTACCCCTACTTGCGGCGGGCTTGTTGCGGGTAGAAGCTTATGCCTCAACCGTAACTAAATTTTATACCCACAAGTATGCGTAAAATGCAGATGCAAAAATATTAAGGCAAAATGCACCGATCGACGAGTGTATATGATCAGAAACCGATATAAACAAAGCTATTGCATCGTGCACAAGATATTGCCAAGTGAGGAGCTCTCTCTCTCTCTCTCTCTCTCTCTCTCTCTCAAGACTACCGGTGTTGGCATTGGTCTGTCTCTGAATACCAGCAAGTATTTGGCCGCGAGTGCAGCTGCACCCTGTTCAATTTCGAAGCAATCGAGAAAAATTCATCAATTTTACACTGTTCCAGATTTACCGGGTTTCACTGGACCGATTGACAACGTGACAGTGGCCAGCGGCAGGGAAGCCGTTCTCTCCTGTACCGTGAGAAAACTTGGCAATTACCAGGTAAGTCAATCAGGATCACTTTCCACGATATTGTGCATGGTCTTCATGGACGTGTAATAAGACGCATCTCCTCGATATACAGAATGTTCCTTATTTAGAATTAGGACAGATTTTCTCTGATCCGTTACCCGAATGAACTTCAAATAATTCGAAAGGAATTACTCAATTTTTTCAGATTTCTATCTCACCTCTAACCCCTACTGCCAACAGAGTGGATTTCCCGAATTAGAATATCCGTGTTTCGGATACCACCTCAGCATATATATTTTATTCTAAGGGCAATAATTTTCAAATTAATTTGTAACTGCGAGCCTTTAGTGGACATTAATGCTACAACCTGTGAAAAAATTCACATCATCGTAACATGCAATCCCGACGATTTGCAAACCATCTAAAAATGACTTCTTTTTTCATTTAGTGGGTGTGCAATTCGTCTAGATTACTTGGTATGACGATGTGATTTTTTTTTCAGATAGTAACACATACTAATACCCACCAAATCTCGTAGTCAAAGACATTTTTAAACATTTTTACTTTTTCAATTAAATACATACAGAGAATGTGTTCGAAACACGTGTATTTTAAAAAAGAAAATCGACCCTGTGGGTGGGAGGGGTTAGACTTGAGATAAAAAACTAAAACAAGTTTTTTCATTATTTGAAATCAATTGGGGGGGGGGGGCATTTTCAACACCCTTAACAAGGAGCACCCTAACATATAAACATTTAAAGCATGCATACGTATAAAAACCAGTGGATGTTTTCCATCGCTCTGGAAAAAGAGAGATGACGTATGTGTAAAAGAGACTCTACGGAGAAGATTAATAAAATCGTGATGATAAACTGTCAGATCCATCTGCTTCGCAGGGAAGAATGATAAGTTGAGAGAGAGCGAGAGCGAGAGAGAGAGAGAGAGAGTATCATCCGTGCACTTTCTATCTGGGTGTAAAGTAGATATGCGATATACGTATATCTGCGTCGTGGCCTACATGTGTTGTATATATACGTACCTACACTCAGAGACGATATGTAATAATGGATCGGTGACGAAAAAAGATCAGGATCAGATCAGAGATCAACTTCACTCAATCATTGTCGACGACGTCGGTGTCACGAATTCGTAAAACTTTTACGTCAACCTTCTGGAAGAGAGAGAAAGAGAAATAGGGTGAGAGGGAGGAGGAGGGAGGGAGTGCGAGAGAAAAAGAGGAAATGAGATGAAATTGAATTCTTCCTATGCGTACGTGTTCATTACAAGTATAACGCGCATTACGTATATGTACATCAGGTGGCTGCCAAACATTATAAAGGGCACAAATTTCCAACCACCTATACGCATCCGTCACGTAATAACTATCCACGAACCGGAGATATCTTCACTCGACAATATTTCATGCATATATACCGTTCTATAAGAAATTCGCGCGTACAATAGTCCTTGCTTTATATATTATAAGTATATGGTGCATACAGTACCTAGGATTCTGGGAGCCGTGCCAGAATTCTCTAACATTATGTACGTCCTCGATTTATTTTCAAATTTATACCGATCTGATGCTCGACCTGCTCCTCAGCTCCGTTTCTTTTTTTTTTTTTTTTTTTCTCATTTTTTGGGTTTCGAAAAATTAAGACGGATTTTCCACTCTCGATATCGCCGGGCGCGTGTTGGACAAGAGTTTTTTAATCATCGCGATGAATTCACGCAGGAACTTAAACCAAGGCTATAAATGATTCCAATTCTTCTGACAATATAACGACGAATGAATTATTAGCGAGTCAAATATTTCCTACGTTCTTTTTGTTTTTTACCAATTTTTTATTTGGTACACGAGTCAATATTTTATACGAGACTGGAATTTAACGAAGCGCGAACTTGTAAAAATGAAATTAAAACAAATTCATACATGAATAATGTATTCCTCTTTTGCAGCATATATGTTTGGTGGTACAACGCGTGGTAGGTACTTCCAGATGAAGAATTAATTATAAAACAGACCGCGAATGCAGGTTTTGAAAAGTTTCTCTCGTTCCATCTCAATCTCTCTCTCTCTCTCTCTCTCTCTCTCTCTCTCCCCCCTTCCCACGTCCCTTTAATAAAGCCTCGTATATAATATTGACCAGACCCTAGAAGCACGTGCGCACAGAATGAGGATGTTCCCACGTAGAATAAATATCGAAAACAGGTTGCTGCACACAAGTGTTTAACGTAGACACAATGTTACAACGCGCATGTATTATATATAACAAGCATACAATGTTTAACGGCATGTTACAAAACGAAAAGTTTTAAAACCGTTAAACATCGATGAGTGTGAACGAATATATAATAAACAAACACTCTTTACGTAGATATACCTATATAGTTTTGCAGGTATGTACGCAGGTACAGCAGTATATATGTATTACAAGTATACGATACACGCAGAGCGAGGGTGCAGGCAGAGGATACTGGAGTTGGACAGGAAGTAGAGGGTGGGTGGGGACGCTGAGAGGGTGGGAGTCTTGATTCCCAGGGGTTGGCACGGGCATTTACTTGCCTGGGGCTTATTCAGACAAATCGGTGATTGCTATGGAGGCAAGCGAGACGGAATACCGAAGGCGCGGAAGGTGGTTCCTGGGGTTGGGATGATTCGGGGGTGGTTCTTGCCACGGGCGCGAGAGAGATCCACGGATGATTGTTTCCATGATTACAATGGAATGGAGAGGAGGGAGGGGAAAAGAGAGCAATCTCTTAGCGCTAACGTAGATTCGTGACCAAGAGACTCTCAAGATATTACCGAAAAATGTTCAGACATCCCCGGCTGTCCTCCCGCGCAAGCTATATTTTTTTATCACTATATACCGATTATATATATATATATATATATATATATATATATATATATATGTATGTATGTATTCATGTATATATATTCATATATATATATGTATACCGCAAGGCTATTCGATGGCGGTATAAACAGCAACAGACGGTAGCTGCCATTGTTCTCACTCCATTAGGATTTTGAGTTATTACCCCTGTATGTACAAGTACTTTTTTCTGCTTATTATATGCAGAAAAGAAAAAATCTCACGGGGTGAAAGTAAACGCATAGTATAACGTTGTTATATCTGTATCTTTGAGTGTCAACCGTTTGATAATGCCTACTTACTTTCTTCTTCGAGATGTTTGGAGGATAATTTATCACACAATAACACTTTGAGTATAATAAATAATTTATCGTTCACGTTTATTGTATGACATGTAAGATTTTTGCGGTGTATATAATGTTTGGAGATGATCGTTAATAAACGATCCATGTACCCTGTTATCGGTTAGATTGGAATCATTAATAACCAGCTACTCATTTAGTTATATAACTAAAGAAAAGAAGAGAAGAAAAAAATGAGAAATAAAAAGAAAAAATTTTGCAGACGTTGGAAAGTTTGGTATGAAAGCTGAAAAGTTTTCTCCTATATAATATGGGTATGAGATACTTTACTAAATGATATAGTTTATCAAATCTAATCTGTACTCGTCGTCTTGTCGATATTAATCACCTTGGCATACCGATTCTCAGCTTGTGTACAATCTCTTATGTTTTCGTACCCAGTGACAACTAAAATAACTTGGATACATATTAAATATATATATATTTATTTATATATATATATATACAATGCATGTGTGTGTACGTGTGTGTTTATATATAGATGACGACGACGATGCAGCAGGAGAGAGTTTAATAAATCGCGTTGTTTATTTTCCAGGTAATAAACGTGTTCTCTCTACGTGCAAAGTTTTTATTACTCTTTACTGAACACATATAACAAGAATAAACATGTATCTATATACTTGTAAATATATATATATAGGCAGGTGTATAGATAGCGACTAAACTCACTAAATCGCGATAACTAAACTTTTTTTCTACGGTGAATTTATACGTTTACGAAGAAGAATCACGGGGGTACAAGAGAGAGGGCGGAGGGAGATGAGGAGGGGGTGGAGGAGCAGAACTTACGAACTGCAAGTAATTCCTCTCACAGTGAAAAAGAACCAGCTAGCGCCCTCTTCTCACAGATATTCATTGATCCCGACTAGAAGTTTTCAAATTTTGCCTTACATCTTCGCGGATGATTACACGCCCGAGCGAACCACTATAGAACAATTTATGGAACGAGATACGGACGAGGCGAGGGGCTGAAGGGAGGGGGTCTGAAAATCGGTGTGTTGAACAATACGATATCAACCTGATGATAAATAACCCATTGTTCTTTGGAAATTTAATTATCTTTAATTGCAATGGTGTTGTAGGCATTAGGTAGATATATATGTATATATATATATATGATGTGATATACTTGTGTAACAATTTGTATGTGTCTTCAAGTTTAATGTATGTTTATAATATACATATACAATAGATATGTCAATATTCTTTTCCTTTGAAAATCGACTGCAGGTTGCCTGGCTGAGAGACGAAGATAGAACGGTCCTGTCGATCGGTCAGCGAATCGTAACACATTCGGGACGATTTTTCATATCGGTTGAGAACAACAAGATAAAAAATCAAACGAAATGGAGGAAAGAAGAAGAAACAACGTGGCGACTGCATATCCGGATGTTGAAGGAAGCTGACAAGGGTTGCTACATGTGTCAGCTAAACACGAAACCCATGTTAAGTCAGCTGGTCTGCGTAGATGTATTAGGTGCGAATTGCCTTGAATAATAACACTTTTAAAAATGTTTCAGAATTTATCACACATTTGCTGTACAAAAAAATCGTCAGAAATTTCAAAATCACCTTGCAAATTTACAAATTCGGTATAGCGACGTAAATTACTGTGTATCTACCTATTTGCCTTGAATTTACGATAAAAACGTTCAATTTTACTAAAATTTATAAGAAAATCACATGAAAGTAGTTTGAATTCACTAAATTTTCTATTGGCACCCTTTATCCTTAGATTCCACATGTATATATAAATGTATATTTGCTTGTCGCACGCAGTTGCTCCGGATATTCTGACTTCGGGAACTTCTGAGGGCGAAGTCTCGGTGTCGGAGGGCGAAAACGCGACCCTGGCTTGCAAAGCTTCCGGCAGACCTTCGCCGCGAGTACTTTGGCGGAGGGAGAAAAATAAGAACATTTTGGTCAGGGGGTTGCACGAGCAATTGGAGCGAGGTGAGCAGTCGCTTATAATATAACAACAATCCGTCTCGTGCTGGATGTGAGTAGAACAGACATCACGTTTGTACCTGCAGCTGTACACGTAATAAGTCTGTTCGTCCGACCGAGGGTTGTCCTTTCTTCAGATAATAAAAAGTGAAAGGCGAGTTTTCGTTCTTTTGATACGACGTCGTTTGCTCGTATGATTAGATTTGACACGGACGGCGTTGCGTCGTCCTGACGCCGTGGATATGGAATGGAATCGGATGGGATGGGATGAGATGGGACGGGGGTGGGGGTGGGGGTTAGGAAAATATTTGCGTTTTTTCATCGCCGCTTCCTTTATTTTTCCCTTGCCTTATATTTACTTATCTTGACTTCCGGATATTTGCCCTTGTCAAACATAGCAAATATCAGCTTTATTCTCCGCCTCGCCAATTTCCGTCCGGTATTTTCAACCCCCCCGAACGGTCGTATATACACACACACATACGTATCACGCATACCTTCGTAACAAGAAGAAGGTTCAACCCTTACTGTACACACAACACCGAACGTGTATGCAAATACATTCTTATCCTCGTACGTAGCCATACCTATAGCTATAACTACACATGTACACTACACCCCCAACAATACACCGTCGGTACAACTTCGCATACTCGTACATTCCGAAAAGCTCCCTCAGCCCACGAACTCAGGTTATAGAATTTCTGTACTCAAATGGAAACCATTTGATGAAATCTATTATGCCATCTATACGGAAAATCTCTGATGTACGATATATTCGATATACATAAATACATACATTACGGATGTACGTATACAGGAGACGTGAAACTACCGGCCATTTGATGGATCAAACACCCAACACCCAACACCCTCCCCCGTTTCTTACTACCTTGTATTATATCACACTCTATCTATTGATATCGCCGATGTGATACACACATTTGGTTTTATCGTTATTCGACCGAACGCTATCGTCGTTGAAATGTATTTTCTGCCCAAAGACTGTATACACCTTGATATATATATATATATATATATATATATATATATATATATATTTATATATATATATACGTTACATTTGGCGTGGCCAAAAATACAATCAAGTTCCGCAGCTAAAGCTAAGCGCAGGGGTGAACCACTTTTGTGTATTCGAAAACCGGGCCACAGTTCGAGCTCCCCGCGGCTTTAGCCGGTAGTTTATAGTTCGTACAAGTCGACCTATAAATTTGCCGCACCGTTGGATTTCTATGGGCATCGCAAGCGTGTCGAGTAGAGTGGTAGATGGTCCAGATATACGCGGATTCCGTTTGCTTTCGTTGTAGACTCAAGAGAGAACTTGATGCACTGTGATTGCGTACAAGTTATACGTACGTATGCAGCTATTCAAGCATAGAGGCAAACGTTATGGAATGAATATGCATTATCTCGAGAGTAGAATACCACTGCGGCTATTCCGCAGCAGAAAATTTTCAACTTTGCGAATTGTTGCACTTATCGCAGATATTATTCGGTGTCGGGTCTCGTCGTCGTCGTCGTCGTTCGTACTCTCTTGAGATTAACATTACCGTGCAAAGCACGTGGTAATCGAGTATCTTTTACTTCACATTTGGCCTAACGAAAGAACGATTCTAACGCTCTCGGATCGTTAGAGTGCAGAGCAGAACCTTTCGTCTGATTCGAAAACTTTTGTATCGCAAACAGTGGACAGCTTGTCCGGGGAACGACTGGAGCTGAATAGAGTAGACAGGAGGCAAATGGGCGCTTATCTTTGCATAGCAAGCAACGAAGTTCCCCCAGCAGTGAGCAAAAGGGTATACCTTAGAGTGAACTGTGAGTATATCTATATAAAGATAATTTATACACCGATATAAATGTATGTACATCTATAAGGTATATATCATACATATATACAATATACATATTGTATAAATGGAGGAAAAGAACACTCGGGGCAAAGAATTAAATCTAGAAAATATTTCCCCCCCGAGTTATTATACCGGCGCAAATGTATACATATAATATATTTTATCCGTATACTATATATGCATATATGTATATAGTGAAAAATATAATACGTATACCTATAACAGTAAAGAATGGTGACATTTTTTTCGCCTCGGATTACTGCGGTACATTATGACTTATTGTTAGTATACATACGAGTTTTAAGCAGTAAATTATTATGGTTTTTTTATTATATATTTTCGTCTCTTTTTATTCTGTTCTGCAGTTTCGCCGAGCGCAACAGTTCCCAACCAATTATTAGGCTCACCTCTGGGTACCGACGTTGCGTTAGTTTGCCTGATCGAGGCTTATCCGAGAACTATCAACTTTTGGATAAGAAATGGTCAAGTAATTATGAACAGGTACGTAACCTCTGTCCTGTTTCATTTTCAGTGTAGCTATTCAAAAATCAAGTCGTATCTGTTGTTCTTATATCTTTTCGGGGATACGATGACTACGATGATAATAATAATAACGACGAAAGGGAGGAAGGATGTGGAAAAAAAAGAAAACGAAAGCGGTAAAACGACTCCTGACAAACAAAGTCTCGTGTCTCGTATTTCCTTATTTTAGAAATTCAGATCACGGTGATGTAAATCCGAGCCGACGATTGCGAGGTTTAAGGATTCAATGTTGTACCTTGTACATTTCTCAAAATGATATCCTGGCATAGAATAAATATATGTATATTAACTTATACAGCGATTTGAAAATATATTATACGTTTGCCTATGTACCATGGATGCTTCTTGCAACGCACGCAGTGGAAAGTATGAATATCGGGAAGTAAAACACCCCGAGGAGGAATGGAAGACAACGATCGAACTAAAGATTAAAGGGTTGGAAAAAACGGACCTCGGCGAATACACGTGCTCGGCTACATCGAGCATGGGCAGCGCAGACGCTACCCTCGGAGTTTACGGTAAATTATTGAACACGTGATCGTTTTATTATGCAAAATTGATACATGCACCTTTTTCGCGCCTCTTCTTCAACTTTTCGAATTTTCATCAAACATTCTTCCCTCGCTGTGTTTTTTTTCTTTTCAATGACATTTTCTCTTTCGCTTTTTCCTTTCCTTCACTTTAACTTCTTTCTCTTTTTCTTATCTCCCTTTTTTTTCTCCATTAATCAGAACGGCCGAGGGTTGTTACCCCTATTCCGGAAAAATTTCTCCACCCCTTCCGGCACCTCGTCGTAAAAACATAACGTCAAGATAAATTGTATTTGCCTGTGCCGGTCATAAACATATTACAAGTATTATAACGCGGTGCGAAGATGGCGATGATTCAGTGTGTGCATAATTTATTCTTCCCAGGCTCCCTTACACTATGTTATATGTACCCAGGCACCTACTTGTAATAATTCCTCTTCGCGTGCTCGTATATTACATCCAGAGTATACGTCCTGCGGTCTATCATGCCTATCGTGCCTATCATGCTTGCATTATACGTGTATTCTGTAAACATAGGTACGTTATTGCAACAAATGGGTAATTATTTTCTCACATAATATATATATATATATATATATTCTTTCTGCAGAAATAGAAAGAGCTACGTTGCCGACACAGCCGACTTCGTCGACGTGGAAGAGGCTGGGGAAAACGAAGGCTAAGCAATTGGCTCAAATTACTACGCAGAATCACGTCTACTATCAGCTGAGCACCCCGGCGATGCAGAAAAGCACATCGCGATTGGTTTACAACAGGCAAACTACGACAACAATGGACCCCCGCGTGCCCCTGACGAGGGATAATGCTTACAAAAACGACGATTATGTAAATTCGCAAAATTCCGCGAGAACAAAGCTCGAGGTACACAGAGTGGTTCTAGTTCTATGGATTATCAACGTCGCGTTGTTTCTGCACATTTTGTGAATGCTCGTTATCGTTTCAATACGCCTACACGTTGCGGGGAGATATGTTTTTGAGAAAAGCCTTGTTCGTCGCTATCAACAACCGTATAATGTATGATTATTGCACGTAGAAGAAATATTTCGACTTCGTTGTCTTTTCTTTTATTTTCCTTGTTATTTTTTTTCTCATTCCAATAGCCAGCCGAGCTAATTGCTTTATGCTGGGACCAATTCTACGTTGATTTTCAAAAACAGGAAAAACATACAAATGTGAACTAGAGTGATAGCCGAGGTTTATTTTTTCAACTATACCTTTATAAAGTTATAACGCATTGATGTCGGTTCGAGGAAAGAATCGTGGTGTACATTTTGCTATCGTTATGATGATGATGATGATGACGATGATTATAACTTTATTATTATTCGGACTATTAGTAAAAAAAATACTCGGTAGTTTAATGCTAGAGTTATAATAGTAAGCTTGGGTTGCGAGGTATTTTTCGAAAATAATGTATTGTGCGAAGGAAACGATGGGCAGTCGCGAGAATTCAATTTAGGCAAAGTGTGATTGTAAAATCGTATAATAATCATTTTTATGTGACAATAGTAATACGTTCGTCAAGCGATTTATTGTTTGGAAGATTGAGTAGCGTCATAAATTGCGATTTGTCAGATGTAAACTGTAAATTTAAGAATTACAAGTCCACCGTCGTTACTAATACTATGAATATAATAAATTCTCAGTACGTACGTCAATTTCAAGGCCCAAATTAGAACTCTCGGTATTGTTTTTATCAATTTCCTCGTTCACTAAGATGGCAAACAATGGATCGTTTGTAGAAACTTTTCAACGATATCGCGGTGTCATTTTTACACTGTATAGGTACTACCGCATAGATTATAATTTGCACATCAGACAAGGAAAATCATGCATATTTGAACAATTCATTGAAGATTGAAAGGGTGCATAACATAAAATTCACTGATTTCTTATAATACAAGTTCATAATGCCCCTTTGCGAATCAACGATTCGTTTATAATCAAACGCAGACAAATAATTAGCATATATATATATATATACTATACATAGATACATGTATTAATCTATAGGTATTGTAGGTAAATTTTTTAAAGAAAATCAGCAAACTCAAACTGGTGCTTTACACACAAGAAGCTTAGAATCAAGGTAAAAAAGTTAGTTAAAAAAATATTGAAATGTACGTAAATTGAATAGTTTCACCTGCAACATCATTTGTCACAAATCGAAGACGACAAGGTGTCGTTTACTTTACTTCCTGTCTGTTCTTTACCCTGACTAGAAGAGACAAGAGTAATAATCTAAGGCCGCAATTACTGTCACAAGTATTTCTAATCCCCTCTACCTTATTATTATCATTATTACAATTATCATTATGCCGCGGCATCGATGTGCAATGTAAGTAAAATTATTGGCATAGAAATTTAATATTTAAGAGATTGAATGTGCAAATTGAGTAGACTTTTGAACGCGACTATTTTTGTATTTAAGTTTACCTATATAAGCGTTGTGAACTATGTTATTATACGTATAACAGGGTGCCCGGCGGTCCGGAAGACCTGAAATTCTTCGGGATCTTTATCTTTCCGTACCTGCGGTGAGATATGTATGAGAGAAATCTCGCGGTCAAGTTTCACGACGAAAATATCTGAAATTTAATTTCAATTTTTTACTCGTTTGCCGCAATACTTGCAAGGCACAGTCAAACGTTAAAAGGAGCCTAAAACTGAAAAAGGGGAACTATTGATCTATAAAATCTCGAATTACATACAAAGGTTTTCTATTTGAATAACCACCGCAGGACATCCTGATATACGTATTTGAAAGCAGAAATATCAATTTACTCCTATGTCGTAATATAATCAAGACCTACCAAAACCATATCTGTGTAACGTTCATATCTTTAGTGTTCGAACTAACGTTAAAATACACAAACATCTTGAATACCAAGAAGGAATTCAAGAATTTTCTATTTCTTTCCGTAGATAATACAATAGCATTTATCACCCACCGTATCGTCTGTCAATAATAAGATTAAGACTGTTGCGTTGTGTACAGTGACGACAAAAGACGTCTAAGAAATTTAGCAAAAAATATTAGCAGATACGCTGCGATTGTAGAGAAAAGTAAAACTCCGACTTAGCAAATACCAGTAGGCGTAAAATTTTACTTAAGATGGAAATTCACGGTGAAATAATTTGTTACGCCACACGGTCGTTTTCTTATGCGCGAGTTCGACTAATCTTAGCAATGAGTACAATGAATATAGTAATAAAAGTAAATAGTTTTTTTTGTTATTGTAACATTGTTTGCTATCGCAAAATCTCATTTGTATCATCGATTGTTCCATCGAGTAGGACGAATTGATAATCGGACAAATAACAACTCATCCGTAAAAGTTCACGTTCTTCAGGTAGCATATTGATTTTATATAGAGCTTAATTTTTGCTTATCTGCACATTAATCAGTTATTTGTAAGGTGTACGAAGGTTTATTGCGAACTTGTACTAAATGTAAATGATAACACATAAACCGTTGTACTTATCTGCGAGTATATTATATTTCGTAGTGATTATTGAATGGAGTTACGAATAGACTATTATTTATATCGCGAACAATATAACAATATGAATGTGAGGATATTCAATAAGTTAATTACTACCATAATATACAGGATTATATAATGCTCAATATATTACTATATTTAAGAGAGATGATGTTGTTATAGAAAAGAATGCGGGAAAAAGAAAAACAAAAAATATGTTAAGAAAATAATGGAACATATGCTCAAAATAATAAGTAATAAGTAGCTTTGCCAAAGTAAAGTGTTGACAAATAAAATGTACTATACAAACGGAAAGAAACGAGAAAAACAAAAGCAAAAGAAAAAAACTCAGGTTGTTTCTGAAATTCTTTGAACCCCATATCTGTAATCTTCGCGTCTTCTTCGTGCTACACTCGAGTTACGTTCCAGTGAAAGACGAAAGAAGCAACTATAAAGCGGTAATAAAATTTCAATACAATTCTCACTATTTTTCCAGTGCGCAGATTATTTATTTCTTTATTTACATATTTGGAAGATTATATCAGTTTATCTGGGTAAAAAATATAGTTAATCATCGAGCCTCGGCTTATGAACAGAACAAAATGCTAAATGCCATGAAGAGGCAGCTGAATGCCACATATGGACTTTTCCGTTCGCCAATTCTCGCACATTTCCAAAAAGTTCCCAGAAATCTAGTAACAAGTACGGAGATTAATATTTTGCATGCTTATTCAGAGAATGTAAAAAAAATAAAAGAGAATAAAAAATTCAAACAGGGAATTGAAAGGAATAGTCTCGATTCAGACAAACTATACGTACCCCGATTTATTCCTGTCCAATATACTTGGAACAATAGATCTAATGTAAGCGCATGTACAGATCAGGAGTAGAACGACGGTCAGTAGACTCTGAAAATTGAATAGGGCCGACTACCCGGAAAACATAAATTAATAAGATAACACCAAGTGATTCATTTAACAAGAATTCACACCTGTCAGATCTGCACAACAAATTCAACGCATATTCACCGACGCGACGTGACAATTGAGGTTAACTTAGGTTATGTTCAGAGTTTCCAATGATACTCACTCAATACTTGGGGAATTTCAGTTCTGAATTAAGCTTTCGTAACTATCAACTTACCATTGCACTCGACTGCGATTCACTTCAATTACTTATGCTGTGCCTCAGTTATTTTTATAACGATCGCATCAAAATTCAACTTCGCAACTGACAGCAGATACACACAATGGTTCAAGTTTCGATCTTTGACGTTCACCGTATTTGACTGCAGCCGAATAACACTCGTGCGTATCGGGTGGCCGAACGCAAGGCGCCCGTTATCGCGCTAATATTTTTAAACCGACCTTAGCCATGAGAAAGTCTTTTCTCAATCCATTTTGGGAAAAATTTGTCGAGTGTTTGTTTGATTCTTTCCACAATCCAGGGATTAGAAATCTTGTTGATACGATATCTGACGCGTGATATCAAAATCCTGGAGAAATGATGAGTGGTATGATAATTTGAGAACATATGCTCGGATGACAAAATATTGGTTGGGCGAATAACATCCTGTGATATGGGTATGCACAGGTGTGTCCAGATTCCCGAAATTGCACTTTTTAGGGACAAAAATTTATTCGAAAGGGAAAAAAAACGTTATATTATAGTACTGATCACTACAATTGTAGGTATGATCGTTTACGTATACAATTACGTGTAATGCATGTAGCGATGTATTCTTGTTACTGAATGTTGGCGCTGAATAAAATTTATAGAAGGTATATACTTGAATCATACGAACATTTCATCATTCCTAGTACGGACAATAACGATGACAAAATAATGATGATGATGATAATAATAATAATGTTAATAATAGTAATTATAGCAATATAATAATTCAACAATATCATGAAAGATCCATGATTCTGGACACTATGAGTAATGAGCGTACAAGTTTACACCAGGAATTATAGTGTAGTACATCGTGGTACTGACACGTTTGACAGAGAGTAGATAATCGACCATTGAAATGACTGATTAAAAAATATTTGTATCTGAAAGTTCGTGTTATTTTTTTTTTTTGTCTCAAGGCACAAAGAATCTAGAGCATCGATTATTACTGTGTTTAACTAGTAAGGTATAATTGTAGTTGATGTAATATGTGGAGTATTGAATTTCACAAGTGAAATTAGTTCAAGGATGCGCCAAAAATGTTTCAGCCTAGAAGTATATCATTTCCAAATGCAAGGCCACAATTGAGTAAGGTGAAAAAATGAATAGTTAAATGATTGATACAGAATGCAATCCGTAGATATTTAAAATATAAATAAACAAAAATAGGACTCATCGAGATAGTGTAACAAAACTCGACTCCGGTTTCGATATAGATATAAGATTGCACATATTTTTTGATTAGTTTTATATGTATATGTATTATATATATATTATCAGCTAATCGATATAATTAATATATTTAAAAAAAAATAATTATATTACATCGACATTATACCTGTATAGGTATATGCCGACAAAATCACCGGCGAGAATGGGACATATTTAATTTAACTCCGTACTTCTTTATACGAATATTTTTTATAATTTACGTGGCTCCGTAAGTATATTATCAGAAACTTACACTGATAGTTTAGCTACCAATTTAATACTGAAATGCAGAGAAATAAAAAACTATTCTCACACAAAATTATGCATCGAATATACATGTGATATGATTAAATTCAGCTTCCTCACCTGCAGTATCTAATTATAACGCAACGCGTTTGTAGTCTGCAATTACATTAACCAGACATTTATCAAATTCCTTATCAACCCGTAATCTGGACCACAATAATTTATAAGAAGTTTTTGCAAGTAAAAATTCACAAACATGCGTAGAATACTTTTACACGAACGTACGGGTTACGATACTCATGCATCATAGAATATTACAATTACTGCTGCTTGCATTTCTGAAAGCTCTTTTCATTACTTACCATAATGACAAAGCGTCCTAAATAATGTACTAATCATTCCTGCGTCATTTTTGCGACCACACGTCTCAGTCACACAATAATTGCATGAAACGAAATTAGTCGAAGCTACATGGATTTTGAACAAACAAGTGCCACAGCACCAGTCTAGTGATATCATAATATGAATCATAATTGTTGGCACAACAAGTCAGCATACCAACTGAACTAACATAGACAGTCGTTGGATATTTGATGCAACTTTTCAAAGTTTGTAAAAAATAGTGATATAAATACACAGGAGCCAGCTCCTTACAAACTACCATCAATTTCACTTCCATTTTCACTTACTTCCTTCTTCGATGCTATGATATTTTCCCACTGCGCTATCAAAGCACTCCGTCGTCGAGGGTTGGCCTGAAAAATGCAACAAATTAATAATCAGCGATCATAAGACTATAGAAACAATAAAGTAAATAATTTATGTAAATGAGACTGGTATCTTCTTACTTTGTGCTTTCCCTTGAATTCTTTTTCTGGTTCATCTTCATTCAACGTATTAGAAGACGTTCCGCTCCGCAGCGAGCTGGTCCCATCGTAAATGTCTGAGTCACTGTCATTAATAATGTCAAGAAGGTTGGGTTGTGATTTTGCCAGCATTTGAGATCTCATTAATCTGCAACAATATAAATGTTTTTTATGAATAAAGCTACGCTTTCGTCAACAATCAAAACTCTTATCCTATTTTATTTAATATTACATCCAAGTACGATAATAGATTTTTCTAGTACCACAGTCTAAGGATATAAATATACGTGATAGCACAGAAGAAAAGTAAGTTTTAATGCTACATTTTTTGCTTTCAGCTACTGATTACTTATTGCGATGATAAGATATGGAAGCGAATTAATTGACTTTCACGATGGAGGCATTTGCTCTGGTGAAAATATTTTTTTAACAAAAATATGTAACCGAACCTCAGCTCATTTTCACGTTCTTTCATTTCGTTCAATTCTTTTTGAATTTTTTCCTCTACTGGAACGTAGCCTTTTCTGACAGGTGGTTTTTTTGGCTCATCGTCTGGCTCGATTTCAATGTCCAGGCCTACGTTGAATGGCTTGACACTTAATGGATTAGCATTAATGTTGTTAGGCGTAGTCTTCAATGTGGAAAAATCAGTGATCACAGGCTTTGGCTTGTAGATCTTTCCTCTGGTGGCCAAAAATCTTTGCATCAAACCTTTTTGTGTTTGACTAGTAGCAAAACGAACTGGAGTCGGTGTGGATCTTGCTGATATCACGCCGTTAGTCATTTTTGGAGATAAATTAGTCGCGTGAGATGATTGATTTACTGATTCTAAAATTTGCGGAGTGGACGTAGTTCTCTTCAATTTTCCGGAGGCCAGAGCCAGTGGCATTCGATGTACCTAATGAACCGAAAAATTCTCATACCATTAACCTTTCATGAGTTCACTGCTAATTTAAATCGACATCATTTTCATCAACACTATTTGACTGTGCGAATGAAAAAAGATTTTCATTCCTTGCAGACCGAGTATGTAACAAAATTCATGTACGTTTGCTACATACCTACAAATTACTTGGCTCAGAATCTGACGCATATAAAAAGATTTGAAAAAATGCAATATAATTAATAATAAGATAAGAAAAAACGAAATACTTTGATTATAGGGATCTTATCTTATCGATGGGTAACATAGGTGGTCTTTGCACATATTAAATACCTTAGCGTCTACAGTTTCAAGAGAAATTGTCTTTATGCTTCCCACGTTCCGTAACTCGTACTCTCTCTCTGTAACTTCTTCGATTTCTTTTTGAATTCTGTCTGTTGCTTTTTGAAGCTGTTCTACTTTCTGTTCACCCTGAAAATTTAAAGCACGATTAAATGCCGATGATCAATTTTTCTAAGCTATTTGATTTCACATTTTTTTATAAATATTAAAGCTGAATAAGTTGCTTATTGTTAGTGTAGAAGCTATCTCGTTTATTACGATGATCTGAAATTCCATAATGTTCACTTGCAACTCGTTGGAAAACGAAAGAGCAATTTTTTTTCCATTATACATTTCTTTATTGACTTCAAAATATTTGAAAAGAACAATATTTTATTCCGAACAATAAATATTGCCACTGTACGATATTTTCTGAGTGCTGCATATATATTCACTGCAAAGACATCACTGTCTCAAAGAAAACTCAAAATAAAAGTTGATACGTTGTCCATTATGTATGGTATTTTTACGATAGCGTACACTGTCGTTTAATGACGCACGAATGTACTAAACTTGTAGCCTTCGTCACATGCAGGTAAGGTGGTTAAAACTCATGTAAGATTTTAGTAGGGACAAACATTTTCGCAACAATTTTATGGCACGAGTGAAACACGTTGGATTTAGCGTTATAAAAGCAGAATGTAACGGGAAACTTGACCGTATGCGTGTAAATGAGAAAAAAAAAAAAATATTTACAAGACATCATCGCTGAACGCGGTCTCCGAAATGTAAATGCGAATGATCAGCGATTTAATTACTATAATTAAAAAGAAAAACGAATCAATTGTACTAAATCACGTTAAAACACACTGAATCGAAACATGAATCAGCAAATGAAAGGGCGGCGTGTTAAAAAAAATTTTAAACTGGTCGGATACACATGACATGTATAGTATATGATATACATGTAGTAATACTGCATTATTGCACCTTTGCTTGCACATTTGTGTGTATTGAGCATAAGTATGCAAGTTTTAAACGTGAAAAATGAAATCGATTATATAAAGTAACTTTGTAGTAAACTCTAAACTTAGACCGTGACTCGCGGTGCAGTCTTAAATAAAATAAAATCCAATATCTTACAGGATTATTGCTATGTAAAATTACTAGACGACGCGCACAGCTCGACGGTGGAATGCGACGAGATGCGGTTCTCAGCAGCAGATAACTGTAAGGCTACTTGTTTCCTTTCTAAAAAAATGGGGCATGGACCCTTCCTCGCTGGCAATACGAGACATCTGTCGTTCGAAGTCCAATTAAAATGCTTCCAAACCACTTTTGGGTGAAATGGTGAAAGTACAAACTCAAGGTGAGCGTTTACACGGAAGCGAGAAATTAAGTCGCGAGAGGAAGGAAGAGACAAAAGGAGAATAAAATCACTTACACATACCGAGCGGAGAAATCCGATATTTTCTCGCAATTAAAACGAGTGAATCAAATTTTTACTCCCAGATTTTGTCTATATCACCGTAAGTCGCAGCCCCCGTGCAACTCGCCGCGAAATAAATATCAATTTATATACCTTGCGACATACTGCACGCATACACGTTGTTCTACACGAATTTGAATAGCCGCTGGACCAGTTTTCAAACGCTCGTCCTCAGACGTTACACACATTCGCGTTACTGCCCATTCACACATGATTGCTGCCAGCTCTTCGCGTGTATCGCGGTCATTCTTGTCACACGGCAAAGCCGCGCGTCCATTTAATAGCCCCAGAATTTTGCGAAACTTTCAACTCACGCGTTGCACTTCATGCTACAATATATTGCATTATATTTTTAATACAGGTCATCTCACGGGTGAAATAAATCGGTGAAAACCTCGTTTCAAATATTTTTCGAGCGTAGACCCTTTTGTGCTTTTCACACGTGAGAGGATAAATTACGGACACGATTTTTCATCTTATTTTTATTTTCCGACCAATTTCAAATTCAACGTCCGTCCGCGTTCCGATCTCTGATGGACAATGTGTATGGGTACGTTACGGTTCGTGATAAAGTACAAATAATTAATGCCTCTTACACCATGTCGGCAAACGCGTAGCTGTAGAACAAATGACATGATATAATGATATACCGAACTATACGAGAGGGTATATTAACACGTGTGGGTGTAACGATGGCATGAGCGTGAGATGAAACAACGTTTAAACTGAAATTAAGTACGTGGGTACGTACGTTGTTCCTTCTCTCAAAATGTATTCTGGAACACGAGTCTTCCACCCACGATTCGGGCACACAATTAAAATTAGGATGTAGAAATTTTGCTTCTCAACAGTACGAGTTGAATCTTGTACAAACATGCTCGCACGTGTAAATTATCACAACGAACGAAGTTAGAAAGTATGTATGTAAGAACCTAACGTATGCGTGTAGAAGAGGAAGAAAAAAGTAATTTCAATTGGCGTTTTCGCGGCATCGCAATTAGGCACATATTTTAGATCCTGTAAGAACTAGTTTGAGCTCTGGTTCGAAAGTTGAAGTTTGAACCTCGGTTTAACCAGCAAAGCTATTATAATGTAAGCACGTATAGGTATGTCTGATATGATCCTCTTCAGCAGCTCAAACATGATTCGTACAGCGATCAAGTTTACTTCAAGTTTATCGTCAGCAAGATTCTCGCGACCTTTATACATAATTAATTAGTACAATGACAAACCGCGACGCGTATGCAATGAAACTTGAATTACTATTTCTTTTGCGTTCGAAATACAAATGCTACGCTAAAGAAGTAGGAAAACGGTTCACCCGTGATTTGCACAGACTTTACTGCAGACTATATTACAGGTATCGTTTCGTACAAATATTCGTAGAGAAAACCGCTTTGAACAGTCGCGGTTCAACGAACCATGCATATATGCCTTGGATCTATTATGGGTATCATTTCTAAGCCGTGTTGAATCGCTTAGCTGTATTGACGACATTTGCAAGATGGGGAGAGGAGGGAGGGGAGGGAGTAAACGGGATGAGAGATTATTCTACTTTGTATACAGAAGAGTTGCGGTATAAAGCCGTATATAAGCGTGTCTTGTATCCGAAATTCAAAGCGACGAAATGCCGTCAGATTTACATACCGCGAAAATGCTTTGAAATACATATTTAAAATAATTACAATGCCATACGGCGAGCGTACTGCATAAGTTTATGAATATGTAATGTATATAAAGTACGTGATAAAGTGTATAACGTCGCAGGTTAAAAAAAGCTATACGTTGTTTTGCACCACTTGTAAAAATAGAGAATTGAAACAAGCATAACAAAAAAGAAAAATACAACAACATGGAGGATTGATAGCGATTGAAATTAGGGCAATAGTTGCAGTCGATTTATAATTATGCTGAAGGGTATTCGAATTTCCAAGGTGTGCAACCACAGAGCATGCAATTGATCACATATAATATGCAGACGATAAATATATACTTATAATTGTTAATTATTTCTACTCACCGCCATGATAGTCGAATCACTCGGTATGCATGCAGCCAGCTCTTAAAATCGCTAAAGGCTAACTAAGCCCTTATCGCACTGTATTTTTCACACATAATTTATCGGAGATAACATATTTATTTCAACCGTACGCTTATCTGATCGCAAACACGTAGCTGTAACGTTCGCTTCGATAATCTCGTATGTATATAATAACGTTACATTTGTAGGTACAAGGTGTTTCATAAGGTGCGCGAACAAGTGCACTGACAACGAGATGATCGTGATAGATGAAATTTCGCAAAACTATAGTTACAGCACAACTGGCTCGTGTACTACTTACACGCGTTCCTATCCGCGAATTCTGCGATTCGGGCACATGCTATTCCTCCGGTCTACCCTAAGAGACGTGACAGTTGCGTCGAGCTTCGAAGAAGTGCCGAGAAACTTCCTGCATTGAAACATCCTGTATAACACCTGTTGACGTACCGTCATCCGCATGCCATGTATTCCACCTTCCGAGCACACGAGGAATTCGTCCAATTTAATTAATGCACATAATATGCACTACCATTGGCAAAAATATCAGCCTAGACGGTGTGCAGGTTACGCCTGAATCCGTATAATTTCAAGCAAGCTCGATCGAGGGAATCACGGTTGGTTTTTACAGACGTAACAATTAACCGCGATCAACGACGATGCACACCTGCCATTTTACCTTATACTCGCGGATCGGAACCAATTCGAGCCGTTGCTGTATAATTCGCTTTCCCGAATATATCGACGAGAAATGTATCTCCTCTATCAGACGATAATCGCGACAAATATCAATCTACAGATCCTCACAGGATTCAGTCTCAATTTTTATGAAAAATATTATTCGTCGGAGGATCGAGACTCTGAAGTTTAGCTTGCTAAAAGTATAAACATTGGGATATGATGTGTAGGATGTGTATCAACGCGCGCCAATTGAGGTTCGCCGGACCTGCGCAGCGGCCAATTAAAAGTAGAGCGGCAACGATGTGGAAATGAAAAATAAATGCAGAAAAACAAAAACGCAAAAACTAAAACGAAAATGGTCACTTTTGGTTGTATCTGGGAATTATTTGTCGAGCCTGATCGTACACAACGATAGATATTAAAATTAGTTTGGTAAATTCATCGTAGTCAGTAAGAGATCGGTAATTAGCAGACGATAAAAATCGAACCGACAAATACTTCGTCGCAATTTTTGTATTTGGTATCAGACATCAGTATCGTGTACATTACTTGATAAGGAAGCGTTCTGGAACATCGAAAAAAATTCTTTTTACTCATGTTTTTATTCTGCGCGTTTCCTGCAGGCCGTACGATGCGTAATTTCCGTATGTGAACTGAAATTGCAGTTTGCTGTGGCAATGTCAAGTGCATGCCTTTCGTGAGTTCCACACGTCAACGTCATTTTTAAAAACAAATATTTGCCGTATCAATGATTGATGTAATCTTATCCTCAGATCAGTTCGTCATCGCCGCGGTTATGATTCAATATTGACGAACGTTACTCAGTACCCGTCTACTGGCTTGTGAATTAACTAGACAATAGTCATTCAATGGCAATTCGATACGCGCGTAAATTTCAGGTTATGACAACGCCACACGTGCGTATCGTAAACAAAAACTTTTTACCAAAGCAATCATAATGCAAACGACTCCAAAAAAGAACAGCGACGCTGTGCCTGTTATACCAGAGCATTTTTCCCCACTCGTCAGTAAGGATTTGCACTACATTTATCGTTCCTACTTTCACCCACAATCTCGAGAATTAATTATTCCAATTTAATGAGCTAACCTAGCACTTATAAACGTTCCACTTTGTCAAGTTTTGAGGAAATATGGTGCCCTGAGAATAATTTCAATCTCTGCCTTATGAACTAAATAACTTTTAATTTCAAGTCTCAGAATCTCCTGTTGCCAAAACTCCACAACGAGGAAACCTGACCGGTGCCCCAAGAAGAGTACGTGACATTGCTGCAGACATTCATTCGAGTATTCAGCAATGGAACAGCGTACATCTGAATGCTGTACCAATTCTGAGGGATATATGCAGGTTAAAAGTGGATGAAAAATATCCGGATGGTCTCCAAGAGTTATGTGATACCTTGGAAGAAGGTTGTTATGCTTTGGTAATGGAGTTTATCAATGAATTCTTGTCAAGAAACAACCTGCAACTACTGTTATGCCATAAAATCTCCGGATAGGCATAAATTGATTACCATCATTTCAGGATGAGATTGTCGCTAGTCTGAAATTGTTGACTCACCAGATACAAGTTGCAGCTTCCCTACACAAAACTACTGAAATTATGTTCTCAACGTGGCCGATAGATAAATTTGGTAAATATGGTATCGTACTTGTTTAATCAAATAAAAGAGTACTCGTATGTAGATGTGAACTTTTTTTGAAAGATGGCTGTGGAAAAAATGACAATTTTCTCGTTGAACTATTTGATAAAAAGTGAGTATGTTTATATAGCATATTTACATATTTTTCAAGGTGATGTTGCAGAGATCATTTATGAGGCATACAGAGACGAAGCTGTAGTAAAGCGCAAAGTACTAGAAAATATAGCACACAATCACGAAGAGGCATGGAAAATTTTACACTTGGCCGCTTGGGTTCATCAACCAAATATAACTGAAAATGTGACAAGACTTTTGGAGTCGTTGTTAGTTGAAACGGGACATCGATGATAGGTATATTCAATATCGATCTTAATAAGATTAATTAAGCAAGATTTTTTAGTTTACATTACGTTGGGGAACATTTTAAATCAATCAGTTCTTACGTATCATAGATAAAAAAAACTAGCAGTTCAGTGCTTAGCTGATCATTTGCTACCAGATAAGGATAACAGTTGTAGCTTTGCAATACATGGTTCAACAATTATTTCTAATTTTCGCCATGTACAAAGTGAATCAAACTGTATTTTTACCAACTGATAAAAATGAATTGTACAGTTCATTTTGAAATGCAAAATCATAACAACATTATGTTATAAAAGTAATGTATTTACAATAAGAATTTCAATCAAAAGAAAACAAAAAAACAAACGATCATTAAGTTTTCCACATCGAACAATTTGCATGATTAGTACATTTTAAATGAGCAATATTAGCAGCAAAAAAATACGTTGAATTGTTATTACTTTTTGTTATATATATTTTACGCATATCATCTATTCTATACATTATGAGAATGGGTGAATCTAAATTCACTATCCAAAGAGATCGTTGAATACAAATCCATACTCAAGGATAATAGCACATTTTTGATGTTACTTTTTTCACACTTTGTTGTCCACAGCCATATAAAAAATTCTATGCAGTTTGATCCCCTCATACTTCGTCTCAGTTGGGTAGGAATACCAAATCACTGGACACTCGATGTAACATTCTTGTCTAGTTGAGTCTAATAAACTTGTTTAACTTGCTAGATTATGCATCTATTTACGTATCGATGATTCATTTATCTGGTATCGCCGCGATACAGTAGAGCAGGATATGAGATATGTAATTCAGTAATGCCCACAGATTTTCCATTATTTTTTTAGGAAACTAAAACATCTTTACAAGCTTACAAATTGCGAATCATTTCATCCTAGAGTTTCACACTATATGACATTTATTTACTCACTCTGGTATAGAATTAGTAGTACCATAATGAAATATACTATTTCTTTTTCCAACACTTCGTATTTTGTGTTATAATACATATTTACATATAGTAATTTTAACATAAAGTTATTTTAGTTTACATCTTCGTTTAAAAGCACCTAAAAAATTTGTGCTTTGTACTACTAGCTATATAAATGATAACCGTTATGATTTAAATAAAACACTTGGAACAACCATATTCTTTACGTTTTTTTAAGTCGTAAGTATTCACCACCTAAGCTTACGCTGACACAATTATCGTCGTTTACAGTATGCCAGTATTATGAGATCTCTGAGTTAACGTTAATTTATGTTTGTAGCACACAGTATTTACACTGTTAGAAAAATTTAACTAAACATAATGTCCCAGCAAGTCCACTTTATATTTGTTACATTTCTGATAGTGAATATGACACACATTTTTGTTATTTTAACACCGTCATACAAATATTTAATTTGTAATTTTTACGTTCTTTTCGCTCAGTAATACATTAAAAAATGTATCAAAATCAAAAAATTTTAGTGAACCTGCTGGGCCTTTTTCTTCTAACTGTGTACTTCATAGAAAAACAAAGATATTGCATTATATTTCAAGATAACTATTTCTATCATGTTATTTTATTAAATTTTGAATATTAAGTTCATGTAAATAAACAATGAGCATTTGGTAAACTCAAATTCATTACCTGAGTATGTGGACACACGGACTGCAACTTCGACAATTTATAACAGGATATGAATCAATCTTTCTATCGTTATTGTAGATTTGGATTAACAATTTTATAATAATGCAATTGATCTATCCGTCTTATTCATAAAACATACAAAAAATCTATAATATAGTTGAAATAAACTGTTTTATGTTCTCATCATCACATTTTCGCATGATAAAATACATGGCGATTTTGTCATTTGAAATACTGGCAATGTAAGTACTGCATCTGATCTGCAGTCTTCTCCTTTTTATTTCGTAATTACTGTACGATAAAATTTCACCTTCATTTAATGTAAAGAGAACGAAAATAAAAATAAAAACTAGTATCACGATAGCCATATTACAGTATCTTTGCCTTACTTTGCAAGCGAATTAAACAACACATGCGAAGTTCGATTCATTGCGTAGTCAGTTATCTACACAGATATACATTATATTTACAGTAATAATTTAGCATAGTAATATAATCTAGTACCGCTTTGTGCTAAGCATAGTACCTAAATAATAAGAAATAATAGTAAGTTTCTCATAAATAACAATAAAACGTCACATCTAAACTCGATCATTCGTATTTCTCCTAACGTCTCATACTAATGTATGAAATCACGATGAATACACGGCACGTAAAAACGAGTCTGTCGGTATTTAATTGACAAGAACAGATATTTATAGGATTTCTTAACTGAGCTACAAGATTACGGAATGTGAGTCTTAGAAAATAGAATCGGGTCAATTACATACGTTTGGTGATTATTAAAGTTGCTAATTGGATCAGCACTTTTCCTTACTATCGAACATAAAACGACTATTCAATAGAAATTTAAAAGTATTGACACACAGACAGTGTGTTTATGTAAGCAGTTTCGCATAAAGTATGTACCTGGGTAACTTGAAGGGGCAAAAATAGAATAAATAACTAGACATAAACGGTAATTTACAGGAAGTCTAGGAAAAGTTTTTCCTAAATTGTCAGATATTTCTTGCATCAAGTTTATGGAATTCATTCAATAAACCCCAGTTTCTACTCATGATTCGTGTTATTAATCTTTACTATACTCGGAAGTTCAACTTAAACAACTGAAATATTACTGTTCTGGGCATTCTTTGGATATAACATTGGATTACACGAAAAAATATAAGGAGAGCGGTCCAAAAATCAACTTCGAGTATTTCTATTGAACTCTTCACTTAACGCTTCAAAATCTAATTCTGGGTCCAAGTTCGAGTTATTGGATATTAAATTATTTTCCAAAATGTTATCTGGCAGCGTTGGACCATTTGATATTTGCACTGAAAAGTCAGGTATGTTTTTTAATCGTTCCGAGACTAGTTCATCGACCAAGTTCGATTGATCAACCAGGTGTAATTGTTCAACTAACTTTTCATCAATCATCAAGTTCTTGTCGATTACGCCGCTAGTGTTCAAAATATCCAAGTGAGTAATGTGATCATAGCTACCTATTTTTGACATGTCCAAGTTTTCTGTGCTACCAAAAAGATTTGAATCACATGTGCTTGAAATGATAGATACGGCATCGTGTAAAACAGGTAAGCTTTCAGTAATTTTCGAAATTGCTGTAATTGGTAACATTTTAACCAAGTTATTGTCAGATACCGTGCAATGTGCTTTCATACTATTCATATCTTGCGATGTTATAGGAACAACTTTCGTAATGGAATTCGTAATTTCAATTTTTTGATTACATGATGATTCCAGTTTCTGAAAACCTTTGGTTAATTCCTGAGATCCATTTTCTAGACTCTGAAAATCGTTTTTAACCTTTGAAAAGTTGCACGATTCCTGTTTTGGCAAACTAACGTCCATCTTGGCGTCCAATTTTCCGAGAGCGCTATCCAATGGTTCTAATTTTACAAACGCTTGATTTAAATGTTCGATCTTGTGTTGAAAATTTCCTTCCACCTTGGCAAAGACTTGTGTGCAATTGGAAGCTTCTAAAGTATCACCAAGCTTTTGGAAGCTTTGACTTAAGGTGTCAATTTTCTGATATCCTGGAACTTTCGATGTGTTTATGTCAATTTTCTGAAAACCAGAACTATCAGAAATCTGATTTTGAATTTCTGGATTTGAAATCAACAATTTCGACATGTTATCAGTCTTATTTGTTTCGGCACTATCGACTGGACTAGGATTTCTAGGCATTAATGTAAGAGCAGTTAATACTTCCGGGCAATTTGCATTAATATTAGAATCAGTTTTCCTGTCATTCAAAAAATCGGAAACACTCAAGTCCGAGTTCTCGGAAAATCCACTCGACATATGTTCATCCATATTTTCTTTGACATCTTCGGAATTTTCTACCCTCTGTCGTTTCAAGATAGGCTCCTCAGTATCAACAGTATTGATTGAGGTCACGACTGGCGTTTTTTCAAAGACGCTGTTATTTATTCTGTACAGCCCCGGATTAAGACCGAGAGAGTCGCAAAGCAAATCTTCAGACAAGTCTATAACGTCGTCACTTGGTCCACTGTCATCACATGCAACGGTCAGCATTGTTCCGGCCTTTTCTCGAATTTTGTCCATTAATTTTTTCAGTTCATCCAAAAAATTTCTCACATTATTTTCAGACTTCAAAATCAACAGTTCGTACAGAGATAACGCATTCAGCACAGGTTTTGCAGCAATGTTTACTATCTCTGTATTTTCACACACTGTAATTGCTTCCTTCAGTTTGATCTGTCGTCGTTCTGATTTTGCTTCGGGAGTTACATATGCCCACGGACCTCGTTTTTTCCCTTTCCGTTTCAATGGATCCTAAGTTGAATAAAAACCCGCAAGATTAAAAATGGCAAACTATAAGCTATAACTGCTCATATTTATATTTTTTAAAGATGAATAGATCATACTTGAACAGTTGCTTGCTTCAATTCTGGTTCTGGAGTCGGTGGTGGTAATTGTTCAGGACTGCCGTGATCTGGATGCATTTCGAAATGCCTAGCCATACGTGTTCTGCCAAGGTATATTTTGTGGCACGTGGGGCATTTGAAATGATCGGAAATTTTTCTCTTTGGCACTTCTAAACCAGTAAGTAATTCCTTTGGTGATTCTTCGTCTTCTATTTTATCACTGTTTGTATTATAATCACTGTATCCTCCATCTGAATCATCTAGATCTGGCTGCATAAAGTCTAAGTGATGTAGGTGTTTATAATCTCGCACCATATGCCTGGGTGGTCGTGAAAGTCTCCCAGACCGCGTTCGAGCTATTACTTTCTTACGTTCATCCTGAAATTATACATTCCGTGCAATATCAAATGCGTAATGTGTGTTCTATAAATGCTACAAATTCTTTTTTATCAGGACAAAAAATTTCCATCTTTCAAATCACAGTGATCAGTCTGAACAGTCCACGAAGTATAACAGCTAATTAAGTTAATTAATAGAAATCATGAGTTACCTTTTCCTCTGGTTCTTCTTCTGGTACTACAGTTGGCTTTGTGGGTGCAACTGGTGGTCTAATGGCACTCTTTTTAGGTCTACCTCGTTTCCCTCCTCGGCCTCTAAGCAAATTTACTGGATTCCTAATCCTCAAGTCCAATTCCTCCGGAAAGACAACTCTGATTATATGATAAAAATAATATTAATTTGTAGATTTTTCAGGCATGAAGTGATTCTTTTCAATTTCGTGAACAATCAGTGAGAATTCGGGTTCAACAAAATATTTCTATGGCAGGATCATTTACATACCTATACACAATTCTTTCATTGGGCATAGCGGCCTCTTGACTTCGCTGTTGTAGAACATGCGCAATTTGCTTCAACTGTGATTGTGTTAGTCGTTGCATACTGTGGAATTGCAAAGAAGAGACAAAGTTTATATAAATACTAATATTTGTTAATAATGTAGTGACGATATGGATCCACGATATACCTGTGAAATGTGTGACCCTGTTGCACAATTTGTATAGGATTTTCACTGGAACCCAATGGCTTGGTGGTATCAGTTTTCTCTGTTCCAGAATTGGCTTGTTTTTGAGTTACACCAGGTTTGGATTTTTTTATTGATGTCGGAGTAGCAATATTTGCAGCCAAGTTTTGTCTCATTTTAATGAAGTTCGTATTATTCTGCACTTGTTTCACGCCATTAAACTCTTTCTGTATATTTGAGGATACACATTGTTGTAAACAAGAGTTTTGTAAACTGATTTTAGAATTTCCTGTGGTGTTGTGTGCATTATGTGGAAGATTTTGACTTGAAGAATTAGTAGTAATGACTTTACTCTGTGGTTTCAATATAGATATTGGGGTAGAGCCTAGCTGTGTAGATCGCAAGACTGAAGCTGTACTACTTGAAACAGATTTCAAGTCTTGAACAGCTGACTTAACTGCTGCTCCCACTCTGAATGCGGTTGCATTAGAAACAGTGTTTTTCAACACTGGTGTAGATGCAGCAGAGTTCTTTATCATTGATGCAGTAACAGTACGAAGCATCTGAGTCGGAATTTGCATTGGCTTCAAAATCTGTCCTGCTATATTATTTTTAGAACTTCCATTGCTCAGAATATTTGTACTTTTCACAACTGGCGATGCAATAGGGCTTGTGGTATTTTTAATAAACGGCGTTAAGAAATGCTGTGCAGTTTGACGTTGAGATGACGATTGTGTAGTTCTCAAAACAGGAGATGACAAGCAAATTTGAGAATTCAGGATACTCTGTGTTGATACAGATGTTGTATTCATGACAGATGTGCCGATATGTGATGTATTTAAAATGTGATTTGAAATGTCTGAGGAGTTTCCTACAATTTGTGTAGCACCCAGCAAATGAGTTGCAATGTTATTAGAATTCAACAGCTGTGTCGTAAGTGGGGTCGCCTTGAGCATTTGAGGGGGTATACTGTTTAACAACTTTGTTTTTGGTATCAATATAGAGTTTTGACTGGACCCATTGATTGTGTGAACTGTATTGATTGCGTTAATGGATGAGTTCATCACTTTGTTCGTATTTGGAAGAATCCTGACATTTCTTGTTGGTTTGAGAACGGTTTGAGCTGGCTTCAGCACAAATTGAGACGACGGAAGGATCACAGGTAACCGTTTCAATACTTGAGCATGAGAAGTTTGTATATTACTAAATTGCAGATTTTGTAGTTGATTATCTATAAATCTGCACTGTGTCCCGGCTTCCAGGTTTGTTGAAAACTGTATTTTAGACGATCTCACATTGTTTGATACTTGTTGCGTTAAAACATTGTCCTGAATGGAAAAATTTTGCTCTGTCGCGACATCTTCTAGTTGTTGCTGTGCATCCTCGGTCTCTGAATTATTTTCATCGTCGTTAATGCCGATGTGGTCAATGGATAGGTTCGTATCTAGAAAAACAGTGGCAGTGATATATTTTTTTATCTGATTCGAGTTGTTTTCAAACCTACCATGGTTACTTCACGGTTTACATACCCCTAAGATCATGGATACTACACGAGTCTTCGGCCTGATCTTGTTGAAGCTGAACTATGTCGTCGCTGCTTAAGTGTTCTTGGAATTCAGTCAGTGCACCGTTTTGATCGGCTTGACATAAAACTTCGTCGGAAGCTTCTTCGACAGGGTCGACTTCAAAAGATAACCCCAAAGCGGCGGCCTGTGCTGGTGTTAACTGAATTGTGTGAGACTCGACTCCGTCGCTCTGAAGAAAGGCTACGAATTCATTTTCCGTATCTTCTTCGTCAACCACCTCCTGAAAGGCTCTTTGAAGAAGATCCGATGTCCCTGAGGATGAATCTCCGTTTGTAAACATGGTAGAATTAGCTATCTCAGCCATTACCCGGCGTTAATATATTGAAACAGTTTCAAACTACGATCCAAAAAATAAGCTCATAGCTGGGAGTTAGGAACACTGTAATTTGATGATGAAACAAATACTTTTTACACAAGCCTTTCTTTACAACTTGCACGTTTTCGCGCAAACAGAAACACCGAGGTTCGTGTGAAGTTTACCACGAGTTATCTCGATGTCCGTATGAAAACAAAATGGTGGCAACTTTCGGCTACGTTTACACCGCATGGTGCGTATAGCGTATTACACACTGGTACCTCAGAGCATATACCCAATCATCGTTGGACGTTGCGGTTACCATCGGTCGGTAAGCGATGAACGGAATTCACTAATGTTCACCTGCGAACATGACTGCATAAAGAAACATACCTGCCACATTGGCGGATTTTCAATCCGGGTGATCCGATACGATTAAATCCTTCAACATCTTTTATGAATGTATGTACCACATGATACACTGCACCAAATTCGGCTTTCTATTAATCGCTCTGAATTTGATCTCCATTCCAAAGTTACAATGAGCAATACCGTCACTTATCGTCTCACTCGATAACAGCGATAAAAAACCGTCATTTGTAAATCAGCCTTGATCACGTTCTGAAATTAGTTATTCGACCTTCAAAACACGTTCATTCACAGAAGGATTCTGTCTATTAGATCTATTCCCCATCGATTCGGTTTTTAATAACTCGTACTTGACAGAGAAAATATTGTGATGGTAAGTTCGTATTATACAGCTCAATCAATGTCCATCATTCGAACGGCATTGTGGCCTATGCACGTTATTTTTCCAATTTTCCGGACAACCATCCATGAAGTTCCAACAATGTGTACTATTCAAGATATAGTGATAGTCTCATGCTTTTAGGCACCGTGTTGATAATGTTTATAGTTACCATTTCTTGGGTAAAAAGATGAAATCCCTGAGACGTCTTAGCACGTGTGGCATTGCAAATATTATATATCCAGCTGGGTACTATGCGTAGCGTTACTTCTGGTATTTTCTGATGATATTCAAATTGATCGATGCGTTCATATAGTTACAGTTTGTCCAAATATACGTCCATGTAAATCAGATTCTATGTTCTCACATGCATCGGCCAATGCTGCATGCTCGTCTGATAATTATTAATATTTTAATTTTCAGATAAAATTCAATCGCACTGAAAATGGATCCGGCTTCACAATGTACACCAGAACATACACCAGCAAGACTTAGCGCAAGAGGCATTTTTATCACTGGAAATGGCTATTTATGCCTCATTTGTAACTTAGAAATTGTCACACTGACGAATGTTATTAAGCATTTTGCTAACAAGAAGCACTGTGATAAACTTCATGACGTAAGGTTAGCTCGTTCCAAGGTTGACGGATTTTTTCGTTGCAATAAATGTACTAATTACGCAACAGAAAGCTGGAAAAATTTCTTAATTCATTTTACACAACAAAATCATTTCTACAGTGTGAAGGAAAGTAACAATCGGTACATCTCTTATGTTTCGAACGTTACTCTTGTGAGAAATCTTTTAATTGAGCAAGATCCTGGAAATTTTTTTTGCCTTTTCTGCAATGAGTTAATAATCGGAGGTGACTCAGTCTTTGCACATATTGAAGAAAAAAAGCATGAAGAGTTGCTTCAAACTTTTACTGCCAAGTATCCACCAGAAATACTCTATGATGATCAATGTCGCAAGTGGGCAAAAAATTTTATTTGCGTGCTAGCGCATTCAGAATTCTATTGCGCTTTATGCGACAGTTTAATAAAAGGGAAATTAAATTGTGCCAAGCACATTATTTCTCATAACCATGTAACAAACGTGGTAACAAGCGATAATATTAATTATCAACTCCTTGATAATTGCATTAAGAGGAAAAAACTGTTCGATTCGTATGAATATCCAGGATTTGAAACATCAACACATTCTCCAGTTGTTGCCAAAACAATGTGTGATGCGGATCTGATGGTACAAGGAACACATGATACACCACAAAAATTTAGTGCAAGAGGTATTTTGAAAAACGGCAGTTGCTTTTCGTGCTTGGTCTGCAATAAACAAAATCTACGACTAGAAGATAGCTTAACGCATGTAACATCAAAATATCACTGTAATAAACTTGAAACGGCTCTTAGTGCTTCTTTTAAAATTGATCAAGGCGTTGGTTGCACACTGTGTAATGATTATTTGGCCAAGGACTGGAAACATTTTTTATTCCATTTTATTGAGAAAAATCATTTTACACATGCGATTCTGCTGAAAAAAGCACTTGAACTTCGAGTCTCAAACGTAAGTCTTGTTAGCAATCAAGTGATCGAAGAGGAACCAGGTACTTTTTTTTGTTTTTCTTGCAAGGAAAAAATAAGAGGATATTACTATATTCGCACACATATCGGAGAGGAAAAACACGTGGCATTACAACAAAGTTGTCATGAAATCCCGCTATCTATTGACTTCATGGAAACTGAATGTCGACAATGGGTGAGAAACTTTATTTATCATCTCAAGGATTCAGATTTTTGCTGTAGTCTTTGCAACTTTTCGGTCACTGGAAAGAAAAATTGTACTAACCACATCAGTTCCAGTATCCATGTAGAAAATATGCTAATGATTGATGAGTTTAATTATGAACCTCCGTGTAACGAGATTCAGAGGAAAGAAAATCCAGGTCCTTTGAAAAAAACTGTCCACGAAAACTCAATAATGGGACCAGTTCCGTCAACTGGTCACTTCATCTCTGAACATATATCAAGTCACCAGCACATGCAATTGAGGAAAACAGCCGATTCCATGAAGTCACAGGAAATTACTAATAGTGGTAATACATTTGAAAATTTGTCAAGTAGCTGGGAGACAATTGAAAGTTCATTAGCTAGTTGGGAAGTATGTGGAACTCAATCGCAAAGTTGCGATTTGTTCAAAAGTTCATCAAGTTCTTGGGAGTCATCTGACAAGATTTCGAATAGTTGGGAAACAATCAGTACATCAAGCTCATATTCGGCACAACAGGCACCAATGATGTTTGAAATACCAAAATCTCTGATACCATTGATCTCAGAAAATGTGTTACAACGTCGAAAAGCAGAACTATATTGCGTAGCTTGTGAAGTTCATATAAGAAGTGTGGATAGCTTCTTGGGCCATACAAATAGTAAACGCCACAGTGCACGATTGAAGGAATACAAAACTCAGATAGCCCAAAAAAATCAAAAGTTACCTGTGACCTTACAAAACATCGCTTGTTCCAATGTACAGCAAAGGACAGTTGATAGTAAGCCATTTGAGGATGCTAAGAGAGTGGCTGATAAAACAGTTAGTCGACCATCAAAACTGTTGGAGGTTCCACAAGATCTAGTTCCATTGATATCAAAACATCAGTTGAATCATTTAGAAAAAGAAATATATTGCAAGGCTTGTGACGCTCATCTTTTAACTCCAACCAGTTTGATAGATCACACTAGGAGTAAAAATCATATCGCAAGATTAGGAACTTATAGAGATCAGATTGCACAAAGCAGTAAAAAGTCATCATCAAATACTTCAGAAGACAGCAGAGCTCCAAATACACCTGCACGTTCCATTAATCAAAAACCCCTACAGTCGGAATCAGAAAATGTTGCAAGACCAGATAGTCAGCATTCTACAAAATTGTTTGACATACCGAAGAATCTTGAATCGCTGATTACTAAACATTCACTAGATCATCTGAAAAATGAACTGTATTGCAAAGCTTGTAAGGCTCACCTACGAGGTCCAAGCAGCATAGTTGCCCATACAAAGAGTAAATATCACATTGCTACATTGAAATATTACAGAGATAAGGTATGGCGAATAAATACTTCAGAAGACAGCAGAGTTCCAAATACACCTGCACGTTCCATTAATCAAAAACCCCTACAGTCGGTATCAGAAAATGTTGCAAGTCCAGATAGTCAGCATTCTACAAAATTGTTTGACATACCGAAGAATCTTGAATCGCTGATTACTAAACATTCACTAAATCATCGGAAAAATGAACTGTATTGCAAAGCTTGTAAGGCTCACCTACGAAGTCCAAGCAGCGTAGTTGCCCATACAAAGAGTAAATATCACATTGCTACATTGAAATATTACAGAGATAAGGTATGGCGAAAAGACGAAACGTTATTGAGTACTTCCGATTATAGTAATGTTACGAATGCATCTGTGCCTACAATTAGTAAAGATCCACCGCAGTCAGTAACACGAAGTAGTGAGAAACCTGTAAGTGTGCTATCAGAAAAAGCGTTTGATATATATTGCAAAGTTTGTAAAACTCATATAGAAACACCAGAAGCCATGGAAAATCACATGAAAAGTGAACAACACGTGGTAAATTTCAAAAGTGGCAATGTTCAAGAAAAGAAGAAAGAATTATTCGCAAATGAAATGCAATTGTCTCAGGTCAATAATTCAAATAAAAATTATGAAACACAAATACCATATGCCTTAAAAGAGTTGGAAAAACTAAAACATGCCGTTCAATCCAATATAGCACCCGATATCAAGAATAATACAACTGTGTCCAAAACAAAGAAAGTACGAGTACAAAACAGAAAAAAATCGAACACGTCTAATCATGAATCACAAATTCCAGAAATAAAATGCAATTTCAAGGCCCAAGAGACTGTCGTGAAAAATTCCAAGTGTTTGGATAATTTGAGAAACCTGGGACAGAATCAGGTGGGGGACCAGACTAACGATTCAAAGGCATTGAAAAAAGGTAGAAAAAAGATGCCTCTACCAAAATATTTACACGCCGATATGCAGCACATTTATAGCATGAATCCAGAAAAGTTGAGAATAATCAAATTGAGTTGTCAATTATGCTTTCCAAAAACATCATCTTTGATATATTGTCTAGTTTGTCAAAGAAGCGTACCTTGTAATTTGCAGACATTTTATGAACATATCTGCACCTTGACACACACTGCGAATTTAGCTGAGATGGAATCAAACGACCAACACTTCATAAATTGTCCAGATCAATTTAGTGACTTAACACTCGCAAAAGAGTTGTCCCAAGAAATGTCAGATGAAAATATTCAGTGTTTTGCTTGTGACTTGTCAATTCTAAATGATCATGCAGATATTCTTGAACATGTTACGGAAGATTTTCACCAAGAAAGAAAACAGTCGTGGAATAAAGTAATGGATAAAATCCTGCAGGATATTTTAGTTCAAATGGAAAGCACTTGGTACACTATTCAAAAATATTGGTGCCAACTTTGCGATATCCAGTTTAGTGCGGAATTTTTCTTCGCAGAGCATTTAGAAGGAACACAACATCAAAAACGTCTAAAGAAAACGGGCATATCCGCAAAGAGACTAATTTATGATGCTTGTGTATCATGTGCCACATTGTGGTTGGGTTTTCCGACACTTTATACACAGCATTGTGAACAGCCATTGCACAAGTATTTAGTACAGCGTGGAGACTATGTAAAATGCGTATTACCAAATCAAGCGAAAGCTCTATTAGAAAATGCTGAGGCAGAGGCCATAAGTCTAATTGCATTATCCGATCAAGTATTAAATGTTCAAAAAACGAAAGTTGACTCCTTGTTAAAATGCCTAGAAGATACTGTCAAAGTAGAATTTCCTAAAGCCAAGGCTTATCCCTTAGGATCAAGAGTATCTGGCTTAGGTTTTCCAGACAGCGATATAGACGTATTTCTGGATTGTGGTAAGCATATTTCTAGATATTCGACTCTTGAAACAATTTCATCCGAGCTGAGTTGGTATTCCTTGAACTATTTCTTTCAATTTTTTGCAGGTACATATGACGGAAAAAACAATTCTAAGAACTATCAAATCGATATAATACATTCTGTCGCGAATTGTTTACATGCTAATGCGGAATCATGGGAAATTGACGAGATTCTCGTGTCAACTAGAACGCCCATTATCAAGTTACATCACAGAAACACAGAACTAAGCTGTGATGTATCGTTCAAAAATGGTCTAAGCGTTGAAAATACTAAGTTATTAAAGTAAGAAAACTTGTTGCTTCAATTGTATTCCCAAGAAATTTTTCATTGCTAATTTAAATCGCTTTTTCCAGATGCTTTATCGACAATTACCCGCTCTGCCGACAGTTAATGTTGTTTTTGAAGAGATGGCTTTCTTTGTGCAGTTTATCAGGACCACGGTATATTGCGAATTATGCAATCTGTTGGTGTGTCATTTTCTATCTTCAAGTAGAATCGATTCTACCAAGTGTTGCCAGCTTGATTGCCAAAGAGAATAAGTCTAAAATAATTAGTAGTAAGTATCTTAACATAAATGGGTTTATTACGTTTAATCACTTGAAGACGCAGTGAAATGCACTTTCAATAGTGAAGCTTGAAATCCAAAATCAATACATGAAAATAACTGTTTCTATATTTTTCATACTATTTTGTAATATTTTATAGATTTACTGTCTCATCAATTTCAATCCATTTATTTTTATTATTTCAGATTGGGAAACTGGGATTTGTGCTACATTTAATGTTAGTGGGCACGAATATACCTTTACGAAGTTATTGTATGGATTTTTCGTTTTTTACTCCAATTTCGAGTACCGGAATTCCGTAGTCTGCCCGCTTCTTGGTCGTACCATATTGAAAAGTGATTTTGAAGATCTTGATCTACTACCAAGTGAGATGAGACCATATGTTGATCACGTTATTAAGAACAGGAATGATGACTCCATAGAGTTATTTAGAATCCATGCAGAAATGTGCATTCAAGATCCTTATGACTTGTCACATAATCTCACCAAGTCAGTTCCAAAGTTTACTTTGAATCGTTTTAGGCGGTTGTCTGCAGCAAGCGCAGATATTTTGAAAACTTTCCTGCAATGCTAAGGTGCAGTCAATATGTTCTATCGCTGTGTTACTAAGTTTTATCTATTCGCGTGGCAACTTTACATGCAAGATATGATTTCAGCATAGTTTTACACTTCAATGTATAATGTGCGTTTTTACTTCAGGAGAATCATGTTTTTGATATTGGAACTAACATTATGTAGTTGGAGTTCCTTTCGTTTGTCCTATTTTATTATAATTTCAAATGATGTGATTTTCTGTTATGGATATACCGTGCATCGTGTTGGATTGTATATCGATCAAAAATTTAGAAACTTTATTATCCGTTCATTTTTTATTGATTAAATATTTCCAAGCAGTATTGCGAACTTCCCGAATATGAAATCTTAAAATTTCCGTCGATTTCAGAACAACTTTCATTCTCTTTGCAAAGTCTGAAAGTAGTGTCCAAAGTTACTGTGTTTCAAATATATCTAATTAATCAAGTAGTTTTATACAAAAGTGCTGTGACAATTTTACCAATAATATATATGTCCATATTATCATTACACTCAGTTTAAGAACCTGCTGCGTACAATTGAGAAAAAGGGTAAGAATATAAGTAATTTGTGCTCAATATGAAATATATAAGAATCAAAGATAAGTGGTGTAAGCAAGTATTTTTGTTGTAGACTAATCTATTAAACTTGGAATACTTATTCCTAAATATTTTTATATCTTTATGTAATGTGAAAGCAATAAAAGACATGTTTTTTTATCTATCACTTGTCACAATCTTTATTCTCTACATCTACAATATCCTGCTTCCATATATATTCTGTGACATAACCATTCTCTGTTACACATGAATTTTTACATGTGAAGATGGCCAATATTCCCCAATCCAGACTTTCCAGTGTATCTTCAAATTGGAGATAGTTCAAGAGCTGTGGCATAATCTGTAGGAGAAAGAATTTTCTTTTTAAATATACTCAGAAACTAGAGAGCAATGATTCGACTTTATCAGTGTTATATTTTTTTCCACACACACCTGAAACTCAAATTGCCTTTCGCTACCACATTTTCCACAATTTGGAATTTCTTGAACTTGATTTTCAGACGATATATACAAAACGTTACCACCTCTCTCGTACCTTTGGTGGAACATGCAATAAAATTAATATAATAATATACATATTGAATCAAGTTGCTCATTATTGCTATGATACAGGTAACAATTTGTGGTCCGGCTTACCTCAAGATCTGATCTGGGTATTTCTTTACTTTAGTAGTAAAATCGAAAAAAGCTTCGTCATCATTTGCTGCAGACATTTTCATTAAGTCAGCATCGACATTTTTTTCATGTTGAAGCGTTCCTGCCTCATTATGATCTATTAATTTTTCATACTCCATCATTTCTTCTTTTTCGTCATCAACATATTCACTTTCTGAAAGTTGATTAAAGCTTTCCTCTGCTTCAACAACGATTTCATACTCGGTTAGTAAAAAATTTGATTCTGCCAGACTAGAACTGATTCCACAACAAGTCTTATGGCCATGTGTCCAGTCGTATACTTGATGTTCACGAGAACAGTAATATACCTTTTTGCATTTGGAACAGTGACTAGGTGCATAAATTCCACATACATAACAGGATTTTGTCCAAGTCTCTGTAGCTGTAAAATCGAATTTAAGGGACAATGTAAAATGATCCGAGGAAAAAAATGATCAAAAGAATATAATTACTTGAATATGATAGTTACGAATAATATTTGTTCAAAACTTGAGTATTTGGAATCATGAAGTATACCTATATCTGGTCTCCACTCTTCGGATTCAATTGGCGGATCGGATGGATAAAACTTGTTACTTTTTTCTAGTTGCGACCGAAAGACTTTCAAATTACTGTTATTATTTGGTTTACAACATTTCGGGTTTCTACAGATGAAAATAAATAATGTCCTATGGAAGGCCTTTTCATCTTCTTCGTACGGAGCATAGACTTGGCATAAAAATATGCAAGGCTGTTTGCAGAATTGACATTCAACATCCTCCTTTCGAGGAATATCTTTCAAATTTAGCCACGCAGGTTTACCCCCCACTTTACTGGGAAAGAATCTACTCGACAATCTCCATTTTTCGCAGTCTTCTACAAATCCAATATCAATTCTACTTATTTTATTTTCCATTCTTTGATGTTTCAACTCTCGCCACACAGTCAGACAAACGAATAATACTGTGCTGAACCAACTCACTGCTGACTGAATTGAACTACTTGTTTATTCCACGGCTCCGCACACGTGTTTAGCCAAGGTTTAGCCATAGACTTATATGAACTTGTAGATGTGTTCAGTACATGGTTTTGCATGCAGGTTGGAAACTCATGTGGTGGGGAGGGAGCAACTTGACTGATCTCTATTATAACTTGACACGGTAACGCCACGCCGTCGGCGGCTAAAGACTCCCACAAAAATAAGTGCGGACGCAATGGCAAAATCCTTCGCATCGAAACCTACGTGGTAATAGGTCAGTGGATTACAATTACATTTTTATTCGAAGAATTTAAAAATCTAGAAATGTTAATTGGAACTTTGAAAAATGGAGACAATATGGAAGTGATATGAAGTAGCTGATGAAGTATGCGGACTCCGCGCAATCCGCGATTCCTCTAGCGAAACTACCTCAACACAATGCGTCAAAGAATTGATTAAAGTATTTTTGAAAATCAGCCAAATTTCGAATGAAAAAATTCCAAATAGGTGAACCTTCCTTTGTCTGCGATTTTCAGAGGTCAGAAACTTTTCGTCTCAAAATCGGCTTACAGTACTTTTTATCCACTAATTAGACCCTCAGAAATGAATACACATTACATAGGTCAACGTATTTTATTCGGTTGGAAATGGCCAGAAAATTTCGATTGACGCCTGAAACCGCGTCCAACGGCAATTTATCGAACATTTAACCGCGTTGTGTACAGTTCGCGTGGCATTTACGGCGGGTCGAGAATCGTTTCCGAGCGCAGCGCGGCCTCAGTCGCTTCCGAGCAGCCGTAGTGGAGCTACGCAAGCCGCAAGTCGAGAAATCAAATCGGCATGTACAGGCTTGACTATTCGAAACATGGCCAAGCACCGATTTTTACGGTTAAAAAAAGGCTGCGTATCGTGATTCGATCAGTGCATAGTGCCCACGAAACTCACTGCGAATAATATACGAACGACATTCAGCGTATGACCCATAAGAGAGCTGAGTTACTGAAACAAAAACAGCCGAGGACATCGAGAGTGAGTTATCGTGTCTCAAATTTTCGATCAGTGTATAATACCCACGAAACTCACTGTGAATAATATACGAACGACATGCAGCGTATGACCCATAAGAGAGCCGAGTTACTGAAACAAAAACAGCCGAGGACATCGAAGGTGAGTTATCGTGTCTCAAATTTTCATTCATTTGTGCAACTTCAGCTTGTAGCGATTTCGATTCTCGACTCTCAGCGTCGGGTGTCGTTTGTTATTGTTTGTGCGGCTGATTTTCGGTAAGTGCGTAGATGTATTGTTAGCAAGTTAACTCAGTCTGTTTATGCAGCCAGCTACAACACAAAAAGTGTAAATGGGCTTGGAATCGAGCGTAATTATTACGCTGCATATAATCACAAGGGTTTCGTGACAAGAACGTTACTTGATAATCTTCCGTTGTCGTTTTTTTTCTAATATTCTGAAAAAATGGACCTTGCGGAAGGTGACCTTCGCGCGAGTTGTGTCTCGTATTTCGGTTTGCGGATCGCGTCTCTCACGTGGACACACGTTTTTGAAATGAAAATTTTATCGCGTCGTTGATTTTGGCGTTGTTTCCTATGTAAGAAAAAACTGTAAGCGATTGCATGCGTTTCCGAATTTCTTTCTGGCAATCGATCGATGGAAGGATCCTCCATTTCGTAGTGCTTTATTACCTTTGAAGAAAAGTTGATGCATCACGGCGTTATTAATCGATTCGAAATTTCGAGTGAGAATCGGAATCGTCAACTGTTATTGATTTCTGATACGCGCCTATTATGTCTTGGATAACTATGGTGAATATTGAATACTGTTTGATGCTAAAATTGATTGATTGGTATTCACTTCTTCGCTATATTTACAAAAAATAACGGTCAATTTTCAATGTTTGCATATTATTTTCCAAAACAAATACTAATAAAGTGTTTTTATTTCTGACCTGTCAACAGGAGCACACTATATTGCAGCACTATCGACCACATTTAGCGATGATCCAAATGACGTAATTCAATCAATCGGCCTCTGACAACAAAGTAAAAATTAAACCATCCGCTATGCAGTGAATAAAATTGAAAGGTACAGATTCGATATGATTTTTAATTATCATGTCTCGTGCATTGATCGTGCATGATTTTAGCTGCTCAATAATTGTATGCATTTATTCAATATCTGTTCTTATTTTATTAGCATGTTAGTGTTTTATTGTAATATTTTGTTATATTCTCATTGCAGTGTGAAAAGTGCGTCACCCCCATACAACCTGAGAAGCCACGAGGACTACTACACATACATGTAAAGTGTGGAGCAACCCGGAGGAGGTAAGAATACTTATCTCAATTATTGTTTGATTATTCAATGTGCTGCATTTGAAACCTAATTTTTGACATTGTGTAACATGCGGCAAACAAATATGGAAGTAGAACAGTAATAATAGAAAATCCAGGTGGCTAAATTAATTCGAGCTTCCTCTTTCATTTTTTCAGAGTTAAGCAGAGACATCCGAGTAACTTCTCCATTACTCAGCAACGTCGGTGAGTTTGCATGTGTTTAGGTTATGGGTATTAATTCCCTGGGACTCCTTTGTCACGTGGCGTGGCGGTAAAAATTGTTGCACAAATCTTCGATTTCTTAGCTGCATGGATAGGCTCATTCGCGATCTCAACGGTGCTGGAGTATCAGTCAATGAATTTTGTTTTCTCTTTCTTTCTTATCAGAGTTGACCTATTTTACCACAGTTACTCAAAGTTAAAAATTTTGCACGTTGCTGAAAGTGGAATGAGCATCGCGACAGGTTACCATCACTTACTCAACATTCGCGAAAACAGATTGTGTCTAGTCAAGATTATATAATTATAATGATGTCGTTTAAGTGGTGGATGAACCTGAGGTTTAAACATATTCCAACGATTGTTTAATTGATACCATTTCAAAGTCTGGCATAACGTAACGTAATCAGCTTGCATGATATATCTTGAAACTTGAATTTTAATTTTTTAATGCCCAACAACTATAGAACAACCACAGGCTTAGCTCGCTTAGACAAATGCTGATAAGCATACAGGATGTTTTTAATCCATTTTACAAAAGGTTGATGTACCGATAGTCCGCCAGCAATGTCTAAAACAATACTCTCGCTGACTATGGTACAAAAACGTTTTGCTCCCCACAGGTAATCAATGACAAAGTAAGTCACAGTGACCACGGCGCGAATGAGGATGAATGATGTGTGTTGGAAAAAATGGAGAATCGTTTAGAGCGAATATAGGTAATCGGGTAGGTAGGTGGTCGTTGTGGGATCCGTCGCGTGCTTTGATGTGGATGTGCGTGTGAATTTCTTTTAAACATTTCCGTTGGGTGGTTCCGTTGGGAATCAGGCGAGGGTAGGAAGGTCGCGATGCACCGCGATGTTATTAACTTTTGTAATCCACAGCGTCATATGATCACAGTGATTTTCATCCAGAAACACGTGAAAGACTCAGTATAGAAGTCTCCAAACTATTTAATAGTGAGCTTTCAAATTTTAACGAGGTTCAATTTTCCATTTCTTGTCACTTTGCTATCATTTTCCAGTCGTCATTGAATTTAATTATTTAGTCATTATCTATAATTATTTTATTCAATTGATCTCTGTGATCGTCTGACTGGGCAAAACGCTTCTCTGGACCATCTATCGCGTTCCGTGGTACGCTAGATGGGGAGAGATGCTGCGCTCGAAGACTTCGCGTCGAAGAGGACCGCCGACCGTCACGCCACACAATAATGCATGCCCTCCAACCTCCCTCCCGGACTTGACTCGCATCTCGGAACAACAATTCGCATCGCAATGTGTCAGATTCAAAAAGACGCAGATGTGAATTGGTTTTCTGCAGAATTTTGCGACAAGTCCTAGACATTTAAGATGTTTTTACGGATTAATCGGCCGCGCCTTTTTGCGCGTAGATTAATCACGGGAATCAGACGCGTCATTTGTGCGACGATTCATAGTCAGGGTGGCGATAGACCGGGAAAACCGGGGATACCGGATAGTTAGGGGGTTCCGTTTATCGGGAAAAGTCGGGGAATTATGATGGATCCTAAAGTAATACGGACAGTTTTTACAAATCTTTTTCAATCTTTAGCTATGCTTCGTAACTTCAGTTGAGCTAACTTTCGGTAATGGTATCGCGTTCGATTTATAATTATTCTTGTGAAACGAAGCAATACTATGTGTTTTTTAGATTTAAATTTATAAATTCAAGTTGCACAACTTCTGGAACTTTTGGTCATAAAAACTGCCCAACGTTGCCTAATATTTCTGGGGAAACGTCAGGGAATTCTGAAGTTTTTGACGGGAAGAGTCAGGGAATTTTCTTTGAGTAAAATTGAAGCCATCCTGCGCTTGATCGAGTGATCGAGTGGTCCAGTGATCGAGTGATCGAGTGCTCGAGTGATCCAGTGATCGGGAGATCGAGTGATCCAGGGATCCTGTGACCGAGAGTTCGAGGGGTCGATGGGTCGAGTGATTTAGTCCGGGAGGTAACGACAGATTTTATTACACCATTTCTGTAGGCTTCATTTTTTTGTACTAGTTATCCGTGTATCATAAAACAGTAATATACACGCCTCAAAAACGCACCCCCACGACGGGGGGGTTGCAGGAGGGTTACAATTTACAGCAGGAAATTGACTAAATAATGTATAGCCGCATACGCGAAACTTATCGAAGGGATTAATTGAAATATATGAAGCCTAGAAAATATCGTCTTCTGCCTAAATTCCACGACGAAACTCTATTTCTGTCGACATAAGTAAGCGCGAAAAAATAATTTCAAAAATCATACCTGCGAGGTTAAAATTAATTAAAATGCTATTTTTATAGTAAGAAACACAAAAATAATAGTCTTCCATCTAGAGGATACATTTCATAGGGTGCTTCAAAAAAGGGCCTTTCTTTTGGTTTTCGGTCTTCTCCGAGATTCTTGCACTTTTTTTACTAAAAAATAGATAACCCTAAATGGCTGGAATGAAAATTTTTTGTAACTGCTGTCTTAACGACGATGGCATTTCGAAAAAAGCCTATTTTCGGGAACTTCGAAATTGAGATATTCCTTGAATCCTTCGGTGGATATGTTTTGTGTGACCAAACAGAAGTTTTTACGAGTCCTGAGAGGTGTGCGATTTTTTTGAGTACTAAAACATCTATCTTGAAATTCTTAGATGAAGAATTTTTTTAACTTTTAAACATTGCAATCAACTTCGCAGATTTTTCGGTACTATAAAAAATCGCACGCATGCCAGGTCTTACAATAACTTTTGTTTCGTCATACAAATTAAACATAGCCACTGAAGGATTCAAGGATATCTCAATTTTGAAATTTCATAAGATAGCGTTTTTTCAAAATTTCAATGTCGTTGAGGCGCTAGTAAAAAATTTTTCTCAGCCCAGCCCTTTGACGTGAGCTATTCTTTAGTGAAAAGCACAAAAATTTTAGTGAAGAGCGAAATCTTAAATAATGCCCTATGTGAACCGCTCTAAGATTCAACGAAGGTCGTCTTGGAAGCCTATGAAGCTGCATCTTTACGTCTTGCCTGAAAGACTGTCGTTGTTGTTCGAAATAGTCGAATGACTGTCATGAAGTTTTTTTCTTTTTTTTATGTTACATATTTGTTCAGTTTATTAATTTAGACTTTGGTGGATAGTTGTACTAAATCTTCTACCGTTAAAATCGAGACTTAAATATATCGATGAAATTCGATAAAATGATTTACGATAAGAAAAACAATCTTTTACAATGACATTAAGGATTGATTCCGAGAAAATCCACACTAATATTCGGAAATCTCAAAGCTGAGGTAATATTACAGCGTCCTTTCCCAAAAGTTCAGTCTATTCTTTTATTGAATAGTCGTAAGTTAGGGTGAAAAAATTACTTATTGATTTTTACTTTAAAGAATTCTATATTTAAAATGTGCATTCTGTATAACGTATGCTCATCTTGTTTGACAAAGGTAATTTTATGAACATTCATCCATTATTACATTGAAATCTTCAATATCAGAATTATTGATTTCAGCATTGTCGTCTTCGTCTTGTTCTGTATTTATTTCTCCATCTGTAAATATATAAATATAAAAATGTAGTAATGATTAAACAATTACTTATGTATAATCTTTTATGTTTTATTTATAATACCTAGATTTTCTTCTGAGTTGATTGCTATGTTATCGATGGATTTAATTGAGAAACAAATTGATTATATGATTTTTCCCAACCACAGTCAGCGAGACAAAATTTTGTTTAAATCAAAATTTACAAAATCCTTGGAGGCATGCTTGTCTCCCGCAACCGAAGGAATTTTATCCTACTGACTATGGTTCGGATGAATCAGATAATAAACTTGTTGTTCAATTCAATCCATTGATGACATAACAATTAATTCAGCAGAAAGTCTAGATATTGTAAATGAAGAAAAAAACTAAAAAAGTTATATAAAAATTATTATCAAGGCGTTAACAAATTATTATATTCATATATTTACAAGTAAAAAAAACAAGTACAGAACAAGGCGAAGATCAATCAGACGAAGAGGACGGTGGTGAAATCAATAATTCTGATATTGAAGATGAATGTCATACTAAAACATTGTTGTTTTAATTTGAAGCATTTTATAGAATTTCATTAATATATCTCACTCTCGATTTTCATGGTAAAAGATCTAGTATAACTATCCGCCAAAGTTCAAATTAATTCACTGAACAAATGTACAATACATACAACGTAAAAAAAACAACTTCATGACAGTCGTTCAACATGTAGAACAGCAACGATCGTCTGTCAGGCAGCTCGAAAAAGATGCAGCATCGTAGCCGCGTGCCTGGAGCAGCTAGCTTCATGGACTTGGAAGACTACTTTCGATGTATAGTATAGGTGGTTGACTATTATTTTTGTGTTCCTTACTATAAAAAGAAGCACTGTCATCAATTTCATCCTTGAAGGTATGAGGTTTTTAAATATTTGATCGCACTTACTTATGTGGGTGGAAGACAAGTTTCGTCGTGGAATTTAGACGGCAGACGATACTTTCTAGGCTTCTTATGTTTCAATTAATGCGTACAATAAGTTTCGCGTGAGCAACTGTACATTTTTTTTGTCAATTTTTTGCTGCAATTGTAACCCTCCTGTACCCCCCCCCGTCGTGGGGGTGCGTTGGAAGGCGTTTATTACTATTATACGATACACGGATAACTAGTAGAAAAACAATGAAGATTGTGGATGTGGGCCGGAAATTACTGACGTTCCCTTGCGGACTGATCGAGGGATCGAACGTATCGAGGGATCCAGTGGCGCAGAGATCGTGTGATCCAGTGATCGTAACCCCGTATCCGAGTGATCCAGTGAGCCAGTGGTCGAGTGGTTGAGAGGTCGAGTGATCCAGTGATCGAGTCAGGATGGCGACGGACCGGGAAAACCGGGAATTCACTTTATCGGGAAAAGTCAGGAAAGCGTCAGGGAGATATGATTGGGCATAGAGAAGAAAATCGTGCTGTTTTTAAAGAATCGTTTTAAACTTCAGCTACGTTTCGTAAATTCAGTTCAGCTAACTTTTGGAAATGAGATTATTCAATTTCTAATCATCCGTGTGAAACGAAAGCAATACAATGTGTTTTTGAATCCAAATTTATATATTCAAGGTGCACAACTTCTGGAGCTCTTAGTCGTAAAAACTGCCCAACATTACCTAATTTACGTTTCGTGGGGAAATGTCGGGGAATTCTGAATGTTTTGACAGTAAATGTCAGGGAATAGTCAAGAAATTATATTCCAGCGAAATTGTCGCCACCCTGATAATGCGAATCGATCGATCGCAGCTTTTGCTTGACGATTTTGCAAACGTTATATGACAAAGTAAATCACGCTCGACGTGTTAAGCCTTCGGCTTTTCAATTAATCTTGTTACAAACAACTGAGTTTTCAAGTCAGAATTGACCGTCTTTTTTGCGCGTTGACTTGATACCTATTGGTTCTGAGAGAAAGCGCTGCATTTGCGAGTTGGCGGTCAATTCACGGGGATAAAAATCGCGGAGTGTACAGTGATGGTGATGAATCTTATCGTAAGTATTTACAGAGCATATCTGAGGTGTATGAAGTATATTTTTAGTAACTGTATTTTCTCTTGTTTCAGGGCAACGAACTAATTTTTTCCAAGTATACCGTGATATGTTTAGTCTTTACTCGAACGACATTGTTTTGTCGGTACACGCACTTTTGTCATTGTGCTAATCGTATTTTCGTGTGTTTCAGCTAATCAAATCGTTTGTCCGTTTCAGCTAATGAAACCTTTTGTCTGTTTCAGTTAATCAAACTTTTTAACTGTTTCAGTTAACCATACCTTCTATCTGTTTCAGTTAATGAAATCTTTTGTTTGTTTCAGCCAACCAAACTTTTTGTCTGTTTCAGCTGATAAATTTTTTGAACTTTTTCAGCCAATGACATCTTTTGTCTGTTTCAGCTAATCAAACCCTTTGTCTGTTTCAGCTGATTGAACTTTTTGTCTATTTTAGCTAATCAAACTTCTTTTACTGTTTCAGATAATCAAGATTTTTGTCTATTCCAGCTAATTAAATCTTTTGACTGTTTCAGTTGGTTTACCTTTTGTCTGTTTCTGCTAATTAAACTTATTGACGGTTTTAGCTAATCAAACTTTTTGACTGTTTTAGCTAATCTGACCTTTTGTCTGTTACAGCTTATTAAATCTTTTTTATTTCCGGAAAAAAATATTTTATCCAACATCTGAAGCGATTGCCGCTACAATTTCCGGAATCGTCAATAAAACCTTGATAAATTCTGCTAAAATCGAATTAGGATGTGTAAATTTTCTGATCGGAGAAGTATCTCATCTCAGGCGTTTTGGTAGAGTATCTTTTTTTCAGGTGAAGTATTCCCCGATCAGCAATTTTTCATGGCACATCCCAATTCAATTTCTGCAGGACTCATCAAGCGTCTGATGACAAATATGAGGAGTTTAGCAGAAATTGATTTCATGTATGCCTATCTAAATATACATGTATACACATGTGAGGAAACTACGCGTGATGACAAAGACATTACTGGCCCGGCCGATAACTACGAAAATGTGCTTTACCAGGAGACCAGTGGTCAAGTTGCAAGTTGTCGTCGCGACAATTTCATGCCATGAAAATCCAGCCTAAGCAGACAGTGAGTGACTTTTGATCCTTCCGTTTGTGACGTTGTGACTTGTGTCTGGTGATTCGATCGTTGATATGGGATACAAGGGGTTAAAATTTGGGACCATAGTGTCTATTTTAGTAATAGTATTAGCAATTTATTACAGAAAATCCGATAACACGTTACAGAAACGATTGATCGCTGTGCTAGAAGGTCTAGAACGGGTCGAAACGAAACATGACGGATTACCGAGGCCGAAAGTTGCAATAGGTTATGGAATATGCACCGATGTTTACATCGACGCTAAGTATTTATTAAAATACTCAAACGATATTGGATTTCCTGAACATTTCGACGAAATAACTACCGAAGAAGAACTGTTGAAAAGTTTTGCATATTATTTTCGTCATGGAGCTGCGGCAGAGTAAGAATAATTTTGCAATTCACCACTCGTCATTGTCATTAATTATTCATTTGATAAACGTCATCTTTCCATCAGGCAAGTCGTAATAGCGACCAGAATATTTTCCTCAAAACTTTTCAATCAATCCTCATCCTCAATTAATTTTGATCACTTCAAACGATGTACTTTTGCTCATTTCAGACGATTTATGTCGAACAGTTCACTGTTTGAGAAACTTGTTTCTCACGCTCGATCATTCCCATCTTCGTACTCAACTATTGGAGGTAATGCGCCTGTGATGGCTCTCAGATTTGTCAAAGAAGGTTGCGATGTATTGCTCGCAGCCAAAATGACAAAGGCACTTCAACAAATGATTCCCTCTAACATCAGAGTCGTCGGAGGCGATGTTAACAGAGATGATGTACATTTAGTCCTGGAATACAAACGTGGCGAATCCTGGGGACCTTATACAAGCTCTCGTGCCAATAGGTGAGATAATATAGGTAAATATTAATGAATACGATAATTGCATTATATGCAATGTTTGAAAGGAATAGCAACAAGTTGTGCGACATCTTAATGTGAGACAAATATTATTCAAGTGATTGATGTTGTTTAGGTACATCGTGCACAATGACATTAATAATCCTACCATCAGTTCATTGGAAGAGTTTGATAAATTACTACCAGAATTTGCTCCAGACTTGTTCGTCGTTTCTGGTCTACAAATGATGGATAATTATCCTTTTCCTGAAGGTATACAACTTTTCATTTGGATGTGATCTCGTGTTTGTATTTCTCTATTCTTACAGATTATAAAAGTTACTTGTTTTTCTAGGAATACGTCTAAATCGATTATTGAAAGTGAAGCAACAGATGATTGCCCAACCAAAATCGACAAAGATACATTTTGAAATGGCCTCGTTTGCAGAGGAAAACTTGTTGCTAGAATTGACTGAGCTAGTCATACCCTTTGCAGACAGTTTAGGCATGAATGAACAAGAAGTTGCTAATTTGCACAACTTAATGATGTATGGAAATATTTCATTAGTTGCTGATTCAAATCCGAGAGTAGCTACAGTTTTAGATCAAATGAGAACACTGTTCAAACTCATACGGAGAAATGAAAAGTCATTTATGAATGCAAGACAGTTGACACGTGTTCACGTTCATACTTTAGCATATCAGGCAATTCTGAATGTGAAAAATTCTCCATGGAAAAACACAATGGCTGCTGCAGCAAAGGCTTCGTTAACAGCCAATCGCCATGTGTGTGGATCAAATAATGTGAGTTTAATATTTTTTATCAAGTTCTACCCCCTTTTTTTTTCTTTAACGCATTACTGAAAGAGTGGACTCAACGATCCTGTAGTAGGGCAAAATGGTGGTAGAATCATCGTTGATTTCTAGTAATTTAAATACCAATTATTATTTAATTTCAGGTCGATGTACAAAAGGCAATGCTGATAATGGATGACAGTTTTTCAACGTCAACTGAAGCTGGTAAAAGAATTCCTTTAGATATTGAAAAACCAGTTTCATGTTGGGATGAAGTTTTAAAAGTTGAGAATGATCAAATATTAGTTCAAGTCTGTGTTGCGCCAGTTTTGGTCTGCACTCAGGCCAGCCAAACTGCTGGTGGTGGCGATAATATTTCAAGTGCTGGGCTGGTGCCCCAAATTTCGTAATCTTTTCATTTGGTGTGAAAAATACACAGTTATGTTTGAATATTTTTATTGTGTCATGCATCGTACCATCCATGGATCACATAGAGCACGATACGAATTTTTTTCATTCATACTTGATTGATAAGTCAAGCATCGTATTTCAATTATTCATTCCATTCCATGGCTCTAATTAAACAAATCGTTCCAAAAAAAGTTTTGTTTTTATGTCGAATTTTTCTTAAACAATCGACCATGTTTCAATGTCATTCCGCCTTATGACATTTTGTATTTTTATTGTATTATGTTAAGCATGAATTAATTTGCCATATTTTATTGGAGGATTCAATTAAACTCATTTACGATAATGAGGAAGATCTGAAACTAAATTTGAAGAGAATCTGTTCCATTATAAGCTAGTCATTCCATTGAACTGTATTTACTCAAATAATTATATATTTTATTTCCACATCATGGAATGTAGGAATACTGACTTATAAGTCTAGTAAATTGAATCTTAACGTTTCTGGAATCATATATGATTAGATAATGTACAAGATTGATGCGAATAATCCTGTTCTAACATTCCATAAAGTTTAATTTGAAACGTTACACATTAATATTGATTGTTGGCACTGAAATTATTCAAATATTCGGCATACTTTTAGGAATACTTTGTTATGTGAGTGAATTTGTTATATAAATATTTTATCATTTATGGGAATGAAATATAATGAAGTTAATTGTAATGATATACTCGTTCATGGTTTACAACAATTTATTATTTGGTACTATAATGTATTCGAAGACTGAATAAAATTTGGTTTACACGTGATGAATATTTAAAAAATTTTATTGGATTTAATCAATGTTAATTGGCGAATTGTTCAAATATTGTATAGCTTGTGGTAAATATGTGAGTGGCATGAAGCAAGTCAATGAGTGGAATTAAGTGAAGACGATACTGTAGTTATTTCGGAGCATCTATTTTTATTCATTTTCCATACTGTGCTTTACAGTTCAAAATAATGAAATTAACAATGAAATCATAAACTAATATTGTAGTCGCAAACGTATTTGAATACCATGGGATTCGTTAATCTAACTGTAATCCTATTAAATATTGTGATCAGTATTTGCAACTTGTGACAACGAATATTGATCATTACATACGTCAATATGTGAATATTTAAAACCTCAAGAGTAATACACAACCAACTTGTAAGATTGTGTGAATTTATACAGTTTACAACGAAGTTTTATAGTTTTTCAAATTCTTCAGGCAGGTTGTACCAGGTGTTTAACTGAAATTATTGCCAAAATACCCAGCAATTGGCTTGGAATTATTTTCTCTATTATTCAGAAGCAGAAATCTTGAGGATCAGTCCAATTTCAGACGATATTACACGTACATTGTAGTCGATATGGCCAACAACTACTTGAGATTTTCTTCTCATGCATCACAAATTCTTGTCCTAAAGTTCATGAAATTGCGCAAATCGATTAATTATAAAAGAACTGAAGCAATGATAACATCAAATTTATAAAATTCTAACTACAGTAAACCACCATTGTTATCCACAAGTTTTCAATTCAGATTGAAATTGATATTTAGCTTGTTTTTCATCTAGTAATTGTTGATGCTGCTGGGAAAAAATGAACTGAATTACCGTATTTGCCAAACCAAATACGTATCTTTATACATTTATTTGAAGTCTCTGTAAATATCACTGGCACACATGAAATTGTCGGTTTAAAATATAGTATCGCCTTCGTCAATTCCTAACATTTTCAAGTCGTCAGGTCCAGGCTGTGTATCACCTTCAGGTTCGGCTTGAGTTATTTCTGGTGGTGGATGATCCATGTATTCAGGTCCATATCCAATGCATCCCAACATGCTGTACATTGTCGCATACATGACGCTTTCTTGTTGTTGAGTTTGTTTAGCATCTTTTTCTTCTTTTGGGAAAATGATATTCAAGGCTTCCTGCAAATCCTCTGGTAGTGGTATGGATGGGTCAGCACGTTTTTCTGCAGGTTCCGGTATGTCTGCCACATCATGTATCGAAGTATCTGCAGATGGCAGAGGAGGTGGTGGATTTGCATGAATTTGAGCAAATGATGAATTGCTTTGTACCGGAGGTGGTGGTTGCATTGGAATGAAGGGAGGAATATTTTGTACCGGTGGTTTGCGTATTGGAGGATGCGTGACAAATGGTGGTTGGGTTGATAGGAATGGTGGTCTATTAGAAACAAACGGTGGTCTGGTTGAAACATGGGGAGCAGGAATAAACGGAGGACGATTTATAGGTGGTGGTGGATGATTTGGAGGTGGCGGGAGTTTTGGTACGTTTGTATTTGGTTTTTGTTGTTCAATAATTGGTTGTTCGATGATAACCCCTTCAGATTGATTTTCAATTTCCATGTCAACAACTTGTGGTGTCAGAGTTTTACTTTCTTTCAATGTCGGCGGGGGTGGTGCGACTAGTATTTTCATCTGTTGTAATTTATTCAACTGGTTCAGATTTCCGTTGTTAAGATTTACTGGGGTTGCTAATTTCGTAATATGGACCACGCCAGGTGGATTTATTATTTCACTGGGAACTCTTGGAGTGTCTTCAAACTTGCTTTGCTGATAAGGCAACGGAGCTATGTCCTTGTCTGTGACCTTAGATTCCTCAGTTTTCTTTTTAAACAGGGGTAGTCTCCCAATGAACGGTAATTTTCCTTTAGTTACTGTTGGCATTGGTTTTTTCGGTTGTGGACCAACTTTTTTGAATTTTGATGCAAGTTCGTTTGTCTTTTTCTCAAATTTAGATTCATCATTTGAGGAGTTATCTTCTCTTCTGTCCTTCTCATACCTGTCATAATTTCGTTTAGGACTGTCTCGCCAGTTTCTGTCTCGCCTTGGGGAACCGCTTTCCCGTTTTCTACGATCATCATAATATTCTCTGTCTCTTCCTCGTCTTCTGTCATTCCTGTCGTTTCTATCATTTCTGTCATTTCTGTCATTCCTGTCATTTCTGTCATATCTGTCGTACCTTTCATACTTTTCTTGCCTTTCATACTTGCGGTCACGGTCGTCTTTATACCTGTCTCTGTCACGATCTCTATCTTCTTCCTTTGTTTCAGGTAATTTATTTTCAGTTGGTTTAACAGCCATATTAACTTGTTGCTTTGTCCAAAAACCCATATGTGGTTTGGGCATTTCCTCAGGTTTGACCGCTTCATGTGGTTTGTTGGGAGTAGCTGGCTGCTTGTCCTCTTCTTTTTTTATCCAAAACGGTTTCGGTGGTTCTTTAGGGCCCCAAGCTTCTAAATCTTCATCTGGTTTCTTCGGGAAAGGAGGATTCTGACTGTGAATCTCTTCGTAGGACAGTTTTTCTTGGCTTTGACGACCTATCGCTTTAATTTCTTCCTCCTGCTTAGCTTTCAATTTATCTCTTATAGAGTTTAACAACTGTCGATCATCTGCTTCTTGCTGTACTTCGGTAGTTGGCTGCTTGATTTGTTGCGCAACCTGGGCCCAGGATCCTTTCAATTTCATTCCGTGGTAATCAATTTCCTCATTCAATATCGCTTGTGTAGCAGCCTTCATTTTATTTCTCATAGCAACTCTTATACTTTTTGATTTATCCTGATCGGAGTCAGAAAATGACTCATCTGAATCTGAAGATGTGTCAGTCCCACTACTCTTGTTTCGACGTTTTTTCGATTTCTTACTTTTCTTTTTGCTCTTTTTAGATTTCTTCGGCTTGGCTACAGGCTCGTCCTCTTTTTGCTTCAACAACTCAATTTGCATTTGCTTGTGCTTTTCTTCAGAAAAGGCTTTTTCACGATCCGCCATCCAGTCAGTCTCCCAGTGAGGATTTTGTTCCACAAAACGCTGTATTCAATTTGAAAAGAAAAATTATATTTTGAACTCAATTCAACTTAGTCAAGCTATTTGACATATGAAATAAAACAAAGAACCTTTGCATTGTAAAATTGACGTCATGCTTAAAAATTTGATGACATGTTGTAAAAAATAATCATTTTTTTCACTCTATTAGATGAATTGTGGAAATTCGTCTAAATTCAACGTTCATAACATAACGCTATCGAAAGATTTAATTCAAGATGCGGCATAAACTGGTTGATTAATCTCAAGTAAAAGAAAATAGAAAGTTTACTTACAGAAAAATTCTCTGAATGCCTTTTCGACTTCAAGTGTAGACTGGCACAATGCAGATCACCGATCCACGAATCGCAGAGTTTGCAATACCACGCTGTAGCCGAGATGAAAAACTGTAGACCTGGAATCAAAATTTTTTCAACATTGAGCTATGAAAATTTACACATATTAAGCAAGGCTTGTAAGTTTATAAAGAATGACCTTATGTTTTTCCACGATATACTCAAGTGGCTGAAAAGATAAATAAACACTATTAAAATTTTGTAAATATTATTTTTTCAGTCAAGTTTCTCAACTTCTGTTCAAATTCGTGATAGCTGCTCATAGCTGTAAGAAATAGGGAAGGGAAATATTTATTCTTTACATGAATATTACAGTGCATCATTTATACAAATTACATACAGCATGTGAGTGAAGTAGGTAATTATACATTATTCACACTTGAATTTACAGATTAATGTTAAAAGCTATTAAACATCTGCTTGAAGTGACATAAGTCAGGCATTATTCGAGAAAATTCTGCATAGCTTGACTTTCATCACAGTCTATGGATTCACATATATTCTATGACAATTTTATTTAATACTGTTTTACACATATACGTCTTATTTGAAATTATTCAATACTAATAGAGCAATTTCTTTAAGTGGTAAAGACTAGGCATTCCGTTGACTCATCTTCTTTCTTCATATTCGATGATATACATAAATGTGCACTATCACGTAAATAAAATATTTCATTTACTTAGAATAACTCGCCTCCGCAATTGTTTTATATTAATACACAATTCAGTGAATAAAACGAAGTGAATAAAACTCTCTCGTAAGATTTCCGGCGGACCATAGGCTTATGGGACACGGTAAAATAATCAGCTCAATGTTAAATCTGAGTATTGAAATCTCACTTATATTTTTCTAGTTCAATATCTTACAAGTTCCGAATAACTTGTAAAGGGGGAATGCTACGGATCAAGTATTACCTGTCTTCAGAGGTGAACAAACTATGAATCGATATGCTACAAAAAGAAAAGAGGAAAAAAATATTAAATGTTTTATCAAGTATTCAACAGAATATACTGTGTAATAATTGTTACGGATTGTAACTGAACTGCCGTGTGAACAGATGGGAAAAGAATGAAGGGGATAAAAGAAATAACAGATTTATTTGTAAAACGGTGAATTTCGGGGACGGATTTTCGAAAACGAGATCAAGTTTCTAGTGCTCATGTACCCATCCTGAATAATCTTGATTGCAGACTTTATGCTCTATCACGTAAATTTCATACATTTGAAATCCTTGCCAACGGACAGCAGTGGCAGTAGCAGGTAAAGTTTCATGCTTAGTTAAAGATGCAGGTCGCCTCTTCAATACATACCGGAAACAGTGTGCAGCTACGGAATTTGTACGCTATTAGTAAAGATCCATTAAAAAATAATCATACCCTTGATCGGTGTTCGTTTTGTTGGAAGTCCGGGATAATATGGTACTTCTTTTTCCGTTCCCTCGCCGTTGGCTTTATGCCACGGCATGTCAACTATCTTGCGTTCCTGTTATGGGGAACGCAAAGTTTGTAATAACTCTATGCTTGTATAAAAAAGTGGTATTACTTTGAAATATAGATAAATGAACAAAACCAAATTTTTTAATGGACAGGCGGACTGAAAATTTGGATCCCACCGCGTCTCCTGCTTTTAGTTTTAATTATTTTTTAAAACGGTTCTAGAAATTACAGTACTCGGCATCAAAATTTAATGATATTAATTTATGTGCGTCTACATAGATATAATTTAGGACAAAACAATTGGTTATATAATAATTGTAGTATGGATCTCAACTTACCACGCAAGCCTCTTTGTGCTCATTGCTATGAAGGTGATTTAAATACTCCTTGGCAGTTTTTGGAAAGATGTCGCACACTTTACACCAATGCATTTCAGGATCATAATGTACAAAATTATACATTGGTTTTGTATCTTCGGGTGACTTTTTGTCTCTCTCTCGCTCTCTGTCTATTTTAGATTCCTTGTCTGAGTCTGATACAGAGCCTCTGTCTGGGGATTCGGATTTCCCTTTAGGGAACTCGTCTTTAGGACTTTTCAAGTTTTTATTAGATTCCATCTTGAATTTCACCTTCAGATCATCGACTGTTGCCTTATCACCGATGATTCCAGTCAGCATATCTATCACATTGTGTATAGATTTCATCTTGTTCTGAATCTCAATCTGTAAGAGAAGTTTTCAGCCTAAACAACACCACTTTATCACAAAGTCAAGCTCATCGTTATGAATGAATTCATAAATTGAGGTCGCACTTTTGAGAAATTTTCATTTTTTATTTTATACCGCAGAAATAGGGAAATCCATAGTTAGGAATACTGTCTGATTCAATAAATGTATGTAACTATTCCAGACACATTGGAATTTAGTCCAAAGACAAATCTTTGTCCCTATTTATGTATGGATTACTGAACTATAACTCACTTCCCTAAGTCTTACTTTATTTACCTGGAGCTTTTGATTCTCCTTCAAAATCCGATTGTTGTCTCTGCCACCATCTTTGCTTATTTCATCACACTGTTGACGTAAGATCTCCAATTCACGTTGAAGTGTGCTAGATTTCTTAATGTATTCCTCTCGTTGTTTGCTCAATGTAGCTTTTTGTTGCTTGACTTCAGCCGCGATTGCTGCTGAGTTTGTAATTTGGAGGTATTTCCAGAGTTAGGAATGGATTGGATATTGACAATTGAGTTAAAGATCATCAAGAAATGAATAAATCCCATCAGATATGAAATAGTACATGATTCAAAACACGTGGGAATTCAACAAACAGAACATATATTATAAAAAGATTTTCAGATCAAAAGTGGATAACAAGAAATTTTATTTTGAGACAAAAAAAAAAAAAAAAGGATCCAAATATAGTTAAACACAAGCCGTTGATCAATCGATTTTCATCGGTGTAAATGTGATACATATTGAGAGCGGAAGACAATATAAATGAAGTGGAATGGATTGGAGTGAAAAAAATGGACTGTCATTAGAAAATGTACGTGTTAAGTACAAATAGCTATATTTAATTTGTTGATTGTATACCTTCTTTTTTAGCATCCTCGGGTCTTGGAAGAACTGCTGCTAATCCCGGAGGCGCAGGTTCCACAGGTCTGGGTGGTTCGGTTTGCGTATTTAAATTAGGTGGAGGAGGTGGCTGTTGACTGTTGTAGGGTACTTGGGTTCCTTGCCATCCAGAAGTTGTGTAGTCCTAAGGAATTGATATCGACTCTCGATAATAAGATCTTCAAAGAAATTTATATGAATCCTTACCTTTGCGAGTCCAAACAATTGAAACAGGATATCGAATGTATTTTGTAGATTCTTCGAGTTGAACCTTTGGTTGTTTTTTATTTTATTCTCAGTACGATTCGTTGAAGTGAGAAAAATAATAAAATTGATATACTTACTGTTCAACAGTATGCTTTTTTGTTGTGTATATTGTTGTTCATCATAGTGTACGATTCAATGATATACATTTGTCATATAGTAACATTATTGAACAGAAGGATAGACTAAATAGTAGATATTTAAAATACGTAGTAATAATACGGTCATACCGTGCAATCAGTGTATAAAATTTGTACATTGTAATTTAATTTGTAAATTTGAAACAGAAAAGCTCCAAAGTGAAATATAATCCTTAGATAAGAAGTAGTGGGATAATTAAATAATCTCTATTCCAATACTGACTGTGAGTACATTTTACACACTGATTTCAATCCCGAAATGGATCGACAGATTGAATTTAAATCTACGAATCAACAAATTCATTGTACTTACACTACGATAACTTGCCGGCTGCTGATAGCTATAATCATAGGTTTGGTTATAGTTGTAATTATAGTTGTATCCCTGGTTGTATGCAGCCAATGACGGAGGCGGCTGGCCAGTGTTCGGTGGTGGTGGCCCCTGTTTCAATTGTAATATTCAAGTTAGAACATGAAATCCTTGAAGAAATGGCAAATTCTTAATCAATCATTTAATATTCAAGTATTTCATGCTGAATTGGGAAGTGCAAAAAACTAAAGACATAATTATCATCCACATTTGCACTAGAATTGAATTTACTCATGTATTATTGTTTGAACCTGATATTGGTTGTGAATGGGAGCCTGATAATTGGAGGAAGCCACAGCTGGCGGGGGCCCTTGAGGTGCCGTTTGCGTAGTCGGTTGTTTCCAGTCTTGATTGCGGCTGGTTTCCTTACGCCTTCTGTCCCTGGAACTGGAACGAGATCGTCTGTCCCTCGATCTAGACCTGCGATATCTAGATCTTCTCGGAGACGGAGACCGATCATATTTTCGGGACCTTCTCCTGTGAGAGTCGTCCGATTCCGGACTAGGACTTCTAGGCCCTTTTCGCCTAGAATCTTGATCCATAGCGACCAAGTTGTTCAACTATTTCTAGAAAAATGAAATTTTAACTTTTGAAAATCATCTCGATGCATCCCATTTCATTCATCCACCGTCAACAATTCTTCGCGAAGGGTTTTGAAAGATTTGGGCATTGTGCCAGTATTCGTGTGACACTTGTTACTAGGTATTTTGAGTACCGAAACGCTTCCTTATCAACTGTATTCGACGTTTCTTACGATATTCGAACGCCAGTTGCTCGTTAGTTCGTCGTTTCGGTAATTGCAAGGAGGCGAAGATGTAGGCGAGATTGGTGCGTGATAACGAAACTGCCTTCAGTTTACATATTTGCATTTGTCTCGAATTAAAGCGACAGAAAAAATCAGTGCGATGTGGAGACTGAATGAATATTCGTACAACGTATTATCAGTTATTACTATTATAACATGCAAAATTTGTTCGACGATTAATACCGATGAAATTTATCCTGCGGCCATTATGGCTTGGCTAATTTTACGGGTACAATTTTCAGGGTTATTTGTAACAGGTTTTACTATTGTAGGTTACCTGGCTTCAATATTCAGTTACGCGTGAGCTTGTCACTGAATTATTTCACTGAAATTGTTATCGTTGAATCAATTGCAGTACAATTTTTAATACCATGCCTTCGTTTCCCAGCCAAAGTAACAAGCGGACACTTTGTCAGGTTCACAAGCTTGCGCAAATGCTGCAAATACGTAAAGTATGCGGCGTATGCGTACGGCAACCAACAATCCAACCAACCAAACCGACTGCCGGTGTTAACGTGGCGCTATCTTTGCTCAGAGTGTTGAAACTTCCGGGGCGTACGTCTATCTTTTTGAAAAATTGATTTTGCACGCAATATTTAGAGTGTTAGAGTCGTTTGATACAAACGCTGGGGGGTTTATTATTCTGTCAATGAGATAACCGGTGATAAAACTGCTAGATGTTTGAAACTGCTTTCTGATTGGTAGAAATTACCTTGATCGCCTTTATCATCGCTTATCGCCGAACAGTGTGCCGTTGACTGAAGAATTCTTCAGTCACGCGTGTGCACACTTACTTTGTACGCCCTCATCTTTACAGTTGAAAATTATGTAAAACTATTGAATTAAGAACTAATATTTATTACTGTTATTTCAACAGTCTTAGTTATTCCCCTTATAGCCTTATTTGCAAATAAGTTCATTGGTTTCATGCGACAGAATGATCGTAATTCATAGATAAATTACATACGTAGCGTGAAAGAATACTTCTATATCAAGCAAAACTCGATACACAAATAAGAAAGCGTGAACAAATAGCTTAAAAGAATTACGGAATAAATTTCGAGTCAGAATTTATTATACTGATTATACATGTATTGTATAGATTCATCCATCTACCTCTCTTTTGGTTGACAAAAATTTAATACATACATCTATCACCGATTGGGATAGCATTCGTTCTTAACAATATATCTTCTATATAAGGAATATTATACTGTTGCTAAGGAAAACGTCAAGGCATTACCACACAATATTTATGAGTATAATCCAGTAATGCGAGGCTACAGAAGACCTGTAGACAGAAGAAGTATAAAAGATTCCTTTGAAACGATGCTTATGCAAAAAGTATCGGGACGACGAATCTGACAATTGTCTTCGGTATCGTCAGACGATCGTCGAATCGAGCGTTAAAGCCCACGTGACATCGTCCAACATTTTGCCTTATACAATCCCTGCTCGGAGGGGTAAAATCCACCCTCTTTCTCTTTCGCCCCCTTATTATACGCGTATACGTGTATAAATCGGGCGCACGTACTTACACGGCATTAGGCGCGCGTGTTGTACACGGCCACACGGGGATATTCGCCCACGTCGGCGTCGTCGGGGGTGCGCGCATTCGCGCATTCTCGGCGAACGGATCGATGTTGGAAATAGCTTGCGCGAACGAGTCAGCAGAGCCGGCGCTTTCATCAGAGCCTCAGGCTCTCGGCGGGCTTCGGAAAAATTGGACTTGCAGCTGCAAAGGCTTACGCTGCCACACGTCCACGGCCAGTGTAGTGATCGGACAGTTTTTAATAATACCATTTCTTTTTGGCTGTAGTCGCGGAATGACGCGTAAAAAATGTGCACATCGTCGACGGGGCTGATGAGGCTCAAATTGTGAGTATCGACTAACGTTATCTTCCATCTTTCTGCCTGCCACATTGGGGTCTGCATGATACACCCCGAGTTTTATCTATCTCGCCGCATATTCATCTTTTTCCTCAAATTCTCAATTACGTTTCGATCATTGATCGAGAATCACTTCTGGGCGCGTGTTTAAGTAACTGCCGATATGTAGCGAGTTGGGGAAAGCTCAAAGTCATTCAATGGAATCGGCCTCATTCTGCAGTAATGGAGTCCGCGATTGGACTTCTCTCGTTCTTTAAGTAATCGTTTCATTCATCTCGTCGACATTTAAACTACGCTTGATTGAATTTAGTGAGAACATTCGATGAGTTTCTCTACATTTTCAGTCATCTTTACAATTTCCTAGATATTTTAATATAAGTTATAAATATATGAAACAATGTGGCTAATAATCAAATCCGCGATTGCTATCAGGTTTTCATAATAAATTGTCGAAAGATTCGATCGCAAGAAATTGTTATAGGGTAAAACCAGTTCACTCAAAATAACGTCAATGAGAGTTGTTGTGTAAGTGCCGAGAGATCAAAAGGGTTCGAAGGCCAAATCGATAACGAATAAAAGTGTCACTTGGTAATAGAGCTTTTCAAAAGGTACTGAAAAATTTCATTTCCAATCATTTCAAAGCAAAAGATCGAAAATCTCCCCACACTTTTGTATTTTTCGGGGAATTTATGTGCTCGTCGTCTCTGGGAGAAAAATAGCCAGTGCCACTCCTTTACTTGATTTTTTCCGACGATAAATTTATTCATTCAGAATTAAGGTGAGAAAATAAAGTAGCGTGAAACCGCAAAAATATCATATAAAATTATTTTCGATCGTAGTCATTACTTGCCCTCGGTGTTTAAATTAGTGCAAGAAATTTCATGCCTGTGAAAGAGTAGTAGGCTGAATATCCCGATAATAAAGAACAAAAATAGCTTCCATTATAGATACAGATTTTGCTTAACTTTATCATTTATTACCATGAATCTTACGATGTAAGATTAATGGCAATTCTGAATTAGTCTTCCATTTAATATAAGCTTTCAGTTTATAGTCTATGAAGTGCTCAGAACCATAAATTTTTCGCTCAAACAGCCGCAGAGCAAAAGTACTGATTTCTAAATATAAGTTCGACTTAAGTCTTCGCCTTACGTTTCGTCGCGTCTCTTGCTCATTCATTCGCACTAGCTCGAGCTTCGTATCTACCTTCTTTCTCTTACCGGCACCCGGTGCTTACCCCACGGTACCGCGAATCGATAATCTCGAAATAACTAGCTCGTCAATTTCACCGCGTTCAACTGGGTCAAATTTCGTCATCGCGAAGAGTAAAAAAACAAAAAAACAGGTGAAATACACAATGAAGTTTGGTTCATTATTTCTTAATTTCTTGTTTAAACAAATTCAAACATTATGCGACGAGTATGGTATATGACGCCAGATTTTCATCATACCACGTTTCCCCTTCGGTTTGCAGTGCTGTTTGTGGATTACAAGAAATATTCAAAGTTCTTTGAATTGCTTGAATCTCGCTTCGCAATTAGAAACCTGAGGAAATCTTGATTTGGGCAATGAGCCAGGTTACTTTGATGTCAGATGGATTTAAACTCGGGAGTTAATTCAACATTTCTCCATGATCGCTCGTTGATTGTAAATGCCGAGGATTGTGCAGATTTTTGTCAGTAATGGGTGTTGAAAAATACCGTACAGGGTAAAGATTGTGGTCATTTAATACATTTATTTTTATATCCATGCGTTGAACTTTATTTGCAGCCATTGAAGTCGGTTTGATCTCATTTTCAAGTACGTAATTCTTTGGCCTTTGCCCTTAATTAATATTGAAGGAGTGATGAGAAATAACTGAGGGGATTCTAAATCACTTACCTGATTCCAGAAATGTTAAGAAGCCGTTGTCACGCTGTGAATTTAATTAAAATGTTAATTCTGCATGTGGTATGAATATATAAGCTTATTTATTGCATATGCAAGTAAAGAGTATGTATATGTAGAAAGGTTCTGGTGTAGTGCGGTGCCATACATCGATCGGACCGACGCTTGGCAAACATCCCGCACAATGTATTAAAATCAGTCAGATGAAAAGTTCAACATTAGGATCATTATTTGTAGTATTTTTTTTTGCCTCCGTGAGTTCTTTAAGTGTAGCTTCAGCAACAGAAAAATTTCACCCACGCTGCAAAATTGAAAAATAACATTTACCCTGTCATTAGCGGAAGCTTGACTTCCATTGCGATTGCAGCTGCTACATATACGATATAGCCATCGGTCGGAATATTAAACACTGCCAACTGACTTTTACGTATGTACAGATCCTTAGATTGATTCTGACACATTCAAGGCCACCAGTGTAGTCTGCTGCCATTTGTTTAACAGGAACTCTCGATAACGTGTGAAATATCAGCTTGAAACAAATACATATAGTTTTGAATATTGCTGGGATTTTTTTAATTTTTAATCACCCAGTTTGCGGTTAAACGGCGACTGTCTTGGAATGATTCCAGAGGCCTCCGTCACACCGTGGTAGCTCTTAGAGGATGCACAAGCTAGCCAAGGGCCTGAAGAAGAAGAAAAAGCAGAAGAAGGGAAAGAAGGGGGAGGAGGAGGACGAGTTTGACCCCGAAGAGCTTGAGCGTTACCGGAGAGAGCGGGCCGAGGCCCAGCAAAGAGCCGCCGAGAGTGGCGACCCTGGTGCAGCTGAGCCCAACGCAGATTCCGCAGCCGCGGGATCCGACGAGTGGAAGAAGTTCGAGGCCTTGACAGCTGGTGTCGACTCGATCTTGAAGAAGAGTCAGGGTGACTTGGACCGCATCAAGTCGACGTCCTTTTTCCAACGTAAAGCACCGTTAGAGGATCCTAAGGTAACCAATGCCCAAAACGATAAGAAAAAGGCCAAGCGATGGGTAGGCTTCGACGAGAGTGGTAATCCAATTGGTGAAAAGAGTCCCGAAGAGGAAGAGAAACCCGTTAACGACGTCTCTGATGGTTTCGTTGAGATACCCGACGATGAAGATGACCATGAAGACTCAGCGGAAGAAGACATTTTCGACACCACTTATGTAGACGTTCTTCAGAACATCGACGTTCAACTCGCCTACATTCCAGAAAGTCCTACGCAGGAGGAACTTGGAGACGATCCTTTCGATACGACGAGTGCTGACAAGGTACTGAAGACTGTCGACAAACGGGGAAATAAACTTGTGAGCTTAGGGAACGCCGTTGAAGTATTGTCCGGCCGCATAGACCACGTGAGCACCTGTAAAATATCCAGACCTAGAAAAGCTAAGACTCAAGGAGATTTGCTGCTTGGTGATTTCGACGAGTCTGAGCAACTGGACTCGTTACCGTCCACGGGACTTGCCGAGTCAGTTGTCGTAGAGAAAACACTACTTGATGATGATTCCGATCTTCCTGACATTCCTGTCGACTTAACGAAGCTACCACCCGTCTTGCCAAGGCCGGTTACACCTGAGACCAACGGGACCACTACTTTCAAACTCGAATCTGACCCAGTTGATATCTCCGAGTTTGAGGTATTGAGGGAAAAAACTATTCTAGAAGAAATACCTGACTTGGATGATACCGAGTTTGATTTGAGCACGGTCTCCGAAACACCTTTGAAACTTGAAGAGGCTGACGATCCTTTTAGTGCCAAGGAACCCGAGCAAAACGATTTTCAGAGTGGGATAATTGAGGCAAGCTTTGAAGCAGCAACTTTCGTTAACGAGGAAGACCCGTTCGATACTACTTTTGCTGAAAATCTTTTACCGGGGAAGACAGAATTGAAATGCATCGAAAAGGAGCTTGAAGATCTTCCCATTTCTGAAGTTGCTATATCTCTTACCGATCCTGCTGGCCTCAGTCGTGATTACGAAACTGGGCTGATAAAGAACGCTAACAACCAAGACGGTGACATCTTTGATACTGACATTTCTTCGACTGTTAAAGAGGATCTCTTAGGTGGTTCTGTCACAGATCTAACTCAATTAGTTGATCAACCCATCGCCCCAATTGAAGAGATAACCTACGTTGATCCTTTCGATACTTCTGGGGTAGTGGAGCTTCCGCCTGGAAAAACTGAGCTTAAATTCCTTGAACGGGAACTTCTCGGTGAAGTTGAGAACGCCGAGCCTCTCTCTGACGACGACTTTGATCCACGAGGAGACGAAACACCTGTCAAATCTGCTCCGTCTCGACCTCCCGCACCTTCGAAAGTTGTCAAATCAGGTCCTCCTAATTTCGAAGTTACTTTCGGAGACGAAAATGACGCCGTAGCTCCTCAACAAGGTCGGAAACCATCTAGACCAGAAGAACTCGGGCTCGCTGCACCCGTAAAAAGTGTTGCATTTGATCTACCAACTCCCTCGCAACGACCTGATTTGCTCAAGACTTCGGAAGAGGAGAAATCAATTCCCTCGAAGCCCTTGACACCATATTCTCAGAGGTCGTTCGAAGAAGTTCTATCTGAAGACGATCCTGACGACGAGGCTGACATCGATCCTTTCGATACAAGCTTTGTGGCAAAAGTTGCACCTGGAAAGAAAGAGTTGAAATTAATAGAATCCGAACTGTTGAAGCGAGACTCGCAGCTTTCTCATAGCCTGAGTGATCACGACTTTAATCCGAGAGCTGAGGGAGCTGAGATCAATCAAGGCAGAAGATTCTCGGATTTTTCAGCGACTACTGCTAGGCCGAAGAGTTTGAAGATCGTGGGTGTGTCTGCTTCTTTGATAGAGGAATCCGAAGAACAGCAAAAATCGGTCTTCGAGGTGAATATCGAAGCTCACAACAAAAAAGCTAAACCCAAAAGACAAGAGAGTCTACTAGACGCTGAGTTTAAAGTTGATGCGAAACCTTTGACTCCAAGAATTGACACTACTGTAACCGTTGAAGAGAAAGATATTTTATACACCGATCCATTTGACACTTCCATTATAGGTAATATTCTTCCTGGAAAAGCTGAACTAAGGATACTCGAGAGTGAGCTAAGTGAAATACCCGAACAATTACCCTCAAAGAAAACCTGCAACGAGCAGAATTTTGATCCAGAACTTTCTGTTGAAGACGACTTTGATCCGCGGGCCGGTGAACCGGAAAAGCCACAAGATTTTCTTGGGTTGGCTGGTCAAGATACAGGCGTAAAAGTTTTGACACCCTATCAATCGAAAGAATTTCCTGAAGAAGTGGATATCGATCCTTTTGATACAAGCTTTGCCGCGATCGGCCCTGGAAAAACAGAGTTGAAATTACTCGAGTCGGAATTGATAGAAAAATAATAGTCATTGATTTGTAACATTGTTCTCACTTTATTGATTTTCATTGATTATCGGTTTACTGCTAATCGTTAGCATTCGCAGATAAATACTGTCTCTATTTATTGCGGTTAGATATTAAAGAATTTTAGTGGCCATTCAAGATGGAATCCAAAGGTGGAAATCCGTTCCTTATGGACGATTATGACGATCAAACTGATGCTGCTGGAAATCAGCAAGCTTCGAATCCATTCCTGCAAGACTTCGGTCCTGCAACAGCATCAGGCGGTGGTGAAAATCCATTTTTAAATTTCGGTATGGATCCGGGTTATAGACCACCATCTACCATAGATTCCAACAATCCTTTCGCATCTTTTGGCGGAGAAATTACAGCACCAAGTTCTTTGTTTGGTGTTGAAACTTCCTCAGCGACCTCATTTCCGATGGACATGCAATCCAATGACGTTTACGGTGGCCAAAATACAGACTTATTTGGTCAGGCAGAACCTGAACAACAGAAGCCACTAGATCAAGAGACCAACCTTTTTGGCAGTCCACAGGAAACCAACAAAACACCCCCAGTGATGATCGTTCAAACAGGATATCCGGCCGAAGTTCTTGAACCTAAAAATGGAAAACCACCACCCATGAGACCTCCTCCGCCAAGGCCTCAGCCTCCTCCTCCTCCACCTTCGTCTCAAACAACGAAAACCAAAGACTTGATTCTCTCGGTGACCGGCGCGATGGATGCTACGTCGAATCATCTACTGGACCGCCTCCAAGCAACAAGAACTCCAAGTCCTACCCTGATGCATTCACCGTCGCCAACTCCAGAACATAGTTTTGCTGATCTGCTGGACGTTGACGGCAACGTACCAGACCTTGCCCAAGACGACAGCAAGCCTGAAACGCACTTGAAAAACAGCGACATAATGGATCTCTTCGATGCACCGAACATGGATAATATACCCACTTCCGCATCGGACATGATATTTTCTGCTCCAAAGACAGAACCTACCTTGTTCTCTAGTACTGAAACTTCCGTTATCACAAGGGTTGCTGGTAGCCAGGAGAATCCGTTTGCAGATGTGGAAACTGACATTCCTCAGGGTGATGCGATTCATATCTCAGATTATCCGACCGAGAGTGCAGCCACTGTGGTTGAAAAGCGATTATCCACCAGTTCAGAGACACCGTTCTCTGTTAATAGCCCGTTCACAGCTTCTGAGATTATCCAGGACATCGCGTCAGCTGACTTCTCTTCTACTGCAGAGACCACTTTCTCTGATACCATTGGAGCGCAAATAACAAATTCTACATTTTCCATGCTTGATCAAGCTCCGACTATGATGACCACTGCAGAACCATTGACCGAGTCTTTCGTATCTTCGACTGCTTCTTCTTTTGGAATAATTGAACCCTTGTATACTGCAACTGTCTCAGAAGTGAACACGACCTCCGCTGCGTTCTCTGCGCAACAGGATGCCACTACGTTTGCATCGGATTTACTGGGTGACTTGAGCCAGTCGGAACGGGAACCTTCTCTGGTTTCTACGAGCCCTGAACTAGCTTCAGAATTTCCTTCTAGTGGGGTTTACCAAACGGAAGGTCTCGATGACTTTTCTGCAACAGCTAAAGTCATTGAATCCACCGGAGATGCTTTCGATGCTTTTGCTTCTAAGTTCGATAAAGCGGCGGAGCCTGAACCACCGGGAGATTCATTTTTCGATGCGTTTGGCGCTGGACAAACTGCGATGGACACATCTAGCGACGGTGAGAGCGCACGTTCATTTAGTGACTTCATTACCGAAAAAATTTTCTCTGATTCCTCTAACTGTTTTCAAATTTTTCTCATAAGTTTGGGGTGATTCATCCGTGGCTGGGTCCGAAACTGCGACAGGTTTTGGTGAGAACGAAGGTTTCGATTCTTTTCTTAGTATGACAGCACCACCTCAAGATAACAAAGCGAAAAGAACCGATTCTGTGGACTCTGATGAAGCACCAGATTTCAGTATATTCATCAAGTGAGTTGGCTCTCTAGTGTAAATTTCTTCAGCAATATATTGACTTTTTTCATGCAGAGCAATTTATACGACTCTTGTATAGCAAGTAAGTACAGCAGAGTATGTTTTTAGACCAAAGGAAGGTGATCAGCTGACAGCCACGGAAGGTGGTCCAGTCCCCGTCATCGCTCCACCACCAAGAAGTCCGCAGAATTCTGCCTACGCTGATTCTTCTCCGCGTTTTAATCCCTTCGATAAGTCTGCAGGATTTGCTCAAGAAGCTGCACTACCATTGGAGACAGCACAGACCGGCGAAATAACCAGAACTGACTCTCAGGTTGACAAACACTTGAATTGACGTAAGACGTTGAAGCGTATGTGCTCGAAGCATGGTGGATAGTAATTTATTTTTCGTCCCTCCAGGAAACTCCACCAACTCCATTGTTTGACGAAGATGTAAGTCAACCATTGGAGGATTTTCCACGAGTGACGTACATCGGAGATGGATGGGAGATGCAGTTGCGTCAGCCAAATAAAAAGAAGATCACTGGTCAAAGATTCTGGAAGAAAATCTTTGTTAAATTAGTTTATCAAGGCGATAATCCGGTTCTTCAACTATTCAATGGAAAAGATGACAAGGATCCGTTTCAAGAGCTGCCTTTGCAGGCCTGCTATTCAGTATCCGATATTGGAGCACAGCAATTCGATCAATACGGCAAGATCTTCACGGTTAAGTTGCAGTACATTTTTTACAAAGAGAGGCCTGGAGTCAGACCAGGTCAGGTTACTAAGGCAGAAAGGATCACTAATAAGCTGAGCCAATTTGCGGCGTATGCTATCCAGGGAGATTATCAAGGAGTCAAAGAGTTTGGTAGTGACCTTAAGAAGCTGGGACTTCCTGTTGAGCACGCACCTCAGGTAGAAGAAATTTTATTTATAATCAGAATCTTTCCATCCACCCAGCCTCGATCTTTAATCATGTTCTAAGAATAAATTTTATCATTTTCACACCCAAACAGATCTCACAACTTTTCAAAATTGGTTCTCAATCTTACGAGGATATGAAACAATTTTCGAATGCCGTTGAGGAAGCTCTCTTCCGGTTACCAGCTCACAGAGATCGAGCGTTGAATTACAAAATGGAGGAGGTACAAATAACGGTCGTCGACGAGCTTTACGTTGAGCAAAGCGCTGAAGGACATGTTGATAAGCAAATTGCGAGGGTCAGGCTTTTCTTCTTGGGATTTTTGTCAGGTGAGATATTTCAGAAGATTTTTATCTTTAAGTGCTGCTACTCAAGGATGTTAGTCCGCTGACCAAACAAATCCTCCTAGGAATGCCTGATGTTGAGTTGGGGATCAACGATATGTGGAGACAGGGTAAAGAAGTTGTTGGAAGACACGATATAATCCCCGTGGTAACAGAGGAATGGATTCGATTAGAAAACGTTGAATTCCATTCTTGCGTACAGCAGGACGAGTACGAGAGATCTAGGATCATAAAGTGAGTGAAAAATACTTCGTTTTTATTACGAAAGCAACTTTTACCATTTTATACTTCCTAGATTCTTTCCAAAGTCCCCGAATTTTATTTATCGATCACAAATTTATGCACCCATAACAAAGTAATAAATCGATCAGCACTGCTCACCAAGCTAATTGATAACCCACTAACAATTTCTAAGGTTTAAACCACCTGACGCCTGTTACATCGAGTTGATGAGATTCAGGGTAAGACCCCCTAAGAATAGGGAGCTACCCCTACAGCTGAAAGCCGTCATGTGCGTAACCGGAAACAAGGTGGGCTGAAAGCATGCATATATATATATCATATGTAGCTATGGGAGAACCGTTTGTAATATCATTTGTACAGAATACCAAAGAGAGAACCTCATCTTTCTGTGTTATCAATACACTTGAATTCTCGTTGAAAGCAATAACAGTGATTCAATGAATCCTGTCTCTGTTTCATTGATACATCCGTATTTTATAAGACTTATTCAACAGGTCGAGCTGAGAGCAGATATTTTGGTGCCCGGTTTTGCATCGAGGAAACTCGGTCAGGTGCCGTGCGAGGATGTGATGGTTCGGTTTCCGATACCCGAGTGTTGGATCTACCTCTTTAGGGTTGAGAAGCATTTCAGATACGGCTCTGTTAAGTCGGCTCATCGAAGAACCGGGAAGATCAAGGGTATAGAACGATTCTTGGGAGCCGTTGACACGCTGGAACCACAACTGATGGAGGTGACCTCCGGTCAAGCCAAATACGAACATCAGCATCGTGCCATAGTCTGGAGAATGCCAAGACTACCCAAAGAAGGCCAAGGTACTGTCTGCCATTTGATTAATTATAATCAACGCAGTACGCGCTGCTTTCGCCTTTATCGAATCGTCGAATGGAGTTCAAGCTACGCAGTGTACAAGTTCCAATCTAAAAGGAACTGCTTGCAGTTGATTTCCCATGGTATTAGCGTATAGAAACTCTGTAACGATTTTTAACACATTGGTATTTATTGCCAGGCCAATATTGCAACTATCCAAGTTTAAACAATATCCATTTCCAGGTGCCTATACGACCCATCAACTCGTATGTCGAATGGCTTTGACTTCGTACGATCAAATCCCTGAACAACTGGCTGAATATTGTTACGTCGAGTTTACGATGCCAGCTACGCAGGTGTCTCACACAACAGCGCGTAGTGTGAGTCTTCAGAACAGCGATAGCGATAATCCACCTGAGAAATACGTCAGGAATTTGTCGCGGCATGAATACAGGTATGTCGAATGAGGATGTGGGTAAAAAAGCAATACCAACTGTGAACTTCGTGGTGCGTAGAAAATTACAAAAATATATGCAATTTTCGTCAGGGTTGGTATCGAGCATACGCAAGGAGAGGGACCAGGCGCTTACGTCACAGCAACGTTGAGTAAGAAAATTCCGGAAGTTACACCCGAGGTGCACAATGAATTTCCTGAACAGCCGCCAGAGTCGGATTCGGATTCGTCGGATTAATGAGGTTTCCAAGGAATAAGGTAGGTTGGTATTATTAGACTTAATTATATGTATAATGTTAAGGGTTTAGTTCTGTAATTATAATTGAAAAACTAACGAAAGTTATAAGTTAGTGACGAGCGTGTGACTAAGAAAATAATTAACCATTACATTGCATAATATATTATTCTTAGTGCTTGAATGAAGTAAGAAATCATATGTTGATGTAATCCAGAATGCAGTGACGCAGGGGATACAAGAATAGTTTATAAAATTTAAGGAAAACTTTGAAGAAATAATTTTTAAGCAAGGACAATACGGCTCTTTTGTTAAACTAGCTAAATATCGTAGAATTCCTGTGGTTCAGTAATTTCAGAGTTTCAGAGATCCAAGGGCTGTAAGAAAAATATGAAAGCTGGCTTCCCAGGTAATATTAATAATGTTTTTTTATTCTTCACGAACTAAAATATCATTTAAAATGATCCTGAATTTGAAGTAATAAGTAATTGCTTGTACGGAATAGCTGAATAGGAAATTATCCCGTGTTTGAATGTTAATGGATTTTCCCACTTTAGTAATTTGCAATAACTAAATATATACATATACGTACACTAATATATAGATATACGTAGCCTAGGAGAGTTTGATTGAATTGTCATTCTTATTTATTTCTTCACTTAGGATTGTTAGTTGTTCAATAACGTTATAGCAATTAAACTCTTTTTTTTTTTTAGAGATTATACATAACAATTTACCGATATGCATATCTTGTTGATTTCGGTTTGCAGATGGTCTAAGGAACGTTATATAGTCATTATAAATTGTAGAAACATAGTTATTATCACATGTATAGAAATAATTTACGCGGTAGACATGATATGAATATTAAAAAAAAAGAACAGGTATCGACAATTCTAGAAAAAAAAATGTGTGCATAATATTAAGACGAAAGATTATGAAGTAAGTACAATATTTATATTGAGTCTATTTATCCAACTAGGTGTTAGTTAACCAAGTATATATATATATATATATATATATATATATATATATATATTTATTATTACGTAAGTTTCATTTGAGTTATCCTTCAGTTGGCAAGAAATTGCCCAATTCAGTGAGAGACAGCTACACCAAATATTAGATTTAAGAATCGCTCTTTCGAATCGTATAACAAATATATACGATTCGTATATTAGATACTATCAATAATTATACGTTCCCTTTATAATTTTATTTTCGCGTTTTCGTCCTGTAAAGGATTCAAAGAGTGTACACTCTAGTCACTAGATATAAGGCGTAAAATATAATATATAGAGTAATATATAATTATTAATTGATAAGTAATCAAAGTATTATATTAATGTTGGTATGAAATAGGAGTAAACGTAGAATATTCTACACTCTATGATACCGTGCAAGTAACAAGAATTAAATGGTAGGTGGTTATTAGGAAGAAAAAATTTACGACGGGAATCTACCATTTATTTTTATTTATAAAAATGGTTTTATTACATAAAATTTTTGATCGGTGAAGCAATTGATTGGGGATAGCAAAGAATTATTTCATCTGTCATGGAAGCATTTTGGAATATTTTTTTTATAGTACTTGAATTTCGGTAAATCTGAATCATCTGAGCCACAGGATTAAGTTATGCTTCTGTTAAAACTTTAATTGAACTTTTGGATAAAGTTTTCCGGAACTTTAACCAAAGAATAATTCCAGCTGGTGATCTCAAAATATACTCGCATGTGTGGACAAAAAGAAAGATGTGTACCTAAAAGTAGATAATTATTATATAATTATATAAAATGCATATAACGATATACGAATAGTTAATAGATTTAATGTATTATATAAACATTTATGAATAATTGTAGAAATGTTGAACAGAATTTTTGCGTTTGAAAATAATCCCCAGAAAGTCTGCAATTGTTTTCAATCGTGTTCTAAACACATGAAGTAATAATAACAACAGACATAAGTATACAATAATTGATACAGAAGATAAGTAATGAAAGAAATCAAGGAAGGAAAAACGAGAGTGCAAAAGGAAGAATATATAAGTATGAAAATCGTGCATTGACCATTGTCATGGATATAACGGCTCACGATCAGTTCCATTTGTAAAACTAAAACAAATGAGCTGCCGTTTAAAATGTGCTACAGTAGGTAAATAGCTTTGTGTGTAAATGTATAAACAAACTGAACAAATCAATGTTATTTATTACCCGCATGTAGAAGAAACGAATTTTTCAGTTAGGATTTTTCAATTCCGTTACGCATTCGGAGTGATCTGCTTGAAAATTCAAAAGATGAAACAACAGATCAAAAAATTACCGAAACATTCCAGAAATGTAGTTGTTACGAACAGGCATAAACACATGCTTTAGCAAAAATTTAAAAATATATAAATAAAAGTATAAATATTACATCTACCATTACACGAATATTACTATTTATATTATGATTATTATGATTATGATTATGATTATCATTATCATCATCATTTGTATATTTATTATTATTAATATTGCTATTATTATTATCACCGTTATTAAATATCGCTACTTATTACTATTATTCATATTATTAGTATGATTATTATTATCATGATCGTAAAAGGTATTATTATAATGACTGTATATCGAACATACTCTATATATGTATATGTAACATAATTTGCGATAAAAATAATACATACATATATTGTTAGCTGAACGTACGATCAATAAATTCTATGTATCAATAAATTATATGAAATTGTTTAAGGGACAATATTTCTAGTAATTTTTGAGTGTGAAAAACTTTCTTTTGAATTGTAAAGTGTATCATTTTGGTTGCGTGTTTCAGCTCTAGATCAGCCAGCGTATATTACTGTGTCAAACGATTTGAAGGTTGGCGATATGAATTGCCTGGGAAACTAAGGCCGTCACTTTTTTTCACATCTTGTGGCTTTTTTCGAAGTGTCAAATTTTTCCGAGTTGAAATTTTTTCCTTACATTCTTCTACAGTTTTGCTATATTTCTAAGATTTTAGTGACCAGTGCTTATCCGCTGGCAGGGAAATTACAGGCAGCTCTGAAACTCGTCACACTGGCTTCAGTGAGTTACTGCAATATACATGTATTATTTTACTCATCTATAAACGTTAAAAAAAGAATATTCGTCATGAATTTTTTATGAATATTTCACGAGTTTGGGTGTGATTTAGAACTGCGAACGTCGCTATAAGTTTCCGTGTTTCTTTCATGCTAAATTATAACTCGAAAAATAACTACATCTGGCCATATTTTTATGACGATGAAACCCGTCATTACATTCATTAGGTTCGGGGTCAGTGCACTCTGAAAAAAGGAATGCAAAATTTCGATCCCTACATAGATATACTCTCGCGTGTACTATAGACACACCGCTATGATTCACGTTGTTTGCCTCTTTCACTGATGGTCTGAAAATCTGGTGAACGAACTCTCCTTTCAGACTACTGTTACACACGCCTATCTGGCAGTCATAATCATGAGGATTCGCAAAATTCGTTGGGTACTCTGCGCAGTAAGTAGTTTCAAAAGACGCAAGAAGTCTGGCAGCGTGTGCGAATAAAAATCAAGAACTGCGCGGTATTCGTGAGATTTACGCACATCATTTTAATTCCGAGACCTCGAGTGAACCTCGTAGAGTAGAAAAATAGAGAGTAAATATAAGAAAAGCCTGGTAGTATTGGGCAATTTGTATTGACAAGAAGAAATAATTGACATTGGCGATGTCTTGCACGGTGTTGTCCTTCGATGTTCGTACGACTCATTCATAGTGTTTTATAGACTGGAAGTACTAAAGACTATTATCGTAATGAGATTTGCAGACGCGAGTCGAGGGAATGACGTTGACATAAAGACGTGCTCGACTTCGTTAGTTCTTATTTTCTTATGCCAATTTTACTACAATTACGTACAGCTTTAACGACGCTTTATGACATCTCTATACGTAGCAGAGAGAAAGGTGACGATGAGAATAAACTGTAGATCATGCGTTGGCCGTTGCATTTGAAATTTTTCAAAATCTACAAATCTACGTCGTATCGCATAAATTATGAATATCTCACTGTTGTTAAAATGTGCAGACATTGGTAAAACAAAAAAACACAAAATAAAACAAGAAGGATTCCAACAGGGGTTGCGCATAACGGTGAAACGAGGGTAAAGTGAACAGTCACTGCCATGAGTTATGACGGGTAAATATTTTTTACGCGTCTGGACAATAAATTTTATGGATCGATTTGTCACGGAATAATAGTTTCGTAACCTCACCGGATTCTTCACGGTTATAATCATGATAGACATCCACGACCCTGAACCGATAGCGAATGTTTATGAGCTTATCACCGCCATAGAAAATAATCTATTCACTTGTATGATGGATGCTACGCGCGTATAGCTCGTGTATTCAAGGTTGCAATATTCGGCAAAACTTCCGGGTTTTCGTACTTAGTTCTCATGGGTCGAAAAGACTGGTTTCAAACGGCGAGCTGACTCGACTCGTTGTTTATCTAATTCTGTGAATATTTCGAAACTTCTGCTCAACGCAAAGCGCTATGGTGTACTAATTTGCTGGGACAGTTAAATATAGCGGTTGATCTCGGTCCTTGGGGTCATCTGGTTACAGTTTTATCTTTTTGGAAAGCTCTGAGACCTCTGTTGCTGATACAGCTTGGTGTTATCGCATTAGATGATTCGCGTATCGGGATTAGGGACCAGGAAAAATCGAAGAAAAAAAAAAGAAGACACTTGACCGTCGAATTCGAAATCCTTCTTGATAGCAGAAAATTAAAACATTTCTTGGCGTTTGTTCAAGCCACATTCCGATCGGTCTCTGTCCCTGAACTCTAGACTCGACATTACGCAGTTCATCTCTGGGCTTGAATGACCGTTCAGCAACGAGGAAGGCTAACTGCGAAGACTGTCATACGCATTACGCGAGCTAGACACGATCTATTGGCCGGGTAATCACTAAAAGAAGATCCACGTGCAGTTCTACAACAATTGTCAAAAGTTTATCGAGTTTATCGCTTTTCAGGCAGCTATACAATCGTCACCTAACCACAAAATATCGACTGTCATATTATCAGTTGCAATAGAGCAGCAAAGTCCTGTTGAAATCTGAGAAGTGAGACCGCGGTTGCATCGGAACACAAGTGGACCTCGTGTAGTACAGTCTCGGAAAAGAAAGTCGTATCGACGCGCGGCGGAGAGCAAAGACTCCGATCGGGTGTTTCCGGGCATCTCCGACTGCGTTCGGCTTTGTTCGGTACGAATCGTTGTTCATCGGAGCACCCACGCAACGGGCATAGACGGTCAGCTGTTTCTGTTTACTAAACAAAGGAGTTGCTCGATCGTCAGTATAAATCCGAACGGCGAGGGAGCCGTTCGTCGTCGGTCGGTTCACCGTTTATCAACGGCGCCCAAGTGCCTTGCCCCAAGAGTATATTCGCGATCCTGGATCCACGTTCAAGGAGCCGCGACACACTCCTGAGGAGAGTCACTCTGCCCATAACTTGACAAGCAGTGAGTACGCTAAGAGGGACCTTTTGACGAACCCAATTCCTCCCATGCATCGTACGTATACAGGCCTCGACCCAATTTGCTGATAGATCATTCGGAACACTGTGGTCTAGGTCCTGTATCACGATGATCATTCCTTTCCTATGTATCCTAGAACCAAGGGTGGCCCAATTGGCCTAACTGGAACCACGGGGATGATTTTTCTCGCAAGTAGTACGGGTCAACGCTCCCTGAACGTCTACTCGCACCTTCGCGGATCGACCTAAGGTTGTAAGGTCGCAGCCCTAGTTGACGTATGTCAATCCTTGGACATTATTAGGTGTAAATTGTTGGGTATTAGAGAAGAATGCATGTCTCCAGTGCGCCGATCGTCATTCCGCGCAGTCTCACTGCCGTTTCATCTGTAGATAGAAAACAGGCATTGAACATATGGGAGTTTGTATATTTTTGCTGGATTCTTATGGACGATTTTTAATTCAAACGGTGTAACGTTCAACGTTTGTAATTTATTTCGAAATTAGACCGGACGAGGATTGAATATAATATTTGAAGATTACGCGGTGAAATGAGTTTCGATTTGAACGGTGTTGAGTAAGAGACTAATTATTATTGTTTCTTTCGTTTAAGCATCGTCCATACGTATTACTTGATTCACGTAACGTCGTCACAGCCGGTGCTCGTCGTCTTGTTGCATTTGCGAAACTGCTGCAGCTAAGGTGCTCTTTGTTTGATTCTCGAGTATTTATTCAACGTTAACAAATAAAGGAGTCGAATAAACTGAACGGTTATCGTGTAAACATACTACGTTGCGAGAGGTAACTCGATACTAATTAATTGGGAGGATGTCTTGGCTGGTTATCTACTTGACGTTCTCTTTTTCTCTGTGCAATTAATTGTTATCTGACAAGGAAGAGATATATCCGACGAACAAAGCGAGTCAAAGAATTCTCGCACAACGTGCAACCTTGGAGAGCGAGTAAACGGTGCAATAATAATTCTGCGCAGTAGATGCACAGGCCGTTTGTGTTCGGGTCTCCACGCGCTTTAAGTCCAGTCCACACTCTGGATTTCTAGGATATTGCACGTATCAACTGATAACCGATTAGTACACCGATCAGTGATAACCTCGGACTGTTTAAAATATGCCGTGAAAAAATAGGCTGGAACGCAATTTTTATTCTGTGCAATATAAACACCGCGTAAAATATTGCGAAACGTAGATCGATTTCGAGATAAGCTACCTACTCATGTGACTTATTCAACAACGCTGTTTCGGTGTGTGAAATCATCTATTTGCGCAACGAATATTATAATTACAGAGTCCCTCTATTTCTGGCAATTGTGAAAAGCGATGAGAGTTTTTTACACCGCACCGCCCACTCGACAAAAATTTTTATATCTGAAACTTTCCTAATTTAGCTGATCGGACTTTAAAAAGTAGGGCATTTGGTAATCTGCAATTTTTTTGATTTTTTTTTTTCTTCTTCCATCTTCTCGTGTTGTAAAAAGTTGCAACAATTTAGAGCTCAAATATCAAGAACTTATCTGCATGTTTCTCAGCTGCAAAGTCGTGTTTGCATTTAGACAGACTTATTGCACAATCAAAGTCCAAAAATTTCATCCTATCACGGTGCGAAACGAAGTCGCAACGTTGAATTGCGAAAGTTTCCCAAGTTTCTCGCAATATCTAGCCAATTGCTTGTCTTCCGCCGATGGGTGTTCGCCAGTTGCGGAAACCGAGCTTTAACTCGAGCACCAAATGACCCACTGCGCGAATGCCTCTGTCTGACATTTCGTAATCGTCTCTACTCCCGTATATTTAGCAATGTAGCACACAGCGGTGTTAGCCGCAATGTGCGAGTTTTAGTCTCAAGTGTCAGAATCGGGGGTCTTCCATGTGGGTTTAACCGCAAACGAAAGACCCCTGATACCGTTTCGTCATATGCCCTGCTGCATGCACTCTCGTGTTCTTCTTCCACGTCAAAGTGGCGGAGGCGTGGAGTAAATCCGTAGAATCTAGTGCACCGGGGATCCGTGAAAAATCGTACGTCTTCTCTTCGTCGTAGGTTGTGTACCTATTATAGGTAAAGATAAAAACAGGCGGGCTAATTTCTCGTCAGAACTAAACGCAGAACGTAACTCGCTTCGTATAGCTCGTACGTGTTACGCTGCTGATACGTAACGCTAATTAAAATTTCTAGACACGAAGACTCCGGGTCGAGCACGTGCTCGGAACAACACGACGATCCTCATCGTCGCGTTGTCATGAAAGAGGCGACTCTTCTGCGACGTTGAATGTTTCTTTTTCTTTTTTTTTTTCACTTTCGCATGTAAGACACGATGACGAGGTCGTCTCGTTTCGGCCGACGCACACCGGAAAACGCGAATATTCTCCGCACAAAATTAACGTATTTCTTTGTCACGCCTTTTGTGTCAGCGTCTCATTCACCAATCTTCTACGACGCTAAGTCGAATTACTGACCCCGAATAATTCCTCGGCGACTGCAGTCTGATCGCGCATCGGTGCTCGAGGCTTCAAAATTGCTCATATCCGTTGAGGCAATCAAATGCAACCGAAACGCATACAAACAGAGGTGGATGCCTGTCGCAGTTACCGCGTATAATCACGCTTGAATGCACTCAACTTGATCCTGCAGCGTATGCGTGCCACCAGTCGCTGACCCCCGGGTTTTTCTTCCTGCCTAATGTTTTCAAATTTTCAAATTCTATGCGGTAGGGTACACTTACTTCTGGCACACCTGCTGCTGATCGATAAAGTCGTTAAAACAAACTATTGGAAAACAAAGGACGCGTTCGAACCGTGACTTGGAAGTGCATCGGGTATATATTTCTTGTTTTGCGTCGATGTACACGCGTACAACCTGGGCGGTCAGGACTTGTTCCATAAATCACCGTGGCAAGTGTAATTAACAATCTTGGTGAGCACGCGGCACGAAGTCAAGGAAAAAATTGTTTTTTTTTCTTTTTACATCTCGACCGTTTTACTCAAGTTCTGTTCTTTGCTAGTGAATTTTAGTAAACGCAAAAAAAAAAAATTTTCGTACCAAGATATTCTTCAGTGCCACCGATATCAGCATTACAAATCAGGGTCCGAAGGCTGCTGGATGTTCATAAATAATCCGGAACAGCCATCTGCCTTTACCGTCTTTGAATTGAACGCTGCCGATCGAAGTATCAGAAGCTGAGGTCACGTCGAGATTTGAGAAACGCGATCTTCTTGTATGGAAATTCGTACTGTTTTCGTAATCATACGATAACTATTCGACTTAATAATCTTTCTTTACTCAATTTCTTGATTTGTACATTTTGGATTTCAACTTTGTGGCGGAGTTGTTATTCAATTATTTTTACTAAAGTGCGTGCAGTGCCGAATCGACACGAGATCACGTAGCAGTTGACTCGCCCTTTATTGACAATAAGTCTATATCGGAAGTTTTGTCTGATAATATTCGCAGTCAAACGATGCATGAGTAAGGCTCGCAATAAAACGTCAGACGGATTAATCTGATTAATGCTATCGTTATCGCTTCGAGACGTTCCAGTTAGTTTGCGATTATCCAATTTAACGGTCATCGAAATAAGTGTCTTAGATTTAAATTAATATGTTTGCGATGATGCTTTCTTAGAGCCATTAGTTATAATCATATGCGGAGTTTTGGAGTGGCGGCGAGAAGAATCGTCGTGAAATTTTGTCGGTAATAGATACAGTCTTCTTTTTGATAACAAATGAATGAGAATGAATGGGTTGATATTAATCATTATCGATTATGTTTTGAGGCGATATACGGATTCAATGGATGGCGAATTCTCAATGGCAAATGCCATTAACTCTCATCTCATTATGGAGCAGCAATGTATGGCATTTAGTTTCGATCTTGGCTTTGCGAATTCTCAACTGGCAATGTGGACCCTTTGTAAAAAATGCAAATTACGTTTAGATTCCTGATTAACGTGTCGGTATCGAGGACGTGAGTGGAAAAGTGAATGGTAATTTGTGTCCTTGGGGAAATGACACTCATTGTCATTGTAGAAAATGTTTTGAAAAGTGTATCATGCAGCAGTGTTTACTTAACGATTAAATTCACTTGAAAATTTTTCTGATGATCACAGTTATATCGGGGTCCAGATATTCCAGCAGCAACAAGTATGATTATGTGTTCGAATTTGAAGCTTCCAAATAGATTCGCAGAAGGTCAGCAGAATTTAATTTTAGCATACCTGTTAACCTATGAGGAAGGTATACGAAAATATGGAATCTAGGTTAAAACGTTGTTGTGATCTTGCAACAGGTAGCTGTGATACAGAATTGTATTATCTCAGAAGTAATACCTTTTGACGTAGCATTTCATTTTTATTTTTTTTATTTACTTTTTGTAGCTCGCAGTAGTTGTGCAGTTTATGGATACAGTATCAGCAAGTGGCGAACAGGCCTTTCCAAGCTGTAAACGACTTTGCCTCACGTGACAAAACCCATTAGACATTCTCTCCTCTGACCAACGATGCTTGACCACAAAGTCATCATAATACACATGCTCGTTGGTGGCAGACACCAGAAGAGAGGGAGATAGATCGCGAGAGACAAGAAAGAAACGTGGCGGAAAAAGAGAGAGAGAGAGAGAGAGAGAGGAGCCTAGGTTATAGAGAAAGTTCATTTTGCATGGCCGTTGAACCGATCTAAGATTACGTAGGGCAGTTGGCGGCACGTTTATTGCAAAAGATATGGGTTAGATTGCAATAAGGAGTTAATGCAACCAGAGAAGATTACAATTCGTCCCAAAGACTTTCCCTAAATTGTGGTTTATTTTTGTTTAATTTTATAATTTTCTTGGACACGATGATGAACGTTGCGAAATTGATATCGTTTTAATTTCCCGATTCTTTCTCACTGATCCGAATTACCGTTCTTTGGGAACTAACGTAGTTTTCTGTTAAAGATTCAATTATCAACTATTTATGTCGTTGTGACCCGTAGTTTTGATTTTCTCTTTTTTTTTTCATCAAAATCTGAACAAACAATTTCAATCAGATTTTGACAGTCGTGCGTGGTGCTTACAGAACGAGGGAGGGCAGATGAGCGTTTCGAATATTTAAAGTCCGCGTGGCCCTGGCCCGCTCCCAAGACACTCGATTTTTTAACCCAGATTTCCCGTGACGTAATCGTTGGATGCTCTTCGAATCGCAGTTCAGTTACTCGGGGCGAAAATAGAAATGGACAAAGGCAGGGGGCGCGCGCCCGATTGCCTCGAAATTGAACGATTTGAAACGCGAGGCTTTATTATTATATGTGATATTTTCAAGATACGTGCACGAGGATCGATGCGGTCTGCGGTATTCTGGAGAACGGATGCAACGCGGACAAAAGATATCGAAGCAAATAAGAACATCGAGCTTAGCGTAAAATTATTTTATCCATATCGAGGATCTTGGCAATTCGACAGTGAATTTTGCATTTCATACGCCGATTCATGATCAGTCTGATAGAACACGCGAGCTGGGAACGCTTATGGTTACGTGGATATGTAATATGGACAAAGATAATCGCGGCCTGTTTGTGCCTGGAAAGTTTTGCTTTCGTAACACTGCAGTGTGCAGTAATGTGTATACAGAATAATTATAATAAATTAACTTGTACTCGATGTAATTTCTGCTACATATCCATAGTTTTCATATCCCTCGCGTTAAAATATCGAGCCGTTAACTTGTAACACTGTTACCTGCCGGATCCTCGGCCAAGTTGTGTTTAAATTTTAACCGCCATTGGAGTTATTTTTCGCGTAGGTGAGCCGCTTCGCCATATCGGGATACTCGGACCGGTTCTCAGCTGCGGCGCAAAAAGACAATAGTTGACCTTAACAGATATGGCGAGACGAGGTTCTGCGGCAAATGCGAAACGCGTTCCGCGACGGGAGATTAAAACTGACCCTCAGTGTTTTACTTGACTTTCCGGAATTCCGATTCTACATGTGATACATGTGAGACGGATCCCTTTTAGCTTTTCTCTCCATTGACGTGAACTCGATGCGTGATGATAACACGTCAAAGATGCGGATAATTTATTCTGAATTTACTTTACTCTTGCAACGACAATCCTTATCTCGTTTGCGTCCGAACGATTACGTGATCTTGTCAATTCTTAATGAATTTATTGCCTCAGCGAAGACCATCCCAATGCGAGACAATGCAACACTTTTTTCATCATCTATAGGAGTAAGCTTACGGCTTCCGCAACCTTGAGCTACGTCTGAAATTGATTGCAGTCTACGCAGATGCGAGGCATTGTGTTCGTAAATATTCAATGTAGAGTAGATGAATCGTTTGAATTTTAGCGATTCTAATGGAAGTATCGTCTTCTGCTTCTTTGTTTCAGAATGTTCTAAGATGCCGTCTCTACTGGAAGCCTTGGAGCTGAAATACGGCAGTTCAACGACTGACTGTTCTCTGACCGACGAAGAAACAGAGTCAGGCTCTCCAAAGACGGCGTTGTCCGTGAGCATTTTTGTACCGAAAAAATCACCCCGTCATACGGTTCCAGCTTTGCTTGTTCTGCAAGACTGCGATATAGAATCTGCCGGAAACGACGACGAGAAGTTGAAGAATAAGTGTAAGAATGTCGAAGAGCTTGACTTGGCACAAAACAAATTAACCCAATGGACGGAAGTTTTTGGCATTCTTCAGCACATGCCGAAGATAAAATTCGTCAACTTGAGTTTCAACAGTCTTGCGGACGGGCTCGAAATCAAAGATGGAAAGTACGATCTTCTCAAGAATTTGGTCCTTAACGGAACACACGCGTCTTGGACGACGGTTCAGGGTCTGGTTCAGCTTCTCAAGAATTTAGAGGAGCTTCATCTCTCATTGAACGAGTACAAAACTGTTGAACTCGAGTACGAGAAGCCATCGAACAAAAACACGTCCGTAAAAAAATTGCATTTCACCGGTAACCCGATAGAGATATGGTCGGAAATATCGAAGCTTGGCTACGTTTTTCCGAGCTTAGAAAGCCTGGTGCTGGCTGAGTGCCCGATACGCTCTCTGAGCCTTGAAGAAAACCGAAACACCTTACCGAGATCGGTATCCCACGAAAAACTGTCGTCGGAGAGCAACGACAACGAGAACAAAAATCTACCGGACTCAGAGACGTCGGACAAGTGCCCGGAGAACCGGATATTCGTCGACGAAAAAGCGTACAACAGAACCGAGTCGGAGTGCGAGTCAAGCAGCACCAAAGTCAGGTCACCTCACGATCCATTCAGGATGCTGAGATTCCTCAACGTCAACGGGACGCTTCTTTCCACGTGGGACGACGTCGAGAGGCTCGCCAGGTTCCCCGCTCTCAAGTCCTTAAGGATTCAAGGGTGTCCTTTGTTCGAGGTAAATCAGCTTCGGCGATCCACTGACTCACCTTCAGTGATCTCCGATTAGTCACTGGGTTTCGAAACCTCATTTTCCTCTTACCTGGTTGGTTCCAGAGCCCGCAAGAATACACGGAGCACGAAAGGCGGCAGCTTTTGATCGCCAGGCTCCCGAATGTGGAAACGCTTAACGGTGGCGGAGCCATCTCAGCCCAGGAACGGGAAGATGCTGAACGCGCCTTCATCCGTTACTACATGGACAAGCCGGAGGCTGATCGCCCCGAGAGGTGATTACCCTTTGGATACCCCGCTGTCGAGACAACTCTCGCACAATCTTCCTAACTTGAACAGCAAACATATTTTCAAGGCATTGTTTTCCGGGGCGTGATTAATTAAGAGCGAATTATCAAATTGCTTTCCCGAAATTTCAATCTTGGTAAAAGCTTAATCCGTTTTTTTTTTTCTTTGCAACAGATACGCCGAGCTGGTCGGGATTCACGGGAAGCTGGATCCTTTGGTTCACGTGGATTTGACACCGGAGAAACGTGTCAAGGTCACATTTACGTACGGAGATCTTGTCGAGGTAAATTTAATCAACCTGAGTATTCGAACTCAAAACTCGCCCGCAGGGAGTCTCGTTTCTCATCTATTTGCCAGCCATATCTCCAAACCGTTTTGAGAACTTTTCGTAAACAGTAAAACTCACGTCACAGCTTTGAGTGTGAACTAATACATGTATGTATAAATTCGTTTCAGGTACGATGCGTGGATGTTTACCGAACGGTTTTCGAGCTTAAAACAAAGCTAGAATCCATGGTCAAAATACCAGCAAATCGGATGAGGCTGTTTTACGTGGACCAGGTAAATTTGTCGTTTTGCAATTAATTTCAAACGAGAATGTGTTTTTCAGAATTTCTGGTTTCTTGAACGACGTGTTACGAGTCGCGAGATCGTAATTTAGAATTACATTTCCTTCACGCCAACGTCCCACCCAGTCCTTACTAATTTAAAAAAAAAAATCAAAAAAAAAAAAAAACCAAAAATAACCGTCCAACTCTCCGCAAAAATTGCCGAAGGTAAGCCACCGCGGACCAGATCAATTTTCTGAAGGTATATCTTCTGGCTTTTCAGGAAATGAGAACGACGTACGGACCGGAAGAGATGCTTTATCCGAACAAACAACTCTACCGCTACAATATTCGGCACGGAGACGAGATAATAATCGACAGTAAATTGAACCGGTTCGTTTCTACGTCTTCAAGCACGTCTTCGATTCGATCTTGAAGAGGTCCAGCGAATATATCTCTCAAGGAGATTCGATTCGCACGGTCGGAAGTCGCGCCGGGAACCCGCAATTTCCCATTCGGATTGAGGACCCTCAATCGCAGGCAGCGATTTCTATTCGTTGACGAGTATACTTTGAAAATCGGTCCAACAGTTTTCATATATATACGTTCTAAGGATTAAGTTAGTGGCTGTATTTATTGATTCTTCGGGGTTGAGGGCGTGTCGTATTACAGAGATATCTGCAACAAGAAGAATAGATACGAGCTCGTGTTATTCCTCAGACTGGCGGCTGATTCCCTCGCAGAGAAAGGCACGCTGCAGTTATTATTGATTCCGTGTAGCTCGCAAATTTCAATCACTAATTTATTGTTATTATTAATCATAATATATCTATCGCTAATATCGTTACAATATTACTACTTAGCTGTTATTATTATAATTGTGGCGCTTAACGATACCGTTGATCTAGTTATGCCATGTTATAAGAGAAAGTAGAGAAGTCAGCGTACAGTTGTGTATACGTAACTCTGTCCAGGGGGATTCCATCATCAAACGACACGATGCGATACGAGTTATCTATTTACTTTATTCTCGCCGAATAAGCGACGAGTGATTGCGAGCCCTGATCGAGAATAACGTTGCCACAATCGATCCTCGGATCCCGCCTAATCGGCAAGTGCCAAGTGCCAAGTGCCAGGGTGAAAAGTAAATTATGGCTTACACAAAGCAAGACGTGAACCCGACCGTCTCGCGTTTAGTTTTGTGGCCCGAGTTCCCTACTTCGTATTTGTTAATTAGCAGTAATTGTAGGGGATTTCGAAACTTTCAACCGCATTTCGTTATCCTTGGCGTGGTCAGAGCTGTAGAGTATTACCGCCTAGACGATAACCAAGGAATTTTATTTCCCGCCATTTTGGTGCTTGGGTATATTACATAATAAACGTGAGTTAGGTAGGTACTGGTCTGAAAAAGAAGAAAAGCCTTGAAGGGTCACTTACAATTAGTGCCTAATTATAGTATAATTCGAATAATACTAACACTGCCCTGTACATACTATAATTCGTTCGGCTTGTCAAGGCTCTGTATATACATATGATGTTTTTTTCACGCGAGAACTGAAGTGAGTCGAGGAAATTTTATCGACCACGAAACAACAAGTTGTAACGCTAAACTTGACAAGTTGGAGCAATGGGAATAGAAGAAAAAAGAAAAGAAAAAAAAAAACAACTTTTATTGAAGAAATCGAGTAAAACTGAAACTCTGCTTTTAATCAAAGATGAATAGCATAATACCAGATATTCATAATTATTCGAAATTTTCATACATGTGTGTTCGCGGCTGAAAACTGCTGTGGTTAGAAAAAAAAAAAAAATGAGAAATAAGAATATTAATCTTGAATTTTATCGAATATGTTAACCAATTCGTTAGCAAGGTACATTGGCGTCAAAACCCTATTGTGATGTGTCTAGTCTAGATTGAAAAAAAAATTTAAAAATTCTTTACCTTTATCATTTTATAATAAAATATCGTTATCTATCCTTTTTTGTGCTGGCGCAAATGTACGTACTAACAATAAAATAAACCATTTGTAAACGATATACTGATGTATGCATAATTCATTGGCATTATTTTTGTCCATCTCGCAACGAGGAACTGAGTGTGCCAGATTTCGCAAGACTTTTCATTTATCACTGCTTAATGTGATAAAGTTTGAAATAAATGTTGACTCGTACTCGTTAGAAAAATTAAACTTCAGTAAATAAAAATCATGCCTACCGGCAGAACTAGGATTAGAAAAAAATTCTGAAAAAAAACAATTGCACAATATATTCAGACCTCCAGGGTAAGTTTAAACGAGACGAAGAGGAAGAAAAGTGTTTAATTTAAAAGAAAAAATGGGTGACAAATGTTTTCAGCCTTCCTAATATTTAAAATTCTCAGATTTAATTCTGTTTTTTTTTCTTCTTTTTTTCGAGTCTTCTTCAGTATATATTAATTCAGAACTTTTTTGCATTTTATAATAAATTTCACTAAAAACACCAGATTTTATCCACACTTCTTTCGCGTATAAGGGATTTTTTAAACGTCCAGCGGTTGGCAATCGTGGGTAGCTTTGAGGGCGACACCGGGGTTGCATGCGGGGGTGGGTTCGCTCCATCCATCGATCGGTAGATGGCTGGCGCCACGGCGGAATGAAACGGAAACGTGTCGCCGCGAGAGTCCGGAGGAGCGGACGTCGCGACGCTCCTCTCCGACGCCGCCTCCTCGAGCCTCGTACAGTGTAGAGAGGCATGAAGCGATGAATCCTGAAGATTGATAAGAGAGAAGGGACGTGTTTTTGCACCCAGCTAGATCACCATGTGAGTTTGCACCGGTTGGCCCCACGAAGAACCAGCTTTGCTGAGAGGTACTGGAGCATGGTTTAACGGACAATCGATTCTCCCTTAATGGAACGCAGCTACCACCACTGGGGTAAGTCAAGTTGAGCAGCTAATAAAAACTTTAAGCGTTTTTACCATTTAACCTGTCGAAGTGCGGATGTAAGCCCTCTTGAATTAGATTAACAGTATTTGATTGGTTTTCTTCTGCCAATCCCAATTTATTTTGTTTCTCAAAGTTAAACTAATATCGACGCATTTCGTTTTAATACAGTGCGTAAAATTTTTTTTATACCTACTCTGTTGAGATATCCACTGTTGGCTAATTGAAGTTTGAAGGGCTTTTTATACGTAAGGGATCGGTGTTCTGGATCGCTCGTACGAATACCGATAGCTAATGCATGTGTGCACCTATTATTCCGCTATATGTATCAATTAAGATAATTCAAGGGTCAGCCTTTTAAAAATAACGAACACGCCTCTATTTTTTAACTCGTAATTCGGTTGTTTGTGCAGAGGGATTTCAGTCCTGAGTTAAAAAGTGCAGAATCTCGGCGAAAGCATAACAGGTCAGAAATAGCATGTATTAATAGATGATATTGCTTCGAAGCAGACACACGTTGAACAAAATATGGCACAACGCGATTCAAGTGAAAACCGAGAACCGCTTTACAAGCCAAGTGTGCATCGCTTTCCCTTGGTGTTGGTATCCGACGCGATTTTTCGAATATTATTGGCATGCTTCCATGGCCAGAAGCTATTAGCCACTCCCGGCCGTACCTTTTTAGTAGCAATCTAACTTTGCGCGGTAGAAAAAAATCTGTATTCCACTTCTAACGTCAAGCAGCGAAAGTCCATAAATTTGATATCCTCTGTCCTACGTTTGTGTTATATTCAAACTTTGCAATATGGTTGAAACTCGTCCAGCTCGAAGTTTGTAACTACGAAAAGCATTCTCTGATCAGCTATGTTCAAATTATTCTTCAGTCAGCTGAACTTCCTGTCGAGGGATATTTCGCCCTTCGTGCATCTCTCTACATCCACGTTTGACCCCCGTAATCCTCGGTACCTCTGGGTAGGGCCTGATTCGCAGCGGGTGGTGAACGGATTGATTGCGCTTAGCGTTAATTGGGACGCGTGGTGGGCGACTGATGGTGCTAATTTAGGTCGTGGCCCAGGAGGGCGACCGTTAGCGATGCAGCCGCGATGGGTTGCTCGGAGGTTCAACATTCCTGTATAAGCCAGTAGCTGGCACAGTGATTGCCTTGGCCAGATCACGTATACCTATAATACGTGAAAAGCGAGGGAGAGAAAGAGAAGAAGATCGATTGCTGTGACTTTTTGCGAAGACGGGAAGTTTTTATCTACGGTAGATTCCGCGAAACCTTTTAAACAATTAGGGTGCCGCGAACGCCACGAGTTCACCGCAAGCACTACAGAAAGCTCAGATTTATTCAATCATTCACTCCGCGGAGGAGGAAGAAATGAAAATGCGATTTGCGGCTAAAAACGTACCACCGACCTTAGGTATAACCTTCGCGAAAATCAATATGTCGATAAACCGGATCAATCGCAGCTTCTTTCAGTCATATCAATAACTCGATAATCCCTTTGAGTAAACATATCCAGCTCTAGCTTCAGCGCCAGGGAATAGAAATAGAAAAGCACGTTTCAGTTCCCTCGTATAATCGAATAGAACAAATTAATCCGGGGTGGGATTGTCCGCGGGATTAGATTTTTTTCCCCCCTGGAATGTCGTTTGCCTTCGAAAACCGAGTTCCCTGTGAATAAGGCTACTCGTAGGAAAGATGCGGTAAATAATTCGTCCTTCACCTTAATCGCTCTAATGCTTTGCTAATTAGCTGGCAGGAAAAAACGGTCGTTCGATCGCTTAGCGTTTTACCCCCGCTGTTGTTCATTGTTCCAGTAATAACGAGCCATCCGTTTGTTGCAGAGCAAGCCAGCGACAGTATTGAAAATGGCATCAGGATTCCCGAGCGTTCATCAACGGAAGCTGGGACCTGCTCCGATCGCTTCTTTCGAAGATCTGTCGGATGAGTTAGAGAACGTAAGTTGTACATCTGACTGAAGCCTCCCCACGTCCCAATTTCGTGGTTAAACCAGGCCAAGGTTGGCCCTGGAGGTAACTTGTCTTCTACATTCGCGACCGGAAATGTACAAAACTTCGTCAAACTTTTGAAGATAACTTCGTTCTCCGGAATGCAGGGAGAGGCCGCCTCAAGAATGCCTGGAATCGTCGAAGTTACAACTCCGGTGACACCGGGTAGTTCCTTAAAAACGCCGAGTACGCCCAGGATCGACATCAGCAGAGCCAGCAGTTCGTCACACCACGAAGATAGCAATAATTCGAGGGACTCTTCGCCTGAGCGAGAACTTTTAGCTGGTAGGCATTTTTAAGTCTTTTTTACAAGTCATACTAGCGTGAGGAAGTTCCAGCTTCAAGCAAATTGCGACACCCAGGGACGCATATTAAGTATGGCTTCGTTATCGATATTGGCTTAGAATCTAGTGATTTTAGGTGCCGAACCGCCTCCGGGAAGCAAATTAACTCTCGGATACAAAGAGGATGTTACTGATCTAAGGTCGTCCACCGAAGAACTGGATTTACAGGACCCAGTTCATGAACAGGACTTGAAAAGTCACTCCAGAAAGCTAGCGCGGAGACGGCTTAAAGAAGATGGAACTCAGTCGGAAAGTGGAGGCACGAAGGTTTTGGACCGTGAACGGAAAGACAGTAACTGTTCGGAGATCATATTGCTCAACATCAGTGGAAGGACTTCACGATTGTCTTCAGTCGGAAGTCAGGGCTCAGGAGTATCCGGAAAGCTGTCGGTCATGTCAGCCACCTCTTCAAGGTACGAATCACGTGGGATACTGGAAATACTCTCCTGCAATGAATTGAATTAACTTAGTTGTTATGTAATTGACAGTACCGCGCTGAATCATAGATTTCTCTCTAAAGCAATATACATAAAGTTGTGGTTTTATTTTCAAAGGTCGCCAAGCCCGCACAAATGCCTTTTGGAAACTTCGTTTTGCGGCAACAAACCGATGTTGGCTGACAACTTGATAGAACCATCAAAGCCGGAAACTGATGACCTAGAAAAAGTTCTTCTACAGAGGGAAGCTGACACTACGAGAGCTCTCATTCCGGACAGTATAAAGGTGCCAATGGTAGCAGGGAATCTGAAACCGGATCCACTCGATAAGCCGAGACGACGAGCACGCGAGGACCGAAAGGAGATATTCAAAAGAGAAGTTGAGATAACGAAACGAGTTCTCGAAAGAGTCCACATCGACGTGAGTTCCGCTCGTTACCGTTTTTCACCTACAGCTGCATGCGCGAATAACGAGAAAAGTTCTGCGAACCGTTGAAGAAAAAAAAAAGAAAAAAAAAAACATGTTTTCACCTTTTCCAGCTACCAAGTGATATTGTGCATATTTCTCAGGTTCCTATCATTAAAAAGTACGAAGATCCAGCGTCAAAGCCGTTGTCGGAAGTGCAGAAGCCGGCGACCCTCGACTTGACTGATAAACGAAAGAAACCTCAAAACTTCAAAGAAATCGTGCAGACGACTCCAACGTCCAGTGGAATTCAGGGAAGCCCGAAGCTGCCTAGACATCAGAAGGTTCGAGAACTGGAGGGTTCGAGGACGCCGAGCCCATCTTCGGTTTCACGTAAAAGCAGTTTCACCTCGCTGTTCAAAGCGCGAGCCGATGGCAGCGTTTTGAGTCCCGAGTCACCGACTCCCGGTGGAAAGTCGAGACGGAGTCTGACTTCAAAGATCAAAGACACGACTGAGAGCATTAGAAGTAGGTCGAAATCCCGAGAGAGGGTGTCAACGGACAGAGTTTCGACGCTGAAGAAGGAGGCCAAGAATAAGGGTGTGTTTTCGTCGACTTTGAGTTTGTTCAAGAAACGGGAACGCAAGAAGAGTTGCGGCGATCCAACGACGCCGTCGGATGGGGATAATCCTTCCCTGGAGAGCATAGGGAACGTGGAATTCACATTCAACTCTGAAAGGAACAGTCAGCAGAAGGAGGACTCGATATTCATCAGTCTGCATGCTGACGACAGAAATTACGAAGTGGCTCTACCTTCGGAGAGCGTTTCCATCCCGCTGGAAACACCGACGAAACTCTTCGACGAGTACGAATCGGAACCACGCTCGGGCAGCATAGTGACCGAGGCTTCCATAGAGCACCATGGCTCTAGCCAAGTGAAGACGGAGGCGAGCATCGAGGCATCGGTGCACAGGTCGTCTTCTAAGGACAGTCAAATACCCCGAAGCAACTCGAGAGAGTCACAGATGTCCAAAAGCTCGTCGAAGGATTCGAGGATCAGTGTTCAGACGACAAAGTCTCTACTGAGAGACACGAAGATCGATTCGGTCGCGTCAAAACTCGAGCTCAACACCACGCAGCTGGCAAATGGCACCGCGATTGAACCGCCCATTAAGAAACCGGAAGTAATAAAGCCCAAACGAAAGAGCAAAGAAGTGCTGCAGAATATCGAACCCCCCGAGAGAATAGACGATACTTCGCTTAAGACTGAAATAAATGGCAACGAACCACTTCGACCGCAAGTTCAACAGGATCCCAGGGAGCACGGCTTCCTCGACGACGAAGGTTGCCTGAAGGTTGCCGATGGCCTAGTGAAAACTCCAAGCATTGTTTCAGACCTCGATCACAACAGCTCCGAGTCAGAGCGAGACTCGGAGATAGAATTTATCCGGAACAAGGCTGAGAAGGTGGCCGAAGAGTTGCCGGATGAAAGGAAGGGTCTCTGTTACGACGAAAGCTTCGAAGAAGACCTTCCTTACGTACCTACAACTTTACCCTTAGAGAAGAGCGTCGCTGTTCCAATATTGCCGGTGAAACAGAGGCTTCAGGAAGTCAGGTGAGTACTGACTTGACGAAGTTGTACGACGAAGTGAGTGTTTGACGGTAAATTACCGTTATTTCGTTTCTTCCAGGACAATACCAATCGAACGACCAAGGTCTACAACCCCTATAAACCCGACGCTTCTTGACGAATTCGTGATGCAGACATCGCTGGACGAGCGAAGGGTGGAAAAGATGAAGATATCACTACCGAGAGAAGACAGCTTCAAGCTGAAAAGTCCGAGAAAACAGATGACAAACACGTTCACCGAGTTTGCCGGTAGAGTGCCAAGAAACGCCGGAAAGTCTCCAAGTCCACCGCCACTTCCGCCTCGAGCACCAGCAGCCAGACCCACTGCCTGGATAAACTTCGAGGAGATACCGGAGAAGCGTAAGGCTCCTAAGAGGATCCAAACGATTCCGAGACCGGACGACGAGGCCAAGGGTGGATACAGCTACGTTCAGCCGGAGGAATGCAGGTGCGAGTGTCACGAGGAGTCGAGGAGGGCTTCTCTCAAGGAGTCGACCTCGTGCACGAGCAACGGCGAGCGTCCTTGCAACGGTGAGAACTGCACGGCACCAGTAGCGGCGACTTCCGGTGACCGGGCCAGCATCGTCAGGTAAACGCATTAGGGTACGATTGCCTTCGGATTTATTTACCACAGTCATTTCGGAGGTACGTCGAAGACTTTGTTGATGAGTAGGAGTCTGTTTTTGTACTTCCAGTGATAGCTCTCTGGATTACAGCTTGAGCATAGAGGAACCAGGCGCGCAGGCTCTCCTGGGTCCCATGAAACCCTTCGGGATGGATCTGGACGTGCGTTCCAACCGATCCAGCATAGTCTCGCAGGAAGAGGCTGACGATGCGCACCAGTAAATACGCATACCTTTCCCCCTTCTTCGAAGCCGAGTTTGGTTCGTAAACGGGACGTGAGTTCGGCATTGGTTCAGAACAAGCTTGTCAGTAATATGGTAATGGAACAGCTCTCTCTCTCTCTCTCTCTCTCTCTCTATTGCCATGATTATTGCGTTCATTCGATTCGACTTCGTTTCACTCGGTTCCCGGGCTTACTGATTACCGGAAGTCGCGTCGATCGGCGCACCTGATCATATCTTCCGCTAGATTCGAATCTTTATACCTTTAATGTGAAATGAGAATTATCAATAAAAGTGGATTTACTGATTGGCGCGTTACTGCCTTGGTCGAAACTTGGACTGGGGTAACTACTATATGTATAAAAAGTGCTAAATAAATAAAAAACTTAAATAGTCGATATAAATAATGACGATAATGACGAGTGAGGGCAAGCGAACGACTCTCGGGATACAATCGTAGTAATGATTCTAGCATATTATTCATTCGTTCTCCCCATTTTCTACTTTCGATTTTTACTTTATATTTTATACTTTCTCTACATATACATACATATATATATATAGTACACATATATATTCTCTCGATGTACTTTTCCCCCAATTCTCACTCACAGACCTTCGTTTGCGGGGCTTAGCGATCACCGCGTTTGTAATTTAAGATAGGACCAATTCCGCGGACGCAGTGTCTTCAGGATCAACACGCTTGACGACGCCTTGAAGTGCTCGTGATGAACATGACGTGACGCGACACTACAAAATAGTAATAATGATAAATGAAAAAAATTGATATTCACCGATAAAGAGAAGAAGAAAAAATTCCTCACGTTGAAATTCATACTGCATTAAATCGCATACATACACATATACCTATATTATACATACATATATTTATAGTATTTTCCTGTCGTATAAAATACGCAGAACATTCAGACTATTATATAGCACACATTAAGAAAGTGGTAAACATAACGCATTCAATAAACATACATATAGGTACGTGTATGTGAAATATTAGATATAAACAAAAGAAGTCATTTGTAATTATGATACTACATTGATATTTTCTCCGCTCAAAGCCTTTATTTCATAGTCATTCTTCTAGACGTATTTTCTATACGAAAACTGTACTGTGTTCAAATGAAGAGAGATGAAGCAGAAACAAACGATTTACGATGAAGAGGAAATACTAAAACGTTATTTAATATCAAATTCTCTTTGTGAACAGAGTGAATCGCGAGCAGGGAAAAGTTGCTAGACAAAGACAGCATTTGCAGTGAACTGACTATTTGTAGACCCCGAGTAACGGTAGATCGAATGATTACTACTTATGACGCTTATCAGAGAAGATAGAGTCTCTCAATATTTTACAAACGGTAGAAAATTGGTAGGGTAGGGAAATCACTCACTCTGGGCCACCAATCTTGACCGAGTTCCCGGAGAGCGTGGTGTTGGAATTGATTGAACCCGAAAGAGTTACCATATTGTATCCAAGTAATAACGAGAATCACCTTGAAGTAATGAAATAAAACCATAAAACTATAAACTTTAAAAAGAACATCGTTCCATTGGTGACCGAGTGTATTTTTTTCTCATATACATATAGTCGAACACGACGAGAAGTATGTAAACCCAAATAAACTGAAAACGCTTTCAGGAAAATGTAACTAGTCTACCATACGATCTTTTTAAGATTTTGATGTTTAGCTAATGAAACGTTAACACTTATTCGCACTGGGCTGGTTCCGCTTTGTGAAAAGAAAAAAAAAATTCAATTATTTCGTACCGTGCGTTGGTACGCATATAATTACATAATGATATGATGTTTGGTGTATTTGGATAAATAAGTGACGGAACCGATTGCTTGGTACTTTCTAATCTGGAAAAATGTCACATTTAATTAGAGGATGAATATATTTCACCAAATTTGGTCGCTGCACATCGGAAATAGCACTGCATTCGATTATCTTTTGATCTTGGGTCAATTCCAGTTTGAATTAACGAAGCAAAACGATCATTGAATTCTGTCATCCAATGTGGATACGTACAAGAATTGTATTTCGAAGTGTCACGTCGTATGAATTGTAGATTGATCTATTTTTGTAGTGATAAGGACGGATCGGTGATTTAAACGAAACGATTCCGAGTGGATTATGACCTGTCGGTACTCGTGCGCTTCGTTGAGAATGTTATGTGTGTCCTTTAAATTGTTTGAAACACAGTTTTAAACTATGCTTTGCAAAATTAAGTTCCGACGTTTTGGCCCTGATCGTGTCCTTGATGTGCTATGGCCCTGTAAACTCAATTGGGGACTGTTTGGGTAAAAGAAAAAGAAATCGAGTAACTATAATATGCAAGATACAATTTGTCATTTGTTACTAGTCGATTTATAAATTCCACGAATGGGGCGTGACAACCCTGTATAGCAATATGAATATAATGATTAATGATTATTATTTCTAACGCATAAGGTATATAAAGAATATTCAAATGTTTGTAATCTTATGTACATAAAATTATGAAAAGATTGACAAAACATTTTCAAATGCTAATATAACTATAACGTACGTTTGACGACCTCACATGTTCGCAAAATAAAATATTTATGTGTTTTAATGAAAACGTCTTGTTAATTCCGGTAATTAGAATTTCATATCATAAAATTTTCCACATTGCTGGCTATGAGACATTATGAAAATTTTCAAATAAATTCAACATCCATTATCGATTTTTGATTTCTGGGAAAAAAATATTCACATGTACGAATTGTCTTGACATTTTTCGTCCAAACCAAATGAGAAATGATGAATAATTTTTTATACAGAGAAAATTCTGATCTCTAAAAAGGTATGGCAGTTTTTTTTTTTTTTTTTTTTTGTAATTATTATTATTATTATTATTTTTTTAATCACAATTGTCACCTGCGATAGCGTACGATTTTACTTGAAAAAGTTTCCCGACTTACCGACAATCGATCTTGCTACACTTTCTTCGCTGCACGAACATCGCCTGGGTTGTCTGCAGGGAAAATCGATTTTAGCCAGGCAAGCGATGCCGAGCTCTCGGCGACGTTATATTTAGATGGACCCTCGCGTCATGCTGCGTGACATGGTCCATCGCCCACTAGGTGCGTAAAGCTCAAGATCCTTTTTGAAACCCAGCAGCAGTCCTGCTTTCGAGCGGCTGCAACCCTCGACTGGTCAAATTGTCGAGAGTAATCGAAGCGCGAAAAAGTCAACGAGCCAAGATTTTTAACTACGCAGGTGAAACATTATATTGCAGGTGAAATTTCGTATTTTATGAGAGAAAAGGTAGAACATTTTTTTTTTTTAATGAAAACAGAATGTATAAAAAAAATTTCGAATAAATAAATAAAATTCGGTGAAACATAAACGTTCATTTACAAAGAATAATAAAGAAGGAAAAGTACAGGTTTATAGCTAAAATATTTAAAACTAATTCATTTCCGGTAGAATCGGATCTTCAAATTAAATGCGATACGACAAATTTTCATGTTTGTCATTTGATTGTAAAATCCCGCAAGTTTCATATTTTTTCTTTGAGCTGTTTCCTAGATCATCGCGGGAGTTTGTCGGACAGACCGATAGACGGACCGAAATTCTCTAAAAATCTATTTTCGGATTCTAGAGATTTGAAAACGTAAAGATTGGTTAAAATTAGAAAAAGTGATTTTCGACCAAAACCAATATTTGACTTATATCACCAAAAGTGATGAAAAGTAAAAATCGAAATGTCGTAACGACACCGTTTTATTCGTGTTGCGGTTCGTCGGTTGGCACAATATAATTTTTTCACCGTTTTCTACGTGCTTCGAATGGATTTTCACCTCCTCTGGGGAGGGAAAGTCACTTCTGGTATCAAGATTAAATCGAAAGTCGTAAATCTTGCCCCTCGCACTGCAACAAGTTTCAAAAGAAAAAGAAGGAAGGGAGAACAGGAAGATAAAAAAAATGTCTTACACGCAGTCAGTGATAAACGTAACCAACTACGAAATGTTGAACCTCTGTTCAACCCTCAGGAACTTTCGGCGTCTGCACGTACGAAACGACCCATCTAAGTTGCCAAAGATGTTTAGCATCGATTTTTCACAAGTAGTCAGGCACAGTGTATAATAATTCAGAGGAGTTGTGCAAGTGCAAATAGATCATCGGTAGCGTCATCTTGTTCTCATGGGAATTTTTTTTTTTTTTTTTTTTATTGTTTTATTGCAAGTTTAATCGTTTACCTACGAATTGAACTGCCGAACTTCGGGAGAGGTCGGTATCCGTAGAGTAATCTAGCTTAATGAAAATTGAATGTCGGAAAGTCTGGCCTAGTCTTCTGGATTTCATTACTGTTGCACTTGACACGGTTGTCGAGGTCCAGACCACTCCAGATGTTCAACGAGGGGAAGGTAAGTCCGACCCAAGGTGGCAGATCGATATCCGGCAATATCGTTGCAAGATTTTCATTACCGGAATGAGCTTTGGAGCCAGCAGATATCGATATACTGAGAGTTAGGCTTATGTCGAATCTAGGTGGATAATGTGCTATCGTTTCAAATGTTGTATTGCAATTCGATAACCGTTCGTCTTCGGTGAAAGTAAGCGGAGAACTTCGACTCGTAATTTATTCGTTTCGAGAAATGTTTATATCTCATTATCCGTACGGATTCCTGATGTGCCTGGAAAGTACAAGTATCAGCCGTTGTGTAACAAAACAGGGAATAAAAGCTCGGCAGTGAAAACTTTGAGTTAATGCTGGAGGGATGTTTCAAAGTATGTTTTTACCGAGGAATGTTTATTTCTCATCATCCGTGCCGATTTCCAATGTGACTGGAAGGTAGTATAAGTCGTTGTATACAAAACAGGGAAAATACAAGCTCTGCAGTGAAAAGTGTCAGTAGATTCTGGGGAATGTTTCAAACGATTAATTACAATTTATGCCTGGTGGCGTTCACTCGGTGTTTGATGAGAAATTGCGTGGAGAAGGACAAATGATTTATAAGGTATTGAAAAATTTGTGAGCTATCGATCTCTCTCGAAATTGTTATACAAGGTGAAATCGGAAGTGCGTCTAAAGTGGAATCAACTAAAATTGTTACTTACGTCAAAAATCAGGCTCGATTTCCCCGATTGGTTTGAAATAATTATCCGAACGTTAATTCGTGCGTAATTGAAGAAAATATCTTGCTTCACGATAACCGGCTTCAATTTATAACTGACAATCACATCGACGATATTAGGTTGCCCAGATCGTAATCCGCGCGTCAAGTTTCTCGGCGTCCGCTATACGTCTTCCTTGTTTTAACAAGGGTTAATTAATGGCACACTAATTGCCAGCTAACGTTCGCACGAATGTATAGCTTCCCACAACAATAATTATGTGCTTTGGTATTAACGGCGGGTCAGAGAATCCCCCTGATTTTCAGGGCTGACTGGCTGCGGCTGGGAAGGATTCTTAGATACCTTGACGAAGCTGTGATGAAAATTAGGGGTGAAAACCGGCGGTTTGTTTACGAAAGATCGTTCACCTCTCTCTGCGGGCAGCGTAGATACGTGTGCAAAAAATCGTGTGTCGGCGTTTTGGCAATCTGTTAAATTACCCACCGTAGTTTCGCAAACAGATTGAATAGGCGAGCGTTAAATAATGACTAAATCGTCCAATCCATCTCCAGCCTACCACGCCGTGTGCGAATCAAGAGCAGAGAGGCACGTGATTATTCGAGGAACCTTTGTTCGGGCTCAAACATCATTAGACATAACGATATTCGGCTCATTTATTACAATAGAGCTAAGTTCGCACGTAATTTGTTCGATCTATACGTAATCTGCGTTGCGAACAATTTGCTACGCACAGTGGTTCGCGATACACGTTCGAATTTTAGACCCATTCAACCACCATGTTCCTCTCTCCCTCAGGAGGTACTTGAGCCTCGGCTTGAGTCGTATATAGGGGGAGGAGACGACGGCCTGGATGTCTGAAAATTCCGAATATTATACGCCTCGAATCCAGTAATAATTATTATACAGCTAGCTGTATTACGGAAACCAGAGGTTGATTGTCCACAGTGTTTCATCACACGTGTATTGAGTTTTCAAAGTTTCGTACTGTAGGATTGGGAATGAAATACAAGAGCCCCAGGGTGAACGGGTTTACGATTCACCAACCCTTCATCGCGTATAACGTATCTGTGAAAAAATTGATCTAACCATCTGATTAATTTATCGTAATTAGCTGCAAAGAAGATTTTACATTTTTATAAGGGAAAAATACCTCTTCGGCACTTAGTTGTTTATTTAGTATTTGAAATACAAGGATAATTTTTGACTCGAAATAGAAACGACGCACATGCCAGCTCAATGGAGAACGAGGTTCTGCCTTTAAACATAAATTTCAAGCGTCATGAGATCTCATGAACGTTATATTCAATTCCGAACAGATGGAGAAATTCTCGGCCTTCTACCGTTTTTCCCGGGCGAGCCTGGACCGAGGGAGTATAATTGATTTTTTTCTTCCTTTTTACCAAAAGCCCGGCTTTATGGTAGATTTGAAGTTTTTACGCAAGGTTGAAAAAATATCCGGTCGTGACGTACGGGCATTATAGAATTCGTTTGAACGTTACCTCTGAAATTACAGCTCACAGGATTACCTGTAATTGTGACACAGTCGTATCAGCCAGTCCTCGCGTTATACGCATATTTTTGAACAATAATGTAAGCCCGGAACCTGTAGATACGCGGAAAGTCGACACTTGGGGCTAATTAGAAGCTCAGAAATGTCTCAATTTCGGGGAGCAGTAGAAGAAAAAGACTATTTTAAAACACAAGCAGATCATCTGACACGCGTAGGTAAGAACCGGGAGTGTTTTTTCTACGCAATTTACGTAATTCCATCAACAAAACTTCGTTAATTATCCAAACAGCTTTGTAAACGATCCGTAAAAAAATTGATGGTAATACTTGTATTTGACAGTACCTAATTATCTCAAAAGTTCAAAAGTTTTTGTGCTACAGTTGAAACGAAATTGTCAGAACTATTAGCTGCAAAGATATATTTTCTCGTGAACGAGAATATCGGTTAAATTATCCGTATAAATTGGCAATATGACCATTTTATAATTCTGTCTCCCAGGTTACTTCGAGAACTTATATCTTAGGATAGAGGTGAGTGACGAGTCTTGTACTCTGCCACTTAGCACTAGGATACACGTAAGTTTGTGTTTACACTTCGTGCGTTCTGTTGACGTGTTATTCTCAACCTTAGTGTGATTATTCAGTCGCACTTAATTAATCCGAGGCACATGAGTTGTGCCCTCGACACGGACGAGAGCTGAAGACGAAGACGAATCGCCAGAAGCCATTATAATATACATGCTTTTCTCACTTCTCTGCAACAATTATTCTGATTTCTTTTACTTGGTAAGTGGTAGAAGCGAATTTTTCAAGAATTCAAAAAACGTAATTTGGAATACGTTGAATTAATCGGATTCTTGAGGATCGATAAGCCACTCCGACAATTTGCGGATAAGTATATCTGAAAATGTCCGAGACTTTGGGAACTGAATATTACCAACGGGGGGCAGAATCATCTCCGAGATATCCACACAACTTATCCGTTCCATCATGTCTGATCCACTTTAAAAACTTATTACATCATACGTATTTCCCTCCGAGGAATGCTAATGATTTGTTTTATTGTGACAGGTTTCCTTGATCGTCCTCTTCTGATCGTCGTCCGTATATTTGATATGGAGATCACGAGGAAACTGTTGCTGAAAAAGATGCTCGAAAAGTTTTATCGTCAGTCGATATTGAACACCGAGCTGAACATGTTGAGAGAGTGCGTTCGCGATGGGAAATGGCTATTGTGACGAAGTATAGCACCAGGGACACCAGTGTGCAAGAATTGCGAATCTTGAGAATCTTTATTGGTCGGAAATTGGAACGTCTCCTGAAGTTTCTGACCGGATGGTTAGAAGTCGGTATAGTCGCACTTAGTGTTTACCGCAACGCGACTAGATCCTGGTTTTTGGTGAGTCAAACGCGTTCTTTTTTCCTCATTTTCATTTTTTGTATTGACAGAATATTGTGATTTTGAGAAGGCTCGATTTTCACTAACTACCAAGTTTCTCGGTGAGAAATAATCATTATGATTTGATTGTTATTAATAAGACGAGTTTGAAAGGGAAAAATAACAAACAAGAACGCATCGAAGAAATGGGAATTTAATGTAACATTTTATGGCAATTCGTAACTTTTTCCTCGAAAATTATTTGAAGGATGAAGCGAGGCTTTCGCTCAGATTTATTAAAGTTTAAATTTAGTTCAAGTTGTATACTTCTCAAGAGTAGAAGGAATAATTACTTTTTTAATTCGTTCGGATGTTTGCCCCCAAGCTTGTAGACACTTTTTTTTTCATCTCCACCGTGCATAAAAATATACTTATAAAATCGTTGTGTAAAGCTGGATACTCGTCTTTAACGCAATAGAAAGCAATTGAGGTAATAAAACATTTTTTCTGGTTTATCAACAATAAGTCTCGGTATCGAGACCATCTAAGCTTTAGACGGCAACCAAAGTCTCTGGCAATGGAAGAGCTTTTTGTAAGGTCCTTATTAAAATCTATATCGTATTATTATACGTATAGTTGCCTCGTAACCTTGAACGTATTAGGTCCATTCGATGCGGTTTTACTGACAACTTTTGCAATGAGCTTTCAGACTTGCGGAGAGTATAACCGAGACAGAAAATACGAAATACCTGAGTAAAAAAAATTACCGTGCCAAATACTTGGGCCGTGAATATGCATGAGATACTCCATAATAAGGGTTGACTGTAGAATCCTCGCCGCAATATTACACCGCGCTCTTCCAATTTACACGATCTTATAATTAAATTAAATTTATCGAAAATTGAACGGTACCTCGTTGTACAGCGGGAAAATGTGTCTAAAATTAATTTTTTAATTAAGTAATTACTTTTTTGACACAATAACAATAATAACAACAATAGGGTAATGACAAAACGATATTAATTAATATTTCGGGGAGCAAGTTTCGGTCCTGAGGGGTCGGCTTGAATTATGGTCTGTATGAAAGCTTGAAACGTCAAGATCAAAAGAAAACCAATGAAATGAAAGGAATTAAAAAAGTTCATGAAATTCTTCGACGAAATTGTGAGGCAATATTTGTGGAAAAGTAAAAATAAGCGCTCGTAGCCATCACTAGATGGGGTACAAGGTGCCATGATGTATTGATTGGAAGCTGGGCTACAGGTGGCTCTCTGGCGCAAGCGCCGTTCGCCTTGTTTCAGGTACGCGAAGGATATGAATAACTTTGCGTTGCGGTTAATAAAAGCTTTGTCAGGGAAATGGTTAACGTTTTATAATAGTTTCATCACTGACGCACGTATCCCCAACACGATTATTCAACACTGATCCGCAAACTAAATCGAAATTGTTATTCTTTGTTCAATGATTATTTTAAATTTGAATAAATGTATCGAAAAGTAAATCACCGCAAAACTGAGTCAAGTCAAAAGTAGAACCGACGCGGAAACCTGTCAAGTAGATGTTATTACAAAATGAAGAAGAGATATAGAAACGAGATATTTTCGCGATATTTTCTGATTCAGATCTAATTTCACGTAACTATGATACAAGCTGTAGTCACTTGCCTCCTAACACAACCTCCATTTATTTCGCACTTAGTTTCCAGCGAACGATCTTCAGCATGGTAAACTTGTTACTTCCTAAACAGCGCAGCGTGTTGCAAATTCACTTAACCGCACGCCCACGATGCTCCGTGACTTTGTTAACGGTAGTTATACAGGGTGGATTATGTTGTACGAAGTTCCGGTTGAAGATTATCATCAACTTTGTTCACGCGTCCGCGGAATAACTATTGGAGTTAAGCTTTAGACGACTATCAACTCCTACAATTCTAATTCAAGGATCCTAGGTATTTTGAAAAAGTTCGCATCAATCACACAAGTGTACTAGTTACACAATACATTATAATTTTAATACTGCGCTTAGGAGTTACACTTCTGGATTATTGCTAAGTTGAAGTTCAAAAATGAGGCGGCATAGTACAGAAAGTGGAAAAGAATCGGGTAAATTTTTAAACATTAAACAATGGGTGACCCTTTCGCGGCCGTCCAGGCTGGTTACCGTCCACATCTGTTGACCAACTAAATGTCGTAAAAAGTGAAAGAAACCCACGTTGGGGAAATTTTCGTGTCTGGATTTACCATCGATTAAGGTATTTATTGTCCGATTGGAAAGTCCCGAGTAAGGGTGTCGTTTTGCCAGATGTGTACTTGGCTATTTTCATATACTGGATTCGGCGTGTCCGTACTTAGAATCTAACGAACAATTGATTATGGCATAAAGTTGAATCGTCCGTGTCTGTTTTGCCGCTCACAAAATCGGAGCTCGATCGTAATGAATAAGCCCAGTGAACCGGCCCATTTATAACGATCGGCAAATTCATTCCGAGATTTTTACACTATATACCTAAGGTGGTCCATTACGGTGGTCCCTTTTTGGGATTCGGTTAATGAACCACTCAACCAGCACTACGGAAGCAGCTGAGCTTTCCCGAGTTGCTACGCGGAAATATATACGTAACGATAATGATGACGTTGGAATGCTTATATTCCATTGTAGAAATACAATCGCGAAAATGAAATTCACCCTTTGAAATTTAATCTGATAATAATAAACCAGGCAAATAAAATGAGAAACCGAAATTACGGAAAAAATAAAATGGAGCGTATAATTACGAGTATAAAGTGGTAGTGAAGAAAAATAAGAAAGAAATCTCGTGTTTATCCATACGAACCACAACCGCCCCAACCGCAGGGTGGAATCTCTCGGAGGTCACGTCTGTATCGAGAGTTTACTCGAACCTCAGACAATCGAGCGAAAACAAATCGCCGAGGGATCTTCTGGCCCTTCGGCGATGGTAACCGAAGAGCGTTAAATGATTCTTCAGTCTAAGAATAAGTTGTCTATATTTACTTGGGACTCCGAATTTCCCAAGATCATGACTAGATTTTAATGTCGTCGAGATATCAGTAAACTTACGATCTTATCAGCTCCTTTGTGATGATTTCTAGAGTTGGAAATACATTCGAGGAATTCTTTGCGTTACAAATTTTACTAACAAATAATCACCCTGCATGTACAGTTTTTCCTAGTTTAATCCTAGTTTCGACAAAATATTCTCATACATCTTGTGAGGATATAGTTGCGTGCACGAATAAATTATTCTTACATTCAATGTATAATTTAGTATTTGTTTTCGCTATTGAATCTTATTCGATATTTTCGTTGCTTTCCCCCTCACCCTCACCCTCACCTTTACCCCCTATTGGATTTGTACTTGTTTGTCGTGGGGGTGAAATTGTGTTCAACGACACGATAACGTCGTGATTCTGAAAGAGAAACGGGCAAAGCCGCAAGCGTCTTTTACGAAGCCGCGTATCCCTGGGAGCGAAGAAACGTGGTATATATATACTACGTCGTATCACCATACGGGATCCAAGAATTTCCATATACTTATTCGATGTTTCAAATCAGTCAATTTGCATTAGTATATAAGGCAAACGTGTGTCGAACCCTGCAGCAAAGCCGTACGATCAGGAAAGGATCACCTTTCTGGGTAGATTATTCAATTGACTCGCAGAAAACGACAGGTGAAGGCTCGGTGTACGTATTTCTATTCCACTTTACAGGATAAATATTTGAATCGTTCACGTGTGACTTGAACTCGACTCACAAAATGTCATTCATTTTCTAAACCCTGGCTTGTTTTTCATTCAACAAATTTCATACCATTCTTAGTCCCGCTTATTTTCCTTTGGAGAACCCATAATCCCAGTGCAATATGTTGCTTCGAAGTTCGATCCTCCATCCAGAAAGGTCACCTCACTGTAGAAGAAAATTGATGGAAAAATTAAAATAAATAAACGACAAAAAATGAGTCAATTCATGTTCAATTCGTAAAGGAAACGCCATATTATATTGTCTTCGTTGTATCGAAAGTCGGCTGATCCTGCAGGGCTGAATCTGACCTACATACGTAATTCGATGTTGAATGTTTGATCTCTTCCCACGTCGCCCTGCAGCCTCCCGGTCCCGGAGTCTCGCCGTCTGCGTCTGTCGCTTTGGCGTGGGCGTGCACCGTCCGCGTGTCTGCCGGCGTCTCGAGCCGAACCTGTAGATCGAGTTGCGTCATCCTCACCCCCTTCGATCCAAATTCCCCCGCTCGTTTTCCCCTGAAATTTAAATTCAGAGAAATTGCACCACCCCGAGCCGCTCGGCAGCGGTTCAAAGCGCTAATTTCACGCGCTATCCATCTTCATTTCCCGCTGGAACCCCTCGACGCTCATCTAACTGCAGCACCGTGACGTGAACACTCGGCAATCCAAACCTCTGTCATTGTACGGCAGATATTATTCCTGCAGGACACGAGTCGCGTCCAATCCGGCTTCTCTTCTCCTCGTTCTCCGGTAGCCCTTGAATCGGGGGTGCACAGCGCCCAGATTATCCCTCGGGCTAGAACTGTTCGTCTCTCGACCCATTGCGGTTGCCTTTCTCGAGCCGTTGTTTGTTGCCCCCGAAGTACAAGGAGGACAACGACCACCCAATCTCGGGATTCACTGCTTTAGTCCTGAATGCAGCTGTAAAAGCGAGTCAAGTCCCTCTTTCTCACTGGCTTCGAATTAAGGGGCGCAACAAGCGGATCCACGCGACTCTCGCGGAGCCGTGAAGAGTAGTTTCCTTTTGTGCGGATTTCCTGGACTGGGTTCACGTCACTTCACCAGAATCCCGGTTCCCGAGAGATACGCGGATGGGTTCGCTGTGGAGACTGCTGTATCCGTAGATATATGATATCTATAGGTGGTATTCCACCTTTTGTATTCATCAGTTGAGACACACTGGTTACAGGTATGATGAGCAGTAGTCAGTGTGCTGGCCTGATTGTAAATAAACTTGGTCTAAGCATAAATCCGTCTTCGTTCCAACCCCCTTATTACCTCCTGTTTTCTCTTCACAGCAATGGCGAAAAGGATGAAAGTTTATTAAATAAAAAAAAATAATCAAATCAAGGTGAATAAATTATCACATCAACAAATTACAGACATTAATCTAATTGACTGTAGTGAAAGTAACCAATAAACCGAAATGTTAAGTTAAATGGATGCGATTAGGAAAAACAGTGGAGATGGCCGATAAGCAAGCGGCTGGTTTTGAAAGTCCGGGAACTTCCGAGTCACCCGGTACCCGACATCCTCAGAGAGGACATCGTCACAGCAATGGAACTACAAGGAAGACTAATACACCGAGAGCACCACCACAGAGACTTGCCTCTTACACAAGCCAGGCACTCCTTCCCCTCCACTTTCGCTAATCTACCCTAACAAACTTGTCAAATTTTACTACCGTAAGCCGAGTCGGCTCGACGCGGGTAACTTTGATCGATGGAAATTGATAGTGGAACACGGCTGCTGCTGGAACACGAGTAAAACGCTATCGGCCCGATTACAACCAGATTGTTTGTAAACATGGTATGAGTGATTTGTGACCATTATTTTGGAAAAGGTGGATTCAAGTTTGAATATTCCATTCAGAAACTGCGGAATCGTTGAGATTGAAAAGCAAATCTCGGCTATCCGTGATTCGAAGATGCCACGCGTGTGACGAGTTTTGTTTTTTAGGATTTCGTTTATTTCTTTTATACCCGAAAGTAATTTTACCTATTTTAAATTTCACCGAGGTTCAGCGATTACTTTTTGGCACGAGGCAACTTCGTTCTCGCTTATACCCTCGGTCAAGAAGGTATACGTGATGTAAAAATTTTTTCACTCACATTTTCCCTTATAAATTTACTCCGTATATAGTATCTTAATGTGCTACACGGGTAAAAAAATTGTCGACGGTTTCCGCAGGAATCCATTTACAAAATCACGACCCCCTTTTCAGCCGACATTCTCACCCAATTCCACATGAGAAAAAATTGCACGGTTCACGAAGGCGAGTCAAGGTCATTACAGAACGAGCCCTTGATAAGGCAGCCGTCCAAAGAGCGCGAATCACGGAGATGAAGCGAAATCTGACCGACTTATCGCGGTCTCGCCGCAATGTTCGGATGCTGGGTCGTTTCCCTGATGATTGTGTTGATTTTTTGTCCGCTTTTTTCAAACTTCCTTTTCTCTCATCTCGTCACCGTTTCTTTCAAAGGAATTTTTTCTCTTCGTTCTTCTTGTTATTACTCCACTCTATTTCACTTGACTTTTTTACTAACCGAAACCACCCCGTGAATTTAGAAGACGGAGGGGCGCCTGCGCGCTCAAACCTTGTACCTACTGCAGACCTGGTGGTGGATGGTGAACTCGAGGTAGACGTGAGAAGGGGAGCGCAGCGACAGTAGGCCCGCAACACCAATCCGTGACAGGCATTATTGTGAGTAACTCATTTTATGGGTAATTCTATACGTTTCTCTTTGTTTCCCTAATTTTCCACAATCGAAAAAAGAAAACGTTCATTGAATTTACGAAAAGAATTTCTTTAAAAAAGCGAAAAAGGAACACGTTGTTTTACTGTTTGACAAACTTCTCGATTCGAAATCGAGATCTGCGGATACGTGCAGATGGATGAACATGGTAAACATAAAAATTAAAAAAACAAACAAACAAAAAAAAAACTCTTGTTCCAAAAATCGGCGCACAATCGAGTATATAAATAAGTTTGATAAAATAATATTTGTACAGATACAGATGTATCAGTTCTGTTTATCGTGTACATTTGTTTCACCACATTCCATCAGCTTGTTTCACTATATCAGTACAAATGTGACATATGACATTTTTTATGGATCGATGTGCATATCTGCGTTTGTACAGGCGGGAAAACGGTGTAACTTTATTGTTAGATCCCCTCAGGGGGTTGTAATTTGCTATTTTTATATGTTTATTCTTCACCACATATGAATATATAATATGTATACTTAGTATACATGCAGGTGCATGGATGTTTGCGACGGCTTAGATCAAAACTGAAAAATTTTAGTATTTCAAAACTCTCGTCTATGGTTGAGTGATCAAAGAAAGTGGTATCGTCATTTCGCGACGGATTATACAAAAGTAACGACTATTCAAGCTACTTCTTGACATCAAAGCGAAGTGTATAAGACCGTTTTTGCGAGGTCGGCGTGCGGATAACAGCAACCTCCTTTGAATACGCCTACCAAACTTGGGTAATTAGCACTCGCGAAGGACTTCGAAAGTTATACCGATTAGCCAAAGTGTCGGCATGATACGTCACTAATGTCGCGTTGCGGAACGCGAAACGCGAAACGCGCGTGATTACCGCCGAGGCGATTCGGCGACGCCAAAAGTATGAAACCGTTTCACGGGGGGGTGAAAACACCATTTTAGTATATTTTGCGCGGTTGGCTCGCTGGATTTACTGCGTGACCATGCTGCCGGTATAATTTTCATGAATACATCGCACCTTGATTAAGTATAATATTTACCTTAACCGGGTTGCGCGCGTTCGCATGGCCGCGACGTCCATTTATTAACTTTCTTTTTCAATTTAATTTTCTCTTGTATCTCGTCCCTTTTTTAAAACGTTATTATTTAATCAAGCTAAACGCGAGGTGGAGTTGTCAGCTCGTTCATCCATGGCATATAAATTGGATGCCAGCGTATCTTCCCTGTGAAAATATCTCTCGCCTCAAACGCGATCAGCCCTCGAGGATTTGCTCAGTTGACCATCGGCTGAGAAAAACCATGATAACGATGTAGCATTGCCGGGGTTGTTGCACGTATATACGATTGAAGGAAAAAATAAAGAATGGGATAGGATGGAAGATAGAAGACAAAGAACGTTGGATTTTCTCTGGCAAAGCAGCGACGCGACGGCGCAAGGGATCGTTCTAACTTTGTAAATCGGTTTTCGCGCAGTACGAAATGCATAATTTAGCCGTAGAGCGAGAGAGCGAGAGAACGAAAGAGCGAGAGAGAGAGAGAGAGAGTGAAGTCTGTAAGGTGGAAAGTTTCAGCACCATTTTCGTGAATCATATGCAGTAAGTAGACAGTAGAGTGGCCTGAAATACGGCCAGACAACAATGGGCTAGACGCGTATACTTCGACCTTCACATCTCTGCCTATTCCTTGTATAATAGGCAAAAGAAACAAAAGCTGAAAATTAAATTCTCCAATTTACTGTACGGGTACAGAAATTCGCGGCTCAGGATGGATACCGCTGCGTTTGTATTGGCTGGCGTGGATCCTTAAGGGAGGATTTACGATCAGGGAGGGTAAGGGTTGCCGTTGATCGGTCAAATCGAGTTTAGATTCGACTTAAAGCTGATCTTTGCTCCCTTTGGCTATTTAGGACTTCGATTGGCCAAGATCCTGGCTGTTACGTGGTAACACTTCAAACTGGACCTCCAGTAACTGAACGTCCATTGTTTGCGTCCATTTACATGTTTTCCCTTGCCTTTGTAGTTGATGGATTCGTTTGATATTGAAATCGGCAGCGTCAGGTAGAACGCAGGCGTAATTTTTATTATTTTTTTTTCTCCTCTCTTTCAAACCGAATCGCACTATGGAGAGATATAAAAGTGCGTCTGTTGTTTCGGTAGTTTTGTCAATAGCGACTATCTAATCGAACCTTGTTGAATTGAATTGATACGCTATCGGTAACTGTTATAGATATACCTACCTTTTCACCGCGTACCTACGTACGTAAAACTTGCAACGTCGCTCAGCTCACTCCGGAGATCACCCTCGTCTCTGAGTATCTAAGTATGTATAGCATGCGTGATACACGTAGTTGCGTAGTGTGAGTGTGTATCTCCCGTTTCTCGAAATCCCTACGTCTCTCTGGTTACCACCTGCAGGATTACAGATGCGAATAGAGACGGCATACAAGTATTTATACGTATATGCGCGTCAATCCCTGAGAAATTCCGTCTGGTATTTTTCAATTTTATCGCAACGTTAAACCAAAGTAAAAAAAAAAAAAGAAAAAAAAAGACAACAACACAAAAAAATACAAAAACCAGGCAGAAATTGAAGCTTCATCTATTCAATCATGAAAATGGTCGTCTTTCCCCGTCGGTGGGAAATACTTTTGATCCTTTGAAGCGTCGCGGATCCAGCCACCGGACGGTTGAACGGTAATTCTGTTTTTGAGGTGACCGCGGAGGTCCGGCAAAAGGATGCTAAACCACGTTAACTCGAATGTCCTTTATACAGTGTACGTCATATTTTCACGAATTCCACGCATCGATTAACCGCAGTCCAATTCGAATCGCTGATCTCTGTTATGTCAATATACTGTTGTTTTTTTTTTCTCTCTTTTCCGTTGAACCTGAATTTTTTTTCGGTATCTGCACGCTGGAGCCCCCCAACGACGATTATAATTCTTTTATCACCGTTCGAAAACACTGAGCATCGTCTGAACGTAGGGGGGAAATGCTGGTCCATTCATTTGGTCCGGCAGACGTGAAACTAATTGATCGAATTTCCGATCGTTCGACCGCAGTAGAGTTATCAGGCAGAAACAATGTGGCTTAAGCTGTTCCAATTTACACACATTATGCAACAGCCTTTCGCTCGATTATGAGTAGTACTTTGTACAAGGTACAGCTTCTCTCACTTGGTAATTAAATTCGAACGCATTCACAGTCGGCGAATCGCAGCCTCGTTAGCGAACACAAAGAGAAAAAAAAAAAAAAAAAAAAAACGGATTAATAATTGTGCTGTGAAGTGTAAGGAGCGACAAGTCGAAAGGATTTCGCGACTCTGTTACCAACGTGCTTAGAAGTGAACCACAATTTCTTCCTCGAGAAATTTCAATGAAATAATGCGGTTTCAGTAGAGCAATTCGCGTGATGTATTAAGCGGATCAAGTATTCATTTCGCGCAGGGGAATTTTTTTCGACGGACCGCGCTGATCGTGAGCCCTGAGGGTACGCAGGGGGGTCAATCGATCACTTATTTATTCATTAGGGATTAGTTGTAGGAGCAAGAGGAATTCGACCGTCAGTATTTGAAATCGAAATCATACTGCGGAGGGGAAAAATGTTATCCTCCTAATTCCCCGCGTGATCGTCGAGCTTACGGTACTTATTAGTCTCAAAATCCGATCACGTTGTTCGATATTAACAGGTTTGGCCCATGTGACAATGAGATAAGTAAAAAAAGTTAGGTTTGAGATTCTTTTTCACGTATGAAATCCAGTTTTATTCAATAATCATGACATACATTTCAGAGTGTAGTATATTGTGTGAATTGTGTTAAAATTTCGTTGACAAGATCCTAAAAATAAAAAAGTTTCGGTTGCCTACCCGACGGGCGTTTTTTTTTTTTGTACCGAAGTTATAACGAGTAACCGGCCTTTCGTCAAACATTTGACAATGGCCGCGTACTACAGCTGCGCCAGGAGTCGGTTGACAAACACCATCACTCTGTAATTTGTGGGAATTCCTTGATAAGATCTTCAGGACGTATACTCAAAGCACAGTAATTGCAAGAAGACACATTTTTTAATAACCGATTTAATCGATACGCGGCAAATCTAACGCTGCGCACTGCGCTGTGCAGAGGCAGTGAATGACCAGGACCAGTTGCATCCGGGCCGATCCACGCACTCCTCGAGCAGTTGGGCAGGGCGCCAGTGGAGGGCCACCTGTTGCGAGAAACTCTTTCGTTGCACTCTTGGCCGGCTGAATTTTCCCCAGCTAAATTACACCTGGTGTACCTAAAACTATGCCAGAGTCGGCCTTTTCGTCGTGCGGACGACGCCGACGCCGAAACACGTTGAGAAGTTTGCAGCCCCCGGTAATTAATTCCCCATAAATTGAAATTCCCGCGCTTCTATACCGCGAGCGAGTGACCAGCGAGAGTCATACCGTTCTCAATTACGACCCAAAGTAAACTCTGTGTAGCATGTTGCGGTGACAGAGGCCGCAAGGCGAGGTTACCCGCTTCTCTTCACTCTCTGTGCGTGATGAGTCTCAGCGAGAGTGTGTGCGTCGATATCTGGGCGTATAACATGTCCAAGGTCAGCGTTGCCAAGGGGACTGCAAACTGGGATAAAAAAGACACGTTGGCCCCGTGGCCCTGGGGATTCCCCGGGGATGATGCCGTGCAGGCGTCCTGGCGTGGCAGCCCCGCTCCTGCCCCTTTTTCGGGGGTCGTCCGCGAAATACCAGCTAGTATATAACAAATTCGCAAATCGATTGCCGTTACATCTCTCGGCTTTTTGGCTCTTTGGTCAGTCGGACCTTTTCAGTCCGATTCTTTACTCGGACGTCCTTCCTACTTAGCTGCTACATGTACATACCAGGCGAAACCTCGTGTACGCAATCTCTTTTAAATTGAAACGCTTTAATGCTGGAGGGGGTGGAATTTAATGGACTTTCGAGAGGTCGGCGAGGAACGGTTATCAGGAAAATATCTTATATTCGACTCGTCAATATTTACCGGCTTCTGGGTACATGAGGTGGAATTTAAACTTGCTGTCTACATTATTTATTCTCTTTCTTCGGTATGACGCAACGTGCTGCTTATCTCTTCCGGGAGGTCAACGCTATTTGTAAAATTCACTTGATCGTTTCGTGGAGTTTTTCATTATCTTCAACTCTGAGAATCGCAGGGGAGGCAGAATAGCAATTTCCCAAATGAAATATCAGCTTTTCATTACTTGCTACTCCGTTAATCAAGCCTCGCGAAGTTCATGCAAACGCTGTTTAAATTTTTCTCACCGAATAATTACTACGATCGGTTTTCCGAATTCGTTGGATCCTTGCAACCAATTTAACAGACGTACACGTAACACACCCCGGATAAGATTTCCCTCGATGTTCAGATATATACCTTAAGCCTATATCCCAATAAAAAAATCTCGGGGAAATTTCTGGGTTGAATTCTCATTTTCAATTGTGCGGTCAACTAAAACCGACCCTCGTCGATCGGGCTGATTACCTGCCGTTTAGATTCCACGTCAGGAGTCCTTGACGTGTCCTAAATCCACGCAGCTGATGCGACGGTGGGATCAGACGCTTCGCGGATATTCAATATGGACAAGAACGAAGAATTGAATCTGGGCCAATAAAGGTTCGTTATTCGAATAAATTTCCAAGATTTCTGGAAGCATGCCTGGAATACCTCGTACCGCTGTAGATCCCTCAGCGCGCAGAGCCGACGAACGAAATTTAATTCTCGTCACAACGGTTCACCGCGACAGTTCGCTCGGTCCTCTTCGTCGTTGCGAGAATATTATAACAAAATTATGGAAAGAGATATGAGAATCCGGAATAAAAATGAGGAGAAAAGAATACAAAACAAGTCATATGCCTCTCGAAACTTGCGGAACACGCTTCACGAGTTCTTGAAACGTGGGGCAGTGATTTTATTGCTCTATCGCCTTCGACTTGCGAGGCGCATTACCCGCGTGGGCAGAGCTCAGCTTCCCAGTTGGACATCTCAGCTTGAAGCTTTTCTACGAGCCGTATAAGTATCAGCAGAATCGTTTACTGTAATGGAGTTTTTCCTCGTCAATCGAATCGAGTAACTGGTTAGTTACACACACACACACACACACACACACACATATGTATATATATGTATATATTTATAAATATAACCATGAGAGATGCCCCCGTTAATTTCTTCATTTCTTCCGGCATCCCGTCTCGATCTCGGGTCCCGGCCTCCGTTTCAAGGAGTTCAAGACACTCGTGAAGCCTTAACCGCAGGACTCTGCAGAGGCCTCTGTCATGGTCCAGCAGACCTCTTCAATCAACCCCTAAACACGACACCAAGCCTCAGCCTTGTTTCAAACTGTCAAAGGAGGGCTATGCCTTCAAGAATCACGCGTTCGCCGTGGGTCCAGGCAACGCAAAGGACTCTATCTCCGTTAACCCCCCGCGGTCTCTCGATGCCGATGGACTAGCCGCAGGGATAACGAGTTGTCTTTCGGTAACGAGCGTGCCTTGGACCCTGTTGAAACCAGCCAATCGACAGCGGTGGAAGCTATTCCGGTCCGCAGATGATCCCCGGGTTCCTTCGGCGAACGCGCAACAATTACTCTTGTCATTGGCGGTGTATTCCGGAGGATGACACTTTTGTCGTGGTACATCGGATTCATTATGGTAGTTCGATGCTTCTTTACTATCATTATGCTTGCGAAGAGTCGCTTTTCATGAAATTGACGCCTTTCGCTACGTCATGTCGAAAGCTGAGCTGCTGGAGATCCTGACTTTGTCCAATTGAATGGGTTTAAAAAATTTGCGCAACCTGCCACGGGAGGAGATTGCGAGTTGTAAAACCGACTCCCACATGATCGATCAATTTCCCGAAATCACCCGATCTTTCGTACTACACATCCGTCATTTCGCCACGATCAGCACACAATTCGCCGTGACCAGCCAACCACGCTGTCAGCTGGTAATCACGCATCGCGAAATGACGGATGCGTGTTCTTCTGCAAAGGCAAAAGGCCCAAAGTGCGAACCTTTCTTTCATACAATCCTCGGGTGATCAACCCAGGGATGCAAAGTATAATTGAATAGCTACTCGAGGGAAATAAGCTTATATTTTACTGATCGGTAATATACAGTTCTTCGGAAATCACCTTTATAATAATTTATTTGGCAGATTATACGCTTCTAAAGTACCGCAGTATTAATTCGAGTGGATGGAATTCGTTCTTAGTAAAAAGAAGAGACTCGGGGTTGTACAGGGCAGAGAGCAGAGTCGTGTACGAGCGTTTGGGTAATTGAATTAATCTACTTAGGATGAAATCTTGAAGGGTGGGGTGGGGTGGGTGGCCGGTGTGAAATTTCGTTCAAATCTGCTTTGCTGAGCCGATGTACACATATACATATATATATATATATATACATATTGATGTGTGGATACAGCCTGCGTGTTCGCACTACTCGCGCTGGTCCAGAGATGATGGCCACCGCGGTACGCGGAGTTCGCGTCTATTTATAGCCAACGAGGGGTTCAGCGAGACTACCTGTTGTTGGCGTTGGCTACGTACACCTGGGTCGAACAACCCCCGGCAAGGGAAGTGGGTCAACCGACCGGCGGAACTGGGTCAACCCAACACCCACCCCCACCCCTACGTTTTGCCCCCATCACCCCCAGCCCGCCTCCAACCCTCGTCCTATCGCCATCTCCGATGGGTTCGCCTTCTCGATGTCGTCCCGCACCCCGGCAGCGACCCTTACGTACCCGTCGCGTTAAATAACGCCTCAGTGATCTGATGAAAATTATATCCAGAGATGTGTGATAAAAGTGATTTCACCTCAGCACTTCGTCGCACTTTCGGGGCGCCTCGACTTTGGCAAAAGCGTAATCTGCCAAGGTCGATTTACCCAACGCACGGAGCTCCGCTATTCAAATATCTTTTTTCCTCTCCCTTTTTTAGCTTCGTTAGCTTCCCTTTGCAAGGGCTAACCTCGTTCCCGCACAGATTTATCCCTCCCCCTCCCTCTTCCGTTCTTCAAAGATACCTTAGGGACGTGCAGTCGGGAATCCTGTAGACAGTTCTCCTGCGAGTCATCCCGATCCTTCGACTAGGGCCGGGCCCTGGAGCGCCAATAAATATCCGTAATCAGCTAATTGAAATCGATTCAACTCTCTGTTTGCTATTATTATTATTATTATTGTTTTTTTGTCATCCGGGCCATTCATGTATACAATATTGACAATTTCTCGTTACTCGTCGTGACAACACTCAGTCAGAGTATAAATGCATATTTACCTATGAGCTCGTTCGTTGTTTACCTTTTCATTCAATTATTTCAAACTTTTGTCTCCATGATAACTGTCAGCATAGTCAATAATTTCGGGTGAGAAAAAATGCAGTATAATATCCAAGGTGATGGAAAAATATTCGCTATGTTCTGGCCATTTTCCGAATCGACGGTAAACCTGCAACGTGGACGGATATTGGTATAAAAAAATGACAGGATAAAAAGTTCCACTTTTTTATCTCGCGCTGATCGTGAACTCTTAAGTACCTAACTCGAATTACGAAGTTCTATAGGGATGATTTTTGTATGGAATGAACTCCGCCGTGAGGAGTGCCAACCGCGATAATTCCCCCGTGGTGTTATTCTTAGCGGGTATTTCATTTCCGGTATTTATTCTAGGAACAAAGTTGGCATAAGATGTAATTCCTGCGCGGCTTCTCTCCTCACCCCTTCACCCCTTCCGCCAGCGAATGACCCAGTTGTCACCGGGATGCAACAAGTCCAGATTCCCTCCCTCGCGAATCCCATCTGTAGACGATTTCTTGGGTCGGGGAAAATTTTGTTCTGGATGTGAACAGCCGCGAGGGTGTGAAGATGGAGGGTGGAGGACAGCGTAGCTCTGACATACGAAATCCCCCTTTACTTCCGGTGACTGATTACGTTTACACACGCGTTCTTCGCATTTATAGGTATGTATAACCGATATCTTCATACACGGGTGGAGAATCGTCCGGAAAAAATATCCTCGTCACAGGCGCAGGGTAGCGAGGAAATTAGAAGCGATATTTATCGCTTACGATACATTACCTATATATTATACCCGAGGAGGAGGAGGAGGAGAGCTGGACCGTCGGAAAACGGGATCGATAGACGGTACGGGATGGAAATCCATCGGCCTTGGTGTATCCCCGGCGCCGTGGCATCCTCACTCCACGATGCACGGCGTCGGATTCGATTATTTCCCTTCCTCATTGATGAACGCTTCAATTCTCACCCCGTCCTACGGCCAATTTCGTATTTACCGGTGTCACGCGACATGGTCGGAAGCTTGAGCGGCACCAGAATCCCGGTGCTTATTTCGGATCTCTTTCGCTCGGGGCTGTCGCGAAATCCATTAAGGACGTGGCTCATCCCCGGGCTGCCGGCTGAATTACGTATTTACGTATACCCTTAAATCCCCTGCCTCCAGAGCAAACTCGCGAGGAGTTTCGTACGATGCGCGTCTCTGTATAGTCGTCGAACTCGATCGCCTCAAGCTGTGGATCCTTCGATCGCTACCAGATCACCGAATTGCCCTAGTCGCGACCTGGTTTCACGTGTCCAAATTCCCTGCAGATTATATCGATGCGGTGTGGATTCAACTATGTGCATACGTGTCAAATTTTCACAGAATACACCATGTAGTACACCAAGAAAATCTAGCAAGGATAGAATTTTTCTTACGAGATGAAATTCTCATGTCGATTATACCGAAATAGGATCGTTCTTCCTTTTCCTCCCTTTTTCTTGTTTGTTTCCTGTTGTTGTTTTTTTCTCTCTCTTCTGTTTTCTCCCAATCACCCGATATAGCCGAGGTATAACTTTTTAATTCACCGTCGGATACCAACAGTTGCCCTGAGGGGGTAACAGGGGTTACGAGGCAGTGGAAACGACGAGGAGCGTGCAGAAGCGGAGATGTGAAACTGGTGGTACGTCTGGCCTGCCAGCTACAGGTTTTCACCATCTCTTCCCATCATTTATTACCTATTACTCATATTTACCAACCCTCTCACAGTGTTTGCAGTAACTCTAAAAGTCGCTTTCCTGTCATACTATTTTTATTCGGCCTCAAGCTAGGCTTTGGGAGATCACGCCACTCCCTGTCACTCTAATTCAGCTGCGTTATCCCTGCACCTTTCCTTGCATTCTCACTCTTTCTCTCTAAAACTTATTGTTTCAATAAATTATTTATACATTTGAATATAAATCTTTCTCGTATCATTTCTTACTCCTTCTTTCATTCTCGAAGGTTAGAATAGCGACGAGATCGAATCGAAAGGTACCGTAACATTGGGACGGAATAGAGAAAATAAAAAGAGACAGTTATAATAACAATAACAATGATAAAGACAGTAATAAAGTAAAAACAAAAGGGACAAAACGAACCATAGGCGGCGGATGGTGGATCTGTATTCCGAGGATTAACTTCGTAATTGGGGTCGTTGCAGATGCGACGTTGGAAGCCGATTTAAGGTCACCAAAGCCCAAGCCCGAGTCTGTATGGCTGAAGGTACGTCATCGTCGGTACTCGGAGTCTGGAGTGATTAAAAGCTCATGGTATATGCGACGAAATAAATCGGATTCTAAGAATTAAATTGTCGATGAAGCTCTCCGGTATAAAACATTCCAGAACATGTCCGGCGAAAACATTGAGATCCTTGAAGTCTCAGGTATACCCATGAAGCTTAAAAAACAAAAAACTTGTAAAAAAAGTTATCAGCAACAATTCGCCTTGTTGGTTGCATTTTCTTTCGTGCAGAAAATTTATACAGAACTCACGATAAAGTTCACAGCAATTATTTTCAGGCATTGCGAGTGTCGCATGGCTGTCTAAACACGAAAATTTATGCGAATAGAAATTTTCACGCAACTTATAATAGCTAATGTGAGTATCATCGCTTGCGCTGTTGAGTCCCCTTGAAACGTTTTTTATTGAGTGGCAACGAGAAGCGAAAAACCTCCTCGGGTGTCTCAGATGCCGGTGAATAAGAAGCGGAGCTTTTAAGCGGCTAATTTTCAATCTCGAGCGTCTTTCAAAAGTGGGTATATACGTGCTTGCATGAAATTAAATTTAATCCCCTAGTTATCTCCCTCTTCCGGCGACATTTTTTTGATTAACTCTTACTCGCGGTAAGGCATAAATACACGTACACAGGCCACAAGCATGCTTCTAAATTCTGTAAGGCGGTGTATTTCCACAATTTTTCACCGTATTTTTATACCGACTAAATATCCTCGCTGTTCCCTGCAGCGTGAGGCACTTTCCTCTGAACATGCAGCGACCGTCGAGTATTCAACGAAATTAAAACGTGGCCCGGCCGTTTGTGAAACATCCCTCCTTTTCTTTCGTTCAACAACTTTGCGGAATTATTATTACTCCCGACGAGTTAGCGGTACCTTTGATACACCCGGTGCCCCCGGGGCTTACCGGACTAATCGTTTAATTTTCATCCACCGGCTCGTTCGAAGATATCACGCCACGGAACCGAACCACCTGGAGCATGTATTAGTTGGTGTAAATTCATTGATCCACGTCCGCGAGCCACGTATTCAATCATTTTTTCATATATTTTAAACAAGGCTTCAGCTTTAATTTACGACACCTCGTTTCAGCTGTCTCTTTGCTGGATGGTTAATCGGTCCTTACTTATAATACCAACTGGCGGGAAAATTTCATTTCCTCTATCATCGCGAAGTTTTTGCAAAACGCGACAAAGAGACCATCAATATATTATTTGCAGATCAAACGCTACTCAAATTACGCTTCGCCGTTTCAAGTGAGACGATATTTCAGCACGAAATTATAATCTAAGGCTCTTATATTTTTCTAAATGAATCTTCGTTAATACTCAGCTACACGGGGTGAGATTCCTTCGGCATTTATGAAATTGAAGTCCGGGGTCCGGCGCTTCCTCGGTTATGACCGGTATCAAGTTGAATGATTCTCGATACGTTGTACCTCCCGTCTCGATATTTCCCGACGATCGCTTACGTTTCATTTTTATAGCCTCTTCATCATCTTCGTCGGTATCCCTAAGCCAGATCATGAACCGCCGCAGTTTATCACCCTTGAATTCGCATCGTCTAACACTTTTCAACCCTTTCACCGCGATGTAGAAACAACGATGCACCCTTTCTCCCTCCTTCGTGTACTACGGGGGTTGTTTTAGGTAACGTATCACCCTTCGCACAGTCGAGAGAATCCACAGGGAAGGCTGAACTTGTTTTCTATGTGTGAACGCAACAAGTGTATCGTCCTCCTTATCAGCGAAGACGTTGCATAAATTGAGAGAAAACCCTTGTACCTTGACGAAGTAAAAGGGTCAAAGGACGTTGAAAGGCGTTTGTCTTGTTGCTTCGACTTCTTTCATCTTACTTGTCATTTGTGATCAAGCCGGAGTCACCTCTCTATACCACGCTAATTATGGCTCTCTACGGTGATGAAGACTTAGCTCTGTTGGCGTAATACTCAATACAGCTTAAGCGTTTTGACGTAGGATGGGAATATTCTAATTCAGACAATCAAAGAGATTAATTACTCGAGTGTATAAGGTACAACCAGCACAGACGTTCTCCATATTAATAATAGTACTATATTGGTATCATATCGTGCATCTGTTGGCATGATTCATCCGATTTTGCATGAAGCTCGTATTCAACGCCTTTTATTTACCCCAACAAAGAATGGTCGAATATCGACGAGTGGCCGATTATCTATATTTCCGTAAATCAATCTACGCCCACATATGCTTGAAGACTACTTCTTCGAGGAAAGTGGTTACGAGACGCGTGTTATGGTCGTTACTCGTATTATCGTCTGCGCGAAGATTCCTGTCGCTCAAAGGTGTGATCGGAGTGATAGACGATGATGACGTTGATTCGGTTAGCCAGTATCGAGCCACTTCTTTCTGGTTAATTATCCGGCGACGTTCGGAAATTGATATTTCTCTGCACGATACATTCGCCGTGTATCTCGAGCTGCTTCAGGCAATCTTTACAGATTTCATTCAATGTCATTTCATTTGGAAACGGTCGTTCCGTGCTTGTATGTTTCTTTGTTCGTTTACTTTTTTCGCCCCTTTATTTTTTTCCCTCGTTTCGTTATCCTGCCCCTGGCCGAGTGCCGGAATTCTTTAACTTGAATACTTGGCAAGACACGTCATCTCTTGATATTCAATTATCGTCATCAATTATCAGTTCAATTTATCGCCAAACGATGATATGCAACAAAAATTTTCGCCCCCACACGCGATGCGCAAATTCCCACACGTGTTATGCTTATTTTCGTAAAGCTGTATGGGTACCTATAACATTGTATAAACAAATGAGCAAGGAGCTCGGCGGGAATACGCATACCTACGTAGACCCTGTGCGAATCGATGGAGCAAACTGTTGATTCCCGCCCGGATGCTAAGGCCGACTTTTTCCAATGGTGAGCAAGCGATTTAGATTCGATGCTATTTACCAAGAAAGTGAACTGATCAAAGCCATTTGCTTCTTTCTTCCCTTATTTCTCGGATTTTTCGTTTTTTTTTTTACTTTTTTTTTATCACGGTGTTCCGTAGCGTATTTTCACTAGAGACACGTATCAAACGTTGATGGATAAAGTTTCATGGCAAACAATCCGCAGTTGCATAAACTCTGCGATGTAGAACTTGTCAGGAACTTAATCGAATCGTAAATTGCGCTGGTAATTATAGCCGCACGTTTGCGTCTGGGTCACTTGCTTAATCAGCGTTCATGTTCAACTCGAATAGGTGTTATTGATTTTCTGCATCGAAGTGGTCGCTGTAAATGGGGTCCGATTGAAAAAAATTTTAAATGCAGCGACGTGGTTTAAGTCATCGTTAAACGGGATAGAATCGGCTTATAAATGTTTACCGAGGAATTTCCTTGGGATTCGCATTACTCTCGCGGATTTAGTGCTGAACCGTCAGTCGATGGGAAATAAGGAAGCTTGCTTCTCGTGCCAATTTAATTTCCTCGATACTTTTGCTCGTGGTGTCGCAGAGGCAGGGGTTCGGTTATATAGGTACGCGGAATAGCTTCGCTCGAAGAGCGTTTTATTATTCAAGGAACCGTGGCTAATCTGTAAAGCAAATTCTTCGGGAGTTAATTTTACCTTAAAAGCTCGTCCTTTGAATATCGCAGGTATCGCCACAAATTTTGGCTTATTCCTCGTCAAGCAAACATTGCAGGGATCTGGCAGTTGTCAGTTGCGAGAGTATAAACTATAAGTTACCTACGGTAACGTGCCCGCAGTTCTAGGCCACATCCTCGGGTAAATTTGTATTACCTTCAAAAGTTCACGCTCACTTTATTTTCCCACTATTTATTGCAACTAGTAAAAAGTTTGTGCGTCTAATGCCAATTATCTTGAATTACCGCCTCTAGCAATAAGAAATTTCTCGTTTTCGTTTCAGCGCTTTGCGTTTTCATTCTTCTTCTTACATTCTTTCGCCTCTAACCAAATGCCGATAAGTAGTCACGAGAACGTTTAGTTCTATTGCAAAGACGTGGGTACACTTCTCAATTACGGTCATGAAACAAAGACGGAAACAAACAGACCGAGAATACTTAATCTACGATTGAATAAATAACGCGTCTGCGTCTCAGAGGCTCAACTGGACTAGGCATTGACACAAGTTACCGTTTATCTTCTTTATTTTGTTTCTTTACAGACTGTCACAAGTACCGAATTTCCAGAATGCAATTGGACGAGTGAAGAGAAAATGAAAAGTAAGCTTTGAACAATTTGCTACGGGAATTCGTACTGTCAAGTTTTTTGTTGAACACCGTGTATACGGTGTCCATGCCTTCCCTTCCACGAGTCCGTACCCTTGATCACGATGCAGATAGTATTCTTCTTTATCCGTCACGGCTCCGTTATGAGCGCATTAGAAACGGATGAAAAGTTCCACGCAATATTCGCGCGTGCAAGCTCTGAGCCTTTCTTCATCCCGACTTCATTCTTCGAGGAATAAACGCTCCTCCCAACCCCTTTGCTTTTGCCATCCCGTCAGGGTGTGTCTTTCCATCATGCAAAGGGCTCGGGTTACTTCGGTGACATAAAGGCCGAGATCCCCGGCCTCTGTCATTCATGGTACTCCGTTAATATCGCTAACCGTTGCTGCATCTGAAATCGATGGAGCCTAATCGTGAGTTCCGGAATAACCGCAGGGTTCTACGAAAGGCCGTCGGAAACTCAACAAAACCAACCCTCTTGACTCGCACTCTGTTCTTGCGGTCTTTTGATGTTGATTTCTGTCTCTCTCTACTTTCCCCATAATTTCAGCGGACTACAAATACTGCCTTCACTTCGAGGGCAAGTTTGTTTGGAAATTAACGAAACGGTCATTCATTTCCAACAAAATACATAAATAGGTATACGGAACCAACAGAATTGAATGCAAGTGGGAATGCCGATGATATTAATCTCAGTGTTGGATAGTAGTTTGATGTCAGCAGTAATTCTGGTCAAGGATTTACTCTCAATTCTTGTGTTCAAACTCTCTTCTCATCTTCCTTGGCATCGTCGTAAAAAAAAGGGAATCCTGGTCTCCCGAAAAATATTGACACTAGGAGGGTGGATACAAACAGTTATAAAAGTATAACAACACTTTGGACACGTTCAATATTGATAATTTACTTGATGTGAAAATCTTCAGATTTTACGTTTCGATCGCAGAATACAAAACAGGGATCTTCGTGCGGTGGTTAAATCCCAAATTTTCAACAATCAGTAACATATTCCACCGACGAGCAGGTGTAATATCGTTGCAGGGGTATGATGATGACGGTGGCAACAGATTGAATTGAAGAGTCGCGCATACTTTTTTGACGTAATTTAAAACTAGCGGTTCAGGTACGAGTCCTTTCAGCGAGCTCTCTGCGGTTGAAACACCCTTCTCTTCCATCGCTGAAGCATATTGAAAATCCCCGACGGTCATGAATACGTTACAAAAATTCATGATGGAATCGCGGGATGTTTATTGATTGCGAAGAGTAGGTAGGCAGGCAGCAGGGACGAGGACAAAGAGTGGCATCCATCTCCGGTGTCCCTAAATCTCGGCAAATTTCGAGAATTTCATATCTCTGATACTCGAAGATATTTCTATGTCTCTCTCGCGTTAAACCTTATATTGCCATCTTTTTCCTTCTTACGACATACATTTCTCGCTCGCTTTTACTTTTACTTTTTCCCTCCGGTGGTTCGAACGCCGAGCCGTCTAGAGTTTTTAATACGCTTCTCGATGGATATTGTCGGGGTTTCTTTGCAGACTTTTAGAGTAATTTTTATATAATCATTATGAGCTTTCGTTAAACGTCCGTCGTTCGTTACAACCAAGATTCATACCGAGTACGTACGGTACACAGAGAATGGCGATTAGGTGGTTTATTTAATACAATAGATTTTCATTTACTTTTTCAGCAAAGAAACGACAGTATTTTATTCGAGCGTTTTTACCCTCCATCGAGAAGGACGTAAAATTCAGGAACGCAAAGCAATTCAAGCGAATAGAATTCGGATCGTAAGGACTTGAGTGTATTATGTTTAAAATGATGCATGCCGATCGAATCCCCCGTCTACGGGAATTGAGCCGTACACTACAGCAATACGCTCTGCCGAGCAAATTTCGTTGGTAGATAACATCGCAACGCGGTATTTCGAGTGATTTGTCACATGGGATAATATCGGGGGATCACGGAAGTTTTGTGCGCACAACTCTTTGGCCGAATCAATCACGTGTCGAATAGCGCTGCAAAAATCGAACAGCAAGTACCGATAGATTTCCACGCATTGTTTTTCCCCCCCTCTGGAACCTTTGTTTCCACTCCGTTTATTTTTTTCTCATCTTCGCGTTCGGCTCATTACCGCCAAGCTCACTGCAGAGCACAATGGCTGCCACTTGCCTTTGGCAAAGAGCTGCGATTTATTGGCTCGAAAGCACAAGTGCTTCTGCGTGTGTGTGTGTGTGTGTGTGTGTGTGTGTGTGTACGTGATCTTCGCAGCACAATCAGCCAGGCTAGATTCGAGCTTGAACGGTATCTCAAACGAGTTCTAGGCCGGATTTCGGGCAGCGGCTGCATAAATGGCGCATTTTTCATCAGACAGAACCGATGAAAATACCCAACGGCATACCTCCAACATCGATCTCTTCGAGGCCTTTGAAAGATTTATTTTAAGCCCTGTTGACCTTTGCATGAACGCATGATTTAGTCCCGCTTGGACATACATTTTTTACCAAATTTCCTTTTCCTTCTCTCGCCGAGCTCCTCGTTATATTTATATATACCTGTAACACGCGTAAGAATAATGAACGCAAACTTAGTGTGAATGTTCTGTAAAGGCTGTCAAACTTCTATGGAAGCAACACTATCGTTCATTCGCATTGTTGGCGATGGGAGGGGTGTTCCTTGACAGCAAATCGATATTGAAATTCAGTTTACGTACTACGGTAGGCTTTGAATCGCCCGCAAGACGTCAGCGTTTGAATCAGAACGCGCGTGTAGAGATAATATATATGTATCGTGCATGTGTGTGTGTGTGTGTCTGTGTGTGTGTGTGTGTGGGGGGTTGTGTTCGATTGATAGCTTCGAAAGTGCCAAGGCGGCACGTCATGCAACTGTAATTTACATTGGAGATCTCCTCCCTTCTCTACTGCCCCTCTTGCATCTCTCATTCACTCGCAAAACTCGACGCAACAATTCATCGCGATACGATACAAGGTTGTTATAACAAGAGTATTAATAGCTTGTATGTATAGGTATATGTATATATATATATTATGTACAGGTACAGAGTTGGGTGAAAAGAATTTCATTCCCCAGTCAATGCTTGGGTGTAATTTTAAAGGAGCGTGAATCTTCCTCACTAACATTGAAAATGATTTCTTTGTTGAATATATAACCGGCTGGTTTCGTTCGGCTTTAGAAAATCTCATATCGTTTTCGCGTAGCTAATTACAAGCGTAGAGGTAATATTATACGCACAAAAAGTTGAGATATTTTTATTTAATTTCGTGCCTCTGCACGGAACCGGTTCTGTTAATATAGTAGAGGTTTTTCTTCCCTCAAGGACCAACCCCTGCGAGATTGTTCATTTCCGTTATTTCCTCCACCGGAAGGGCGGAAATTTTGCTACACCGCGATAGCTTCCGCTGATCACGGCTACAACGTGATACGACTTCACAGTTAGCTGATTCGTATTTACAGTTTGCCAAGTTTGTGCCAATCGTATTTGAAGAATTCTCTTCTTTTTACACGGCGGAGACGCTTCGATTGTATATTTAAAAACGGGAGGCGAGCTCGCATAAAATGCGCGAGATTTTCGATATTGCAATTACGACAAGGAGCAGCTGCCTTCGTGCCGAGGACCAAGGGCTCGTAAAACGGTGGCAATCCGTGACATGTAATTGCCTGGATCTTTAAGGGTGATCGTTACGACTTCGAGTCGAGAACACTTCCAGGGCTTCACGTCCCGATTCACATTACTGCGGGATATCAACCCCCTTTCTTTACGCGTTGACATTTTCAAGGGTCCCGTATAAGCCCTGGCAAGACATCATTGAGGCAATATTTTTTCCCACGCATTTCTTCATGCCTTATACCGTTCTATATCGTACGGGTAATTTTTTCGCCAGCTCAATGTACGCCCACACGAGAGCGCCGGATTGTACGGCCGGGAATAAGATATACGAAGAGATATTTAACGCGAGATCGATCCCGGAGAAACGCGAAATTGCCATTACTGGACTCGAGGTTGGGTAAGAATGTCGGAGCTGATCGCGTCTTCGGCTTCTGCTTGAGCTTGCGACATTAGGCAACCGCCTGTATTTTTTTTCATCCGCTAATAATATATTTCCATTTTTGTTTTTTTTTTCTCCTTTCTTTATCCACCGAGGAGAGTCAATTAGCTGCTGCCGGAAGTGCGGGATTGAGGGAAGGGTGCCGCCGATGTGGTCATCCGTGCAACGCGTTGTCGTGTCTTTTATTTGCCATCGTACCGCAGAATACTTTTGCATTGTGGGTAAAAGCACACTTCGGAGACATGGAGAAAACAAGTTTCGCTCTCTCTTGGACTGTGTTCCACTTGATGGAGAACGACGTGTCCGTCAAATTTGACCACCGTAACTGAAATGCCGTCTAAACGTGGTATGGGCAAAGAAAACTACGAAGGATCCCCATCTCAATTCGGAATTTGGGCCAAGTGAACAGATTTTTATAAGTTTCCGATGACACGTTGGATTGTTAACATTTCAACTTATGACGGAACCGCGTTCGTTCATTATTTCTCGGCTTTGTACCTGTCTAATTCCGTCTCCGCTTTAGCTCCAACTTAATTCCTTTCATTTCAACTCACTAACCAACGACGAGGTAAATCGAACAAGTCCTCAACGCGAGCTTTAAATTTACTGTAAACTCGACGCGGAGGAGAGCTTTGCGTTTCGACCTACCTTCGTTGCGTGTAATCATACAAATGCAAAACAGATTAACAGTCGACTCGAGTTTATTGCGTTCGATATGCGTATATGAAAGAACGCCGTATCGTGTGCTGGAGTTTCATTCAAAGGTTGCTTATTGTGCCGGCAGACGGACGATGAATTAGAAGGGAACTGGAAGATGTTGATAACGAGTCCTCTTTGCCTTCGGTAAACATCGTTTTTACTGTAGTTATGAAATTTGCATAAATCGTATTAGATGGTCTGAAGTAGCCACAGTTTCCTGCTTAGCGTGTCGGAGTCCATCACCATTGTTGAGCACCAACTGATACCTTCCACGTTATATGTATACCTACAACCGTAATGGATGGTCCGAATGACGTGCGGCATAGCTTGAAGCAGAATGTTGTAAAGTGGAAAGCTCGCGGCCAAGAGGCGTCAATTTTTTATCTCGTGGCAGAGGGAGAATGAGGGACAGAGGAGGTGGAGCATTGTTAATGCTTGCTCGCAAGTAGAATTGCTGATACAAATGGGGGAGTCTCTTCACCTACAGCTATACATTCGAGATGCTTCATCCCACTGCCTGTATTCTAGCTGCACGTGGTTGTTATCTCCCTTGTATAGGTAATGCTAGAAGTTCTAGGTACGTTGAAATACACAAACCGCGTTGCTGATACTTCACTGGGATTTCTGATCGACGTAATTATCGACATTCCAGGCATTCCGTGTCCCTTTTACAGTGCTTTGTTCACTATATGAATTTTCAATGGATAACAGTAGTTTCAATGATGGTACGTTACTCTGATTTTCTGTGTTGATTGTAAGATTCGAAATTTAACTATCTTACACTCGGTATCGAAAACTTCAATAATTTCGTCGTTTGTCAAAAGTTTCATTCAGAATTTTCCAAAATTAAATCTCGTCTCATTACTTCTATGATCAGTAAAAGATCGGAAACGAAGAAATATATACTTGTAGCTTGATGTGATTGTTTTTTTTCCATATTTCCAAGCTTCCTCTGATTGCAATTTATACACTTTGAAGCAAAAAATCTCATCACAACTCAGTAAAATTCAGAGTCCCTGTAGTAATGGAATTAAAAACTGGCAATTTGATCATTTCCATACGCTCACAATTAATTTCTGATAATCAATAAATTGAAAAATATATTTTAAAGCGACTGAAGCCTGGTTCATATCACTGCAATTATTCTCGTTAGTCCAACACTCATATTTTCCCTGACTAAAAAATTTTGTCACAAAACAACGATTGCCCATCGTGTATTTTTACACCTCGCTAACTTTGAACCTGTTTCAGAGGTTTTGAGATATTTACCCGGTCCGAACGATGTTGGATTTTGAGGGTAAAGTAGAGAGCGGTAAAATATCTGTCGTATAGCTGCGGGTTGGTGAGAAAAGTTCGTCACATAATAGGAAAATTACACCACCAAGTGTCGTAGGTAAGCCCTGCCAACCAATTGGTGGCTTCCAGTACCTTCGTACATTTCACCATCGGGGTATCAATTTTTGGGAAGAATTCTCCGGCCTGAAAGCCCTTTTGGCTACACAATTACGAGGCACAAAGTACCCCGGAAGACGAACGCGTGTGTAGGAGATGAACGAAGGTCGACTGGGACTATGAAGAGACACTTTAGACCTCGGGCTGCTTCGCTGTTGTTCGAGCACCCGGTAGATGGAATACGTAATTGATTTAGGCGGTGTACCGAGTTGGCTATTACCCAGCCTCTGCACACACCTGTCCTTCGCCCTTTTGCCGCTAAGATCTTTCCTCTGCCTTGTTCGAAACAGCAGCTTCCACCATCGGTTGCTATACACTGCCACAGTTGCTAACTCAATAAATTGTCTAATGGCGTTAGTAATCGCGTTGCAAATATTTTAAACGACTTTATAGTTTACCCACTGCAAACAACTGTCGTAAAACTAAACTAAGAGAGAGAGCGAGAGAGGAAGAGAGAGAGAGAGAGAGAGAGAGAGAGAGCAGGAGACGTCGTCTGCTGTTTCTGTCGTTAAGGTAACGTTCTTTTAAAAGGTTTTCGTATCTATTATGCATTCGCCATTATACTACACACCCAGTATATGTTTACTTTGGCGAAAAATTTAGGCTAACTTCGAGGAGGTGACGTTGTGATGGAAAATTTATTCAATGTGCTATGTTGTTTTTTTTATACATTTTTGATGAATTATGATTTTCAAAGTTTTATTAATTAATTTTTACATTCAGAACGCGTACGCATTCATTGCGACGATTACGTCAATTTTAGTTATTCAGTATTCCTTCATTTGTGCGTTAAAATTTTCAGAACCCAACCTACTCGACGATCCATGTTTAAAACGGCTTTTAACGTAATAAATCTCGTTATCGTAGTCAAAACAGATGTGCTCGGGGTATGAGAAAGACGGTATGGTCTCACAAGGAACGATTTGGGAGCGGTAACTGTTTTCATTTGCGAACATTTATGCGTAACACGATTTTCAGCGAAATCCGTGTAACAGATTGCCGAATTATTCCGAATGAGATTCGACAAATTAAACGGTGTCTTTTGACAGTTACGATATAAACTTGTACTTTCCGGATGAAAATCACTGTTGATATATAAAATCAACGGAATTTGCACATCTGCCTACGCAAATCTCTCCGTATTCAATATGAATAATCATCACTCTCGTATATATACGCGATCAATCATTCCGTATTACAGTGTAACAAGCTTTTCCACTTAAAACGCCGATCAAAGTGAATATTTAAACGCTTATGAATGACGTTAACTCATAATTCCAGGACCCTAAGCTGGACTTTCCTATGCTCATCTCCTGCGGAATTTGACTCTTTGAATTGATTTAGGATCAGAACAAGTGCTGTATTAATTTTCAATCAAATTCTTCGAAAAAATATGTCTTTTATTTAACACGCTGGAAGAATCTGCTATAAAGTAACAGTAGCAAGAAGTCTTTGGTACAGACATGAAGATAGCCTCTAGGAAGAAACTAGTTTGGATGTATTTCCCAATGTTTCCACAGGAAATTCGCAAGGATGGTTTTCTTTGACCATAGGGACCTCCGCTTGGGATCACGACCCTATTCTCCCGGAATGACTCTCTGGTTCTGTGTAATCGGCTTTCGTATAGAATAAACCAGTTCAGAAGGTCACGAACAGAGACAGACAAATAAATGGAGTCGAAGGAGGAATAATGCTGCATCCTGACGTTTCATGCGATCATTTATAAAGAGACGTATCGTACCTGCGATGTTTCTCGAGTGACTCCCTCCGAGAGGGGGTGGCAAATGTTCATCCCCCGGACTTATCGGACCTTCTTTCCCGTCCTTTCGTTTGCAGTTTCAGAACGATTAGTTGAATGAATCACCTGTGTTTCTGTGTTTAAGGAGCGAGACGACAAGAAGAACGATGGCATCGCTCGAACAAAGCAGTGCTTTGGGAAATGAGGGTGTATAATATTTGAAAGGGAAAATAGTAGGACCGTGAGAAATCGAGGTGTGCACAATCAATGCCGGATAACAGATGCGGTATTTAAAAGAGACAGATAAATTGAAAAATGATAAATCGAAGTCGTGGGTTGGAGAAAAAGTGTGAGAGAGAGAGAGAGAGAGAGAGAGAGGGAGAGAAAAAATGGTGTCACCTATCTCGTTAACCAAAGTGCTCAGAAATTAAATTGATTCGAGATTCGGGCAGCAGGTAGGCAGGTCCACTCTCACTGAGAGTATATTGTTCTAACTTTTTTAGAAGATCCATTGTGGGAAGTTGCTAACACTGAAACAATGCCCTCATTGTTTTACCATCCCTCAAAATAGTACCTACACTCAGGCCACGCGATCTCGGTGCCCCCATCTGCCTTTAACCTGGTCGTCAACTTCGTCCTTGTCATATGTAAAATGCCCTCGTCATTGGCTTCGGCCCCATAAAATCAGACTACATTTGCGTCCGCTTTTTCAACTTACAATCCTGGTGAAACTTGACGGAGATATATGCGATTCTCTTTTCTCATCAAGCTCGAGAAAAGAGCTTATTCATTTTTCTGTAGACTGGAACTCTGAAATCGACAGCGATATTCTTTTTCATATAGCTACTATACTCTCCTGCACGTGTTGGAAATTGCCCCTCGTCGAAACACGCTCTATTTTTACGCGAACAGTTACGTTCGATGAAACACCACCTTCGCTGTAATTTAGAGGAAAAAAAAAATATACATAATAACACCTAACTAAAGTAGCCATGTAATGATTTTTTTCCCTCTTCTTTACACGCCGCTGACGTACTATATGGGCGGTGGCCCAGCTGTGGGCTACTTTATGGCGTCATATTTTTCCCGTCCTTCCGAAGTATCCCACCCCACCGGACTTGCCCCAAATTTTGTCTCCAACGAACGCAGATGGTATGAGACTTGGATCAAGAATTATGACCCGGGTGTAAATTTTTTCCTCTTCTTCTTTTCCTACAGATCAAAGAGGCAAGGCGTTGAATGATTTTTACTATTCGAAATCGAAAGCCTCGGATCATCGTTTTTTTCTATACATGAGTGCGTGATTTGCATCGTAGACTTCACCTCATAACAGTGAATATTAATGGTTCTCGAGCGGAAACTATCCCTTGAATTTTAGGAGTAGGACGTGCAGCTTTTCATGTTTCCTCCTAGGTACGGCCCTCTTTGCAACGGGCTCCTCTTTGCGGATGTTTGTGGGTGTGGGGCTCAAGCCTTTCTGACCGACTTAGGACCGGCAAAGCTCTTTTCCTTTTCACCCTAGAATCGATTTTCGGTTCTGCAAGGACCTCACATCAGACGAATCGTTTTACCTTCTCCATTCACATGAAATTTCAACGAAGATCTCCTGCTCCTCGACCTTTCCATGCCGCGTAAGCCCAAAGTATTCAAGGTCGATTTATTTTTCACTTCCGCGAAGTCAGCCGCTTAATATATAATATATATAGATCATTTTTCCCCCTAGCTAAAACTTTCCTGATCATAAGACCCACTTTTCGCGAACTGAAAACGAAGCAATTAGAACTGCGTGAGAAAAACGAGTCTCACCCTTCCGGTGCGCTGTCTCAATAAAACTTTGCACCCCTTTTTCTCAACCGTCAGGGACAAGTTTCACCGATATAAGAACCACCGAGAACGAAGGAGAACAAAACCCGGAGGGCGGAAAAAGGTGAGGAAATAAAGCATGAGACACACGTTGTAAAAGTTCACTTTAAAACTTGAAAGCGACCTGTTATATTATTTTATTTCATATTACAGCCCTCACTTTCTGTCAGAAGAAGTGCCTGTCGTCCCAGCGATCATACGATATTGATAAACTGACGTTATTGTACGACATTGGAATTTGTTGAAAGAAAGGGAAAAAAATGCGAGAAATGTAACGTGTATAACGATAACATCAAAGCGCATGCCTAGATACATATCACGTATACACGTGTGTATTTCATTAAACTTCTCTTATCTATAATATTTCCCAATTGAGGGTGGAAAGTGGCAAAAGTTTTGCATTCTTCTATTATTTTTCTGCTAAAATGACACGAAAATACATTTCTAAAATAAGTGGATAAAATGTGTGCGTATAATATCCTTGAAGCTTGACGCTCTATTATGACCATACAATAGTAGACAATTTCGACATACGCAGACCACGATTCACAGATACACGATAAATATTAATAGCCAGAAGACAGTTCAGAGATATTTAACATGTAACTCCGGGCCGTAAAAAACCGAGCGATTACCTTGATTTCGGGTGGTTTTCACCCTTCTACCGCTATCTGTCCGATACACTTGCTGTAAGCGCTCGGTTCGCGCAAACCCAGCACTCCTATCCGATGTACCGACAGATCAGCACGTCATATTAATATTTGCGTATACGCACCGCGTTCACGCCGCGTCGGAAGCGCCAGCTTGTTCAGCAGTGGTCGATCCATGCGGTCGAGATAGTTAGCCAATGCGAAGAGTAACCGATTATTGCAAGCGTGCGCTATTGCGCGATTACCTCACGCCAGCTGGCTAATGTTTGTTCGTATAACGCGAGTGAAATTCGGATAGTGCGTGGCAGTCGAGGAATGCCGGGTACGCGAGCAGGTTATTTGATATTAATTAGTGCCGGTTGGTGTAAGCGCTGAGCATAGCCGGAGCCCCGGTTTCAAAGGGTTGTCAGAGGCAGACAGAGGACGAGAACAAGGGTACGGGGGTCGTAAGGTCGAGGTCAGGATCCGGGGGGATAGGGGGGGGGGGGCTTTTCACCCCGTGTGCGCGCAGCGTACGCATGCATCACATTCGTACCTATTTCCATATCTATACGTACACCTACTCACCGACACCTCGATATGTGTGCGTATACGCGTACGAGTACCTACTTGTCAATATTCATGTTCAGACAAAGGGAGGAGAGTAAACTATAAATAAACCATGGATTACCACGCTATCATTTCCAGCGCGCGAATAAGGTAAGGGAGAGAAACTGTTGCGCAAGGTTTATTAAGCATATTTACCGACTCTGGTGCGCTTTGTGAAAATGAAAGAACCATGAATTGGTAATTAAATCGAAAGAGGTATTATTAATTACACTTCCGTGCACCATTTTCAGATATTGATGGAGACAGAAAGGTTTTAATCATTGGCCAAGTTCTAATGAAGAAGATAATGAAAAATATGAAAAATTCATAGTATTAAGTTAATAAAGTTAGCCAGTTGGTGTAAAATATCTGCCATTGTATTCCTATTTTCTTCGAATGGTGAATTTTATTTTTATACCATGTTTATGGGATGTTCAGACGAACACAGTTTCCGGAAAATGAACTCCTAACTTTCCCTCGCATTAACGAGCGGTTCAGTGAACTGTTTCTGAAAATTATCTCTATCAATCAAATTCCTGTCCATATTCACAAAAGCTACGGTCTCGGTCCTATTACGAACTTCCCCTACGGTTAGTGAAAACAATAGGTTGAACCCTTGCGGTGGTTTGAAGGTTCGTTGCTAGTATTTGTAGAATGTTTAGCAATTTAAACTTCTTGCTGTACTTTTCGTGGTGTACGGAATTTTTAAGTGCGTGACGGCTTAAATGTGCGTCAAGGATGGAGCCGTTATAATGAATAATAATGAGAACAAAAGAAATTTCCAACACGTGTACCCTTTAGTGTTCTATTTTATTTCCGTCCCACGCTCACTCGGTCTTTGTTGGGTTTTTCCCCCCCACTTTCACAATCAATTACCACCGTCATAAAGTCACCCTGGGAAACAGGGAACGTCATACTGTCATCTCGATCGTTATAATCACTCCCGGGTCAAGTCAACGGCAAAGTATTATGCGCCCACAAACGAAAAAAACAGGGGTGAATGAAGATTGCTTTGTTATCGATAGAAATTTGTTCATCCCCGTACGCTCGTTTACCAAGCGTAAATCGAGTGTATTTCGAAACCTCAATGCTGCTTCCTCCGATGTTTTCAATCATATTTACATACGTTGTTGCCGATGGTATCGTCCAACTGGCTGAAATGGGGTGAATCGGTGAACCGAATTTAACGTTTCCAATGCTCGGGGCTAGGGAGAAATGAACCTCCAGCAGTATGTGTACAAAGTTTCACGAAAATATTCTTCTATCGGTGATTCTACAGCGCCAGTTATATGGCCGTTGTGAATCGAGGGAATATCCGAGCACAGATTTGATCGAATACCAAAGCGATTTTAGGTGCGTGTGATTATTGTTTCGCATCAGATCCCGGTGAAAAATTTCCAGTAAATCACTCTGAACGTCAAATATCCGTTTCTAGAACATGCGTATCGTACAAATGAACTATGCAACAACGAGATACCTCTGTTCTCTAACAGCGTCGTAGGTCGCACGTAGGTGGATACATTACCTTTTTGATCGAGTGCAAGACGTGATTCATGTCTCTCTCACACCACGCCCTCTCACATTCTCGTTTATATTATTCCGTGCTCGAACAAGGGTACATATTATTTTACTCAAAAACAAACAACGAATTGATGCCAAAGGTTCCTCGCATACACGACTGCCATATCAGATCACCTGCAGCCAGTACCACCCGACTGTTCTAGCTAACAACCGAACACAAAATGACGAGGCAAAACTACACAGCGTGCACAAAAGAGCCTCTAGTCGAGTTTCTGGTATTCGTTCGAAATCTGCAACCCGTGTTTACAAAGCCTTGCCATTCCTTTGAGCTGACGTTTCCTAGGGACGTGCTTCGCGTTTTCATCAACAGTACTATAACACTCTGTGTCACATTTCAAACCACCCATTCGTGGTTCATCGCACGTTTTTATCATCAGTTAAAATTATCGAAATATTTCCTTTCACCCCTCCATCTACGAAATAAGATACGCGCCCTAATTGCCAAGGTAATTTTCACCCCAACGGCTGCCGATCAAGTTACAAAATAAAAGGCAGTAATTTAATTTTAGTTTGCTTACAGTAGCAAGATAGGGGCGGGGGGGGGGGGGGGGGTGAACTTCGTAGTTTGGTTTCGGTTATTATAACGGGCAGACGCACGACTAGCGGGATAAAAGTGGCAGGCCTGGGGGATGTAAAACGCCGCACAAGTTTTCCTCGGCAGTGTGTGTGTCTTGGGATCACTTAATACTTATTGTTAGTTGATATAGTCTGGAGTTTGTGCTGATTTGAGTGAGGCGGATGGATGGGAAAAGAGGGCTGAAGGGGGTGTAATTATTGAGAGAAAAATAAAGTCTGTCCGAATATCCATCTGTGTTTTTCAGATTCCTTTGATCTTCGCAGTGATTTATTAGAGAAATCTTTAAAAAAAATTTGATACCGTTCTGCACCAGCAAAATCTGCCTTGCGATGAAATAAACTCACGCGTCTACTCGCTGCCATTAACAAATTGCTACATTTGTCAATTCAGTAATGAGATTTACCCCGTGTCGAAACTCCGCACTTCTTATGCCGACTTGACCTCAGCAGTTCGCATCTGAAAGCTCGAATCTCGAAACTTAATGTTCGATATGACGCTATTAACAGTTGTGTCCACCGAACCACTGCGACAAATCGAATGTCACCGTCGACCCACGCCCTAGTCCTTGACTCGACAACTTCTTCCCACATTCACTTGACTCCCATAAATTTCTATCACTTCCACCCTGTACGATTTCCAAGGGATTTTCCTCCCTTATCGCGCTCCGTGTCCTGTTACACCCTCTTACAAGCGAATGAGGTCGTCAGGGTCGCGTATCGATGACATAAAAGTCCTATTGGATATTGACAAGGGAATTTAAAGTTATGAATAGATGGAAAACTGGTCATCCACTTTACTCTAATTCCCCAACTTGAAAGGGTGTACAGCTCCCAGTTTTGGTCTGGTGAAATATGCTTTGCCAGCACTCTGCATACACGAGGTCCGGCTCCTTGCAGGATTGATCAAAATAAGCTGACTAAGTACTGACAAAATTCTGAGAAGAGACGAAACAGCAAGGCTGAAGGTTCGTCTGAAGCGTAGGAACTTCATCATTCCGTTTGAGTAATTGAAGGGGTTCCTTTCAAAGATGCAGAAGCCCAACTGGGACCCGAACCTCGAGTCTCGGAGAGAAAGGACGAAGCGTTTTGCTCGTGCAGTTGCCTTCGCACAAACTCGTTCCATATTTCGCAGGATATTCTAGATACTAAATTGATACCGTAATGGATCCCTGGGACTGTGATTCAAATAAGTTGTGATTCATAATTGCGTTTATTAGCGTGGATCCATTTGGAAAGACTTTCATACCTTCTCTCATAGTGAATGTTACCAAACTGGACGGATTCGCGTCCATAATGCAGCAAGAGAACAAAAGCTTTCATGGGAGGCATCACCCCATCGACATGGTATACACGTTCACGGCAAAGAATCTGTTCAGGCATCTCACGGGTAGAAAGCACTTCGCTCTTATTACTAGCCAATAACTTGTGGTTGTCGTGGATACGACGTGAGCATAAGGGGTCAACGGTCAAGGCACGCGTACGTGGGACCGACTATTGCCGTGGTCACAAAGGAAAAGGACCCTCGAAGAGGACAGTAGACAAAGGCAAGGCACCCTGTATTTCGTCTCACGTCTCAAGCAATATCTCCGTGTTCCCTGTTTCTCTGGTGATTCTGGAGAGGCAATCACGCTGCCACCTTATGCCTACGAAGTAAAACCAACCCCGATTTTCACCATGTGGTTTTACAGAGACTGTCGACTAACATTGATCAATTCCCCCCAATTCCTTTGTCTGAAAATAGCCTCTCGCTGCTGCATTTTCACAAGTAAAATGTACCGCGGTATGATATAGGTATGTTATAGGTATGTGCGTGTTGCTGGTGGCTGGTAACTGTCTCACACATTCATTGTGATTCTGAAGTATTCACTGAGCGTGATTCCCGCGAGAATTGAATCGATAAACCTTGAATGTTTTGCTCTGGATTACAAATCTGTCAGTTTCTTCAATTTACGATCGCACGAATAAAACTGCGACTGTCAGTTCGACGTTGCCTCATATCGCCAGACGGCTTTCACGATACAGAAGATTGAGCGAGATGGATCAATCACGATAACCATCCGAAGTGAAAAAGAAGAAGATGAAGATAACAAGATCGGAATTATTGTCTGGGTCACGCGAAGACAGGAGAGGACGCCTTTGATCAGCATTCGAGAACAACCTTTGGCTCGTGCTGTAAATAGGATTGGCAAAAGAAACATCTGTTTTGATCTCGTCGCGAGCGAATGCTTCTAGTAAATGGTGAAGCCCGTCTCTTCATCACTCCAGAGTGCGCACGACAGACGCGCTATAAATGTAGGCCATAGTCAGCAGAAGGGTAGTTCAACTTGCTTACACGGAACTTTTCGACGAGAGAACCTTCAGGACGTCAAGCCGAGCGGGAGAGAAGGGAGTAACGGGAGGATTGAGAGGGCCGGGAGAACTTGAACTTCTTTCATCACCGGTACGGGGATCCGGCCCGTTCTTCTCTCGACAGGAGCCGGTTTTGCAATTATTAGAAAGTCCCGTTTGTTCCCATGGCGACGCGTCTCTAGCCTATCTTTATTCTCCTCTCTGTCTACCTGTCGGGACGTGGAAGCGTTCGTCACTCCGTTAGGGTACATCCAGAGTACCGTGAATGCTTCTCAGGAAACTTCTCCTCCGGAACGTTTACGCCAAGGAGACTTCCTTTGTGCCAAGTCTACGGCATGTCTAGTGCAATGGCGTATTGCGACATGAGTTTAATCAAATCACGATTTATTAGCTTCGCTTGAACATTATTCGAAATTAATAATTCGACGAGTGGCAATCTTCAACCGGGATCGTTTATCTTCATTCTCATGCTCGCTCATCCTCACATAGTTTCACTCTTCACATCCGGGGCTCCGGAACTGCAGGGCGCTTTGAATAATTGATTGAATCACTCCTGACGTTGCTGCACCGTAAAGAGTCGTTGAAATTATCATGATTCTGCTCATGGTAATCCTGACTTACGAATTTTAATGGCAGAAGTGTATTCGGTGCTGTATAATAGGTACCCTCTTTACCGCCATGACAATGGAGGGAAAGTCGAAGCAATAAAAGTCACTTTCAACGAGTGTCATATACCGGCATAACTACGCCAATAATTTCAAGTTATACTTTCCGCCTCTTTCAACAATAAGTAAGTACAGTATAAATATCGTGCGATGAGTTCGAGCCTATCTTGTCGTTGAAGGAGGTCTTTCTTCCAAGTTTTTCCCGCTTTATTCGCAGGACTTTTATTCTGACATTACATTTCGGTTTCTCAAAATAGCGTTAAGTTGGCAGATTCTTTCGTGATATACCAAACAACCTACCACGACCATTCCAGCGAAATTGCGTTATCCCAGATTTTTTGAAAGTACCGAAAAAACTTGCCATCCAGTGAAGGGTATGATTAGAATAATGCTTCCTCAGGGATTGAGAGGAGCACCGAACTTGGCAGGGTTTAAAACAGAATCACTGGGTCTGTTCTGTTCTCTGTTTTACTGGTTTTTTCTTTTCAAAATAACGGTGGACGTACCGAAGCCTCATTGATCGGTGATTGCGAATCGAACACTGATCAAGTTCCTGACTTAGCCCTTGAATCTGGGTAATTTGAAATTACCGACCATAGACTGTATTTTAGGGCCAAGAAGAAATTAATGAAATCGGCATACGAACATTATTTTTCGCACATGTGTACGAGATGACGAATTTGCATACAGAAAGTGAATTGTTGACCGAAAGTGAAAAAGTCTTTGTAACGATCAGATATGAGAGTGCAGGTTCGTTGAACCAGGTGTACTTGCCTAAACACAGCTTCTATAATTAACAATAAATGAGCGCACAACGGAGTGCACGTTTTACCTCCCTTCCATTACAGTTAACCGCGGTCTCTGCAACAAATTATGCATGTACCGTATATTCCTACCACAACGGGTCAGTTCATAAACATTCAAACTTAATTAACCTTGTTGCGCGTGTCTATTAAAGGCGCGTGTTATTTCAGAGTAGAAATCTATTTTTCCGACTTACCCGACAGTGTTGAACGATTATATGTATAACAGAGAGCGATCATTGTTTCACAAAATTATCCAAACATTCGCAGAAAATAAATAAATAAATAAATAAATAAATAAATAAATATATAGATAAATAATTAAGCAATTAGGTCAACTCACTCATTTTTCTAATTTCTCCAACGACGAAAATCTCGGCATGCTCTACACCATTGCAATCGTTTAAACCACCGTATTGTAAAGTTGTTACTCGAATTTGCTGATTTTGGGGTTACTTTTCACATTTACCGACCGCTGACTGAGCGTAGGGATGGGGGTTGCGGTTGAGATGCTGGTGGAAGAACACAGAGATCACTTCGCCGATACTCCACCAGTGGCTGTTGCACGTGCGGATCAGACAAACTGATCTACGGTAGGTAGGTATACAAATTACCGTATAAGCTCTTCTATTCCCGTCTACCTACGGGACTGTAGCTCGGGAAACTGTTCCTCTGACGCAAGCTCACCATTAAATACATTTATATAATATACGTTATATATATATATATACATATATGTGTACACACCTATGTATGCTTGATTAGAATTGATGAAGTTGGCAGTTTACAGGTATGGGGCGATTTTCCGTATCCAGCAAGCTAATTGATTTTGTTGATGAAACAAAAATCGACTGGTAATTAATTTTCTGAATTATTAAAACAAATTTTTCCCACATAGGGTAGTTGATTTAAAATTTATAAAGTTTTATGCGTGTTGTGGATTTTTAATTTGCTTTTGCTATTGAACGTTGCGTCCAATTTTTTCACGGGCTTCGAAAGATTCTTTCGCAAAGTTATTTCATTATAGCGATTATATAATAGCGCTACAGTAACGTACGAGCAATTGGGAATTCGTCTGGAATTTACCTGATACCTCATCGTTTATCAAACGCTAGTGAACTCTAAGCTCTGCGATTTACAATGCCGAGAGTGATCCAACAGCCACCGGCGTTAAATTAATATACAACTTTATTTTTCTCCCTCACTTCACTTCTTTGTGGAACGGTTATTCGAAAAAAGTGTGTACCTATCTTTTGCAGGTCGGCCAGGCCCTTGCCATGCGATGTCGTTGCCCAGCCCCAGACTTCGACACTACAGGTCGAAAACACAAGATCAAAACTTATTTTCTAAAAATTTCTATACTCTCGTATTTTCCATTCTGAAATATTTCTGCTCTGCATCCTTAAGCTTTGGAATGAAATTCATTGACTCGAGTTATACACGCATATTTTATACACATATACTTTCTCACAACGTATTACATTTCAACTGTAACACCATTGTTATACAGTTAACAGTTTTTTTCATGCATTCGCAGCATTACATACAGCATTGTATACATTGTTAACAATTTTTTCAACAATACATCAAGGTAGTAGAGTTTTTCTTGTGTAATCAGTTGGTCGTTAACCATTCGACAGATTTCGTACAATGTGATTTTAAGTTCATTTGCAAACATATTATAGGCTTCATATACACATGTCGTAGAAGTATATTACATACTTATATATATATATATATATATACCTTTCATCGATCACTTTCAGAGAACGAAACAGATCGAGAACGATTGATGACTTTTAATAAGAACTCAGACGAACGGCTTTTTCTCACTGACTGTAACTCGACTGTATAAGAAGAAATAATTCTCAATTCGGTACTCACGCACACATGAACGTACGGATATAAAAAAAAGGAAGATCAAAGATAGACTTTGGCTTCGATCAACTTCGTTCCAATGATGTGATAAATTTGATTCATAGAACCAGCTGAAAGACGTGGTTCACTAAACGGGGTTTGAACACGAGACGAGTTCATCATCGTTTTAAACCATCGTTCGACTAAGTCTGTTAAAACTGCTCTCTCGGCATGGCCTGGTTAACTCTGTACTTCACTTTATATTAGAATTAAGATGCACCCATTTCTATTCCTTCCACCGTATAAATACGACGTAAACAACTCACCGCTGTTCGGTAGCAGTATCGATGACCACGTCAATGTTTTATTTCCAGGACCATGACAGCAATTTGCTTCGTGTGCAACCTGCCCATCCTCAGCCATCAGGTGGGATTAATTTGGCAAGGCGGAAATGGGTGGGACGATCTTCTTCGGGAGCAGGTCGAAGAATCAACCCTCAAACAGCGGCTGGGTAAAGATTTTCAACCAAGTCGAGCATGAAGAATACATATCGTGACTTTGAAATCACCAATCAATTTGCATTTCTTATTACCGCATGAGATTGAAAATATTTTTGAGAATGAAATAGAAAGAAGGACATTTTAATTCCGCATCGTTTGTTTTTAAGTTATATAGTACTTCTGTTTAAGCGTTCAAGACCTCGCTTCTGTAATTATTTGGTCCCAGAACACTTGGACAATTCAATCCTGATACATATTTCTACAGCTTGGATTGGTATTGAAAATTGAGGAAGAAAATATTTCTGAAAATGATGATATGGTATCTTTTTTTTTTATTAGATAAAAGGAATTTTCTATTGTCAATGTAACGTCATCGAGCAGTTTGCTTGAGTATCGTGTTGGCTGTATCCAAGGAAACCTTTTACCTTATCGCGTCCCTCACAACCGACTAATTTTAATGAGAGGAGCGCCTGAGCTGGCAAAAGAAAACAAACCAGCTAATTGAAAAGTTAGAAGCGTTATGCTAAATACTCTGACTCCTTGAAACGCCACTAGAGATCTAGTAAATTGAAGAAAAATTATATCAGGTCGACCACATCACCTTCTTATTCTCCTTCTTCTTCTTCGCGCGATTCCACCCTCGAATCCTCCTAATTTTATTACTGTACTCACAATTCCGGACACTTGTAGGAGCGGGGCGGAGGGACTCGGCCGCACAAATCACCTCAATTTCACCACCGAACGAAATCCAGGAATCGTCTCCACCCAATCAGCGTCGGCGTCGGTCCAGCTTGGCTCAGTTAACGGAGCTCCTGAAGGAATGGGGCGGCGGCGGGACTTCGAGCAAGGGTGGAAAGGGCGGGAAGCTGCACCGACGAGAGACCCTTGCAGACATCGCGAAGTCCATGCCCTGGCCGAGACAACAGACTACGGACTCGAGCCACATGACAAGCCTCCGGAGTAGGAGGGAGAGCTCCGTCGACAGCGGGATCAGGAGTCAGGTGTCCTGCAAATCAAGGAGAGACTCGACCATCAGCGACTTCAAAAATGAATTGGCTCGATTTTGGAGCAAAAAGGATTCACAACAGTCGTCGGCCCCGCCAACGGTCATTTCGCCAACCACCAGGAGAGGTAATCGCAATTACTATACTTTACTGTCACAGTCTGAGCTTTGCAGCGATTCTCGAGTATCTTGTTCGAGGAGCTCAAATCTCGAGGAGAAGTGGGCTCCTTGGCTTGATGCTCGGGAATTCTTCGAGTTCCCGAAACTTTGTTAGAATCCAACCCAGGCTACCGTTCCTTGCTTTGTTCGGCGTGATAAAGAGAGAAAATCGCTGACAAAGTTGTCTTAGAGGTCAAGAATCTTCGGTTATGGATAGACTGAGAATCCACCGAGAAAAATTTAGCGCGTTTGCTAAACGAGAACAAATTTCTTTTCAGGTTCCGGAGAATCGGTTAAAAACTCCAGACGTGGGTCTGGAGAAAGTGCGAAATCGCGGAGAGATTCTGTCGTCGGTGGGCAGTCAGTCAGCCCTGGAGAACGGAAACACAATTGTCGACACCACAGGCGCAGACAGTCCCAACAGTCCCAGGAAGGCGGGGGTGTCACGCCTACCAAATACTATCGGAGCGACCAAAGGCCCAGCGCTTCGAGCACCGACAGTGGGGCCAGCTGTGCGGTCAGGTTCGTCTCATTCATTTTGGCGGCATTAATTTTGCAAGAGACACGTCGGAACGTATATCAAGATAAACGGATAGCCGGCAAAGTTTCTCGGGGGCGGGAAACAGGAAGGGATTAATTTTCCTAAATTCCTCCGGTACATCCGCTATCAAGTTTGCGGTATCCTTACACTCAAACGACTGTTGTTGTCGGTGAAAATCGAGATATGCACGCTCTGTTATACTGCTCAGGGAACATCTGGAGGCGCAGAGACTTCATGCTGAGAAAAATGAGAAGTCGAGCTCGACGGTGGAGGTGAAGTCTGATTCGAAAGCGCCGACGACGACGCTGACGGTCGAGATGAAGAGCACTGCCACCGACAGTGGAAAATCCATGAATCTAGACCCGACGATGAATCCTCCCACGATCATTACGTCCGCAGTGACGCCTCCTCTGGTGTCGCCGATGACCGGAAGCAGTCTTCCCTTACCAGGAATGTCCGCTTCTGGTGGCTCAAGTCCCGTAGGAACACCGAATTTGAATAGCACCCCGACCCACCCCCTACTCACTACAAGAAGAGATTCCACCACTCAGGTAAATGTTTCACCTAAATTTGTCCACGTCGATTTTTATACCAATCCAGATTTCGAGCCATGCTAATAAAAGATGAATGTCGGACAAACAGCCGTGTACTCATTAGTTCGTTATAAGCATATTGGAAAGAGGAATCTAACTTTTGATCTGAGCACAACGACTCATTGAAATATTTGTTCAAGTGCTATTACAAAGGAAAAGAGGCATCACCGAGCAAATTGGCAAGGCTAACGAGGCAGGCAGCTGCTATCGACGAATCGCTCCCACCTTCCGGTCGACGAGGGAGTCAGCCGACGCTTTCTCCGGATCCCGACGACGGAGGTATGGGCTCGAATGTATAGAAACGCCTCGAGTGTACTTGTTCATCCATTTGAAGGTTTGTGGTAAGAAATTATGGTGGTTTCAAGGTCGCAAAGCTCGCAGGGACTCGTTGAGTCCGGACTCTGCCTCATATCCTAGAAGGCGTGACTCTAGGAGTCATTTAAGCCCGGACAGAAATGCTACGGATAAAAGGGACATCAGTCCGATTCGACAAAGAAAAGCCAGGCTGAGACGGCAATCGACGTCCATCGCGTATGGTCGACCGCCCAGGTAAATCCTAGTTTACCTCAAAATAAGTTTTTCTTTTTAGATTTTTTCTCCTGGTAACTGACTTCGGTACATCTTGAAATGATTTATCAGAATTTTACGATAATTTTTGATTCGATCGGATAAGCATACGAGGTATTGTTTAATTCTCATTTACGTCAGTGTGGAATTGACAGATGTTGAAAAAAAATTCTGTAAACTGAGAATGAGAAGACAGTTGCTCGTTTTTTACGCTTACTTTTCATGCTTGCGGAAATCTAGTCAATTAAATTCATTTATCAATTTACACGCTTCCCTGTCCCAGTCAAATATTGAAAGAAAAGTTGGACCGAGTTTTTTTGATTCTCAGGTCTTCGGATAGCTCATCCTGTTCGTCACGGGATCCAAGTCCCTGCGCCCGTGGACCAACTACCATTCAACATGCACCGGTGATCAGAAGACAATCAACGACCGAAGAGATTTTGATCGCCAGAGGTTTCAGGCGACAGAGCACAACGGAGGAAATGATACGTTGCAGAAATTTCAGAAGACAAAGTTCTCAGAGCGACGACACCGTAGGTTTCAAATTTCAACAAAATCACGATTCGTTAATCGCAGACCGAACAAGTCATTTACCTTTCAACATTCGTTTCAGGTTCAAAGGTACAGAGGCCGAAGGGACAGTTCGGCTCAAATTACTGACGGAACCTTTGCCACGATGACGGTTGAAACGACTAGTACATTTTTTGACAGCAGCACGCAGACCGGTGAGTTATAAATTATGAATGAGTAAATTAATGAGTCCCGTATTGTGTTACATTGTCTGGAACACCGTGTTATTTTATACGTTACACTGTTCCATAAATTTTCGAACACATTCTATTATTACGATGCGGTTAACCTGCACACGTCATTGCTAACGCGAATGTTCTATGGTGTCACATGAAATAACGATAGTAATTCAAATTACCTCTGACACGATGTATAATTGTGAACGTGTTCAATGTTTTGAACGCAGTTACTGTCAAATCATTGCAACACAGTTCGTTGCATTGCTAACGCGAATGTTCTATGGTGTCACATGAAATAACGATAGTAATTCAAATTACCTCTGACACGATGTATAATTGTGAACGTGTTCAATGTTTTGAACGCAGTTACTGTCAAATCATTGCAACACAGTTCGTTGCATTGCTAACGCGAATGTTCTATGGTGTCACATGAAATAACGATAGTAATTCAAATTACCTCTGACACGATGTATAATTGTGAACGTGTTCAATGTTTTGAACGCAGTTACTGTCAAATCATTGCAACACAGTTCGTTGAACTTTAATTTTTGGTATGGTAGCTGAATCCGATCGAATCAATACTTTATTCGTATTCATCCCGATACACGAAGCTCGTGGCGTAATTTTTGACGTTTGAATACCGACGCCAAAATCCCATGATACCTCGAATTTTTCGGGCCAATACGATGCAGCCCTTTCGTGCACGCGCATGGGTAAATAATTTTCGTCGTGGGTAAGATCACGCAGGCGCTACCCTTGTTATAGTTCCCATATATTGTAACAGGGTGCATCCCAGTCGATAGCTGACAACAGAATCAGCACTAAGTAGAAAAGTCTGTCGAGGGATAATAATAATAAAAGAAAACTGCAAAGTAGTAAGACGGTGATAATAATTCTACGACAACTGACTACGGGGTATGTGTCATGATTTCATACGTTTGAGGAAATGACAGAAGCGCGGAAATGATTGATTCGACTTGTTGGAAAGTGAATTGATTTGTTCGTTGATAAGTCGTTGATAAGTCTCAGGTTGATAGATTTTTAATAGTGTCTTCAACAGGACAGAGGAAAATGTAAGTGACAAATAAAAGGAACAATCAAACGGTTGAATACGTGAAAAATTGAATCAAATGTTGCGGTGAAACAACGTCAATAAGTGTCAGTGTACGGTGTGCGTGATGAATAAAATAAAAGAAAAATTACAATCGCCCGAGAGTGGTGTATATCGTAATTGCTGAAGGGGTGAAAAGTTAGAGGGTCGTTAATTAATTAAAAGTGACCGTTCGCACTACGATCGTATATGTGCTTAATCATTTTAAAAAATTCGCACCTAGGACGAACACTTCGATTTTTCATTAGCCACGCAATGGATGGCGCCCTTTCTGAATATTTTATCAACCCAGGGATTTTTCATATCGGCAAAAAGTGAGATCCCTTAGGTCATTTGTGGTTATAATAATAATTCGTTTGCCCATCCGTTAATTGCCTCACAACGTTTGTTTCAGTTCTTTATCCGGATGAGAAAAACGAGATGAAAATTTTTATACCTTTTCATAGACAACCACTTGTGGATGCGAGAAGGCAAAATAAGCTCTTCCCGTATAGGAAGAACGAAAATACCCATTCTAAAATGTCATTCTTTGCGAAGCGCGAGTGAATTCTTGATTTAATTAAATCGCCCATTAATCCCGACTTAATATATCAGTCCTAATGAAATTTTAAACGAAAATGGTTTCCGTTATTGAGTAACCTTTCATTTCGGGGTAAGGATTATAACACTGTAGGTATAATCAAGAGAAGCGGGCGGTGAATTGATACCAAGCGAGAGGGCCAAAATTTAATCGCTGGTACACACCACTAAAATATCATTACGGATGAAATCCGAGGCTTTGTTGGGAAATTCCACCCCCACCGCTGTGGAATTTTCATTGTACTCAAGCCACACCCAACTTCTTCATTGCTGAAATTCCCGAAATTTTCAAAGTATGCATTTCACGCAAGGCTCTACCCTTTATTTTGATTTAAAGAACCTTCTCCACTTTATGACAACAACCATTACCACGAGGAGTGCCTGAGATGCAACAGTTGCGGCCTCAATCTTACCGGACCAAATCAGAAGCGCGCACGCAGGTGAGCCAACCAATGGCAATTTTTGCATTCCCCCGTATCTTCTTATACGTATAGATAAGATCATTGTGTAGTATTATTCTGACATACATGTATGTACACAAGCAGTATACCTACGTGGTTACGCGCCTGCATGTTTAGCCAGAGAGGCTTAATCGCGGCGGGAGTAAACCTTGCCGCGTGGAGATATGAAACGCTCTGTTGCTGACCTATACCTACATCGAGACGATAAAATTGCCATTCGCCATCTCGAACGGTGTTCGGATTCTTATTTTATTCACTTTCTACTACATTATCATCCCTTCCCGCCTATGTTTGCACATACATGAACGACGAGGCTTCGCCATTTCGCCCGAAGCTGCCAATAACGCCTCTCTTAAACCGGGGATCTTCCTTCCAGTATTGACAATGAAATGTTTCGCACTTTCCATATTTTATTACTCAACATTCATACTCGCCGCATCCTTTGTCCTTTGCATACGTTTCAAATACATTTTCATGCACATGGTCCGTGTCCGAGAGAAGCTTATAATTTTGTCTTTTTTTTTTTTTGCAAACTAATCGACAACTGAAATCGATCTATTATAGGTTCAAAAACCACATTCTGTGTGACTTGCACTTTGCGGACGTCGCTCTGATGGAGTGTGCAGATTTCATGCAACAACTTCGCAGCTTCAAGCCTCAGAGTCTGGGCTGTGCCGTCGCCCGTCGAAAGTCATCGACTACCCTGATCTTCCCGTTACCACCTCAAGCTTGTTCAGGTTAGTAGCAGTTCGTATTCTAGCATACTAACTGCGTAATTGCAATTTCCTGGAAATGTTAACAACACAATATTTTGCACTGTTTATTACGTAGAAGTTATTCTGAAACAGGTACTCAAATATTAAAAAATCTCAACCGTCTACCGGAGCGACATAACCATCGTTAATAAATCGTAATAAAAGTGAAGATAGATTTTGCATATTTTCTAAATTAATTAATCAGCTGTTCGAAGTGATAGTAAATTAGTAGACGTTCTTCGCATATCATGTCAGCCTTGTTGATCGTGCTTCTTGCTAGTAGAAATATTACTTGCTACGTCAGCCACGCTGCTTGCTAGTAGAAAATTTTGTACCGTGTCAGCCATGCCAGCCACGCAACCGTGCGAGTAGAAAAGTCGTGAACTATGTCAGCCGTCCTAGTAGTAGAAGAACTCCGTGGCGTACCAGCTACCGAATTATAAGTCATCTCACGTTCTTAATTTCGCACGATGTGCTAAATCCGAGAAAGTCCAAAGTGATTGTTGGATCGCATAACCCTCGCTAGGCTTTAAGAAGTAATTCTCAACCTAACATCTGGTTAGTTCCCAAATATTTTTTACCAACACTCACCACGTTCTTGAGCTTTCTATCCGTATTTACTATGTCCAATCACTCAAGTATCTAGCTGCATTTTCTCCCATCAAGTCCGCATTCGAAAAATTTATTACTCTTGTTCTGTACTTTATATATCGTCTTCCACAACTTTGGAATTTTCTCTCAATTTCAAATGTATGTTAGTTGTTTACTAACCACCCTTAACCATAGCGGATGTTTTCACCCCGCGAGATATTCTCCATTACATCGATCTACTACAATATCAACTCGTTGAATACATTTATTGTTATTTTAATTAGTATTATAAGGAGTTCCCGCGGTATCCGAAGCTAACGCAACACAAGGGTAAGCGTTAACAGTGATCTTCAATGCCGATGGAGACAATTATAAATCGCGCGGGGTCAGCGGAAGGATAAAAGAAAATACGGAAATCTACCGCAGGCGGTTCACTCTAAGTTCGAATACCAAGCCCTGTCTACCAAACAGCTTGGTGTTCTACCTTACAGTGAATCGACTGTAGTCATAACATCATCGGTTTCGAGAAGATACCGAAGAAATTTATCGACAATACGTGACCAAGGGTTGAAGGAACTACTCTCCATATTTGCATCTCGGTCAAGATTTTCTCCCCCATCTACGTGTACGCTCACTTAGTCTCGCATAACGCAACGATTTAACGAAGCACATTTGTAAAATTAAGTCAACCTTGTGATTAATTATATTCAGTGATAATTGAATGGAATTAATTATCCGTGTTCTTTCAGACGAGTTCTGCGAAGAATTTCCTCACAATCTAATCCCCACCCCCGGGTACTGGATCGAATGCTCTCGTCAAAAGATTGCCTCAGATACTATTTGGGACGAGAGCGAGAGTGACAGAGAAGTAACAGATCCTGATCAGGCCGAAGAGCAGGCAGATTCAACGTCGAGGCAGCAGAGGCAGGATTTTTGTCTCTTCGAAGAGAACGAGATAGAGACGGACGATGCGCCGCGTAAAAAAACTGCGATCGAAGAACAGTGGGAAAAGAATCAGGGCTTCGAATTGACTTCGGTTGAGCAAGAAACGTACGAAAAGTACTTTTACGGATCGGAACATTGGAACTATTTCACCAACGACGACGACCTCGGTCCGGTGATACTCAGCATTAAACAAGAGACGATTAACGGCAGAGATCAGTTTCGAATTCTAGTCAGAGCTATAAGCTACACAGTTCATGGCTTGATACCGGCCAGCTGTGTCTTCGCCGATCGTTACAACCGCGAGGAAGTTGTTCGTAGCCTCGGTAAGGAGGTGAACATCAACCCTCCGCTGACTTTGGGTCAGCTGCCAGACACACCTGAGGAGCTTCTCAAGTTGGACCAGGTTTTCATTAAGTCCGAACTTAAGGTTGGAGTGATTTACGTACAGGAGGAACAGTACAGCGAGGAAGAAATCCTGGACAACAACGATAATTCACTTTCGTTCGAAGAGTTTTTGCAAATTCTCGGCGATAAGGTCAGGCTCAAGGGTTTCGATAAGTACAAGGGTGGCTTGGACACCGTGCACGACTTGACGGGGCTTTATTCAGTTTACACAAACTGGAGAGGAATCGAAATCATGTTTCACGTCTCTACGCTGCTTCCCTACGAGAAACACGACCCTCAGAAGGTATTTCAGATTTTTAGAAATGATTTTGCCAACTTTTATCGGTGTAATTTTCTTTAAAGCAATTTGACGAAAATTCAATTTCTTTTTCATCGCCATTATCAATAATCGGATTTTCTCATGCATATATGTATACGGTGAAATTCTGGTTACAGTTGCAGAGGAAACGGCACATAGGCAACGACATTGTTTGCGTGGTATTTCTCGAGGCGGACAATACGAGTTTCAGTCCAGCGTGCATAAAATCGCATTTCCTCCATACTTTCATCTTAGTGCGAGTCAGTCCAAGAATAAAGCGTAAGATCACAAGGTACGAGGTGTCCGTTGTGACGAGGGATGAGGTCGGCGCCTACAAACCATACCTGTGGGAACAAAGTATATTTGAAAAAGGTAGGAGGACTCGAAAACGTCACTCACCGTCGAACGCCGATTTTATAACTTTGTTATCACTCGACAGGACCGATGTTCAGAGAGTGGATTCTGACGAAAATAGTTAACGGAGAACGAGCCAGTTACTCAGCGCCGAAGTTTGCGAGGATGCAGGAAAGGACGAGGAGTCAGATGCTCGAGGACATTGTCGCCAACTTGGCAAATCACGCGGAAACCGGGCAAATCCCTAAGCCATACAGGTAAAATAATGCTTTCTAATTTGCTCTGATCTTTCAGTCAGTGACTCCGATTTTTTGTTATTTTTTTACTTTTTTTACTTTTTTTTTCTTGTAAAAAATTAATCTTCTTCGCCCCAACGCCTAGACGCGGGTCTTGGAGACCCATCGGTCACATGAGACCCTCTTCTCCGTTGTTGGACTCCGTGAGAGATCAATTCGAGGACTACGATCAGCTGGCCAAGGACTTCACGCGAGTATTTTTGAACAACGTAGCGAACGTGACACTGAACGCCAGCTTGTTTGACGTGTCCTTTTTGGTTCCTGGCCAAAAGAAGCAAAAAGTTCGATTTATCGGGGTTCGAGCTATTCTTGGTGTCAGAAGCAGGTCTGTGATTATATCTCGAGTTATACTGACGAAATTTTGCGCAAAGTTCTACGAGTCTAACGGTCTCCACATTTTTCCAGGGTCTTTCAAGAAATGCTGTACGGAATTCAAACGGGATTTGGAAGTCCCCAAGTTCCGGTCGGCGAGTTACTTGCCAGGCCTGTCCCCACTGCACTTAGTCCACAGAAGCCGAAAAGTTCGAACTTCCTCCAGGTTCCCGACGTGGAAAGTCCAAGGTAGGTTGAAAAGGCGGTATTTAAAATCATCCGTCAATCAATTTCCCTGATACTCGGAGCAGGAATTTTGGCAAGCGTGTCCGAGATGCCACCGTTTGGAGATTACTTTTTTCAATTCAGTTTCACGTTGAAAATAAATGCACTCTATGGTGATTGGCTTGGAATTATGTTATCGTTAATGTGGTGAGATTGATTACTGTAATTTGATTGATGTCGAATGATTGATATCCGGGTAACAACCACGTGGCGGAAAGTCTGCCATTATACAATCGCCACATGGTGGCCATTACGACACTTAAATTCGTTTGAATTATGCCAAAATATATACTAAAAATTTTTCAAATTTCTAGCTTCCTTCAATGCAATTGTGTTTAGTATATTAACATTCAGGAATCATACCGTGAAGCTGTGCGAGTTTGAATATAATCGGTTGATACGAATGAGCCATGCTAATGCTACGTGCCATGAAATATGGCAAGTGGGCTACCCGGATACATGAAGACATATTTATATTTCGATGTATTTTTCAAGGCACATCCATCAATCCAATCTTCACAGCACCGCATGTTTCCAAATTTTTACACTTATTCTGATTTTGGCATGTCTATATACCGTTCTTGTATCGTACATGTATATTATATATTTAATCCATGATATTTTAACACGTTTGCTCGGAACTTGTTGTCAATTGAAATATTTCTCACTTTATTGTGTTTGAATGTTTTATTTCTCTTCAAAATTTACATTCTTTATGTCACCCACTTCATATTTTAGCATTCAATAACAATACTGGATATACACTGTAAACAAACTAATCTATGTGGTAATTTAATTAAATCTTGGTAATCGAACGACATCTGACTTACGAAAAATTGGAGAAGAATTAGACTTCAAAACTGAATACCGTGACTCTTCACGCCACGTAACTGCACTTTTTTTTACCATATAACTGTAACCCTTGGACCACTCTGTGTTAAACTAATTCCGCTCCAGGAGGATTTGACGAATCACAGACGTTGTAGACACGAATTAACGATGAACAGAAAAGAGACTTCCTTCGGTACGAATTATCCGCATTGACGTCTTGTTAATCGTACAAGAAACCACATACCAAGCCATCCCGAAGCTCCTAAAAATTCCTTGAATCCGTTTTTGAATTTCACATCTGATTGTCCTCCGAACCCCGAAGTGCCGCCCCGCGGTTTCTGTGAGATACTCGTTCCGATATGTTTAGGCCCAAAAGTGTGCCATCCTCTCCAATGGTGAAGCGTGCCTTTTCGCGGCTCGGGACCATCACAGCAGGATGGGGTCGCAGCATCCGTAAACACGGAGGCGGAAACACTCTCCAAACGGAAGACCGAAAGTTGTGGTCCAGCTCTCAGGACTGCAGCAGTAAGTAACCATCACGCAGGATTAAATATCCATTTTTCATATCAATTCGTTAAAACTTGCGAAATCCTACTCGCAGATAAAGAGGGTAAGGAAAAGGATCGAGGAGTACAATCACTGGCTGTTCCCAGGCTGAGCGTCTGTGCCGATGCCCAGAAAGTCGACAGAGCAAAGCTCGCTCAAACTGAGGTAGCTATAGGATCTACAATATCGCAACCAATATGAAGTATTGAATGTCTTTCGCAATTTGCAACCTATAAGCCCAACCGATCCCCCCGATTTTCAGTTCGACATTATCGAATTCGACCCGGAAACCTTTAGAACGTTGTTGGATTATCTGCACACCGGATCATGCCCGTTAACCTGCACTAATATACCGGGGCTGATATGCGCCGCTGAGCATTACGACCTTCCCGAACTGCTTCAGGCGTGTTTCCATCATGCAAAGCAGTTTTTGCGTATCGAGATAGTCTGCGTGATGCTCTGTGCTCTTGAGAACTATTACTGGAGATACACTTCGGCCTCGGAATTGGTCAACATGATCCTCGCATTCGTTGAGACTCGGGCCTGGCAGCTCTTTCGGAATCCCGATTTTCTCACCCTGAGCGAATCCATGGTCCAGATGATCATGTGCCGGGAACTTACGGTCATTGAAATACACAAGTTCGAGGCGATGTTGGAGTGGGCGAAGCACAGAGTGGAGACCAAGACTTCCGAGCTCGACGCCGAGCTGGAGTTCAAGTGTATTATGGAAAGACTGACCCGGGATTTGAAGCTGCAGAATATTGCACCGCACGAACTCATCAGGGTGAGTCCAGAGCCAAGTTGTTCTATGTTAAGTGACAAGTGTGTAGATGAAGGGAAGAAGAATATCGAGATGAGTTTGTGCATCGAACTGTGCAAATTATTGTTTCAGACCGTTTTACCCTCAAAGGCTATCAAGAACGAAAGGATTTTAGAGACGCTGATGTACCAGGCGCACACCGGAGTATTTCGGAACGTTGACACTTTCTTGGAAGATTACCAAAGGAGGATACAGAATCCGGAAAGTTTAGATTGAAGATTATAGATCAATTTGGTATTGGAATTCGTGCTGCACTGCTCAATTATTCGAGGAATACTTTCTCTTGTACGAACGGTTCAAGAGTATCAAAACAATCGTCGCTGATTTTTGGCTTAGATAATTTATCGGAATCACAATTTGCGCATAAAAACGCGACGCGATCAGGAATCGTTGACTTTTCCGATTTCTAAACGCAGTATGGAGAAAAAAAATTGAATAGAAAACTGAAAAAAAAAGCTGAAACTAAAGTGGAGAAACGAAATAAACTTGTCGGCCCGTTAAATACTATGCTCAACGCATTGGCATTTTCTTTTTCTAAATCTTTGAGACGCGATCGAGCTGCTGAGATCAAGACTAACGATCTCTGCGGCCGTAAGTGAGCCCTAACAATGAGTATACTATGTCTAACGTACGCAATGGTAAGTCTGATGTATTCAAAATTTTGGTAGACAATACAGAGTGTTCCTAGAAATAGTTTCTGGGTATTGTACAATACACTAGACGTGTATATACAGATGCGTCTCCGTGATCAGTAAGTAAAAAGGAACTATAAGGAGGTGGTAGAGAAGTTTGTAACATTTAGGAATTAGTTTTATATATATACGAATTCTAGATTATACTAATGATAATAGTATAATAAAATCTGCCTTGAACTGTGCATTCGCAAAAAGAAGGTTAGAAATAACGCGAACCAATAGAAATACGCGTATATTTTAACGAATCTCAAAATCAATGATAAGAAGAAAAAATCACACGTTAGAAATTTTTTTCTTGAAATATATATACACATGCTATATATTATTATTATTTGATATAAAAAGGTCATTTCTTCACACTGTACGACTTGATGATGAAATTTTTGTTTTTTCGTTTTCTTCTAAATTATAAAAAAAAGTTCCTTACTTTTGTATAACATTTTACACGTACGAAATGTTATATATAAGGTATGAATTACCAAGAATTACTAAACTTTCACCTTCTTACAGCCCTTTTTATTTCTGGTTAATGGCTGCCAGTAACGGTGACGCTACGACCAGAGCACGTATCGATGTAGCGACACTCTGCGTATAACTACTATACATTATATACATTATGGTATATTCTAAATAATGAAAATGACAAACAAAAACATAAAAAGTTTAAGCAAAATACATGGCTTAGTTAATGAAGTGAAAGAAATTGATAACACAAGATAAACAAGAAAGAAATCCACGATCAAATGAATAAACACGAAAAAGAAAATGAAAGAAACAAATTAAAAAAAAAAACTCCTCGACATCTTCGAACGAGGTGCCGGATATTAGTTAGGTGTGAAAAATATATATATAAATTATAATGAAAATACATGTGAACTTGATCTTTAGCAAACTGAAATCCATCGCATTGTATGTATAAAATAATCTTTCTCAAGGGACGCGATGTGAGCTTCTGTGTATAAAAATTGAAATTATGTGACGACAATCTCGCCCGTTGTATTGAAAGTATCTCGTATATAAATTGTCAATAAATGTTTGTGACAGGGTTAAAAACTTTGCGCATGAACGAAGAGAATTTTTTTTTTTAGATATATTAGCGGAGTTTTAATAAGTGTTAAAAGTCATTATCTGCACTTTATATGTATAACATCTGCAGGGCAGACATCGCGTCTCTTAAAAAAAATTCACGATCCACGCTGTTTACATTTGAAGCTAATAGTTGACAGATTATTATTGTAATACATATTACACATACTTTGCAAAGCAAGATCAAATAATCGGCGGCATGTAAAAAAGCCGAACATGACAATCTATATAATAAAATAAAAATCTAATATTCGATAAATATGTAATAAATATTATATATATACAATAATAATAATTATAATAATAATGATTAACAATAATAATTATTGAAAACAACAACAATAATAATAATAATAATAATGGATAATGAATAATAATAATAATAACTATTATTATTGAAAGCATTGATGTTGAATGTGGGGTAAAAATATTTGAAGTCTGTTCTGTTTTCTATCGTAGATTTTGTATCTTCAATACTCTAAGACAGAGATTCTAAAATCTGTGGGAACGGACTGGAAAATCATCATTTCTACAGGGAACGTAAAAACGGTTCTAAGGCTAAAACTAATTGGTAATCGCTGTTACACAGAGCCAGAAACGTTTGCGTATAAATATGATCGGGTCTATAATTCCAATCACACGACTGTACTGTAATTTCGTATAAAGATACTCATTGCGCTGAACGGAGGCCGAGACGCGCCGTGACAATTAATTATTATTCTTGCAGGCTTTCAAGCAACATATTTTAATTATTTATATAGTGTTAATTTAATCTTTCGCGTCTCGGTTCACCGACATCTTCGGTTCGCGGCTTGGAATTGGATCGAAATACGAAGTCACGAGATTCATACTTTGGAAAGGACGATCCTGTCATTACATATTATATATTACTGTGTCTTACCGTGTATATGCCTAACGTGTAATAATATTTGGCCATATACAGAATATGTATGTATTATGTACATACATGTATAATTTACACGTCGCACATGGAGACACGCACGCATACAAAAAATACAGACACATTCGAAATACAAAATAATTATAGTAATCGTAACGATGATAAAGATAATAACCGTACAATATACATAATCATAATAATAATGATAATATTAATAAGTGAAAACAAATTACACATACAGAACGTAGCTGCTGCAATGGAGAAACCAGACAATAGGATAAGATATTGTACAATACGTGAAGAAAATTACATTATCGTGTATAAAGGTGTGAAATAATGAATTTATTTTGAATATTAATTGTGAAGAACAGAAAAAAAAACAAAAAAAAAAAAATTATTATAATAATAATAAAAAAAAACAACAACAACAACGGGGATTGAAAATATTGTACTACGTGAGAAGTAGGTTGTATGCTGCTACCACTCTCTTACATTAAGCTATCCGGATCGATTCACCAACGCTTATAATCGTCTAAAATACACCATAAATTTGTTGCATTGTTCATTCATCAACTTTTTTTATTGTCTATAAAGTATAATTGTAAAGTTTTTCCGAGTGATTGAATTATTCGTCGTTACACGTGAAAGAAATGTTAAAATGTAAAACATTGAGTGACAAGCTTAGATTTTATACGAAGTGTTCAAGTCTTGTCCCTCCTATATTTCCATTTTTTTTCCACCCCTTTTTTCGTTCACGTAAAAAGTGCTGTATCCTACGGATAAATATAGACCGTTGCCAATGGGATCGTCCTTTGCGAATTCAACAATGATCAAACTTAGCAAGCGATAATAAATATTATAAAATACAATACAATAATACAATAGTACATATTATACCTATAATTGAACAAGCAGCTGTATATTATTACATATAATCGTGTGTAAGCTGCGGAGCATATTTTCAACGCCGAGTAATTTTTCGAGCCCCAACTTCCCACATATAATGTATATTCTGTTATACATAAAGAAAATAAAAAAAAAATTATACTACGATATACATGCACATACATGTATGGGCAAATATACATGCATGTACACGCATGTACGTATGTATGTATGCAAATATTTATACATACATGTATAATAACATATTGTGAAATAAATATTGTTGGTTCTTATCGAAGAATCGCCCGAACTGTTAACAAGTGTCTTATTGTTCAGACAGAAGGCTGGATGAAAGAATTATACAGAAAATTAATGTATATTTCCTGTTAGAATATTCCATCGTACTCCAACATTATACACGCAACTATATATAAGCCATCATTATTATTCGCGTCATTCAACTATTCGTATATAAATTTTGAAATTGAATCGTCACACGCGTGCATACTTCATCAATATTTCCAAACGTTGTTAAAACGACAACAACAAACAAATTTACCCTATTTCTTAAATTTTTCACATGCCTATATTATCTTTATTATACTCATGGTATATCAACTTTCATTGCACACAGAGAGAGTATGGTGACGTTTCAGTTTTAATAAAAATACCTGTGACTCATATCGCCTTTCATCGTTATAATTGTGTAATCAGCAATAGAATATAAGACATAATCATAACTGTATAGTGTATATTTCTCTCTATAGATCGGATATTTCAACCACAAATGCAAAAAAGAAAAGAAAAAAACAAAGAGAGAAAACCTTCTACAGATGTACCTACAGACTTTATTGCAAAATATTGCAAGTTAATGATTGCGGAATCCATTTGCGACGTTTATCATTGAATTATATTACTTCGTTTTATTGTCAAATAATTTCGATTCATATGAGATTTAGAATCAGTCTCTCCAATTACCAGAATTATGTAACTCGTCGAAATCTATTGACACGTTTTTTTTTTTTTTTTTTTGTAATATTATAATTGAAAACGTTCATATCAATTTCTCTATCAAATTTTGTACAAATTGAACTTCATTTCGCGTACTTTGTGTATTACACCTATCCACACGTATGTACATACTTGTACGAAAATACGCAATATCTTTTTTCTTATATAGATGTGAACTTTCCTTAATTAATCCCAACTCCCTTCAGCTCTTGTTGTGCGAAGTTAATTCACAGTTATCTAATCGAAAGGAAGACCGGAAAAAAAATAGAAAATATTAAAAATAATTTAATAATTGCCAAACACCGTTGTATCCAGCCAATTGCCGTCTACTGTTCAACTGTACATGTATACTATACACAAAATGTAACCCAAGTACATACCTATAAAGATATACATATTATACTATAACAGGATATATAATGCATATACATATAATAGGAATATAAAAGAGAAAAGAAACAGAAATGAGAAAGAAAAAAAAAGAAGAAATTATATTAAACGGAGGAGACATGTATTACACAATGTGCACGTGACATATTATTGGAAATCATCTAAACTTTTGTGAATGTTGAGATTAGCCAGCGTCAGTTTTTTAATTAAGTCCAATATAACGTATATACTTGCAGCGACATCGAAGAAACAAATAAACGTTAATATTATCCCTATATAATGCGTGTTTATTCGATTTGTATAAAAATAATGAGTAATATTAATGGTATAATGATAATAGAAAGACTTTATAATCGTTATAATAAAAGGATGCGATTTAATTATCTGCGCCGCAATGCGCGAGAATTGAAAATTTTTCTGTTCGCTTTTGTGAGAAAATACATATTGGCGTTGTAACAAAAGTTAACGAATTCACAATATTGATTTTCATGTTCCTGTGTGGCAGGTCTCATCATTCAAAGACTTTTCGACGATACAATGACACGCGCATGGAAGCCAACACAAATTAAAGTAAATTGTTATATGAAAAAAGTTTATTGTATATGAAGCTACTGTGATGTTACCGTTGAATATAATAAATATACATACAATATATATATACATACACATGTGTATATAGTATATATTATATATATATATGTATGATGTATTTATCTTACGGATTATTTATTCTGTACCCTCCGGTTGAGAAAAAGTATAAAAAGATAACTTTTTGACTAACTATTTGGATTGATAAAATATCAATCAGTGCAGAACAGGGGCTTATTTTTTGACAGATGAATGAGGCCCGTCTCAGCATTCTTATAAAATCTCATTTATTTACAATTTTACACTCTCAAAGTGCATCGCTGTACAAGTTTTATGAAGTAATGTAATTATCACTATAAGAAATAGTCATTTCGTTCATTTATAATGCGCCTTAAAATTTTTTTATACATGTGTGTGTATATATATATATATATATGTATATATATCCAATATTAAATAATTTCTGTGTCCAGTTTCATGAATATTTGCCATTTAGATAGATAATTATACTTATAGCTATATGTATAAAGATATTCGACAAAATTTGCGCAACTGCTTCGTTGATATTATAACTAATATACATGTTTGTACATCTTCACCTACAATTTTCCATTTCCCTTATAACGGTAAAGACTAAATCAGTCGATAAATCTTACGATTCGCCGTTCATGATTAAATACCTGATATAAAAAAAAAATCTTTCACATTTGCTGAAATACAGGAGAAAAGATTTTGCCAATGTTCGTAAATTAAATCTTTCTAAGAAGGGATTTTTTCTTGGCCTTTTCTTTTCTGTCGACAATTCATGTCCACCACATAAATAACTATTCGAATTGAATTGAAATCAGCTTGATTTATTGTAAGTCATAATTTTTTTCTTTTTTCATCATAGCTTCTTCTTTTAGTTTCTCACTCTCTTCTCTCCCTTTCTCTTATATACGTGAAATTTAACATACAGGTAAATATACGCAATGATAAGATAATTTACAGATAATTGATGATAACTTTGATATAGTCCGCGATGGCACTATACTACCATCGGTACACACTTTGTAGGGATTTAATTAAAACTTGTAATAAACTAAAAATAGTAATTGTGGTTCATACGTAATTGGTAGACATCTTATCACTTCTATTATTATAATTTCTTTTTTTACTCAATGGTCTACTTGTTTCTAGTGCCGGACGTATTTACGTGAGAAAATTAATATCAAAGCATAGAGCAGTGCACTTGGACCTGTTAAATGAAAGACATGTCCAGGCTAAGGATCATTTGCACCTTTCAACCACAACGTTTAAAAATAGTCTTAGGTGTAATTAAAAATAAGCGTATAGATAATGCTGGTGTTAACGAATTTGAACAGTGGGTAATTAGTCGGGCAATGAATTTGAAAGGAAAAAGAAAAGCAAACGAAATAAATCGAGTGACGAGAGCAATTTCCATATCATATAAAAGGAAAATAGTATTATTAAAAATTTAAGCTCCCTTGTCAAGACTAAAATTTGCATTTTTTGAGCATACGTCTCTTCTTTTATTCGTACAATTCGCTTACTAATCGCTTGAATCTAGTCAAGTTGACCAGATTGCTTGTTCTTCGATGCCGCAGACGAAATTTTTTTACTTTATGCCCAAGTTGTACGCAGTTTAAGTTTGGTCACGAGCTGTTCAACGCTACCGTGCATACAGACGATCAGACATACAAATAGGTAGATGATCTTGTCACGATTTTGTATATTAATATAATAACTGTGCAATCGTGAATAGTAACATATAATACAAGATCCGAACAAATAACAAACGCACCACAGCGACGTCGAACTGCTCTGGCCGTTGTCTTATTATTATTATTATTATCATTATTATCGTTACTGTTACTTATTGTTACTTCTATATTATTAAATATTCTTAAATACAATAAAATAATGTAGAGGAAAGAGCGTTGGCAAACCAATTATACTTAAAACACATATGGAATGAATAATTAACAAGATCTCTATCTGTACAGATATAAGAATTTACATCTAACAATATTATATACATACATATGGTGTATATGTATCTTGCAACATTTTTGAAACTAGACACAGCAGGTTTAAAACGAGAAAAAAAGCCCCACAAATTCGAGAATTATGTACAATTTTGCACGCTTGCGTGACGTAGATATTCAGTTCCAGGATTCCTGTAACCAATTTTAAATCACATTAGCGTATTTGTATTGCAAGGTATTAGTTTTGTTCACCATTTCGCTCTGACGCTCCAGTCTTTTGGTGTCCAATGAAGACATTTTGGGTCTATTCCTATCTGACGCTTCTCCATTGCGGCTGCGTGTTGCTGTATTATGTCTCTGTGAAAATATACAATCATAACTCAATGATTTTTCCACTCATTTTCTTTAGACATTAGTTGTCGAGTATATTCATAGAAGTTTATATGATGATGATGATAAAATAGATCATTTGTTGTCTTCTTACCTATTAAGTGTAACGATGTATTGTCCTTTATAGTAATTAATGAGGTTTAAATTTTGCAGCGTTGATATGACGTCTTCTTTTTTTATCGACGTCAGTTCACATATTTCGTTTATCGTTATCTGTGGCTTCTCATTCTCTACTACAGGTTTGACGTTTAGTAAAATGTCTAGGATTGTGTGGGCCCAGTAGCTTCTATACGACAATAACCCCAAGTCGGACAATGGCTTTTCCGGAGATCCAGTCTTACCCTCAAATTTCGATAATTCGTAAGAAAATTCAATTAATAATTTTCCATAACCCTTTCTCTGGTAGGGAGGCATTGTTAAAATACAAGCGACATTGTAATCCTCGGTCGATTCTTTCTCCTTGGAAAAATATCCCACAATATGAAAACCTCGGCTATCGAATTCTGTCATAACGTAGAACAAGAATGGATCCGTGTCGTAATATAAAGTTTTATGATCTAAGAATAACTTTGCTAATAAACAAAGATTTTGAGCATAATTCTTGTTCTTCCTTCCATCTATTTCAAAGAACGATATCGAGCCCTTTCTGTATATCTCGTTTCCAGGCGGATGCCTTAAATTACATTTAGCCAAGTGTCTTTCTAAACATTTTCGACTCTTTCGATACTTGAGGCAGAATTCACATATGTAAATACACTGGAGGCTAACCATTTCTTGAGGGTATGGGCTGAAATACCATGGCTTTATCCTATGCCTTCCCAATTCAATTAATTCTATATTTTTCATCCTAGTTACAACATCATCATGGTGATGAGCTACCAGCGAACCCGTAGACCTCGGGCCGGTAGCTGCAGGTACAGGTTGCGGAGGTGCTTCTTGAGAATCCTCGTTATCTAAAAATGTAGCTTTTCTTTTCCTAGAAATTTTTTTCTGTAACGCTGCCTGCAATACTGCCGAACCATTAACCGGCTCAGGTATCACATTGTTAGGACTCGGTGGCCGGCTAGGAACCTGTTTTTTTGGTGTCGCTGCTCCCGTTCCAGGTGCTGTACCATCTCGCCTTGGAAATTGAACTTTCCGTGTGTCTAAACAATTTTCCATAACCCACTCGTCCAATCGTTTGTTAACTGAAATAATTTACTTTCCAGTAATTCAGAATTGCGTATCGAAGGGAAATAGTGTGCACTATTTAAAAGTATCAAGTTCGCAATGACAGTTTAAGTTTTCATGGCTAGCGAAAATAAACTTGTAACAGAAAAACTAGTCAACTGGCTGTTCCATGTTAAAACAGAGGTACGTTCTATGGAATATTATCGCTCGCAAAGTTTCTTGTGATCTAATTGCAGTCATTGAATACTTACAATCCACATAGTGGACATAGTAGCATTTGACACCTCGCATCTCTTTGACGCTGATGATTTCAGCGAGTGCTGTAAGAGAAAAAAAGTTGTGTAAGAAACGAGGAGGGCAATAGAACGTCCTCCAAATATTGTAAGTAATCTCGCAGGGTTGCAAGGAACTTACGCCAATCGTCGCCGTCTTGCATCCTGACCGGCAAACGACAGCCCTCGACAAGTGATGACTGAAATTGAGGTTAGAATTAGTAAAATTCACAATTACATCAAACGTTTCGGTCCGAGCCCAAATATTCATACCCTTCGCAGTTGTAATGCAGCTCTACTTACCACTGAATCACATATCGTCTCCCGCTCGTCGTGTTCCTCGATCATTTTGATCAAAATTTTAACAAAACTTGTCACTAAACACAATATTGTTTTCATACACTTCGGGGCGCAGACACCAGCGCTATACGTAGCTCAAAACAGAACTTTTTCAGTTAACGCAAGCGTTACCGGTAACATCTTACTTGTTTCAATCTTGTGGTCATATATTGAAAAAAGACAAGATTTAC